>NC_141990.1:215987230-217187230 GCF_049901715.1 Pseudonaja textilis
ACCAGTGTTGGTGAACCTTTTTGGCATCGAGTGCTGAAATGGGAGTCTGTGTGCGTGTGTGGGGGAGCACTGGAAACTGGAAGAGCAGTTCCCAAGCTGTTCTCCGGTTTCCGGCACGCATGTGCACACCAGAAACGGGAAGCTCAGTTTCCTGGCACACACATGGTCTTCCGGCATGTGCCATCTGGTCTTCTGGTTTTTGGAGTGCATGTGTGCATGAAGACCAGCTGGCTGGTGTGCATGCACACACCAGAAACCGGAAAAGCAATGGCCGACAGCTGCCGTGCCCAGAGAGATGGTTCTGCATGCCACTTGCAGCACATGTGCCATAGGCATGATCCTATACTCTACTTGAATTAAACCATTTTTAGGGAAGGAAGCTGGGAATATGTGAGTAGGAAAGCAAATAGGGACAGGACAGCTTTTGAGAGGGAGTTGGTGAATTGTGGAGATAATCTGCATAGTTTGGGGAGAGGTTTGTTTAACTGATTGTACCGGCCTCCTTTTCCCCTCCTGCATGTATTAATTTTCTTACTTGCCTGAGCAAAGGGTCTAAAATGCACCATCCGAAAAGAAGATGATTGTGTTGCACCTGACCGATCTCATGATCAGGGAACAGATGGAACTATATCCCTCAATTCGCAAATCAATTTCTGACTGCACTTTTGAGGGGAAAAAAAAGATAGGCATGTATCTAAGTATACTAATTACACTCGAAGCATAAGAATGTGGCTTTGTGGGAGGAAAGGAGTAGGAGTCAATCTCTTTTTTAGGACTCCTCACAGAAAGTGAAGAAGTGAAAGTGTAGCACAGAGGACACACAATTAAGGCCAACATAAAGTGATTTATATCAAGGATAGAGGATATAAGATGCTGTTCAGGAACAGAGGTGGCGAAAAGAAGGAAAACACCTGAAAGGCAGTGGTGAGTGATAAGTGGCAAGAAAGCACACAAGTCAAGATGATGTCTGTATCCCTGCATTTGGCCAACTGATGTGAGGTTTTGGAAAACTAACAAGGAAAGAAAGTGAGACCATCCCCAAAATTAACCATCATCCCAACCTTTCCAGAACAATGGAAAAGACCCTCAAATTCTGCAAGGACCAAGAAATACAACGTTCTCCTCTGAGGTGCAAAATAAGAAAGGCAGTGGTGAGAAGCCTCACTGACAGAAAGAACAGATAAGCTAGATGTGTGCTCTCTTCCTAATGCATGTATCCAGGCTGTAATGAAAAGATTATCAGGCTCATCAAATGGACTGACTGTTCTCCATTCCTGCTTAACCAGGCACAAACAACACTGCTAGAAAAATAGGTTTGGCAGGAAGTGTTTTTTTTTTTTTTTAAATCTAATCAAGGGAGCTTTAACCTAACCCAGAAAGAAGAGATAAAAAGAGACCTAGACTCAGATAGAAAAGCCCTGGCCATCAGAAACATGGCAAGAAGGATTTGGTTTTTTTTCTTTTCTTCCCTATATTGACAACTAAGAGATTTAAGCAAGAAACCGGCAAAAATCCACTTTGACATTAACAGGTATTTAAGCTCAAAATAAAATGTCAAAGAGATAATAAAGATTTCTGGATTCTCAAAACTTTTAAAAGAAGGGAAAAAAACCAAAAGGGTGGAATTTGGAAAAATGGAGGAGACCACCTGGAAGTAAAAGGAATTAACAGTGAAACTTTAAGAGGATTCCTAAAAGGTACATTTTAACTGAAACTTTGTAAGAAGATAAGAGAACCCCAGGAAGAGAAAGTGGAAAAAAGAAGCAAGAAGAAACAGCTTTGGATTATTTGGATTACTTGGTGATTTTTGGATTTTTGGCTATTGGATTTAAAGGACTAAAATTAATCAGGTGGTTGTTTAATTGAGAATTGAGAATGGAACTTAAAAAACAGAAAGAAGATGCACAAAAGGGAAGAGGTTCTTTTGGCTTCATATTTCAATTTTTAGAAATGGAGATCCTGAACTATGAGAAACAACAAGAAATGCCGGTAGAACAAGAAGGGAGGGACAAAGAAGAAGCCATCTTCAATGACCAAGTATTTCTATGTGGGGAAAAGAAAGGAAAGGGGTGGAGGGGAAGAGAGTGAAAAAATTAAGATCTGAAAAAACAACTAAAAAAAAGAATAGTTTGAAAAGTAATTACAACATTAGGAAGAAACAAGAGAGGATTACAGAAGAGAGAATCAGAATTAGAGAGAGAAGGGGTCAAAAAGGGAAGGGAGAAGAAGAGGGGGAAGAAGGAAAGGAAAAGAAATTATAAAGGACAGAAACAGGACATAGAGGAACAGGGAAAACATACAAAACACACAGATAATGGGTGAAAACTTAATTGAAAGGGGGATTCTGCAAGGGTACATAAGATAGTATTGTTATATTAGAAATAGAAATGAACTTTGAAAATATGAAACAAGTGTGATTAAAATGATAGATAAAATACTCATTGTAATGTAATGGAATGTTTAATACATAAATGAAATAAAGAGAATGAGAGAATGAAATTAGGAAAGGAGGGGAACATTTTAATTATTATAAATGTGTTATAAAAATTTAAGTGAAAAGGAATATAAAAGAAGCATGAAAAAAATATAGAAATATTATAAGTGTTCCTAGAAGTATGATACCCTATTGAAAAGAAATGTTAAAGATGTCAAAGATTATAACTAACATTAATGATAGAGCTGAATTGGAATAGAATAAGTATCTTATTTATTATTGTTATATATATATTTTCTCTTTAAGAACTTAGTGCGTATTTTAAGAATGTACCAAGCAGAATTTGACTGGAAGTTATGTGTTATATTGTTATGTTATAATTGTAAAGGCATAAATTGAAGTTTAAATAAGAGCTGAATGGATAAAAATTAAAAGATACAAAGGTGTCATACTCCAATTAGTAACTACAGGGAAAAATTGTTTAATGAGAAAAGAAAATGTGAAATTGAAACAGGACAGACAAAAGTATGAATATGATGACTAGAAAGGTATTGAAACTTAGAAAAAGATATAATTGAATTTAGAAAGGAATGAGATAATTAAAAGTAAGGTTGAGAAAACTAAGGGAAGGGAAAAATTATTGAGAAAATGTTAAAATAGTAATAAGATATGGAACAGAACACAAAGATGAATATGAAATTGAATTTGTATCTGTATGGAGAAGTGATAACCTGGGACCATGCTATTCTCAAAAAAAAAAAAAAGAAGAAGAAATTTTACTTGTATTATGTTTTGTGAAAACCCAAATAAAATTTTTATATATATAAAAAAAGAAACATGGCAGGACAGTCAAAGAACTTTTAAGGCAGGAAAGGGGACATGGAAAGGTCCAGTGTATGTAGCATCAGTAGTGGGATTCAGCCAGTTTGCACCATTTCAAAAGAACTGGTTGTTAACTTTCTGAGCAGTTTGGTGAACTGGTTGTTGGAAGAAATCATTAGGGCAGAGAACCGATTGTTAAATTATTTGAATCCCACCACTGTAAGTAGCATGGAGATCAATTGTAACATCCTTAGGGCCAATTGTTTGTACATTTGTGCCCAGGATATGGATAATAAACAGGAGGAGGGCACTCATGATTGTGCCTTTGCACCACATAAACCTCATGAGAATGAAGGATATAAAACTTAAGAGATCTAATGTGGCTTTCTACGTAAAGAAGCTATGTGCCTCTAAACCAATTTCTCTTAATGCCACAGATATGTGGCAAGCATTAGAATAAGATTAAAAGAGGTTAGAAACCAAAGTGATATTAATGTGGAAGTTTACCATAAGCCAGTGAGAAGATGTAGACAATGCCTTTCTAAATCAAATCACCAAGTGCTTAGATAATAGCAGCAAAGTGAGACATTAACTGACCCTGATAACTACTGGAAGGCTACCTCAGCTAGGAGTCTGAACAGATTACTCATCTCTCTTGTTTACAATTTCATTTTTCAGAAGGTAGATGAAAGATCAAGGTGATTGGCTATTCTGGAACTGGTAGATGGACAAGGCTAACTAGAAGAAGACAATACTTAAAAGAGAAATCAGTCCATATCCTGGACTTCACGAAGGCAAATTTTAAGAATTCAGATGAAAGGTAGACAGCACAGGGTGATATAAAAGACCAGAATGAAATAAGATGATCAAGGAATGCAAAATGTAATGGGGAAGGAGGGGAGAGTTATGTTCAAAATGAAAATCAGAGATGCTGTTGATCTGTTGCTTGGGGAAATAATAATGGGGAATAGGGCTAAGATGGAATTGCTTAGGACCCGTTTCTCTCTTCTTTCGGAGGAAGGCTCCTCCTAATATGTCTGACAGCTTAGAGATGAAAAAGAACCACCTTGCTATTTTAAATGAATACAGGTCTTCAAAACCAAGTGTTAAGGTAAGGTTCAAGGTTTGTTCTCTGGGCTTGTGGATTGGTTTCCAAATGTTTCTTTATCAGGCCAGGTAACATCTTCAGCAGAGTTTAGGGAAGGGGTCGCCAACCTTTTGGACCTCAGGGACCACCAAACTCATAATTTTAAATCCTGAGGACCAGAGACCCTGGAAAAATCCCCCAAAAAGGTCTGCAGGAAAATTCCCCACTCTGTTTTCCTACCAATCGATCATTCTTTATTTGGGATTGCAGGATACCATCTCCAGTTCTGTTCTCGGGGGGTGGGGGGGGAGAGAGAGACTTTTGGCTTCATGCAAGAAAAGCAGCAGAAGCAGCAGAAGTCTTTCTTTCTCTCCCCCAAATTCCGCCAGAAATGAGTCTTTGTGAGACTTGTTGCACCAGCGCAGCCTCTTGGAGCAGGATGCCTTGCAGGGTCCCAAAGACTCATTTCTGGCAGAGTTTGGGGGAGAGAAAGAAAGACTTTTGCTGTTTTCCTTGTGTGCAGCCAAAAGCAGAAGAAGAAAGAAGCAGAAAGAAGCAGGCCAGTGGCCAGGCCAGGTGCTTGGGGTGAGTGGAGCAAGTTCCCCCCTCCGTCTTTTCCCCCCTCCTCTCATGACCTTGCGTTGTTTGCAAGAGACGCAAGCCTTGTGTTCCCGCGGGCCATGTGGGTGGTGCAGCCTTGTGTTCCTGCGTAGCCTGGATTAGTTAGTTAGTTTACTTTATTGTCATTGCATCTCGTACAATGAAATCACACACCATCATGACCATGAAATTAAACACAAACACACATCCTTCACACTCAACATTAATTGCTTGGGGGGGGGCTTTGTGGGTGACCTTTCTCTGCGGACCACCAAAATTTTCTCGCAGACCACCACTGGTCCCTGGCCCACTGGTTGGCGACCACTGGGGCTCCAGGGCCATCATAAGACCCATCACAAGACCTTCACTTGACACACCCACACCTAACGCCCTTATAAACAGAAGAACACTGACATCCCCTAATGTCAGTGAAGCTAAAGATGTTACCTAGTCTGGTAACAAAACTTTCAGAAACCAACTGCAAGTTCAGAGAACGAACTTTCACCCCATCCTACACTTGAGCTACAGATATTCGCTACTCCTGCAAGTGTTAAGAGCTGGCAGAAGTCATCTCAGATCCGCTGATTATAATCGCCAAAAACTCCTGAAGAATAGATGAATAGATGCTAAAAGACTGGAAGAAAGCAAACATGGCCCTAATAGATGAAAAGGGCAAAGTACTGGAATGGGCTGTCTTTAAGTGGTTAGATAAGGTGACCAACTGTCACCTTATCTAACTTTTCTAACTTATCTAACCTTATCTAACCTTTAGGGAGGACAGTCCTCCTTTTGTAAGTTCTGTCCTCTCTAGAAAAGTGTCCTCCTACATGTCTTCCTTTTTGATATTTGAAGACTAATCTGTAAATCTCTGTATTAGATTGATGCCAATCCGATCCGTTGTGTGTGTGATGTGACGCATTTGTATTTGACATGATGATTCGTCAAGGCTCAGTACACTGCAGTGAGACACGATTATGAGATACATGCGCTCCACACAGGAGAATTGTTTTGAGAGAGTGTGCCATGCGCAAGAGTGCATCATGTGCAAGAGTGCACCATGCGCAAGAGTGAGCCGCACGCAAGTGGCTTTGTTTTTTTTCTTCAATTTATTTGTATCCTCCTTTTCATTGTAAAAAAAGTTGGTCACCTTAGGTTAGAAAGATTGCTACTATTATCAGGAAGAAGCCTGGGCTTATCAGACTTTTTACCTCTTCTTTTCTACCAGAGTAACTAATTTGGTTGAGCAAGGGAATGCTATTGGATGTCGCCTATCTTAGTAAGGAATTTGTCAAAGCACCTCATAAAAATTCTGCAGGCAAGATAAATATGGGTTGGAGGGCTCTGTAGCCCAGAGGTCCCAAAGAAGGTTAGTAATGGTTCTGCGTTGAACTGGAGGGCTCCCAAGAGCTTCATCCTTGGCCCAATGCTATTTGATATGTTTATAAATGATCTATACAGCTGAACAGAATGACCTGCTCTTTGCAGAAGCCAAAGGTGGAATGAAGACCCATGGGTTGAAATAAAAAGGGTGGAGGTTGGGGGCGGGGAGGAGGAGAGAAATTAAGATTGAATAGCAGAAAGAAAATATCCCAACTAAAAGAGAGGCAAGACAAGAAGTAGTTGGCCAAGAACAGTGGAGTGATTATCATTGGAGATTTTCAAATGTGGTCAGAGTTTTTACTGGATTTGATGATGACCCATTAAATTTATGCCAGAATATACAAAGTGACTTCTATTACGCTCTAGTTTGACTGTAAATCTCTTCCAATTCTGATGAAAAACAAAACAAAAATAAGGAATGCTGAAATGTGACAGATTCATTCTTTCTTTTTATTCCAAACCTCAAAGTAAATCTGATCGTGAAGTGGGATCACAGTGCCCAAGAATAATCAATACCGAATCAATCCATTTCCCTAGTTCTGGACTGAGGCTCAAAAACAGATCGAGTGATGCCCAAGCACCCATTTCTGTGGCTTACTGTATATCCCAGAGAAGGTTAGACAGGTCTAAAGAAACTCACAACAATTTGTGTTCCAAAGCATCCTTTCTCTTCTTGCCATATCTTCTTCAGGGAACTCCACAAGGCACAGTGCCAGCTAAGATGATTATTCATCATATCATGCTATCCACTTACATCACAAAGGTTCACTGCCAAATAAAAGTGCAAGTCTATGTGTGATGGGGCAGGAGTCCAACTGTTTGGGCAGACGGCACTCATCAGCTTTGATTTTTTTTAATGTCTATGTTGTGCCTCTCTGGCAGCCCCACCCTTGCATTGTTAACATTGTTAGGTTGAGTCTGTTAGAAGGAAACTTCTTTTGGTGTACATGAGCAGATTGGGAGAAAAGGGGCAGTGGTGAAATTCTATCTTGTTACAAATAAATCAAGAAAAAGAACTTTATGCAATTTTTATTTGTTGGGAAAAATCTTAAATATCTTCATTCTCTCTCTCTCTCTCTCTCTCTTTCTCTCCCTCCCTCTCCCCCCCCTCTCTCTTGTGTGTGCATATGCGTGTGTGCAAGTAATGTATAGAGAATCATTAGAGCCACTGTTAATATAGTAGGTTACTGTTCCTGTATGCGATTCCTGTTTTAAGTATTAGCAAATTATACAGAATAAAATCATGACCAGTTGGAAAATACAGAGTGTTGATTATGGAATCAGAATAGCTCCTTTGGGTTCTCAAATACGAGACACTGTTTATTCTAGGAAGAAGTGCACAATGTGTGGTACTTCAAATGGTGCAGAAACCTCAGTTGCCAGCTGTCCTAGCCAGCATGACAGACAATCATATGGGATACTAGGAGAATACTGACTTAGTAGTGTGAGGCTATACATTGGAGACTCTGCGTATTGGGTTTATCAAGCCTGCATCCGAAGGACCTGATTAACATGCAGGTCACACCGGTGCTCATTCAGTCTTCAAACGTGCACATGGGACTTTAAGCTTTATCAAGCCCTTCCTGTCTGAACATTCTCATCTGAGTTGGTCTTTGACCCATTCCTTACTCAAATCATCCCTAAGCATAAATCTTATGCTCTTCTTTATACATGGGAATACAACAACTTCATCTGCTTTATTAGAATTAATAGATATAAATAAAAGAGCCAGTGTTCATAAGGCTGAGAAACAAGGAAACATCTAAAGAATTTACTGTTTGGAAAGCCTTCAGATCATGGAATTTCATAATCTCCTACTCATATTGGAAAGATTAAGGTTTAAGAACAGTTGGCAAACTATTTAGTTGCCAGATATTTGAGGGGGTGAGGAGGATCAGCTTTGATGAAGTAGTCTTTCTCCGTAGGTAACTGTGTAAAGAAATATGTTTAAGTAGAAGAATTCCATGGTTTCAGCATTATTCACACATCTTTGGAATCCTCTTATCCTATTTATATTGCTCATTTTTCCCCTGGGGAGGAATACAAATTTCCAGTGCTGATTTCTCAGGAAAAGAGAATATGTTGCATGTAGTGGTGTACCCAGAGGAGAGGGGGGTTAGTTGATGGACAGAACATGATGCAAAGCCTACCTATGTTCTACATGTGTTGTAATGTCATGTGTTATGTGTGAAAGGGACAAGCTTGCAGCATCAATAGGCATACATTACTTTGATGAAAAAGTTACATGCAGGTGATCCTAAATCTACTTATCGGAAAAAAGTCTTATACTGTTACCCAAGATTTGGGACAATATTTTTTTTAAATCACAACAGACTGCAAAAGCATAGATGGACCAACAGTCAGGCTCATTTCTTTACTGCAGCATCATTTGATTTGCACATTATAATTGTCGTGACACATCCATTCCCTGATCTAAGACAACGTATCAAAATAGCCAGAGCAAAGCATAGATGGTTCACCCTCAATTTAGTACTGGGGTGACAAGGCAATATGCAACCCAGAAGTACAAAATAAAGTATGCCTCTTTCAAACCTGATTTACATTCCAAATTTTATTCTCCAGAGTCTTGGCCTCTAGCGACATTATAAGTTAGTAATGTGTCCAGTGTAATGTTCACAGCCTCATTGTTCAGTAGGATTGAGGGTTTTTTTTTTCCTGCCTACACTTAATACAAACTGTTCCTACTTACCGGTATTATGGAATATTTGACCCACACTGACCCCAGGCAGGAGGCACAGTTGTGCAAGACATAATTTAATGTACACAGAGGATTGCTTTCCGATTTGATTTTGAAAGTGAGCATCGAGACAGTGAACAAAGCAAGTCTGCTACACATTTTCATTCTCCCCTCTTGCCAGTTTTTCTAAATAGCATTCAACTGAGGTCCCAATTATGCACACGTGGGTCTTTGCGCCCTGCAAAAAGCTTATTGATTTCAAGGCAGTACAGACAAGTACAATTTCAGGGTCAGGACCTTATAGTTGTTGTTTGTACTGTCTAGGACATAGCTTGTTTATTTTGGACATTAAGGGAGAGTCCCATTACACCGAATTAAAGCTCTATTTTACTAAGAGACAGATGGGTGAGTGAGACTTCTTAAAAATATGACTCACTTACTTTAAAAAAAAGATTTCAATATCCACATAAGACTTCTCCTGAAGCCCAAAGCTCAAGTACTAATAATCACTGCAACTATGATCCCAGAGATCTATTTATCAGTTTAGACTTTGGGAAAGTTCATAGTTAAAATAGCGACCTTTTGGAAAGAGGCTGAATTGCTTATGCTAGCTGACTTCTATTTTTGGTGGGCAGAACCAAGGGAGATAAGGTGAACAATAACCCCCTTCTACAGCCAAGAAGAAATAAAGCAAAAGAAGAAGAGGAAGAGGAAGAAGAAGAAGAGATAAAATATTCCTTCTCTAAGGAAATACCTATAATACTGATATGAAATTGAGATGTACTTGAAAGTAATTTCTAGTACAGTATATTGCATACTTGATAATGATACATTTTGGTAAGTCCTATTGTAGGTCTCTTTGGTTTTGGCTTAGCATGATCCCAGTCACTGCAATTTGGAAAACCATATTTTACAACTTAAGCACTATCAGTGAATCTAGCTAAAAATATGTAGCAGATCATAATTAAAATGGGGTTTATACAGTAACAGAATTCAACTGCAGCTCAAAAAATCCCTCATTTTTGAATGGGAGGGAATTCAGATTCAGTTCAGATTCAGCCTTATCAATTCAGCCATGACTATTCTGGTTTAACAGATTAACAGAGTTGGAAGAGACCTTGTAGGTCATCTAGTCCAACCCCCCCATCCAAGCAGGACACCCTACCCCAGGGATCCCCAAACTTGGCAACTTTAAGATTTGTGGACTTCAACTCCCAGAATTCTCTAGCCAGCCAAGTCTTAAAGTTGTCAAGTTTGGAGACCTTTGCCCTATACCATTTCTGACAAATGGTAGTCCAGTCTCTTCTTGAAAGCCTCCAGTGATGAAGCTCCCACAACTTCCGAAGGCGAGCTGTTCCATCGGTTGATTGTTCTCACTATCAGAAAATTTCTCCTTATTTCTAGGTTGAATCTCTCGACTACTAATGATGTTTGAAACTGAAACTCCGTGGACTTGGAGAAAATAACTGGCCCAAATTGGACTCTGTGGTTGAATAAAGATTTGAACCTTGAGTGTCCCTGATCCAAGTCTCCCACCTCAATTGCTACCTAAAATATACTAGTTTTCATGCTGGATTGGATTTAGGCATAAATGTTTACTTATATATACCAGAACATAAATGCTACTTCCAGCGAACAACTCTAGATTGTTACAATAGGGTAAAAAAAAAATCACATACCACAATAAACGGTTAAACATTAAAATCAACAAAGTTAACACCAACCACATGACTTCTCAGCTAAGTAAATAATTTTTCATGGATTGGCTGCTAAACTGCACTTCCAGTCCCAACAGCCCTTTAAAAGAAGGTGCTTTCTGAATTTTGAATTTTGAATTGGTCTCCCTTCACCTCTCCCAAGGGAGGGATTCTCAGCCCACCTTCTTGGTTTCTGTGGAATAAAGGGGCAGACTCTTCCTGGGTCAGATGGCCCCAAAGATAACAATGATCATGTCTGAATGAAACATGGATTTCTTTGACAAGGGCACCAGCTTCAGATTTCTTGCATCTCAACCAAGTAATGCACAGAAGAGGAGTTATGATTTAAATGTGCAATTCAGGAATGCCAAAGTTTAATTTAGAACAATGGTTCTTAAACTGTTTGACTCAATTACTCCTGACCTCAGTCTCAAATAATATCATTACCACCCCCAGTCTCAAAACCCAGAGTGTTGTTTTATTCAACCCAGAGTGTTGTTTTATTCATAGCAGCAGTTCCATAGCGGATCCTCAACTCACAGACAAACAATTAAACATTGGTCCATTAGCCCTAGGATATACTCAAATTATCCCTTTGGGAGTAACTGGTCTACTAGAGAACAGAACCAAAATTCTGCCCATTTACATATAAATAATGAATAGGAAGGAATAACTATAGAATTATTATTATAATAAATTACAGAATCATTAAATCACAGAATAATTAAATCAAATAATTGCATATAAAAGGTCTTATAGGCAGTCTTACTATGATATTTCGGAAGCCATTCTCTCTGAATCTATTTATGGAGTCTTGGGAATCCAAATCTTTGGGAATCCAAAGTTCTACACCCTTAATCTGTTATTGCAATGACGGCAGTAGTTTATACTCCTGGTGCCCCAGAAAGACTAGATTTGCACATTTTATTAAACCATGGGTTTTTGATCATTGGTTATTAATAAAACCAGTTTGCTTGTCTGAAGCACAGTAGGACACAAACCTGGTTTATAGACCGCAATGCCTGGGTTTACAGAAGAAGCTACAACTAGAATAAAGCAAGCCATGCTACAGTATGGGACTTGTGTACTCCATCATCTATTGGAATAATATTCAATATTTTACATTGTGGAAGCGGGTAACCCAAAACACACAATAATAGCACCGGTAACTTTCCTTCTTCCAATTCCCTTTGCTTACTAAGATTCACATTAAGATGTATTTGGAATGAGTTAATGGAGAAGTGTGAAAAATATACTGAAATCTTCTCTCTTCATAATACAAACACAGAATTCATCTCCCTTTCCCCGTTCCCGCTACTTTGTACACCAAGAGCCAAGAAAGAAAGAACATTTCCAGCGTTCTTTTCGCATTATGTCAACCCGGATTCAGTGACAGTTTGCAAGCGGAACACATCTGCTGAGAATTTGGAGGGTGTAAATCCCTGCATAATTCATTACATGGTGTATGGCAACTGCACGGTTCTTTCTTTATTTTTTTTTAACCACACTTTCCAGTTGCAGCACCCTTCACACTGTCCTGCACTTATATCACAACAAGGCTGAAATACAAATTAACAGCCTGGATGACAACTTCCACGCTTTGGATCAACACCCCCACAGGTGACGAAAGCACACAGATTTGACAGAACGCGACGTTCTCCCTTGTGAAATGAAAGTTATTGTGGTGCTGGAAAGTTGTCACATGCAATGCAACCCCCCCCCCCCCAAGTGTTGCAAAAAAGCTATGTGGCAAAGGTATCACATGATCACGTTCAAGAGCCAAGTTGCATGCAACCTCCGGAGAAGCAAAAGTTCATCCCGAGACGAGAAGATTTGCTTTCATTTCTTAAAATGTTCAGCTAGGCTGGTTACGCTACTTTCACAACTGGTCCACACGAATCATGCCGGTACCTTCAAGAATAACAGATAACGTGGGATAATCGCGGAAGGATTAGGACTCCACTATGTCAGAGGATCTTCAGAGGATTAACTTCGCCTCATTTATATATCATTAACCATAGAAGTAGCTAAATATCTGGCTTTTCAATTGTCTGCTATCAGCATTAACTTTTTCCTTCAGTTTACAGCAAGAAATCGAATGGCTTGACCTTCTACCATCACCAACCTATTACCTGCAGAAATCCTAATCCCGTCACTTGACTAAATTTGTCAGGATGTGACCAGTTTATTCTCGTCAGGCTGCCACTTGCTAAGCATTATTTTTTTCTTCCTAGGTCTATTCTTCTCCCTTCCACACCTGAGCAGGTTCAGATTTTCAGTCTCGTCCCCAAGTTCAAAACCACGATCGATTAAAACGACCGTTCCTGAATTCGAATTTGTTTTATGCCAGGAAGCGCTGTTTCGAAAGGCGGATTTTTGCAACGTTACATCCAGCGCGCTCCCCTCCGAGGCTTTGTCCTCTGAAGCGTTATGATAGTGGGCTCCCCCTCTTCTCTCTCTCTCTCTCTCTCTCTCTTTTTCTAAACAAACACCTTTTCTCGAAAAAGTGCAGCTCGATTGCCCAGCGCCCGTGGCCGAAATGGATTGCCTCGAGAATACTGCCGAAGGCATCACGCTTACGGGAGAGTAAGCGCAGGAACGATTAGTCCGCGTGAAAAGAGGGGTGGAAGGGGAGACGGAGAGAGAGGGAGGAAAGGGGAGACGGGGAGAGGGAGAGGGGACAGGGAGAGAAACGGGAGAGGGAGAGAGAGGGGAGAGAGGGGAGAGGAGGAAAGGGGAGAGGAAGAGAGACGGGAGAGGGAGAGGGGAAGAGGGAGAGAAACGGGGAGAGGGAGAGAGGAGGAGAGGGGAGAGGGAGAGGGAGGAGAGGGAGAGAAACGGGAGAGGGAGAGAGGAAGAGAGACGGGGAGAGGGAGGAAAGGGGAGAGGAAGAGAGACGGGGAGGGGAAGAGGGAGAGAAACGGGGGAGAGGAAGAGAGGAAGAGAAGGAGGAAAGGGGAGAGGAAGAGAGACGGGAAGGGGAGAGAGGAAGAGAGGGGGAGACGGAGAGAGGTGGAGAGGGAGAGGGGGGAGAGGAGAGGAGGAGAGGTAGAGAAACGGGAGAGGGAGAGAGGAAGAGAGGGGGAGAGGGAGGAAAGGGGAGAGGAAGAGAGAGAGAAACGGGGGAGAGAGGAAGAGAGAGGGGGAGAGAGGGAGACGTGGGGGGCGGAGGATCAACTCGCAAGCCCGAAGACTATTACCGAAAGAAGTTGCGGAAGAGTTGCGAAATGTAGGTTTTCTTAGATTTCCCAATCATAGAAGATCGCACCAGAGTTAGAAAAAAAAACAAACAGAAACAAAGTGCAAGGGGAGAAGCAGAACGGCAGTTTACACGAGCAGGGCGGACGCGAGCGAAGTTCCTTAATGCCACTGCGCGTGTTACTCACCGTCGCTTTGGCCAAGCTTGCTTGCCGGTCCCAGGGACGAGCCCCCGCCTAGCTCCAGCGGGCGCCTCTTTCTTCTAAATCGCACCCATCCCTTCGGAGCAGCCCAGAAAAGATGCCCATTTTCTCTCCCCCGCGGTCGCCGCTCACTCCTCCCTTTCTTCCCCCTCTCCCTCCCTCCCTCCTCCTCCTCCTCCTCCTCTCCTTTAGGTCCAATCAGCCTTGCTCGCTTCTCTTAAAGCCGCAGCATCCTCGGCCGAGCTCGAAGCTCTCTGCAAATTGTAGCCCAAGGCTGTTTATCCATAATACCGACCCCCCCCCCCCCCGCGCCGCCCAAGAACGGGGTACGGGAGGTGGAGAGGGGGATAAATTGGTTTTCTTTTCCAGCGGGCTTATTGTAAAGGAGGGAGGCGATGGTGCTTTGGTCGAATATTCGTGAATTGCGTGAGAAGGAAAGGCTCCCTGCCTCCCTCCCCTGGGACCCTCAAGCGTGCAGACCGTCCTCTCTTGAAGAAAATGGTTCAGTCCTGCCGGATTTTAAGATGGATTTCACCAACTTTGAGGCTTTGGAGACGATTTGGATTCTTTGTTCAAAGGGGCCCCCTCTTTGGTGGTTCGTAGGTGGGCTGAGTGAAGGCGTTTGTCAAACAGGCTTTGTAACTAGGGACGGCTGCTTTTCTTCTAAGGTGACCTTTGCGTTTGTAAGATGCGGTGGTCGAACAGGAAGAAGGCTAAAGAGTAACACGGAAGCCTGTTTGCCAAATATTCACAGCTATGCTCAGTTGAAGTTGGCATTATTGTTCCAAAATAATCAGGGCTTATTTCAGGCTGGGAATCTAGCATGAACTAACCTCTCCTTCATTTCTTTTGTACAGGTAGTCTTCAGCTTATGACTAGCATTGAGCCCAACATTGACGTTGCTAAGTGAGAAATGTGTTAAGCGGGCTTTACTCCCATTTTAGGACTTTTCTTGCCACATTTGTAAAGTGAATCACTTCAGTTGTTAAGTTAGTAACATGGTTGTTAAATGAACCTGGTTTTCCCTGTTGATGTTGCCTGTCAGAAGGTTGTAAAAGGTGATCACATGACCCCAGGATACAGCTACCGTCATAAATGTGAGTTGGTTTCAAACATCAATGTAAATCATGTGACTATGGGGATGCCGCAACAGTCATAAGTGTGAAAAATCATCATAAGTTACTTTTTTCCATGCTGTTGTAACTTCAAATGGTCACTAAGTGAGCTGTTGTAAGGTCAACGACTACCTGTATTATAAAAGAAGAGTGTGGCAACTGTTGAAGTTGAAGTCTAGGTGCTTTTCTCCTTACCAGGAAACAAAAGATTTTTTTTTCCAATTTCTTACTATGAGGTTACTAATGAGGAAGAAGCAATGGGGTTATAATAAATTTTTATTTGGTTTATGGCACTGGGATTATCCATTTAATGTCCCTTTAAGCACCTAACTTAAATGATATCCTAACCATGATCTTATGAAATGACCTTAGATATGTCAAAAGTATATTATTCACCTAGTTCCCCATCATGTGAGAATAACACTAATGGCCCAACTGTGGGGTTAATTATCAGTAGCTACTCATCGTAAACTTATAAACAAGTGGAAGCATTCATTTTTTTAAAAAACACACATACACCTCAATATGAGAACATTAGGAAATCTTCGAAATATAGACTAGACTGGGAAACTGAAAAAAAAAAAACCTCTGAAAGATGGTGATAGCAATTACACTATTTGCCAAGAAATCCATCTTAATATAATCTATGAAAGAACTGACCTTGACCTGAGGCCTAATCTTATATTATTAGATGGGAAGACATCATGCTAAATAGATTACATGGTATGTTTGGTTTGGGTCTATATATTGTGTTTTAAAATAATGGTATGATAATGGATGGTTTAGTATGATATCCAAATACAACCGATTGCGGCTTATTAAACATATTCTGGTCAAGTTAATGTCAGTGCTTATGAATGCTTCCAGATAGAATTTCTAGGCTTTCTCTGGTTGTTATGGTCAATGTAAGAGAAATACAGATTTTTTTAAAAAAAACCTCTTGATGTCAGGTGCAGAGAATCAGGACTATATGTTACGTCCCAGTTAAGATTTATTGCTTAAGCCTGTACAATCTACTCAAGTAATAGCCAGTACTGAATTGGCTGACTATTAAATTGGGTAAGAATCAACGGAATTGATTCTAGAACTATACCGCCTTTGGTTCGATCTAAGTATAGTACATAAAATTATATATTTCAAAGTCCAACCTGTCAATGAATACTTCAGCTTCAAACAAAACAACACAAGAGCACACAATACAAACTCAAGGTTAATCGCACCAAACTTGATTGCAGGAAATATGACTTCAGCAACAGAGTGGTCAATGTCTGGAATACTCTACCTGACTCTGTGGTTTTTTTCCCCAAACCCCCAAAACTTTAACCTTAGACTGTCTACTATTGACCTCACCCCTTTCCTAAGAGGTCTGTAGGGGGCATGCATAAGCGCACCAACGTGCCTACCGTCCCTGTCCTATTGTTTCTTTTATTTTCTTATATGTACCCATTTCATGTAATCATAACCATGTTTATACTTATACCTGTTATCTAATAATCGCTTGACAAAATAAATAAATAACATAAATAAATAAATTCAAGCAGGCTGAACTGGGATCACTTGTGGGAACATAACTATTCTAGGCTTAGTCCTCTCTTGACTCTGACCCAGTTTCTTCCTCTTCTTCTCCTACACTTGATGGACTGTGGCACAAGAACTTTCAGAAAGGATGTTGCTACTTGGCTTTAATGACATTATACTTTAGGGAACTTGATCTGCTGTCTGATCACCTTCACATCTTTAGACCAGGGTCTTAACTCAGCTTGTCACTAGTTCATTAGCCCAAAGGCTGAAACACTGATATCTTTTCATTCCATTGATCCAAAAGCCTCTAGTGCAGGGATGTCAAACTTAAGACCTGCAGGCTGAATCTGGTCCATGGGGTGCATAGATCTGGTCCACAGGACCTCCTGGAAACAGCGAAGGACTAGCCCATGGTGCCTCTGCCAGTGAAAATGGAGCTCAGGAGGGCTGCTCATGGCCACCCCAGGCTTTGTTTTCAGCTGCGACAACCTCCTACAACCATCTACCAGTGAAAACAGAGCTTGGATGCTGCAGGAGCTGTTGTGGATGAAAATGGGGCCCAGGAGCCCATTTTTGCTGGCAGAGTGCTCGGGCCCCCACAGGCATCCCGACACAAGTGATGTCATGGGGGCCATGCCCCCTGGTCATGCCCCCCCTACCCTCCCGCCTCGAGGTCAAACACAACTCTGATGGAGCCCTCAATGAAATTGAGTTTGACAGCCCTGCTCTAGTGAGTTGAAACTGAAGAGTGTTACATTATGCAACTAAGCATAATATTTATGAAATAAAAACACATTTTATTATAAAACAGAAGTATTTCTTTTGCCCTTTCCCTGTGGCAGAGAACTAATAGGGCAGCACTTCTCATTTCATGAGAACACCAATATTTGGTTTGATTGTTGTGGAATAGCAACATAAAACCTTTGAACTTAATCATCTGAAACTTGGCAGGATCTGTCTCCTCGGAAGATACAGCAATGCCTAAAAATTATTTCCAATTCTGGCAAAAAAATAAATAAATCTATTGGCAGTTCTCAAAGGGGTGGAAATGCTTTGTCTTCAATTTGGCACAGGCTACCCTCTTATAAGAGACTGCAATTAGTGCAAATTTATTTCAGCTTCAGCTTTTAATGGAAAGCAGGCTAAAATGGATTAAATAAACACATTCGGCCTTAGAAGAAGAAGGAAAAAAAGCAATGGGCATCTGGTATGTCCCTGTTATAATTAATTGAGAAGCCTGACCATTTGGGGCCTTCAAGTCAAACTTGTGCTAAGACTCACCACTCTTAAAAGTTGCCTCTGGTGGAAGATGGCCAGGCTGGGGCAAAAACCTGGGCAGGAGCTGTAAGAATATGTGGAAGGCTGGTGCTGATTGGGGGACAGCTTCTGAGGGCAGGTCCTGAGTGCTGGCTGAGCAACAGCCTTGATGGAGAGGTCTCCAGAATTCAAGCTTCAGATGACATCAGGAGTGCATATGTGTCACATGTCCCGAAGGTGCTTTTCCAAAAGGCAACTGGGCTTTTTTGGTTTTGTTTTTTCCTTGAGAACGTATGGCTTCTCATGCAAGAAGGTTCTGAAGAAGCTTCTTGAGAGAGAAGCAAAATGTTTTCAAGGGGAAAAAAAAACTCCAAGAAAATCCAGTTGCTTTTTGGAAAAGCACCTTTGGGACAATCATGACCTAGAAATCAGGGGTGTCAAACTGGTGGCCTGCAGGCCGGATGTGTCACACGCAGGCCATGCCCACCCCAGCTCTGTGAAAAAACATCGCAATACATCACATGACGGCAACTTGACAGTGCAGGTTTGATACCCAGGACCTAGATGATTGAGAATCTGCATAGACATATGTGCCACATCCTTTGTATCCAGAGGTGCATTCCCTTGCTGGGAAGGTCTGCTGTAAGAGCCTGCAACCCTCCTGCTTCCAGCCTGTGCCTTTCTTTCTCAAAATGGCCATTGTCTTGCATCCTGAACAATGCCATCCTGGTTGGATCCCCCTTTGGCTATACTGGGATGTCTTGAAGTGGTGAGTTACAGACTCACGGGGAAACCTGCTCTTCCAAGTATTCTTTCTCCCTCCTCATGCTTTCCCAGAGAGCTTTTTTTAGAATAACAGAGTTGAAAGGGACCTTGGAGGTCTTCTAGTCCAACCTCCTGCCTAGGCAGGAAACTCTACACTACTTCAGACAAATGGTTATCCAACATCTTTTTAAAAACTTCCAGTGTTGAAACATTCATGACTTCTGGAGGCAAGTTGTTCCACTGATTAATTGTTCTAACCGTCAGAAAATTTCTCCTTAGTTCTAAGTTGCTTCTCTCCTTGATTAGTTTCTACCCATTGCTTCTTGTCCTGCTCTCAGGTGCTTTGGAGAATAGCTTGGCTCCCTCTTCTTTGTGGCAGCCCCTGAGATATTCGAACACTACTATCATGTCACCCCTAGTCCTTCTTTTCATTAAACTAGATCATACCCAGTTCCTGCAACCATTCTTCATATGTTTTAGTCCCTTAATCATCTTTGTTACTCTTCTCTGCACTCTTTCTAGAGTCTCAGAGTTTTTTACATCATCATGGCCTTACCACACTTGGTAAGGTTGGGGAGATGAAGTTGACCTAACTTTGCAGCTATGTTTTAGGCTATAAGAGAATGGCCATATTGGGGAAAAATGGACAGGATGCAACAGTGATCTAGCCAACCTGCCCAAGTAGATATAGAGAATAGAACACAATCTCTGCCTTCTGGGGATGAAAATATGTCAGAGATAAGTTGGCCTTGGCCTAAACTTCAACAGTGCCTTTTGATCAGCTTTATGGCTGTAGATTTTGTACATTATTTACAGTTTGTGTATGTAGGCTTGTCTAAAAGACGTCTATTGCTTTTTCTTCCCTTAAATGAATGTAATTTATCCTTGGATATTCCCAGAGGAGTAGCCACTGGAATAAAGTTCAACTCTGAAAGGAACTTGGTAGGTAAAAGAGGACAGCTTAGCTGGTTTTAGATAAATGGTCAATTTAAGAAAAGAAAACCCAGGTGGTGGTTGTTTTCTCCATTACATTTTATGTAGGCCGGTTGCTAAAGAATCAGGTAAAGTCCAACTCTTTGAACATGAATTGTGAAGTATAAAATTTACATAATATCATTTCTTAAGCACCTGAAAAAAAGAGAAAAAAGCAGAAGAAATTCTATAATGCTTTTTTTAACAGAACAGCAAAATATACAACCCTCCACAATTAATAATATAATATTATGTTATTATCTAGCATAATAAATAACATGGGTTTCATTATTTGTTGGAAGAGGACATTGTGGCAATTAGGTGGCAGTTTTTAAGAGCAGAGACCTACCAGATAATGATGGGGGTATTTCAAGTAGAGTGCAGAAAAACATTTTCCTGATTTAAACTGTGAAATGTTGGGGTTCTTAATGCTAACACAATTTGCTTCTGGTTGACATAAACCTAATGGATGGAGAGATATTTGGGAACTTAAACATTTTATTTTCCATGTCCCATTAGGTAACTTCTATGAATTCTGTGAGCCAAGATCATGATGTACACAGGAATGAACTAAGACATCCAAAGCAAAACATAGTAGCTAAAGCATGTCACATAATTTGGCTCTAATGCAGATATGACACCATTTTCTCTCTCTAAAATATAACTATAATAAATCATATAACTCATATTTCACTCTTCTTTCATAACAGCTCAAATGGGCAGTCTGAAACTTCTGCCTCGCTGTCTAATGATAGGGCTGACATATTAAACATAGGTTTTAAACGTAAGCTACATGTACAAAAAAAAAGAAACATCAGAAAATAATATGTGAACCAGTTCTGATTCTAGACCTTTGCCCCCTACAAGATGAGTTTCATTTTTCCAGCTAAGCACATTGAATGTTGAGAAGGCAAGAAAACATGAGAACTATCCCAAGAGATTCTTAATTGCAATAATATGTTTGATTTGCTTCAATCTTCTTCCATTTAAAGTCTGAAAGCCTTAGCTGGACTGGAACATAGTTTGCAGTATTAGGGGAATCACATTAGACAATGATGTGAATAGCAAGACAAAAACGATGTGGAAATTAATGAGAGAGAAAGTGCAGACCAATGTTTGATGTACCACGGCAATCATATTTCCAAGAGATTTGCTTGCGCACTATTCAGTTAACCTCATGAGCTCAGAAATAATTTTATGCAAGAGTGAGAGACTCTGATGCATATTTGGAACAGGACCAAGAGTATACGCAAAAATGATACTCTCTGACTTGCTTCAGCAAATGTTAAGAAAGTTCCAAAAATATTTCAATGAAGTAGCTATTTAAGAGTCATCGTAAAATGGAAAAAATATGTTTGTTTTGAGCTCAGAACAAACAATCCCCCTGAATGTACTCGCCAAAATATTTAAAGTTGACTATTTAATAAAGTTGAACATGACTTGTGTGTTCTGGATTCCATATAGAACAAAAGTCAAATTGTTTTGAGTGTTTTGGTCATAAAAAAGGAACTTATCCAGTGGTGGGATTCAGCTGGTTTGCACCATTTCAGGCGAACTGGTTGTTAAATTACCCCTCCTGCTATCAAAGTGGATCCTGGGTGCTGTGCTGCAATGGAGAAATGGGTGAGAATTCTCTTAAGCACAGAGGTCTCATTCTCGTGGCCCGCGGCCCAATTGCGGCCCACAGGACGATATCCTGTGGCCCCCACCATGATATGAAAGTATAACATTTGAGGATATTTTTTTAACAACATTTTTTGTGGAATCCCTTATGCAGCCCAGCCTCACCCAGACTCTGCCTCCAGCGGCCCCCAGGTAAATTGAGTTTGAGACCCAGAAGGCCACTTTCCTTCTTTCTTCTCCCTGCTCCTTCCCTTGTGCCTGCCGTTCTATTTCCCATTTCTCCATTGTGACACAGTGCCTAGGGTCCACTTTGATAGCAGTGTGTGTGTGTGTGTGTGTGTGTGTGTGATTTAACAACCAGTTCACCCAGACTGATCATCACAAGAGGCTTGTCCCGCATGTGTGGTGGAGCTGTATGACGTGGATGGGCCATGCCTCCCATGACAGCCAAACTGACCCTGGGTGAACTAGTTGTTAAATTATTTCAATCCTACCACTGAGCTTATCCTTTTATAAGCAAGGTTGTAATTCCTGTTACTTACCATAAGCTATATGGCCTAATTTCAAATAGTACATGAAGCTTCAAATTATAAAATGTAAGGTTAACACTAACCAAGTGAAACATGTTTGTGAACACAGTCTTTTCAAGCGATGAGGTAAAGTTATTGCAACCCAGTTGAGGGACATCATTCAGCTATCGTCACTGTCATTTATGGGTGAAAGGAAGATGGATGGTAAAGGTCTGGATGGCGAGATCAGTGACTAGGCCTCAGTCTTCCTCTTGTGACAAGACTGAAAAGGTCAGCAGAAGGAATTCATCTAGTACAGGGGTGTCAAACACGCGGCCTGTGGGCCGGATGCATCACATGTTGGCAATGCCCAGCCCCAGTTTAGTTAAGGGGAAAAAGTTGTGATACATCACGTGACAACAACATGTTGTTGTGAGCTTGACACCCCTGATCTAGAAGGAGATGAGTTGTCCCACCAAATCTGTATCCAGGTATGAGTGGTGGATATTGTCATTTCACCTACCCTAGTAAAATGCTCTCTCATTTTTATTTATTTTTATTTTATTTTATTTATTTGTCAATTGTTTACGAGATAAGTAAAAGTGTATACATAATTATGAATACATGAAATGAGTACATATAAGAAAAATAAAAGAAAAATAAAAGAAACAATAGGACAGGGACGGTAGGCACGTTGGTGCGCTTATGCACGCCCCTACAGACCTCTTAGGAAAGGGGTGAGGTCAATAGTAGACAGTCTAAGGTTAAAGTTTTTGGGGTTTGGGGAAGAAACTACAGAGTCGGGTAGAGTATTCCAGACATTGACCACTCTGTTGCTAAAGTCGTATTTCCTGCAGTCAAGCTTGGTGCGGTTAACCTTGAGTTTGTATCTGTTGTGTGTTCTTGTGTTGTTATGGTTGAAGCTGAAGTATTCATTGACAGGTAGGACATTGCAATGTATGATTTTATATACCATGCTTAAATCAGACCGAAGACGGCGTAATTCAAGGTTTTCTAGTTCTAGAATTTCAAGTCTGGTGGCATAAGGTATTCTACAACGAGTAGAGGAGTGGAGAACTCTTCTTGTGAAATATTTCTGGACTTTCTCAATTGTGCTAATATCAGATACGTAATGTGGGTTCCAGACTGATGAGCTGTATTCAAGTATTGGTCTAGCAAATGTTTTGTATGCTCTAGTTAGTAGTGTGATATTACCAGAGAAAAAGCTACGTAAGATTAGGTTAACAACTCTTAATGTCTTTTTGGCTATGTAGTTGCAGTGGGCACTAGCACTTAGATCATTAGAGGTGAGTATTCCAAGGTCCTTTACAGAGCTTGGATCATCAACAAGATCTTGACTATTCAGCTTGTATTTTATTTTCGGATTTTTTTTTTCCAATATGTAAGACAGAGCATTTATTTGTTGAGATTTGAAGTTGCCATTTGTTTGACCATTCTGATACACAGTCAAGATCTTCTTGAAGGGTAGCAGTATTGTCTGTGGTATTGAACAGCTTTACATCATCAGCGAAAAGAACGCAGTTGCTCTTAATATGATCACAGAGGTCATTTATGTAGAGTATGAAGAGAGTTGGTCCTAGAACACTGCCTTGGGGGACACCACTATTGACAGGTACAGAATTTGATAGGACACTCCCAATTTTGACCATTTGTTGTCTGTTTGACAGGAATGCTTCTATCCAGTTATGCAGTTGTCCAGAGATACCATAGGATTTTATTTTTAGTAGTAGTTTGTCATGTACCACTGAATCAAAGGCTTTACAGAAGTCTATGTAGATTGCATCTATTGTTTTGCCCTGATCAAGTTGTGTAGTCCATATGTTTTTGCAGTGTAAGAGTTGCAGATTACAGGATAGCTTTTTTCTGAAACCAAATTGTTTATTGGAGAGTAGGTTGTTTGTCTCTAAGTGGAGGATGATGGATTGGTTAATAATTGATTCCATGACTTTACAGGTGACGCAGCATAAGGAGATTGGTCTGTAATTTTCAACTAGGCAAGGGTCTCCCTTTTGAAGATGGGGATGACTGTGGCTTGTGACCATAGGTTAGGCAAGGAACTGGTCCTGAAAGATTTTTCAAAGATTATGCTTAGAGGTTCGGCTATGGCAGTGGATAACTTTTTTAAGAGATAGGCACATATTCCATCCAGTCCAATAGATAGGGATGGTTTTAGATTGCGTAGTGCTTTTTCAACATTGTCTTCTGTAAAATCGATATGTATTAGATCACTGTAGTTATCTGTGGTTCAGCTAGGAAATGCTGGGCATGATCCATCGCTGTTTACAAATACTGAGCCAAAAATGTGTTAAAGATGTTGGCTTTAATGGTGTCGTCGTTGCAGTCTTTACCATTAGGTCCTATCAGGGGTGGGATGGACCTTGAATCTTTTAGTTTGTTGTTTACAAAATTGTAAAAAGCATTGGTGGAATTGGTGCTTAGAAGGTTTTCCTCTTGTTTAATATGATAATTGGTGCATTCGGTCTTTATTTGGTGGCATAAATTTTTGTATCGGCTTTTGAAATTGGCAACGTGACCAGATTTGTTTTTCCGCCAGAGTGATCTCTTTTTGGATTGAAGTTTCCTTATTGTTATGGGCAATCTGTTTTTTTTGTTTTGTTTTGGGAGTAGTTGTTGGTACATATAGTTTGATGACTCTTTTGACTTCAAGTAAAAATACGTTGTAATGGTCTTCAACAGTATTGCATCCATTGAATAGAGATTGCCAATCAAGGGATGAGAGATCGTTGTTTATAAGATCATAGTTGCCTTTTTGAAATTATAATTGGAGATCACATCATTGTGGTGTTTTTGTGTGGACGTATGTTGAGACAAAAGTCAATCATATTGTGGTCACTGCTGGAAAAGGGTTCTTTAGTTTGTATTCCGTAAATTAAATTCAAACTATTGCAGAAGATGAGATCGAGGCAGTTGTTTAGTCTAGTGTTGTTGGATACTAGCTGTTCCAGTCCCAGATTTGTAACAGCATTGTAAAAGGTTGCATGTATGGTTTCAGTTGTACATTCATTTAGGGTCCAGTCAATGTGAGGCAGATTGAAATCACCAAGAAAGATAAAAGGGTATGGGCAGGATGCTGCCCATGTTAGTAGTGTATTTAGCTTGTTTACATGTTCAATGTCATAATCAGGTGCTCTGTAACATAGTAAGAATCAAATTGTGATATTTAAGGATAGTTCACAGATAATGGTCTCAGGAAGAGCAAGCTCCTGGGTAACTTGGATATTTTTTAGATGTAAGGACTTTTTGTAGAAGATAGCAACACCACCTCCTCTACGAATTTCACGATCTGATCGGTAAACATGATAGTCTCTTACTGTGGTAATGGAGTCGGGGAGAGATGCATTGAGCCATGTTTCACAGACAAATATAATGTCGAATTTAGCCATATTTAGTAGGAGGAAAAATTCAGGTATTTTATTTACAAGGCTTCTTGCATTGAGTAGCTTGCATTTAAGGCCAGCAGTAGTTGGAGTTGAGGTAGTTAGGGGCGTGCATGCCTAGTCTTGGGTGATGGTGGATTGGTTGAGGTAGGGTTGTGGTTGAAGGTTAAAGCTGAGTTGTGGGATGTGTGACTTACTTTTGATACAGTCAGCATGGTAGTCAATGTACAGGTCCTTCTCCCCATTGTCGAGACGTTTTTTGAGTTCAGTGCGGAGTACACGGGAGCGGGCACGTTGCTGTATGGTTAGGTCAGGGCGACAACGGAGGTTCTTATGGTTGGTGTTGGTTTTGGCGAGTGAATTTATAGTGTAAATGAATTTGCGTTTGCTTGATTCATTTTTGCAAATGACCCTGCAGAAGCGTGGGGTCACAGAGCCGTCACTGTTTTTGAGCTCTCGGCCAATGCGGGAAATGTCAAGTATTTCATCAGGGGAGATGGTTGATGCTTGATAATCACTGATGATGTTTCGGACAGTTGTGATGTCATCATTATCATTGATGCCCTCTAGACATTGGGGGTATTGGTTGGTGGGAAGAGACAAATTTGGCTAAATCTAAGATGGAATAGAAATTCAATAACAACACTGTAGAATGACAGCCAATAAGCACTGTGAACTCACCGTGATGAATATGTTTTGTATCTGCATTACATTTACGAACCTCAGGCATGTTACTTATTTTTAGAAAATTTCTCCCGAATGTTGAAGACAGACAACCAGTAAAATGTGAAACTGCCTTCTTGCTGTTGTTTCTTTCTGTTGTTCAGGAACAGCATATAAAATTTATATTGGAAAATGATATGGCATTGCTGTATATGATCACCTCACTTATTCCCAATTTGTTTCCAGCTATACTTCAAAGTGGTGATTTGGCTTTGGAACTGGATTCATACCAGGCTATCTCTCCTATTAAGCTCTGATCTATCCCGTGGCTTCTTGCAGGGAAGGATTAATGGGGTTCCTGAACCCACCTAAAACTGAAACTGCTCTAGAAATTGTAGGGGAAAAGGCTTGAACACTTATTTATTTATTTGTTGGATTCCCCCCATAAACAGTAAAAGAGTCTTGGTGGTTTACAATAAACCCACAATGCAATAAAATATCCCCAATAGGAAATAAATGAGGACAACAATATAACACAATCCACCCTTTGCAAGCAGAAATCTACAACTGCCAATGTCAATTTATCCCTCAAAGGCTCAATTTTTAACAGATTGCAGAAAGACGGAAGTGTAAGGAATGACTAAATTTAGGAGTGTGTGTGTATGTGTGTGTGTGTGAAGCCTATTCCAAAGTGCAGGTACAACATCTCTAGGAATTCTCACTTTATGGTTATGGAATTAATTCTCACTTTATGGAAGCCACTAGTAAATGTTCTCAGTATGTATATATTGGGCAGATCAAAAGGGGCTGGAGAATACAATCATTTGGAACAATATCTTGGCACCTAACCATGTAGGGCTTCAAAAGTGTGTTAAACAGGGGTGTCAAACTCACATCGTCCCATGATATATCAGACTTTTTCCCCCTTTGCTAAACTGGGGGTGGGTGGGCGTGACCAGCGTGTGATGCATCCAGCCCGTGGGCCATGAATTTGACACTCCTGGTGTAAAACAATGTGAAAGTGAATGTGTGCAGCTGCTTCTATTGCTCAGTTAATGGATTCAAGGCAGCTGAAGTCAGAGACACATGGGGTGCCCCTTTTCTGCCATCCAAAGGATGAGCAGATTCCCAAGGATCATATTTTTCCCCCAACTAATTACTTGTGATAGTCATTAGAAAAAAATGGTAATGTGGGAGGATTCTCCTATGAGAATCCCAGAAAGCGTTTACTCCATCAAACCTCATTAGATTTTATCATGTTTCCAGCAATCTTCTTTCCTCTCTTTTATCTTTCCAGTGAGCAAGGAAAGAGTGATCATCAATTCAAAATCAAGGTCTCTCTTGAGAATTTTAGGTTTTTCTAGCCAATTCTTAGTTGTTTTGGAACCACATCTAAAAAAAAAAAAATGCAAGTATTTATTTGAATGATGTTCCTCATAGCTTGTACATACCAGGTTCATTCATCTCTGGAGCAATTAATTGGATGCTGTTCAGGAATATTTCTGGCACAGAGTGAGAATGCTTAACTATAATGTGGAATATTACTAGTCAAGCTAAGCTAACTGATTACAGTGGTTTGCACTTCTGGCTTTAACAGTCTATTATGAATCTTCCATTGGCTGTTGCCGCTGGCTCAAGATAGGGAACACAGAGTCTGAATTTTCTGGACCAAGAAGGAAATTGCTCATTTAACAGCTTCTCTAGAATAGGAACAAAACCATTTTTGAACTTTGATCAATGGAGGGAGCTAGGGAGAAATGTGAAACCTTGGAAGAGAAGGTACATGACATGGCTTCTCCCACCTAACCTTGATACAGGCATGCTTATTATCCAAGTGTGTGAAAGCAGAAGAAAAGCAAGTGCATTCCCCTTCTGGGCATAAGCTTGTCAGGATGTGCCTCTATTCTCTGAGGTTTCCCCCACTTTCTGTTCTTTGATTGAAATTGATCTTTGAAATCTGCAGGAAGGCTTCATGTCTGGGGCCTTTTTTTGCCTTGTTAAAAGTGGGGACCAAATTCTCCTTGCTTAAAATTAAAATGAAATTGAAGATAGACTTTGTTTGATACCCTGATACTGCTCAGGCTAGCTCACTGAGTAGAGGAGTCTTCTAGGCATTTGGGATGGCTTAGATCAGGAGTGTCAAACTCCTGGCCTGTAGGCTGGATGCGTCATGTGCTGGCTCTGCCCCCGCTTGGTTTAGTGAAGGGGGAAAAAGTCCCAATATGTCATGTGACATCACAAGTTTGACACCCCTGCCTTAGATGGATGCCTTAAATAAAGGTAGCAAGCTAAAAAGGCAGGAAGCAATGGATAGAACATTTCCCTTTTGAGTTCATTCAGAAGTTTGTGTATCCATAACAACAACTGCAAAAACTATATAGTTGTGGGATAAATGGAGAGAGATGTTGGCACCCCTCTTCTGAGTTGTCAAAGATTCAATTGTTTCTTATGGTGTATGAAATTATTAGGAGCTGTGTGCCATTACATTTTCTTTGCTCAGTGCAACAGCTGCTACTCTGCTACTTACTGTTGTGGTTCGCTGGCAGCCTGTGCAGATGGCAGTGGAATCGGACAGTAGGGAAGAATGGGGACCAGTCCAGGAGTCTGGAGAGGACTCAGACGAGGGTCCTGTGATCGATGCAGAGGTGGGGCCAGGACCATCTGGAAGTGGTGTGCTGACTCCGGAGCCTCTGGAGTCTGGCAGCAGCGAGGCAGAGGACCCAGGGGAGCCTGTTCCCAGTGCACGTGTGTGCAGAGCTGCTAGAAGGCAAGAGCAGCTGAGACAAAAGGGGTGACTTGGGAGTAAGGCTTGGAGGTGATTGCCCCTCCCATAAAGTATAAAGGACATGCAAAGGTAAAGAAACCTTTGAAACAAAGTCATTTGCTCTGTTCGGATTAAGCCTTGAAGCTCTGTGTGGACTTAGTACTTTGGTTGGTTTTTTATAGTTCATTTGGCACTTTAGTTGTTGGCAGCAATTCAAAGGAGAGAAAGGTGGGTGCTTATCTCAAGGGACTGTTTACAGGCTGGGAATGAACATAATTCCCAGTGTTGAAGTAAAACAAGAGTTGTTTTTGTTAAGTATGGTAGGTGGGTCCTATTGAGACAGGAGGCTCAAGTAGTGAACAACAGCTGTTTATTAAGGAGGCAGATTCTGAGACGACAAGCCTAGCTGCGGCAGCCCTTTTTATAGAGCTGGCTGCGGCTAGGCAGCCTATGACAGTCTTTTGAGCTTGCCGCGCTTGGTTTTACCCAATCACGGCAAACCTCATATGAACCAATCAGGAATGGTTTATATCGTCCAATCACGGCCTGGCTCTTCTGGACCAATAGGAATGCAGGTCTACAAGCCTGCTAGTATGGAACAGTTTTAACTAAGCCTGTGCTTAATTATGGTCTCAGAAAACCTTGGTCAGAACAGTTACTCCTGTATTCTTGCTACTCTAAATTAGGGGTCTCCAAACTTGGCAACTTTAAGACTTATGGACTTCAATTCCCAGCATGGCTACCTGAGAAATTCTGGGGGTTGAAATGCACAAGTCTTAAGTTTAGAGATCCCTCCTCTAAATGATGGGACTGGATTGAATTACCTATCCGTACCTACTGTATATGTGGCTGCAATTGATGAAAGTTGAATGCAAATGATATTTTCAGCTTTCTGTGAATCCATGTGGTTGTTAGCAATCTTTGCAAGTAATCTGGGAGAGGCCCATAGACACATAACACCTATATGAAAAAACGGGATTACCAAGGTCTATAACTGTAGATAGGTTTATTATGATGATCAAGCCAATTGGCTCACAGTTTCCTTTCTGATATTTGCAGACCTCTAGACAAGCGTCACACAAATATGCAAAAATTTAGACACGTGTGCAAGGTGTTAGATCTGGGAGGATGGTTCAAGAATGGAGGCAAGACTCAGATAGCAACAACAGCTCTTTATTAGTGACTTCAGATCTGAGCAACTAATCCCAGCCGCAGCAGCCCCTTATATAGGGCTGGCTGCGGCTAGGCAGCCAATGAAGGCGATTTGAGTTTGCTGCTCTTGGCAGGGCCAATCGCGGCAGCCCGTTTACTGGCCAATCGCATCAGTCTATGGCGACCAATCATGATTGGCTATCAGCCAGCCAATCAGGTTTGCAGGCTTCGAGCCTGCTAGTCCGGAACACAAGGCTTTTAGGGTGTTGTTTTGAGTATAGGCCACATCTTTTCCCTATTTTACCCCTGATCATGAGTAAGTGAATGCTGCAATAAAGATGGATATTCTAATGACACACACACTTTGAAGCAGTAATGGGGTTCATGGAAAAGGTGAAATGGATGAATGACATGGTAAAGTCAGGAAAATAATGCATTGATTTACATCTCTGTTCTGACATTTTCAGCTGTAATCCAAAAGACAAAGGCTTTATTTCTCACAGTTCAAATGAAAGCACTGGCCTTGTCACACAAACTTTGTTCTTGTCTTTTTATACATATGAAAAATGCTTGAGTCAAAAACTACGTTAAATGGATTGTCACAATTTCTGCTATTTTGCCTCTTACCCTTTGCCTGTCAGAGTAAAAGCAATTAGATAACTGCTTTTCATATTATTGAGAGAATTACTAACTGCTTCTGCTGTGTTTACAACAAACAACACAGGCTCAGTAATCAGAATTTGCACTCCATTCAGAAATGCCTTTATCCTATTTTAAGAACACCACATGTTTTATGGCTATTTTTTGGGGTGTGTGTGTGTGTGTGTGTGTGTGTGTGAATCTTCAAGTCACACTTGATAAGTGATAACTCCCTGCAGTTTTGTTGGCAAGATTTCAGAAGTGGTTTTCTCTTGTCTGCTTTCCAGGCTGAAAGCGTTTGACTGGCTCAAGGTCACCCATCTGGCTTTGTGCCTGAGACAGCACTAGCACTCAGTCTCCTGGTTTCTAGCCTGCTGCTTTAACCGCTACACCATAGATACCCAACCTTTTGGCTTGCCTGGCATTCATTGAGTGAAGAGAAATGGTGTTGGGCCACATATAAAATATATAATAAAGTTAATGTATATACATTAACAACAACAACATGGTAATAATAACAATATCCAAGAATTTTACAAAATACATCAAGACATTGCAGCTTCCTACAATAACACCAGTGGAACTGCCAAAAACTGCGCTACTCAGAACATCGTACATTTTAAAAAGAAACTTGGTTGATACTTAGGATGCTGGCAGCAACCCCTATCAACCATCAGCGCCAATCAATGATATTTGTGATACATTTTTAAATATTCAGTTGACTGAGTTTCATGTTTAATGAATAAAATAGGTAATAATAATAGTTTATGATCATATGAGGCTTGTATTACTACTTGTCCAGGGCCACATGTGGCCTATGGGTTATGAGTTGAACATGTCAGTACTACACCAAACTAGTGTAGTTTATGGTGATGCCTATATTTAAATGTTTATACTGAAAGCTTTGGCTAATGGTGCATTTTGAATATGATTGCATCAACAATTATTTTTATTAAGACAAATGTCTGCACATTTTTAATTTATAGAAGCAATACAAGGAAACGGTTAAAGAATTAAATTTGGTTCTTCTTAGTCTTTATGTCAATTAATTGGAGGGTCTGCTTCTTTCATGTTGTCCTTGCTCAACATTTTGTAGTGAGAACTATCAATGAATGATGCAATAAAGAGCTTTACTTTTTAAACATATAACTTTACTGAATTCTCAAAGCTAATAAAGTACTGAACAATGGAAAAAGAAAAGTTTAAAAAAATATAAACAAAGAAGAATTAAAGATGTAACAGGGGAAGAAAAGATATATAAGAAAAAAGACACAGAAAAAAAGTAACTTCCAACTTTCTTTAGTACAAGTACAAATATATAATAAAATAGCTTTTAAATTTAAACAAAAATTAAAGTATAACATGTAGAACATAAACAATAACAATACACATTTCTATAATCTAAGAACGTTTTATCATCAGATCCCTAAAATTTCATTTTCTATCCTATAGTTTTATTTTATATCCTTTTCAAGCCCCAAATGGTTCCAAATAAAAACACAGCAAGACAATTTTTTGTTTTTCATCGAAGTGGTCAAAAGAACATTGCTTTTCACTTAGTTTGTCTCACAAGCTGATGCTAATTAGGTTTCTATGCCTACAAGGCAATGAGAGTGCGAATCTTGCTGCTCCTAGTCCAGTTGCTTAACCACAGCATCACACACCCCTCTTGTTAAAATTAAGTTTAAAAATTTAATAAAACACTAAAAATAAACAGTAGCATTACAAAGTGATAGAACAGAATAATACTTAACGAGGAGAGAAAAGTTGTCTTGCTGGATGGGGAATGCCAAAAAGTTTGATGTTACCAAATGAGAAGCATATATCCTTGGTACATTTTTTTTTTTTTTTTTGCTAATGATGATCCAGAGAAGCAAGTCCTCTGTTGGAAGAAATGTTCATCTGGATATAGTTCCAAGTGGGAAGAAAAACACTGGAAACATGGACAGTGCTGGGAAGGATGGTTTAATGGTGGACAGCAGGACCACATGATTTGAGGTCCTGGGCAAAAAAAAAAAAAGAGCACATGGGTAAGAGAGGGAGAGAGATTTATAACCTTTGTTGGGCTTTGAACTTGCTTCCGTGGCAAGAAATGTATCCTGATTGGGGCCATGCAGGGGTAACTCTGTAGGTTGCCCTGGGTCCCAGGCTTGGCTGAATCTTACTGAGTGATGTAATGAAGGGGCTTTGGGCAATTCCTATTATGGCTTAATGGCTTTGTCCTGGTTTGGATCTGAGTGAGGGCTAATTCTATCATGTCTAACCTTATATATTTAACCTTAGACTGTCTACTATTGACCTCACTCCTTTCCTGTAGGAGGCGTGCATAAGCACACTAACGTGCCTACCGTCCCTGTCCTATTGTTTCTTTTATATTTTTTTATTTTTCTTATATGTATCCATGTATTCATAACTATTTTTTTACTTATACCTATTATCTTGTAAGCAATTGACAAATAAAAAAAATAAAATAAATGTCCTGGGGTGAAGGTCTTATGTATTGTAGATGAGCTGGCCCATCCTATAGATGGTATATAGAAATATCATCCTATTTTCAGAGTTTTAAAGTACTGCTTAGTCAGATTTTAAGCTCTTTTTTTCTTTTCCATTATCATTCTTCTCCTCTCTATTGTTAAACGGTAGCATGAAGACTCCTTGGGTATAGTCATTCCAAGGAGCCCGCATGTTTCTCCTTCTTCCCTACCCCAATGCATATGTCAAGGTGCACAAACTATTAATACCAGCAAAAAGGAAATGAATAACAATAAACATGACATATCATGCAGTGAGTTGTCAGGATTTGATAAAAAGCCATGGAAGAGAGACACAACTTACCATTTATTTGATGGCTGCCCTTCCCTAAATTGGACCTGAACACATGGCTTCTGAAAAAACATTCACCATTTGAAGCTGTAGATTGTATTGTAAAGAGCAAAAAATACGGAACAACTGCCCTGTTTTGTCAACTGCCCAAAGTATTGTCTTGAACTGCACTTTGCCAGTTATCTTCACCAGTTTAAGAAATCTGAGGATACATCAAACAGGAGAATATACCTCACCCAGCTCCAGTAGAAGAGCAAACTTTTACAGCTATCTGTTGATTTCCTTTTCCTTGGACATTATAGCAATCTTTCTTTTTTATTTTATTGTACAATAGATAATACAATATTCCATCTCTTTTATTGCAAAATGGATTTGCCTATTTCCTGCCCCAAACATCTTGATGCAAACAGTTTTTAGACAGGCATGCACTGAGCATTTTCCTTCCTTCCTTCCTTCCTTCCTTCCTTCCTTCCTTCCTTCCTTCCTTCCTTCCTTCCTACTATATAAGTGCTTCCTTGATTGCAGAGTCAATACAATTGATATTGAAGGAGCCATAGTGCTTGTGAGCTGAATAATAAAAGCTACCCTTGATATATAAACAGGATTTTGACATATCTCTTCACAGAGCTTTCAAAATAATTATATTAACTATGCAAAACTTAAATGTATGACTCTTTCTTCAGTTCTATGTAATAACCACAGCAGAGGCACTGTGTTTATCAACACAGTGATAAACAGGCACCTTTCTACCAAAGATTAAATTTCCATGGCAGATATACACCATCCAATAAAGCTACAACAATTTTGCCTTGACAGATGGTCGGTGCTAACTTTGGATTTGGCAATAAAATAAAGTGGTATGCTGATACCATATTAATATTAATAAATTATATGTATCTCCAACAGTTTCCATAGTAATACAATTTTTTAAAAAATAAGAAGAACAATGGCAAAGCAGGCCTGATATCTGCTAAAAGTGTTTAGCCCATTATGGGTATTTATTTATAATGGAACATATACATTGAGTGGTCAGTGTCTGAAATAAAAATTTCTGTCTGTCTGTCTGTGCTAGTGCTTCCTAATTTAAGCAGCTTGAAGATGTGGGAATTTGAGCTTGAAGTCCTCACATTTTAAATTTTCCAAAGTTGAGAAACACTGTGTTGGAAGAAATGTCCCTCTGGGGTCAATTGCAAGTGGGGAGAAAGACACTGGAAACATGGAGACGGCTTGGAAGGATGGTTTAATGATGAACAGGACCACATAGGTTTGAAGTCCTGGGTAGCTGACCACATGGAGTGGAGAGTGAGATATATTTATACTCTCTCTTGGGCCTAGCAAGAATTGTATCCTATTGGTTGTCAGACTCCCAGGGGGCTAAGCGAGGGTCCAGCTAACCTTGTAGAGTGTCTGTGTCTCAGGCTTGGTTGAATCTTGCTGGATGATGATGTAAGGAAGAGGGTTGTGTTCTAAAAGGGTGTTGGGCAATCCCTATTATCGGAATTTGGCTTTTTCCTGGTTTGGATCTGAGTAAGGGCTAATCTTATCGCCCTGGAGTTAAAAGAGAAATATCTCCACCAATGACCTCCCAGAATCCTGCACATGTTTCAAATGTCTTGAAACCATCAATGAAAGCGAAATTTACATCAAATGCCACCTATGCAATAATCTAGCCCACCCTGCCCGCTTAAACACAAACAAAAGCCTAGCTGATGTGGTTAAAAATTCAGATACATTCTTTTATCTATGTCCCTCATGCTCTCCTAAGCTAAACAAACTGAGTACCCTACCTGACAAAGCTGAAAGCATAGAATCACTCATTCACTCAATAGAAGAATGCTTAGCAACACGTTTTGAAACAACTATACAAGCAAGCCTAATTTCTCTTGAAATAAAAATACAGCACAGATAAGTGAGTACCTACCAGCTCAAAATCAAATCCCACAACAACCGCGACCACAACCACTACCTCAACTACAATCACAACTACAACCAAAAATAACCACCAAACCACAGCCACAAACAATTACTATCCCTTCAAATAATTCCACAAATAATATCTCCTTACTCATCACAGACACCATGGAATGTGAACAGAAATGTCCAAATGCCATTTATTTGGTCTCGAAGACACCAATGAATCAGGTGACATCACCAAAGTTCATGATATCATAAGCAACTCAAATACAATAAACATCTCTCCTGAAGATATCATTGAAATAACCAGAGATGGCCATGGGTACAAATATAATGACGGCTCTGTGGCCCCAAGATTTTGTAGAGTTGTATGCAAAAGTGAGTCCAGCAAACGCATATTCATTCATACAATAAATGCCATTGCAAAAACCAATCCCAAGCACGAAAAGCTCCTCTCAAGACCAGACTTATCCATACTGCAAAGAATCTGTTCCCGTGAGCTCCGTGCAGAACTCAAAAACTGTCTAGACAATGGAGAAAAGGACCTATACATTGACTACAGAGCTGATTGCATCAAAAGAAAGTCACACAACCCATAACTCTGCATCCAATCCTACCCCATCCAATCCAACATCACTCAAAACTAGGCACGCCCCTAACTACCTCTATTCCAACCACAACTGGCCTTAAATGCAAGCTACTCAATGCAAGAAGCCTTGTAAATAAAATACCTGAATTTAGTAATACCTTTTACTAAATACGGCTAAATTCGACATTATATTATCTTGTAAGCAATTGACAAATAAAAATAAAATAAATAAAAAATAAAAATAAATCTTTTGTCTTGTAGACTGGTTGGCTCAGTCTTTCTGGGTCTATTAACAAAGGTGGGGGCTGCTTTCCAAGAGCATGTTTCTCCTTTTCTCATTCTGCCTTTTTAATATTTCCTAGAATATTTCATTCTTCTAGGAGAGGGGTTGGTGCTAACTTTATACAATTGGTCTCTACATTAAGTGGGTGGTATCTATCTATTTACTGATTAGATTTATATTTTATTTTTTCTCTAGTTCAAGATAGCAGTCCAGTCACCATTACATTCTGTGTTCAGCACCATCAAAGACCAATATTACAGCCTTGTGTTTTTCTCCACCAATAAATTAAAAAGCCAATTTCAGAACCAGGATCAATTCAATGCATCTTCTTCCTATTTTTGTAATTTTTGTTTATTATGTAATTGTAAATTACTAATGCATTTCATGTAAACCACCCATCACTTTCAGTCTTGAACACATAGATTTTCCTGATATTTAAAATGTAAATTTCCCTGATGGAAGTCCTCTGCACTCATGCCTTTTGTCCAGTAATGTATTAGGTTGTTGTGGATTTTTGATCTCAGGAATGGACAGTGGGGAGACACCAATTCCTGCAGACTTTGAAGAATAATCTAATTCAGGGCATATTTTCTTTCATGTTCCTCTTGTCTGGGGATGGGAATCAACCTTGGAAGAATGTGAACTTCCCTGCACAGGAATGCACACCTTGAGGAATTTTGATGTGCTAAATTCTGCCACTTTGCTTGACAGATAGTCTCAACTGTGATGCTGAGGCTCCTATTGGACAGTTTTGTTGGAGACACCTGTGTTCATATTGTACCTGGCTTATAACTAACTCAGATTTGCTGCAGTATTGGATACAAATGAAAAGATAGCATGTGTTAAGCTCAAATAATCAGGACCACATGTTAAGCTCCGTTTAAGAAGATTTATTGCTGAAGCATATACACAAGAATCTAGTCAACTAAAAGTACTAAATTGGTGTCAGAGTCAATAGTGCTTTTGAATTGTGGTCCTGGAGAAGGCTCTTGAGAGTGCCTTGGACTGCAAGGAGATCAAAACAGTCAATTCTGACTGTTCTTTGGAAGGACAGATATGGAAGCTGAAGTTCAAATACTTTAGCTACCAAATGAGAAGAATGGACTCATTGGAAAAGAGCCTGATGTTGGGAAAAATTAAGGGCAAAAGGAGAAGAGGATGGCAGAGGATGAGATAATTAGATAGTGTCAGTGATGCAATAAACATGAATTTGGGCAAAATCCAGGGAATAATAGAGGATGGGGGGAGGGGGTCTGGCATGCTATGGTCCATGGGGTTGTGAAGAATTGGATATGACTTAGCGACTGAACAATAGTCAGTGGAATTCAAGGGGGTGGACTGGACTTGGAACATTTGTGGTCACACAGCAATTCTAAACTGAGTGCTCTCTTGACTCCACCCCCAGGACTTGCCTTTGCTTCTCCTACAGTCTGACTAAATCTTACTTACTATGGATAAACCTTAATAGTGCATTTGAAACTTAATAACCATTCTGATCTTTTCAGAGCTGGAAAACTCACTTCAGAATACAGGGAGTCTTTGACATATGATGAGTCACTTAGTGACTGTTCAAAATGATAGCAGATAATCCCCCCATACTTATGACCTGAATTTGAAATTATGATAGCTGTACCTCCTGGTCACATGATCACATTTTGAGTACTTGGCAACCAACTCACCTTTATGACTGTTTGCGCCTTCCCACAATCATACGTCCACATTTTTTTTACTCATCCCCCCCATTACCAGAATTGATTTCTGGTTTCCTAAAAAAAACATCAATTGGGTATAATGAGTCACTTAATAATTGCATTGTTTACTTAACAACCACTGCAAAAAATGCCATAAAGTCAGGTCTAGTTAGATGGTGATCCATTTAATAACCATAATGACTTATGAATGTAATTCCTGGCTCAATTACAATCATAACTCAAGGATTACCTGCACATGTTTTTGTAACACAGAAGTGCAGGAGTATTGCAAGGGGAATAAAATCAGCAAAATGGTGAATGAAGTGTCATGATGCCTGAGTTGTCACTTTTGTATGTGCACCAACACATATTCCAATGGGGGCAAGCCTTGTATTTCGATGCTTTCTCTGCCATCTTTCTGAGCTTTTGGAGATCTTCCATCCCTGTCCAGGGGCACCAATATATTGGCATTCATTTTCAGTTTTTAGGCCCATGAAGAAAAAGGCAATTAGTGTCCTTGTATTTCTCCACTTTATGTTTGATTGCGTTTACTTAAGATGCCTGAAGCCTTTTACCATCAAGATGGAAGAAGTGAGTTGAAGCATTAATTTAATTACTGCAAGATAGGCCTGATTAAACCTAAATACCCCCAATGGACAAATCTCATGGGACCAACCTCACTGAAGTGCAATCCAATTAGCTTTAGCCAACTTGTGAGAGACTGTATATTGTCTTGATGAGAAAAAATAGCTCCACATAGTCTCCTTCCCGCCCCCCCACGAATGCTTCTTTCTTTAGAAAAATCCACATATGTGCTCTTGATAATTAGGTAGCATTTGGGCCTTCTTAACTATTCCATTTGAGAACAAAAGATATTTTAAGATTTGATTGTATAGTGCTAAAGAATGCTTTAAATATATGCAACAAGAATATTATTATAGTGATGTGTTCTCATTGTGTTCTTTTTCATTGCTTATGTTATTGTTCTGATTACCTCTGTTTTGTTTACATTCTTTTCATTTCTTCCTTTTTATTGTTGTAAGTTACCAGGGTGAGATAGGTGGAAAACAATTTTAAAAAATAAATAAAATAAAACAAATAAAAGAAGTTAAATGGTGAGCAGCTACAGTGAATCTTGAATTCTCTTACTGAGAAGACAACCCACTACAAACAGTGGCACTGATGTCTATGGAGACGTGCATAATATTACTTCATAAAAATAGTTGTAAAAAAGTACTTTAAAACCATGAATCCTCTCTGCCATTTCTGGAGTGAGTAAATGAGGACATCCTGTGGAATAACAGAGCAATGACAGGACAGCGGTTGGAAATCATTTTGCCAGCATCTTGTATGAAAAAAAAGCAGAGAGTTTAAAATAAGGAGAGATTGGCTCTTCTACTGCAGCAAGAAAAAAAAATCACAGCAATTATTACACTAATTTAGATAAAGAGTTCATACTTCAAGTTACATTGTCCTAGTACCAATGTAGTCCTAGTATATTGTGAAAATATACCTCTTTTGAATTGTATGGTACAATGTTAAAATGTTAAGTTCAATGGCTGGTTCTTATTTTCGATCAAAACACAATATCTTTGTGAGAATAGGGTGGAATGTGCAGAGTTCACCGACACAATGCTTAGAGATATGCTCGAATGCAGTTCTGAGTTCGATACCTGTAAATAAACTTGTGCCACCGATTACACTAGGGCTGCCCTAATGATAATCCTGGAATTAATCTGTAATTTTGGAGCCAATGTAAAGTGAAGTGAAAGTCATTGGATTAGAAGTGAGAACATCCAGTTTCAAGTTTACCCTCCCCAGGATGCAAAGATTTTTACCACCGGTTCGGTGGGCGTGGCTTGGTGGGCGCAGAGGCATTTGTGCAGGTGCAGAGGCATTCCAACTCACCTCCTGCAAGCCTGCACTCTCCCTGTCGCTTCACAGCTGCCACACGGCACTCTGCTGAGCCGCGCAAAGCAGCTGCACTTCAAAAGAAGAGGATAAATGTGAGTATGGGAGCCCGGGCAGGTGGGCTCAACAGCATAGCTGCAGAGAGAACTGGTTCGGTCTCCACTGCTCACCGGTGCTACCGGCTTGGCAGAACCAGGCCGAACCGGTAGAATACCACCACTGACCCTCATGCATGGAAACGTACTGGATGATGTTGGGCCAATCAGCTTAACTAATTCATAGGTTGTTTTTCAAAAGACAGGCAGTGCTTCCCTGTCCAAAGTTATGACGGAACAGCAAAGTGACATATGGTTTCTGCTCAAACAACACTGCATTAGGGATTCAGTCTCTGATTGTTTTTTCCTAGGCATCACTTCCAGGCGCTAGGTCAAGACTTACATTTTTTCCCTCAGACTTTACCACGAGTTGATAGGCATAGCTGGGTATTATCAGTGTGCTGATGATATTAGGAGTGTGAATTCAGTGCTGCTGACTCTTCAGTGTGTCTCATAACTTAGCTAAGAGACAGTAGGGTTTAGATAAAGAGTCAAGGACCAGATCTGTGTTTCCTCTTTATCTACGAGTTTGCTAATCAGAATCTTTATCGTAATAAAAAATAACCAGAGATTAATCCCCTCTGCCTTTGTTTTTAGGGCACGCAACTCCGATAGGGGGATATAATTAGCGAGGTGTAAGGCTTTATTGAACCCTATCATGTTCCCACCCCCTGAAAATTAAAGTCCTTTTTATTAAAGCTATGAAAACTGCTTCATTAATTATGGCTCTGGTGAGACTCCTACTGCCAGAAAAGCTCACAGGTACAGGTACCCTTTGACTTATTTCTGTTTGAAGTTACAACAGACTCCGTATTTATGACAACAGTTTGAAGTGCCAAGGGTTGGCCCCCCTCTGTTGCCACATGATCACATTTTGGATACTTGGCAACCAGCCCACATTTATGGCCCTTTGCAACATACTACAATTGTTATATATTTGAATGTTTGAATGTTCTGTTCTGATTGGTCGGCCGGATGGCGGGAAATTTGAATAGCCATCATTGGCCGAGAGCCGCAAGCACCTGCTATAAAAGAGGCTGCCGCGGATCCGTTGTTGTTCAGTTACAGAGAGAAAATTAAAAGCAACTAAAGATTACATGGTCTCGAGTTGTCTTTCCCACAACTGAACACTGGTGACGAGGATGGGATTTTGAGACAAAGGAGACCAGTTGAGCATGTGGCAATGAGAACCGAGGTAGATGAGATGGCCAGCAACAACTTGCCACCTGCACCGTTTAACCCAGCAATGGGTTAAATCGTACATCGAATTGTACATCGACTGATTCCTCATGTTTCTAGAAGGGAATGAGCTCCAAGGAATATCCAAAAATAGGAAGAGAGCTGTTTTCCTCACCCACTGCAGACCAACAGTCTTCAAAATGGCAAAGGCGTTAGTGTCACTCCATGATGTAAAGAAAATGGTATGGTCACATTTAGACAAGTTACTGCAAGCCCATTATACACCAACTGTCTCATGCGTTATCAAGAGACATGAATTTTACAAGTGCGACCAAAAGGAAGATGAAAGCCTCGGAGATTTTGTCGCAGCCCTAAGAGACATTGGAGGAGCATGCGAATTCCTAAACATGGACGAGGCTATGAGAGACCACATGGTTCTCGGATTAAGAGACCTTACCCTACAGAGCCGACTACTGACCAGACCCAAAATAACATTGACTGAGGCAATAGAAGAAGCCACCGCAGCAGAAGTGGCACAGAAATCAGCAGCCACCGTGCGACAGATGAATAAAGTAACACAGGAAACCCTGAAAGACACTAACCAAGCTTAAAACAAGAAGTAAGACGAAACTCAGAAAACCACCACCATGAGGACATCGAATCCCTATCCGAAACCAATGAGGAAGAAGAAGAGGTAAATCAACTTCAGTCAGAGAAAGGCAGATGGGAGCGAAGGGAAAGAAAGTCAGGATTTCGTTGTGCCGGGTGCGGAGGGGACCACCCACATTCCGAATGCTGTTTTTCAAATGCTATTTGCAGGCATTGTGAATGGCGGGGACACATAGCTAGGGCATGCCGAAACAGAAATAACTATAGTCCTAGGCGAAGAGGAGATACTGCCCCCCAGAACGAGAGAGAGGCAGACAGGGGGCCATTGGAACCAAGAAAGCAGAAACAAGCGGTGGAAAGAAGCCAATAGAAAAGAAGAAACACACCAGACAATAACTATTGGACACTAGTGCAGTCAATGCAAAGAAGGTAATGGTACAAGTCACCATAGAAGGCCAACCATGTAAGATGGAGGTGGATTCCGGCTCATATCTATTAATGGTATCATGGAACACTCTTAAAAGCCTGATACCCAACATGAAAAGAAAGGAACTAGAAAAACAAAAACTCATCCTTAAAGATTACCAGGGAAACAGAATTCCTGTAGTTGGATCCGGACATTTCCTGATCAAATTTAGAAAATACACAAAAGTCCTTCCACTGACCATAGTCGACCGGGATCACCCCAGCCTAGTGGGACTCGAATGGTTCGAACCGCTAGGAATCGTAGTGACCGGAATAAACCGAGACAGACTGGGAAGAGAACCTAATGAACCTAATGAGAGAATTCCAGGACGTCTTCAATGGAGAACTGGGCAAGTACCGAGGGTCCCTTATCTCATTTAATTTGGATTCTAAGGTAGCCCCAATAAGGTTAAAGGCGAGACAAGTTCCTTTCACGTTAAAACCGAAAATTGATGAAAAATTAGATAAACTTATCGCACAGGGGGTATTAGAACCAATTGTGACTCCTATCAAGCCAGATGGGTCCATACACATCTGTGGAGACTACAAGGCCACCCTCAACCATGCGTTACAACAATGTGCATACCCAGTCCCGGTGGTACAACACCTGTTACACTCTTTGGGGGGAGGTCGAATTTTCGCGAAATTAGACCTTGTGCAAGCTTATCAACAGTTACCAGTTGACTCAGAAACCACGGAAGCACAAACAATAGTGACTCATAGGGGGGCATTCAAATGCAAAAGACTACAATTTGGAGTTAGCATTGCCCCAGGAGTACTTCAGAGGCTAATGGAGTGCCTGCTGCAAGGAATTAAAGGGGTAGTGCCATATTTTGATGACGTGCTGGTATCAGCCAAGGACAAAAAACAACTGGAAGACTGCCTGAGGAAGGTTTTACAAAAATTTAAAGTGGCAGGACTTAAAGTTAAAAGAGAGAAGTGCCAATTAGCCACCAATAAGGTTGAATTCCTGGGATACCTTATAGATAAAGAAGGGATCCACCCCACTGAAAAAAAAATCAGAACAATCAAGGGAGCTCCCAGACCCAAAAATAAAACAGATTTACAAGCCTTCTTGGGACTTATTAATTTTTACAATGTATTTTTGCCGCAGAAGGCAACGATAGCAGAACCGCTACACAGGTTGCTGGATAAGAAAGCTACCTGGACCTGGGGGCGAAGAGAAGAAACCACATTCCAGGGAGTCAAAGACTTAATTACATCAGACTGTGTGCTAATCCAATACAGCGAAACCCTGCCATTAATGTTAACCTGTGATGCATCACTGTTCGGCGTCGGGGCCATGCTCAGCCACATATTACCCGATGGAAGAGAAGCACTGATCGCATTCTATTCAAAAACTCTATCAAAAGCAGAGCGGAACTACAGCCAATTGGATAGAGAAGCATTGGCCACAATAACAGGAGTTAAAAGGTTCCACGAGTTCATCTATGGCAGGAAATTTTCAGTGGTCACAGACCATAAACCTCTTTTAAGAATACTTGCAGGAAACAAATGTACACCCAACATATTGTCACCACAGATGACGAGGTGGTCCGAATTCCTCGCTGCATACAACTACGAATTAATCTACCAGCCAGGAAAGAACATAACACACGTTGACGCCCTGAGCCATTCTCCACTACCTGAGTTAGATGATGATCCAGCACCAACCACATCAACCCTGCACATTGAGACCCTGGCAAATCTACCCATAACAGCAACAGACATTGCGAAGGAAACCACGAGAGACAGAATCCTGGCGCTGATTTTAAATTGGGTAGGTAAAGGATGGCTGGAGACCGAAGTGACAAGACTGTTAAACCATTTTGGCATAGACAAACTGAACTATCTATTTTAAAAGGATGTGTACTATGGGGGGATAGAGTGATCATACCAGACATATTGAGGGAACAAATACTTAAATTATTACATGAAGGTCACCTGGGTATAGTCCGAATGAAATCCCTGGCTAGGAGTTATGTATGGTGGCCAGGGATGATACGGATATAGAGAAATGGGTAGCAACGTGCAAACGATGCCAAGAATCTAGGCCTGCAGTCCCTTCTGCACCTGTACTTGACTGGGAAACACCTAGGGGCCCACGGTCTAGAATACACATTGATTTTGCTGAACCAACTAAAGGACGCACATTCTTAACATTGGTAGAGGCTTACTCAAATTGGCTAGAGGTAAGCATTATGCATTCAACCACAACAGAAGCGGTTATTAGACAACTAAGAAAGCTTTTTGCAACGCATGGATTGCCTGATTTAGTTTTATCTGACAACGGACCGCAATTCACTGCACTACCTTTTGAAGAGTTCCTAGCTGAACAAGGCATAAGACATGCTTTAACAGTGCCGGGTCAGCTGGCTACAAATGGACGGGTGGAACGCATGATCCGTTTTACTAAAGAAACACTACACAGGCTAGAAGCTGGAGATATCCAGGAAAAAAAAAAATAAATTGCTAATGATATAGCACATTACGCTGAACATCACAACTAATAAAAGCCCAGCCGAACTATTGATGGGAAGAAAACTTAGATCTAGTCTAGATAGACTACACCCCACATATAGCACAGAAAAGCCAACAGACTCCTCCAGTAAGTGCCGTACATTTAAAACAGGGGACCTAGTCTATGCAAAAAACCCAACAGGAGAGCCATTATGGATACTAGCTAAAATAATCCAAGTAACAGGACCCCAGTCATACAGGGTAGAGACAGAGGATGGAAAGAGCTGGAGGAGACATATAGACCAACTCAGATCAAGGGCCCTATTAAGAAACACTAACAATCAAAGGGAAGAAGGAGAAGAGCCCACACAAACACAGGAACCAAATCAAACATTAAACTAAAATAACCAAACCAGAGAGGGGGGAGACCCCTCAAATACAAATGAGAGGGGAAGGGGAGACCCTCCACAAGCACAAGGAATAACAAAACAAACCCTAACAATAACACAACAACCAATACCACCATGAGCCCCGAGGGGAAATCAAAATCACGTACTTGAAGAAGAAGAAAACTTTGGAAGACTGGAGCAAGCATTGGAAAACCATCAAGAAGCCACTCCTGGCAGGAGCAGCCAAACCGACTCAACCAGCCCGGAAAGGCCAGGTGGGAGCGGCATGGCTGACTCCACCTTCCAGGAGGTTCCACCAAAGAGGACGGGAGGAACAGCGAACCCGTCCGAGCAGTCCAAAGAGAACACCACGACTGAATTGTGCAGGTCCAGTAGGAGCCATAAGAGCCCCACCTATTTATGTGACTACGTAACATAGGGATGGCCTGATTGATGGGACTGGACCAAATAGGGAGGGGTGTTATATATTTGAATGTTTGAATGTTCTGTTCTGATTGGTCGGCCAGACGGCAGGAAACTTGAATAGCTGTCATTGGCGGAGAGCTGTGAGCAGCCACTAAAAAAGAGGCTGCCACGGCTCCGTTGTTGTTCAGTTACAGAGAGAAAATTAAAAGCAACTAAAGATTACATGGTCTTGAGTCATCTTTCCCACAACTGAACAACAATTGTCTTTTTACCAGAGGTGTTTACTACAACATTTACTTAATGACCATGGTGTTCATTTAATGATCGTGGTGTTTTCTTAATGACCATTACAAAAAAGTTTGTAAAGTTGTTCATGGACACTTGGTAACACACTTAATGACTGCCACAATTTATGACCATAATTGTGGGCTCAATTATGATTATAAGTCGAGGACTATCTGTATGCACATAGGACACTTCAGCCTTCAGCAGATAATAGCTTACCTGAAACCTATGGATTACTCTTGCTAGTAGCTTCCTGTTGATATTAAAGGGTAGTAGAGTGGAAAGTGAGGAGTATAAAGGATATAAAGAAGCCAATAAGGTATTCGAAGAAAATTGTAGTGCACTAGTGAATGATCCATTTGCTTTTTAAAACACACCAATTTCACTGAAGAAATTGTTGTCAGGGTTTCTGTACAAAGCAATATACAGTAATCAAATCCTTTGTTTGTGTATGCAGTGAATCATCAGAATTGTTTTGCAACTTCTTGTCTCCATTTTACAGCCAATTGTTTCTGGACTCCTATTCTCGGAAAGGAATTGAAAACATTGCTATGGCAGATGGGTCCAGAGCACCACTGATGAAATAAATGAGCAGTAATAAGTCTTCAGTTTGCACTGAAAGTTGCCATCTCCAGTTATCTGCATCAGCAGCCAGGGGACTGGCAAGAGAGAGATGTTGAATGAGCCTCAGGAGATTTGATAAACACCCGTTCGTTCCTCTCCAGCTGAAATAATAGCCTTCTAGCATTGACAGCATCATTATCCTTTCATGGAACATGTAAAGGGGAAAATGTTTCTCTCAACCCATACAAAGTAAAAATCCATTCTTCAATGGAAGCTGCAGAATACAGACAGGGAAGGAAATACTGAAGGCCAATTGAACCATCTGATGCATGTATGGATGACAGTATTGTGTACCCAAGCCATGCTTTAATATAACAAGAGCCACCATCCCTGCCAGAAACAAGTTCATGACCAGAGCATTAACCTATAAATCATAGATCCTGGATCTATTTGGATCCTCTGCCTGATGGAGAGATTTCCCCATGTATGAATGTATGTACATATCCAAACTTAAATCTACACACACACACACACACACACAAACACAAAATCCTTTCTCACTGCTATGAGTGGAATATGTTTTCCTTGACCTTGGTCCTCTGTTTGAGGAGTTTGAGGGTTCTGTGCAGGATCTTAGCCAGAGGTGTGATTCAACTGGTGTAACAACCAGTTCGGTGAGTGCACGCTTCACATGTGCATGCGCCAAATGTGTGCTTTGTGCGTGCACAGAGGGTTTGCTACTGACATTTTCCTGCAATCCTACAATCTCCCTGTGTGTTAAACAGCTGACACGTGGCAATCCGCTGTGCTGCACAAAGCAGCTGATCTTGAAAACCAGGAAATAAAGGTCAGAATAGAGCCAGGGCGGGTGGGCAGTCCCAACAGCTGATTGTTGGAGCAAACCAGTTCACTTACAGATGATCCTCTGAGCTTCCAGTTTGGCTCAGTTCAGCTGAACTGGTAGAATCTCATCCCTGATCTTAACTATTCATAGCCCTGCATTCTTCTGGACAGACAGCTCTGATGTTGTTGGTGAGATTTCTTAGAGCTACTCTCCCATCTTAGGTGTCACAGCCCCAAATGTTCCTACCACCACTGGGATGTCTTTGGCCTTTACTTTCCTCATCCTCTCTAGTATATCTTTCAGGCTCACTCCAGTAGCACTAATTTTCAGGGAACCTGTTATATATCTCTGATTATTGCTACCAACTCATCATCTTCCTATAGCTGCAGAATCCACTTTTCAGATTGACAAATGCCCTCTTGCACAATGAAATGCAGCATCAGGGTCCAACTGAGCATTTTACATGTCTGCATTTATTGTCTCTTGCAACCTGTATTAGTGGAAGGCGATTTAGGCAACGGTGTGGGGTGCTACTTGTAGGACATGATCATAGCACAGTAGGTATTTTCTCAGGTACTGGTGCAATGCACATTTGGTGCAGTACTGTATCATTGCTGACATGGTCAAGAAGAGAAACATCTAATGATCAACAAAGCATCTCAATAGCATGTAAAGAGGGCTCAGCGCATTGAGTGGTTTGACATATAAAGCTACTGGGTAACCAACTGGGCATTAATTATTGGGTGTTAATACTACTAACTGCCCACAATTTATTGTCCCAGTACTAGGTTCTTTTGTTCTTATCTCCTTTGTGTGTTTATTTATAGTGTCCCTGAATAACTCCTAATTCATGAAGATCAGCATCCTCTGTGACAGTCCACTATAAATATGAACAATTTCCCACGTTTGCTTCTTTGAACTCTACTATGTGGGAGAGACAAAATCTATTTGGAGAAATGGAGTGGCTGCTGTTTAAAAGATGTATAGATGTGATCTGGGGAAATTCATCTCCTTCTTTCTCTTACAGAGTCTCTTTCATGCTACCAATATAAGGAATGCAAATAAAAGAAATGAACAATATATCCCAGGCACAGAAATGTATTTTGCTTTAAACTAGGTCCAACTGAAAGTGTTGTGAATATTTCCTTTCAAATTTTCATTGCATAATCCATCCTATACTTCATGGAATAGTGTAACTAAGGCCAGACAGGATGGTGGAAGAAGTAAATATTACCAAATCAAATTCATCTTTTCATGATCTCACAGATGCATTCATGTAATTGATCTTGGTAATGGTACCAAAGTGGTTTAGTAATGCCTTCTATTGTTATTGTTTGATTTTCCAGCCTAGCTTACAGCCTAGTCACAATCCTTTATAGCCTTCTGAAATATAGCTAAAGTTGACCAGAGACAGTCACCTATATCAGCTCTATTTAATTATATGCATTGATAATTGTGGGATTTGTTGCTAGTATAAGGCAAGGATGATGTTCAGGACAGTAGGCAAGACATGAATCAATGGATGGAAACTAATCAAAGAGAGAGCCAAATTAGAACTAAAGAGCAATTTCCTATCAGGGAGAACCATTAATCAGGGAAACCACTTGCCTTCAGAAGTTATGGGTGCTCCAACACTGGAGGTTTTTAAGAAGAGACTGGATAGCCATTTGTCTGAAAGGCATAGGGTCTCCTGTTTGAGAACAAGGTTGGTCTAGAAGACCTCCAAGGTCCCTTCCAACTCTCCTATTCTGTTATTCTGTTAGATCCAATTATTAGCCCTTGTAAAGTTATGTGACATATATAGTTATCTTACGCCAAATGGTAGGAACGACATTTTTAATTTAAATTCTCATTTTCATACGCTACCTGTAAGATGCATGTCCTTCATTCTTCGCTCTTAATTTCAGTGATTTTGTAGGAGAGAAATAGGCAATAGAGTGTTCAGTTGCTGTAAGAAAAGTTGGATTTGCAAAACGAGTCAGCAATTTAATGTTTTGTTCAGGATTGTAAAAAATTCAGACAAATCATGCTGGTTCCACTTGCTTTGAGCAACACTAGAACTAATTTGGTGTAAAAGGTTTTGAAGTTTAAATGTGTTCTTGCTGACTGAACTGATTGAACAAGTTCCTTGCTTCATCATAACTTGGTTAAAATACAGTTTGAATATCAACTTCAAAGTGGACCACACTTGGTGATTTTTATTGAGCCTGTCTTTTGTGCTCAAAGCAAAAATCCACAATATCCTAATCTTTAATGCCAAAAAATGGCCAGTGGCATTCTTGAATTCTCAGCATTAATTCTTGTGTTTTAGGATAGCCATTGGTACCATCCATACTCTGCCCAAGACCATAATGTCATACTCTTTCTTCTTGGTAGGCTGAGGAGAGTCATTTACAAGGGTTGATTTTTTTGTAAGGCTCTGAATTGTATATCATTTACCAGCCTCCAATTTCAGTCCTAGAATCGAATTATTGTATCTCCCTTGTGAAAGAATTTAGCATCTGAAAGATGGCCAAATTCACTATGATTCATAGACTATCTAAACAGCAATAATTCCAATTATCATTTAGCTAACATTTGATAGGTATATAAATTCAGCTTACCTTCTCTATCTGATACCTTCATGTTATGACCTTCATATCCTTCATCATCTCTTCTGACAATACACAGTGCAGTATCAAAGCATATCAGCTTGAGCAGGGGATTGGACTAAGGGACTAAGGTCCCTTCCAACTCCGTTATTCTATATTCTATGTTCTATGCCTTTCTTCCCACTCCCTGCCAATCTTCTCAGATATCTTCAAGGGAATGAAAAGTGGGTGAATAGGAGAAAAACACTACTTTTTACCCAAGTCCAGCTCAGTACAATTTAAGGCTGCCTCACAGTTGGGTTGTGATGAAATGAAGGGGATATGGCAGAAAAACAGCACACTCAGCTTCAAATGGGGAAGACCAATTGATTAAATAGACTGCCATAAATATGTGTTGTAAACCACTACAATGCTAATGCAAACAGGAGCCTTGGTGTGTGTGTGGGCGCATATGCAGGCATGCTACTTTATCATATGTTCATGCAAATATAGTCTTTGTTAGGTTGCAGGGTAGTTTGGAATGTATCGTGTTAATTTCTTTACTTTGAGCATCTCTAATGTGAGTAATATGCAACAATGAATGTACACCAATGTGAAATGGAAACCACTGGTGCCTTTTTTCCCCATATTTGTTAGGGCACACATCAGAGCCCTTGTCGCCATATTTTGGCATTTATTATAAAAAGAGTGAGAGGGAGAAATTTATAAAAATGATATAGGGAGAGATGAGATGAATGTAGATATGAATATTGGCTCTTAACAGGCTTTGAAATAGAAATATATAGGCAGGGGAATGTCTTGTCCTGTAGAAGTAACTTGGTTTATTGGGAAATAAATTCCATTACAGTGAATGACTCGAAGAGGATGTCAAAAGATGGATCCTTGAGGAGACATTAAGCTCTTTTCCACATTCCTAAATGTGTGAATGATGTTTAGCTCAACTTTTTGTGAAATCATTAGACTTCTAAACATACCAAACAACAAAGAGGCTGTAACTCAGGTATGGGGGTAGGAATGTTCATATATCTCTGCCTAAAAAATTTATGCGGCTTAGCCTTTTCAGAATGGAGAGAGGAGGTAAATGTGCCCAGCAGGTACAATGTCGATAGTGAAATAGGCAAAACATGGGCTACAAAAAATATGGTAACTGATGCTGACGTACATTGTGACACCTCCACTTCTCCCAAGGTTTCAGTCTTCTCAGAGATAAATAATTGTTTTAGTTTATAATAGTGTAATGATAAAAAAGTCTCATAGCAAATTGTCATGGGTTCTACCTGCTGATTGTACTCTATTTAATAAAACAGTGATGGCTAACCAACCCCTGTGCATGTGTGTGCAACTCTCACGTGTGTCCCGCCCCATGCACATGCGTGACAGAGACCTGAACACGAGCTGGCTGGCAAGAGGTGCGTGTGCACATGCATGGCAAGACAACAGCTCTTGTGCCCAGAAAGAGGGCTCTGTGTGCCACCTCTGGAACGCGTGCCATAGGTTCACTATCACAGTAATAAAATAAGGAGGCAGGACACTGAAGCTGAGGAAGATCTGAATCAGGTTAAACCTCCATAGGGATGGTGGGCAAAGAAGACAACACTTCCACCCCTGGTAAGATGATCCACTGAAGCCCACTATTTCATTTTCTAGGTGGGTTTGCTCTACGGAGTGTTTAGATAGGGATGTGTCCCCCCAATCCATTATAAATTATCTGCTTGGGAGCAGAATACATAACAATATGTTTATTGAAGGAAGAATTATGGTTCCTTTTCTGTACAATCCCTCCATTCCATATAGAGATTCTGGTGCAGAACTGTAGATGTACCTCCATACCTGTGAAAATTTGTTAATTGTGATCAAAAGGCTTACAGATTTTTATTGGAGAGAACTTTCAAAATGAGGATTCCCTCCAAACATCCTCCTCCTCCTCCTCCTCCTCCTCCTCCTCCTCCTCCTCCTCCTCCTCTACCACCACCACCACCACCATAAGGGGGTAATTCTCTCTCCAAGAACTCTAAAAATATGCCTAGGTAACAGAATGACAGAATTGGAACGGACATTGAAAGTCTTCTAATCCAAGACCCTGCTTAAGCAGGAGACCCATGTAAGATGGAGGAAACTTCAAATCGGTCAGTATGGACCACGTTCAGTGGGAAAGAATACAATCAGTATTACTGATAATACAACAGGAAGAACAAGCATAGCCAAACATTTCATTCTATTTGTTTGGGTCTGAAGAGAGATCAGTTTCCTCTCCTGTTATAATGTTACTTTACTTGGTAGGGCAAAGATGAGTGTTGACATTAACAATTATAGCTATGCTGAATGCTCCCTTACCTTGTGTAAATATAATCATCAGCATGTGTGGGATGTTATTTGTGTCAGAATGAGGAAACAGTGTTAGGATGTCTGTTCCTTTGGTGTGTGATGTTCTAACCCACATTGAAAAAGCATAGGCCTTGCATTGTGATACTCTGATCTCCCCTTTGACAACTCACAGATGTTGCTAGTTTTGATGGAATAATCACATAGTGATTTTAGCTTTTAATGCTAACCACCTTAAACTTGAATAGTTTCCCCCCTACATCCAGGTATAAACTAAGGGTAACATTTTGTATATTTGCTAAAGTGAATGCTAGCGCATGAAAGCTATAGAAATCATAACATGAAAGCTATAGAAATCATAGCACGAATGAGCTACACTAGACTGGGGCTCCAGTCTAGTGTAGCTAAGCTAATACTACTCCTCTAGAACATTGTTGTTGTTATTATTATTGTCTTGTTTTCTCTTGGGACGCTCATCAGTTTGTGATATTGTTGATTTAATGAACATTATTCATTTTTTCCAACTGTGAAGAACATTGCACTAATTATACTTTCTTAAAAACAAAAATGAAGCATTATTTTATTTTAGGCAGTGGATATATCAGCACCCCTCATTTTGACATATATTTCAAAGACGATTCAAATTCTGCATAGTAGGTCCAACTTTGGCAGAGGGTGAGAGGCATCTAACTGAAAAACCCTACCATCTAAGGAATTCAGAAGGCTGGGATCAGGATACAATCTCCTGACATGGGCATCACAGTGTCATCTTTACAATGAAAAAAAATATGTCAGTATCTTTCTGTGTTTTGAGCTGCCTCTACAAATCTATTTGCTATATCTCAAATTTATTAGAATGAATAAATGTGATTTTTGTGTGATCTTTGGCAGTGGAATGTAGGTTGGATCCAAACAGACTTTCTTGGTTTTAAACAGTTGAAATATCTAAAAAGTATTCCAAAGGACTTCAATTGGAGAGGAACTAACCATATAATAGTACCTTTTCAGATACCATGAAGCCATTCTTCGAAATCTGTTTAAAAAGTATGTTCTGCAAATTGCTATATAAGAGCACAGTTAAGGTATAAAAATAGATAGCTAATTGGCCTTTTACTGCTTCTGAACAAGGAAACTTTATGTGGTTCTATTCTGAAATGCATCACATTAAGTATTTTGTACTCTTGTAGAAGTGGGTATATTATTATTAGTGTGTTATGTTTGTCATCTTTTAATTTTTATGAAAGGCTCATTTTAAGTGAAGAACAGCTTCTTGTAAATGTAAAAAATTATGTTATAGAAATTTGATAAGGGGGTTATGATCCTAAGTACAAGGCAGTCATTTCAGAAGCTTGAAACTTAGGTGTGGGGAATGTGGCAGTGAAGCTTTGGAAAAAAATATTTCTAAATTGGTCAGAAATATAGAGAACTTATACAAAAATAAACTTAGTACAGGGAAAAAATATTAATAGGAGGCCCGGGTGGATCTAAGAAACAGGAGCAACAGATACTGTTGTTGCAGCTGTTGCTGTTACCTGTTCACAACAATGTGAAGTCATAGCTGTTGTTTGTTTAGCTGGTGTTGGCCTTCATACACATTGAGTTCTTCCCAAGAACCTAGGGAATCTTAATGTATCAGTATAGTTTATGTGCAAATCTAAGCACACTTTTTGTAATTGACAGATGAAAATTTTGTCAATGCATAGATTTTCTAAGTGCTGTCCAAGATTTTTTGATATGGCACCCACACTGGGTACCATATCAAAACCATTAGGACCATCATGGCCATTTATGCCATAATCTTTCATATCTCGATATTTTGTGAACTTTTCCAATTCTTTGCCTTCTATTTTCTAGTATTGCCACACTTTTTTCCCCTTTTTATTATGGTTTGTTGCACTGTCAGCCAGATATTAAGACTGGATTGGCATTTTTATCCACTTATCAAGTCTTTCTCAATGAGCTGGGATAGACAGATGTTATTGCTGAGTGGTGTTAAAGGTATGTAACTTGTTCCAAGCAAAGCTGCCTTTTGCAATTGACTGATGGTGATTTTGTCAATGCCGCTGGTATTTAACCGGTGTTCCATATATTTTGAGTTTGCATCCAAAGTAGCTATTACTATTGATACTATCTTTGCTTTGTCCAAGACTCTTCTTGTAATTTATAGAGCTGGGTATCAAATAAAATTTAGGCTTAGGGAATACATTTGAAATCCTGTGGATATAGACAATAGGCATTATCATCATTCCAAAAGAATTTGGGGAAGAAAATTCTTCATTAATTGCTTGTTCATTTAGACACTTAAAGAATACAATAGGCTTTTTTTTTTTAAAAAAAATCTGTGTCTAAGGCAGAAGTAAGATTATGTTTTTAAAATGAACCTGAAAAACATTGTCCAAAAATATGTTTTTCCTCTGAATAAAGTTAACCTGAAGAAATTTAAAATCATTGGCTTTTGACACTCTGTTTACATAAAATAGAATCAGAGAGCAACTTTTGTTATATACTGGACATGGATCAGGCTTTGGTCAGCCTTGATTTAATCAATTTGCAAGCTCCCTATTGCTTAAGGTAGCTAAAAATGTGTAGTAGCCCTGATTTATAGCATAGATTAATTAATTCACCTGGCAGTACATCTGGAATTCCATCCCATTGACATTAACGGTTTCAGGGCAAGTTGGGGGGGAGAATGGGGTTTTTTATTCAATTGAAAGCAATGCTTGCAATGGCATCTTCTAATTTTGCCAATCTTTTACAAGTGGAGTGGCAAATTACAATCAAAACGGAAAATTTGTAGCAACGTTATGATAACAAACAATTTCATAGGATATCTTTTTTATTGTTGTAGTACCGGGCTAAACTTGATTGACCTCAATAAATGAAAAAGGTTGTACTTGATCAGGATTTAGATGTGAGATTACCAGGAAATCCCAGGCTATAGAAAAATAGTGGAAGTTGCAGAAGGTAAGAGAAAATAATTGCTTGTTTTCTTGCTATGAAACTGCACAGATATGTCTCAAAGCCATGAAAAATGAAGCTTAATTTGGAAAAACTTGCTTACACTGGGAAGGACCCAATGAGACATCACATGCACACAGTTTATCCTCAGAGAAAATTCTAAGCAGAGAGAAACAGAATAAATAAAATTTAAGATGGGTAGATTGGGCTATTTCTATAGGAAACTGAAGTCTTACTGAAGGGAAGCTTTTTAACACCTCATGTCCCTAACATTTTCTCACAAGGGCTTTTGGTGTCTGCCTTTCCTTCTGATGATGTCTAACAAACAATAAAAGAGATTTCCTCAGGGACACTGTTTGACGTGGAGCCTTTCAGATGGAGATGCTGACAGCTGGAAACTGCCTGGCACAAAGGCTTTATCATGCTTCATCCTAATCAGTGGGATTAGCCATTGCTGGACAGACATAAGTAACAGTGTTCAAGATGTACAAATCTGTCCACATTCAGCTCTGTTGACATGAATATTAAGCTTGTAAAAAAGAAAAGGTTTCGTCCTCCCAACTAAAATGAGAAAAAAAACTTTATTTTCTGGTAAACCTGTCAGACATCCAAATAAATTTAAATGCTCTATTAAAATAGACAGGGTTCCTTTCAAGTGACATTTGTGTATTTTAATGGCCAATTGCCCACTTTTTTGAACAAACATTTACCAATCTAAATATGATGAAGCAAAATCCAACTCTCTGCTCTTTCACTAGATATAAATTCATCAGCTATTTTTTTAAAAAAAGATCTTGAGGCTCTGGAAAGAGTGCAGAGAAGAGCAATTAAGATGATTAGGGGGCTGGAGACTAAAACTATGAAGACTGCTTGCCGGAGGTAGGTATGTCTAATCTAGCGAAAAGAAGCATTAGGGGGGACATGATAGCAGTATTCCAATATCTGAGGAGCTGCCACAAAGAAGGGGGGGTCAACTTATTTTCCAAAACACCAGATGGCGAAAAAAGAAGCAATAGATGGAAACTAACCAAGGAGAGAAGCAACCCAGAATGAAGGAGAAATTTCCTGACAGTGAAAACAATCAACCCGTGGAATGGCTTGCCCTTAGAAGTTGGGGATGATCCATCACTGGAGGCTTTTAAGAAGAAACTGTACATCTATTTGTCTGAAATGGGGTGTCCTGCTTGAGCAGAGGGTTGGACTAGAAGACCTCCAAGATCCCTTCCAACTCTGATGAAGATGATCATGAGATGTTTCTGCAGGAACTGCTGCTTTGGATAGGATCTGCTTTTTGTTTTTGTTTTGGCTTCGTTAAGTAGCTTTCAGAACTAAGGATTCCACATTTCAGCTGTGTGGATTGCTGATCTACTATGGCCCTATGATTAGGAGGCAGCTATGCCATTCCCCTGGTTATTTTACAGTTTCTGGATGTAAAATGGAAGAAATATCACCAGCATTGTATTAAGCAGCAAAATATTTCAGGCAAGCCCTGGTTTCTTCTTGCTCCCACAGATCTTCTTATGCTCTAGTAAGCACCTGGCTGAATCTGACCTTTTATTCTTTTATGATTTTGCATAATATTGCTGATGAGAATTATAAAAATCAAAATCCCCCGTATCAGCTGTTGCATTCCATTCTACACTATCTAATAAAAAAGCCAAGGAAAATCTACTGATGTGGATGTCCAGATATGTGTGAATACATCCACACATACCGCCCCCACACCTGAACATCTATATCTATATCTATATCTATATCTATATCTATATCTATATCTGTGTGTGTGTGTGTGTGTGTGTGTGTGTCCTTGTGCACATCCATGTGCAATCTATAAAAATATAAAAAAGTCTCAGGTTTCAATGGATAAAACACTGTTTTTAGAGTACTGTCTTTCATTTTACTTTGTTCTGCTTGTTCTGTACAATTGAACAATTTTTACATTTGAAAGAGCTACTGAACTATATATAAAATAATGCAAATTGTTATAACTAAGTCTGAATATGGACCTCCAATAATACATTGTATTGGATTTATGGTTTCAGTTACAAAAATATGTCAGATAACTGTTCCTCTTTCTGAAAAACAAAACAAAACCCAAACCTCTCTGGCTCTACATGATAAAATTATTCTATTCAGTTTTAAACTAGAAATAGTTCTTGGCTTTAAAATGTTAATATATGTACCATACATGATTTTGCTCTGCTCTGCTCGCTCTAATATGGCAGGTTACAATTTAGACTTGTGTTTGCTCATAAAAAATGAGAAGATGATGAATAGGCAGGGTGGGATTCTACCAGTTCACACCTATTTGCTAGAATCGGTTATTAACATTCTATGCAGTTTGGAGAACCGGTTGTTAGAAGAAATTACTGGCCTAATCCTGTAAGGAAGGCAGGAAGGAAGCATTCTGGTGTTGCTTACAGAAACTGCCTCTCCGGTAACCCTTATTACATCCTTGGCAGGACTAGATTTCCTGTCTCAAGAACATCTCTGGAGTTTTCCCCCCTCCTTTGCTGGTACTTTGCTTGTGTGGAGTGACCATTCAAAGTTACAATGGCACTGAAAAAAGTGACTTATGACCATTTTTCATACTTATGACTGTTGCAGCTTCCCCACAGTCATGAGAGGCCATGTAAGGAGATGCATGCCCTGATGTGAGTGATATTGAGTTGGTCAAACTCACCCAATAACATGACCACCAAGCCACACCCACAAACTAAGCCACGCCCACAGAACCAGTTGCTAAAAATTTGAATCCCACCCCTGTGAATAGGCATAAATTTACAAAAAGAATCTTGCTTCTTTCTTTTCACTTCCTTGCCTAATCTAACCTGACTTGAGTCCAGGAAACTAAGATATAAAAAAAATAGAAATAAATTAATAAAATATTTAAAATACTGGAACAAACAAGTAATTAACAAAATCTATTTCTGAAAAGTTCTACAACAGTGCAATCTGCAACATCAGCAGGATTTGTCTTTATATGCAGAGACATGATCAAGTCAATAAAATGAGATTTGTTTTAAGATAGGATTATATATTCTTCTCCTTCAAATATAATTTAAGAAAATGGTTTTAAGTATTCCAACAACAAAGGGTATTTCTATAGACGGAATAATAAAACCTTCAGAGGATTTGATCAGACATCTAAGGCTTTTAGTTGCTTTCTATAGCCCATTATAATAAATATTTAAGCCTCCATAGTTCGTTTCACTTCGTCTGACATTTAAATATTTGTTTAAACACCCAATTTAAGCTTCTTGAGATTTCCTTTGATCCAATTTTTATATCACAAGAGAAGGTATAATTTCAGAGACTTGCACATTCAAGATTCTCCCACACGATGGCACAAAACACAAAAAGGTACAATTCAAGGTGCGGTTGTTCGGCTAGAAAAGTGGAAGAATTTGATAAAACTACTCTAGAATGACTTGCATATCTACACACAAATATGCACACACATAGGTGAAGGCACACCTCCATTTTATCCAAGTCAGTAGAAATTCAAGAAAAATTCAGTGCAAGACATACCAAAGGGAGGTGGAATAGCAGGCTTTTAAAAATTTACAACATTTATAGGGCTTTCTCTAATGTACCATTGAGATGAACAAGGAACCATTTAGAATCCAAATCATTTATAATGAAAAGCCAAGAAAAGCTTTGCAAGTATAAGGACTAGAAACTTGATTTTCTTTTAAAAAGTGATTATGTTCTCAGGACAGCTATGGTGTAGCTTTGAAATGCTTTAGATAGAAGTCTATATAAGAAACACTATAAGATGGGTCTCCTGTCAAATAATTTGTAGCTTTTGATGGTCAGGGCTTCACATTATTTCTTTGGATGTGAGCCAAGGGCTACAACTGGCGGGGACAATGATGTTAATTCCATGGATAAGGCTGTTTTTCATGACCCCAGAGAAGTTTTGGTCAGTCCTTGACCAGAAAGCCAGCTACTACCATGTCCACACACTTGCTTCTATAGGAATTTTTCTTATTCTTGTAATGTCTTATGAAAATGCCCCAAATGGACCAATGAATATGTTAACAATATTATTTAGCTCCGGGCAGACAATCCATTGTATCCTTGGGCATTTTAATTTGTGGCAAACTTTTTAACTGTTAGGACTTTGGATTTTTTCCAGAGATATTCAAAGCCACTATCAAGCATTATAGCGAAGATCAACACAAGAGAATTTCTTAGCTCACCTGTCACGAGGCTAAGACAAATGACTGAAATATTAAAGTTATTATCTTTTGCACTGAAGTAGCAGGGTTTCTTTCTCAGTATTCCTTGCCTTGCTGTTAAGTCATTTTCCCCAGCAAAATTGATGTGAAAGGGCTTTTTCCCCCACCAACAATTGACCTTCGATGATGGCTCTTGAGACTTTTTTTTCTTGAGACACATTCAGTAATAAATGCCTAAAAGAGCACATTTCTACAGTTCAATCAGTCCATATGTTGAGATCTACAAGGCCTTTTAAATTTTGTTGGAGACAGTGGGACTTGGGACAGTGGAGGAAAAGATTTCTTGGGCAATGGGCCACAGGACCCACCCATGGGATACCTTGCCTAAGAAAGCTTGCTGTAGTGTGTAGAAGGGCATATGTGACAATATTTTCCCTTCTAGGCAAATATGCTTTTGTATACTCAAGCATTTTAATCTGTGGCAGACTTTCTAATTGTTAAGAAAGTGGTTGGCTCTTTTGTGATGTAATTGCTTGTATATTACCCTGAAATCCCAACATAATCAAGGTCAACATAGAGATGTTTTCAGAAATTAAATTAACTTCTCCCTGTAAGAAAGGAATATTTTTTGAAAAAGCAATTCAGTCAGCTTTCTTTAGTTTGCCCAATTACTTTTTGTAATGGTAACCTTGTAAAAATGTATAGTTTAAAGAAATGTTCAGGCACAATGAGTCAATCCAAAGTATATCATGCAAAAAATAGGTGATCTGTGGCTCCAAATATTCATTTGGCTCCTGAATTCTTTGCGACCCCCCAGGCCCCTTCCAGTTCCAGCTGCTGCTATTTGAAATAAAAATCTATAATTCCACCCTCTGGAAAACCCCTAATTTTAATGTAGTTTGGGGAAAAAAAACTACAATTAAAACCCATACAATTCTCCAAATTAAAAAAAATAGATAAAAACACGTGGTCCCTACCCGTGCATGTGAAATGGTCAGCCTAGTTCTCATCTAAATTGACCTTGGCTCCTAGCCCAACCCTCCAGAGTAGCTCCTGGCCACCATCTTGGCAAACCTTTGGGGTAGTTGAGAAGGGGAATAGCTCATCCTCATCTTACCATTCCTACCTTGTGGGGGTGGGAACTTATGGAGAAGCAACATGAATCAACAATACTACAATTGTAGAGGAGTTTCATCAGGATTTTCATTTGTAGCTCATTTCTGAAATGTTTAGACAATTAACAGAAGAATGATGGTATTCAGCAATGGCAGGAGAGCCTGCCATTTTTACCAGCTGACATATCCTTCTTTTAAAAGAAGACTCTGTGGAAATGATCATAGATCAGGCATCTAGAGGCAAGAGCCTCTTAAGGAAAAAAGACCTTTTGCCATTTGCACCTTCTCATGTAGCCCATTGTGTATCTGCACAAATCAGCCAAGGCTGATGACTTTTGTCTCTTCTGTGGCCCAGGCTGCATAACAGCTCCCAAGCTATGAGGCAGAGGGGATTTCCATTGGCAAAATATCTCACCTTGCCTTATTTCCCAGTTCTTATCTGTAAAAGTCAGGTTTCTACAATATTTCAATATAAATAGAATAAATGAATAAGATCTTACAATGCTAAATTACAAGAGCAGCTCCACTTCCTTGAAGTCAAAGTGTTCTGATGCCTAGTCATAAATTTATCATGCATTGTCCTGCACTCCAATATACACACACACATGGAGAGGAACAGCTGCAAGGGGTTTTACTTAGGACCGTGATGGCTAATCTTTTCCACGTTGCATTCCAAAAGTGCACTCACATGCCTGCTTGCATGCACTTGCATGCCTGCGCCCATGATGCAATGCATGTGTTATTCCCCTGCTCCCTGTGTATGCGCACGACTCTGTGCATGCGCATGTGCCCCTGGCATTGCATGCCTCTGCACATGCACACGCAACCCCCCTGCACACAGCATGCCTCTGCACATGTGCATGCATCTCCTGCGTGTGTCTTTCCCTGCGCATGCGTGGCACATACCCGACAATCAGTTGGCTGGCGGGGGGCGCGCACGCATGCACAGTGGGACTCTTCCGGGCGACCTCTCACGTGCCAAAGGTTTGCCATCACAGACCTAGAATTTGGCAAACACTGGAGCTAGGAGGCAAAACATGTCTACAATCATACACAGAAAGAGCCACAAAGTCCCAGTCCCTTGAGAATTTGCCTGAAGAGTTGATCCAAACAGTCAGGGCCCAAAGCAGGGGAGCAGAAGCATAGTCAGGTCATGGGATAAACTAGAAGTCAAAAAATTTGGACAGGAGGTGTCAGTCCCTGTCCCAGAGAGCAGGATTTTCACAGGGAACAGGTTCAGAAGGCAAGCATACTGAGTTCCGGCAAGCAAAGCAATTATTTTCAACTAAGAACTACAGGGCAGTGATGAATTTTAAATGGAGCCTGTGTCAAAAGCAGGCACTCAAGGGCAGGAATGCCCTCACTGTGCAAAAGACTTGCAGTTTTCCTATGTGTTCTAGGACTGGAAGACAGTCTTGAATCCAGTCCTTCTTTTGTTACCTCAAATGTTCCTCAGCCATATCAGAGCTTCAGGTGCCTGATTGACAAACTTCACTTGAGGCTGGTATTAGCATGGGGACTCCTGAGCAGCTTCCTCCACCTCAGACTCTTCTACACTGACCATCCTGTATCAAGCCTTTTAAACTGAGTGATTGTTTTTTTTCCTGTGCTGAAAAGAAGCAGTGAGGCCACAACACAGGTGTTAGCGTCAATAGAGAGCAGGACTCTGGGCAAAATATGATTGGTGCCATCCCCCATTGATCAAAATGGCTGGCACATTGAGAATACTGAAAATTACAGGGGCTGAAATGATGCGCAAATCATCATCAAATCCTCAAAAGGGCTTTGAGAATTTGGGGTTTATGTCAATGGCTGAGTGGAACTGTCCTGAATGGTAAACATCGGATTCAAATGTACTGAAAAGCAGGACCTATTCAAATAAATGAAACCATGTCTTCTGTAAGAGAAAGCCACATATGAGGTAGCAAAGTTTTATTTTATTTTTTCTGTTTAAGATGTTTGCAGAAATTATAGAAAAGCTTAAGCGTAGCAAACTTTCCTTCGTCTTTATGGAAACACTTGAGTTTGGTGAAATAACTTCTGCATAATGTTATCTGACATTATAATACGTTTCACTTTTCAATGGTAATTTGCTATTCATTGTCATTATTCATTGTCTCACATGGCATTATCTGGAAGTCATTTCCCTAATCAATAGCAGCCATGGAAACATATTGCAAATCGCTGATTTTATCTCAAGATAGTTTGGTGCATCAGACCTTTTTCTGGCTAACAAGATAAAATAGTGTAAAATATATTTCCCAGAAGTAGAATTATTACAGCAAAACTATGGAGCCATTATGAAAGAATTCCAGTAACTGCTATGTCTCAAATATGAGTACTATTTATACAGATCAGTGCTCAGATTCTAAGAATCTCTTGGATTCTTTGGGGGGAATGTTCAGGTACCCTTTGTTTTGGTGCTGGATCTAGTATCAGGTGGTGTAGTTTCAATGAGTGAGAACTTTCACATTTTGTGTGTGAAACATGGGACCCAGACTTGACTCTTTGAAAGATCATGAAGTTTTCTTGACGAGTTTTTCAGAAGTGATTTGCCATAGCCTTCTTCCTAGGATCAGAGAAAGTGACTGACCCAAAGGTACCCAACTGGCATTGTGTCTAAGGATTGGAATTCACACACTCCTAATTTCTAGCCTGGTGCCTTTAATCACTGCACCAAACTGGCTCCCTACTTTTACTTTAGAGATGATTAAAGAGTAGAGAGTTAGCATGTACCTCCATAATTAATGAGGCTCCCAAAACATTGTGACTCGTCATCAGTACATTTCTGCAGAAGATGTTGTTGAACTACCAAGGAAAATCCTGATCAGTTTTGTATATTATAGACCAGGGGTCGCCAACCTTTTGGACCTAAGGGACCACCAAACTCATAATTTATATCCTAGGGACCACTAACCGGTTCTGTGCGCATGGCCTAATTTGTGGGTGTGGCTTGGTGGTCATGTGACTGGCTGGACATGGCCTGTATGTAAATATTATAAATATTTATATAAATATTGAATTTTTTATAAAAAAAGAGTAACCTTTACCCAAAATCAGGCAAAGAAGGCAGGCAGATTGAGTTGCTCACAGAATCACAGATTCATTCAGAGATCTATCTATCTGCCATCGGCTAGGTCAGTCTGTCACATAAAATTTGCTTGCAAGCAAACTCATAAAATTAACTCACAACACACCATATACGTAAATATTGATTTTTTTATAAAAAAGAGCAACTTTTGCCCAAAATCAGGCAAAGCAGGTAGGCAGATTGAGTTGCTCACAGAATCATTCAGTGATCTATCTATCTGCCATTGGCTAGCTCAGTCTGTCACATAAAATTTGCTTGCCGTGAGTCTGCACTGAATAATAGAATCTTCAGCCCTAAGGCAGGTTTGGCTTTTCTTAAAAGCAGAGCTGAAGATCTAAAGACTAACTAGGAAGCAAGAAATCCAACCCTTTCCTGCTTCCTAGCTAATCTAAATCTCCCTGCACAGCAGAACAGCTAATGGTCGGAAAAAGGAAAAATAGCAATTTAGCAGGCAAATTTGCGGGTAAGGAGTGAATGGGCAGGGAGGGTTCCTGCGGGCCATGTGGGTGGCGCAGCCTTGTATTTTGTGCAGCCTGGATTAATTGCTTTGGGGGGTGTGTGCTCTGGGGTGAGATTTCTCTGTGGCCCACCAAAATTTTCTCGCGGCCCACCGGTTGGCGACCACTGTTATAGACCTCATATTGGAGAATGATGATTTTTTGCTATTCCATTTTAGGTAGTGAAAACTCTTGGACCAATCTTCTAGAAATATTGCAGAAAGGAAAGAGATTCATAGTTTGGATAATAAGTTAGTTCATATGAACATGTATATACTAATTCATTTCCCATGACTTGCATTTATTCAAAGAGGTGATCTACCAGGAAGATCCTTTACATGATGGGCAGGGCATCAGCATCAGTAGCCCACCACCAAATGAATGTAATTGACTATATGCCAAGTAGTGAACTGATCTTTTTTTTTTTTTTTGAGGCAACTTCATATAAAATGATAACATAGGAGTAAGCATAAGTGAGGCTTGAATGACAATCAGTAGATTTAAAACTCCAACAGTGTTAAACTCTCTGTCTTAAAATTTTTGTATTTTTCCCTTTCATAAAAATGCTTCACTTCATCCAGAAAATGCAATGAAAGGAAGTTGATCAGTTTTTTCTTTTAGCTTCTGCTTGGTTTCATTACCCAATTCTCGTTTACTTAGTAAAAAGCTCTAGGGTAGGGGCTGAATGCTTAGTACTGCTATGAGTATTTTAAATACCTTCTAAATTCTTTTGCTGCTTAATTTCACTTTTAAAAATGACTGAAATATACTCACGTTGCATTAGGTTTGACAGTTGGAGGTGATAAATTCATGGCTCATATAACTCCATTGAAGCTAGTAATGATGTTTCACTTGGGATGTATTTGGCCTGAAATGTTGACTAGTTGTGTTCAAATGTTGTTGGGTGTTTCTCTATGGGTGATTCTGACGTTATTGACTCTGCAATTGTCAGAGATAATGACACTAATGAGGTTTATTTACTTTCCTATATGCTACAATGTTCTGTGGGCTTCTCAAGCAGCAAAAGCAATGGTGATGTCTAATGACACTTGATATGCACAAAGCAATTAAAAAAACATTTGAAATGTCTCCCTTAAGTGAGCAGCAGAAAGAAGACAAATGATCTAGTTTAATTTTTTTTCCTAGGGAAAATGAGTATTATGCAAATTAAGATAAACAGAATTGCAAATAAACTACAATGAATAATTTATCCCATTAACAGTGGCTTTTCTTACGACTCATGGAATATTCACAAGGTAAAGGGAGATTTCCTTGGGTGTATCCATCATTCAAACCTGGCATTTCTGTTTAGATTGGTTTCACTTGATTGTCTTTGAATAGGCATGTTGGAAGAAATATCATTGCTTAATTATAACTTGAGAAGTTGAATGGAAACATCCATAAGATACAGCAAACTCCTAGAAAATCAACTCACTAATGACATATTGTTCCAAATGATGGGTATTTAATCTGAATGAATGATATAGTGTTTTGAATACCATGCATTTGTCACCAGTCTTTTTGATTATGTTCATTACCAGCTTTTAACAGAAGAGAGGCAATCTAAAAATGTGGCAAAATATTAGCAGTTGGGCATCTCTCAAATCATTTCTCATAAACAATACTATTCTATACCTCTGTGTCGGAAGCACTGAAATATTTCCATGGTGAAATGATCAGCCCCATTGTCCTGGGGATGCACAGTTGGTGGAGCTCCTTTCATGTGTCTGTTAAGTTGCCCACCAAAATGGTACCCATCTATCTACTTAGAGTCACCCACTTTTGAACAGCTGTCTCAGCAAGAGCTGGAATAAGTGATGGGAGCTTATCCCACCATGAAAGAGAGAGAGCATCTGGGTCTCAAACATGAGCCAAATAATCAACCCAGCATCCCAACCATGTAAGCCACTGTGCTACTTCTCATGACACTCAGAAATAACCATTCTATTGGATACATGGTACAAGGGTACTAAGCTGCTTTGGGATAGAACAGTCTAGAAAAAAAATGAACAGCCTGTGGATTTTTGTCTTCTCTTTTTATGTGTGTGCTACTTCACTGGCTGATATCTACCTTGTTATATCCTAAGTGAAGCCATATAAAGGATTTATTTCATTACATTGACTTCTACATGTTTTGGATTTAAGATGTGATAGAATGTGCATCTGGAGGAACAGCAGAGGACAATTTTGGCAACACAGAGTTTTCCCAGAGAGAGGCCCAGATTAAGATATTGTGCAATCCTGAACTGGATGGGGAGTGAGGAAGAGCTACAGAACACCCTAGAATTTCTTAGGACATAGTAGGTTAAAAAATTATATCTTTTAATTTGGCAAGATTCTGTCCATTAGGTGTAAATGAATAAAGGATTGGACTCAATTGGATTTTGCTGTATCATCTCTGGATTTGGGCTTAACATAAACCTCTATAATTTCTGAGTAGTGGCATTCTTGTAGCTGTAATCCTGAATTTCTAGAGGACATTATGGTGATGGTTTCTGATACATGTACTGATTACTAAAATGGCAATATTTCAAGACCTGACTACCTGTAATCATGCTACTTACATAGCTGACAGGAAGTGAAAGATCAGATAACTGTGAGGACAATGCAACATAACACTTTAACTGTATGATTCCTATTAAAATCTCTCTTCCTCCCACTCATTCTTATGCAATGATATCAATGGTAAAATTCTTGATATGGGATATTTCAGGATTTCAAATTAAAATAAAGCTGGATAAATTTGGTTGCATTTAAAGACAGAATTGCCTTAATAAGGTGCTCCTGGGCACTCTGAGATACTTTTTCCTAATCATTCTGAAACTAAGTTAGAGAAAAATTTTATTTGGAGGGATCTGTACCAAAAACAATAAGAAATAAAACTGCAAAATTATCAGAAAGGAATTGTAGTGGAGAATATCCAGAAAAAAAGGTACTCATTATGCTGTAATGATTGAGAAAGAAAATAGAACTAGGTAATTTATTGAGAGTGCAATAGGTAGTAAGAATTCAAGATATATCATCTTATGAAGAATATATCACAGAAGAGATTTCTAATCTTAGAATCTTTAAGAATGTGGACCTCAACTCCCAGAATTCCCTAGCCATCATAGCTGACCAGGAAATTCTGGGAGTTGAAGTCCACATGTCTTAAAATTGCCAAGATTGGGAACCCCTGTACTTTAGAAGGACCAAAGACAAAAATAAGCGGGAATTGTTAGAGAAGTCCAATACCATCACTTCTAAATTCAGTAATCAGGCTGTATTAAGTGTTGTACCTTATGATTCTTGACAAATGTATCTTTTATTTTTATGTACACTGAGAGCATATGCACCAAGACAAATTCCTTGTGTGTCCAATCACACTTGGCCATTAAAGAATTCTATGCTATTCTAGAAAGGAAAATGCAAAAAGAAAGGTGTATCTTTTCAGAATACTAGGGGAATTATGGAAAAACAAAATAAGAAAATCTCAGTTAGAATTAGTACTGAATGTCAGGAAAAAGTACCACCACTGTAACTAGTGTGGTTAAGAGGCAATGTCAAGAAAACTATTTAAGAGAAGTAGAAAAGGTATTTTCTACTTTTGGTAGAAAAATGTAAAATGGGGTATCTTTTTTCCAAGTAGTAATGAGAAAAGCTATGTGGGAACAAATATCCATCTGGTTCAGTTCCAAGCTGTGAGAAAGGCATTGAAGAAAAATGGAGGCTGGAGGCTGATTGGAAAGAGGGTCCATTTATTGATGAACAGGACCACATGTTTGTAGTTCTGGTACAGCTGACAAAGTTGAGAGTGAGGGTTTTTATACCTTTTTTGGGCTTTGCACTTGAATGTCCTATTCATGTGCAAGAACGTGTATTCTATTGGCTGTCATAAGACTCCCATGGGGCCATGTAGGGGTTATGGAGAGGTCATATTCTATTCTATTCTATTCTATTCTATTCTATTCTATTCTATTCTATTCTATTCTATTCTATTCTATTCTATTCTAAAGCTGGCTCTATATGTTGTCTGAGTTCCCAGGTTTGGTTGAAGTTTGCTAGGGATGGTGCAACTGAAAGGGTGTTGGGCAATTCCTATTGTGACTGAGAGCTAATCCTACCTTTGTTCAAATCTTGCTTCAGGGAATTTCAAAATATCCTGTCTTGAATGGATTCCTGCCTGCAGTATTTGCTTTGCCTATGAATAGAGCTACCTAGATACTTGGCTTCTTTCAATAAGCTCTTTATCACTTAAGTGCAGACATCTGCTGAGGGCTATTAAGAAAGTTGGGGACTGCTTTCTGTCTCCAAGAGCATGTTTCTCAATTTCTCCCTTTTAGATAATATTCTGCCTTTTTCAATATTCCTCAAAATATTTCATTCTTCTAGGAGGGAGGTGGGTGCTAACTTACTACAACTGTATTTGAAATGAAGAATTAACAGGCAGATGACAAGAGTCTCAAAGAGGTAACAAGGAATAATAAAGAGATTGTGGAGGAGATTAATGAATTCTTTGTGTCCATATTTACTGTAGGAGACATAGTTTAGAGTCTGCTTTATTAGGAAGTCTCTGCTGATGACAAGAAATTATTATAATGCTTAGTGCAAATTGAAAACAAACAAATTGTCCCCATGGTCTCTATAAAAAATTATTAGCAAAGGAATGTAAAGTGGCTAATGGTTTTTTTTAAGGAGTCCTGGGATTTTGGTAATTTTGGGTATAAATAAATTTTGATTAGTTGAATTTCGTATCTGTTCCAAATAAATTATTTAAGCGGCATTAAAAATAACATGATCAGGCCTATAAAAAGAACAAATTTCAATAAAAAAGAATCTATGGATTTTGATGTGTGGGAGGATGAGCTGGTATTTGCTTGTTTATCTGGACTTTCAAAATAACATTAAAAAAAATCAAATGTTCCAGACAAGTAAAAGATGAGAAATCCTATTATGAATTAGCATCTAATAAAAAAAAAAAACAGTGTAGTGGAAGTATTTTTTTTTTCAGTGGAGGGATGTAAAGGGACAGATTTTTTAAAAAAATTTGTTTGTAAATTATTTGGAATTCTGATGAACATAGAAACATCCATTTCTTTGAGGTGCATAAAAAGAAGAATAGTGACAGAAATCTAAAAAGCTCTCTGTAGATCTATCAAGATTATTAATATAAATAACTGCCACAAAAACCTCCCAGCATTACTCCTCTATCCAGGGAATCCTGGAGCTTTCTGACAGATGCTTTGGTTATAAAATAGAACAGAATGAAGGAAAATAATCAGTGGCCCAAGACTGGCTATTAAGGGCAAACATTAATAAGGGACTCCTACATACCTTCCTTTCTACAGAATGTAACTCAGCAATAAGCCACAGTTTTCTGTACACTGTTTTTACGCAGTCATTTTGCAGCTAACATTTCTAGGATTTGATGCCAGTAATCCTTGAATTTGAAATATTATCTAACAGAAGTACTGTATGTTCAATAGATTAAAACAGAAAACTACAAATTAATCCTTCCTTCCTCCCTCCCTCCTCCCTCCCTCCCTTCCCAAACAATGGCCAGCAATTTATTATGGCCATCATGAATTTTAAAATTAACATTTTCTTAATGTAATTTAATTGAAACTTTGAAGAAACAAGAGTAAAAATTAATGCAAGTTAAAATTAAAAAAAGAAAAAGAAGAAAAAGCAATGAAAGAGAAATCTAATGATAACAAGAAAAAAAGGCAGAAGAAAAATAGTGTGTGTGTGTGTGTGTGTGTGTGTGTGTGTGTAAAGAAGTGGATTCTATTCTTTACAACTGTTATAAATGTAATGATAGGCTTATCTCTTTTTCTAAAGTTACATTATAACTCTCTTCTTTCTCCCTTTTTATGACCCTGTAATTCCTTAATTTGGAGATGGAGTTGAGGCAACTGGATTGAACTGAGAATTTACTGTCCAGATGCCCTTCCTGATGCCTACACAGAGTTCACAGCAGATATTTTCCCTTTGCATCTAATAGAGAAACAAATGCCACTACCTAGGATTAAGCTCTCAAGTGAGAGGTGAGTGTCTTCACCACTGCTCTGACTCTCTTCTTTCTATAATTTTAAAATAATGTTTATGAAGACTAGACAGATCTGGGGATTGGTACCATGTTGCCAACTCTATGATTAAACAAGCAAACATCATAAATATTAATAATGTCAATTTGCCATAATCTATAAACAAAATTATGGCATTTCTTGAATTCTAGTTGAGGTCAATAAATCTGACCAAATGGAAGTCAAGGATTTTTAGTTTTGGGAGCCATCATTTGCCATCAAAGGGAACCAAATATTACTCTAAGGACTTTTCTGAACTACGGAGTCAAAACAGTCTTCCACCATTCTTGAGTCAGGCAGAAAAATTATACCAGCAGGAAATTAGCTTTTCTTATTGCTTGTGCCTATCCTGCCTTTATTGCTTCTGTTCAGGCTTGTCAAGTACACCACTTCCCTACAAGATAATGGAAGACTAAAGATTTTATATGCTTTGAGATTGTTGGTGGACTGAGCTAGAATGAGGCTAACAATTCTCCTTCAACAACCTGTACAGCTAAAGATGACTTTCATCTGTCTTACACATTGGCCAGGAAGTAGATGAAGGCAAAGTCATGGAGACAAGGGAGAAAGTAAAAGTTCCCCAGGCATGATTTGGAGTGAATGGGGGTTATGATCTAATTCTCATGACTTCTATGGTAAATTAAGCATTGAATGCCAGTTGTTGCCTCCAGCTGAAGCATTCCATCCTCTTATATCTTGATGATGATTTTTTAATAATGTATGATCTCCATATGTCCTCTTGTTCATAGTAATTTATTTTTTTCTGAGGAATAAAGTGTTTGGAAATTACAAAAAGATCAGTAGCAGACCTATATCTGGAATTGGGCAGCTCATCTGTGTGATTATGTTAAACCACACTCTAAAGAGAATTCCCCCCCTCCAAAGAAACATTTGCAAATGCAGTGGCATATAAAATGAGCTTCTGCATTATAAATGGTCTAAAAAGTAGGGATATGATTCTAGATCCATTATTCCCCACCCCACCCCTCTCTCTCTTTGAACTGTTTGGATAAGAGATTAAACAATTCAAAGTTACCACAATGCAAATTGGCCAGTGTAAATTCATTTTGACCTTACATGCTTGTGTTCCATCAGACCTGGAGGATTTAGCAAGTGACTTATTGCCAACAAAGGAGAACATTCTTCAAAACAGTATTGCTCTTAGTCCATTTTGGTATTCCCATGTGAAATCATTTAAAGGTAACAGTTTTCCCTTTTCAGTCATGTTTGACAATAAGGGATGATGCTTATAAACATTTCTTAGTGGAGGGAGCCAGGGTTGCCCAAACACTCTTTCTGTGGTCATTTGGCCAACACAACCATACCCCGAGGTACATGGAATGCTGTTATCTTTTCACCAAAGTATCTACTCACATTTCCATGCTTTTGAACTGCTAGGTGGGCAGGCACTGAGGCAAGTAATGGGAACTCCATCACAAGGCATTCAGGTCTCGAACCCAACTTTCTAACTGACAAGCCTAGTGTCTTTATCTACGGATGTGCCCCCTGTGAAATCATTTAGCAAAAAAGAAAGAAACAAAGAAATCTAGCAGTTGCCTAACAAACACTGCAATTCTCAAGGTGTTTTTTAGATGGCAGAAGATGTTATCCTTTGGGATGCAGTATCACATGTGCCTTTCTAAGCAAATATGGATAGGTAGATTTTCACACAGTTGTTTTGATTGGGGGAAAGTGATAGCAGTCTAAAAAAAACCCCTTTAACTTTCTTTTAGAATTTGTCTGAATGAATGAAAGTAGTCTGAACAAAGCTGCCCTTAGCCATGGCAATTTTCAGATTGATGGCTCCCCCCCCCCCCGCAAAGCCTCCTTATAGCTGTAATGACTTTAAATTCCAGCCTCAGCAACCATAAATTACATCATTTTGGAACAATTGGGGCAATTTAAAAGTTGCCTCAATTGTTTCTTTTATTTATAAGACATTTTTAGTATGGAATTTAATCAAACAAATTAAATGTCAAGCTACCTAGTGCCTCTACATTAAGATATTAATTCTCTAGCAAGTTGTCCTGAAGTTGGGATTTATTTATTTTTTTAAAAAAGGACAGCAGTACCCACATAATGGGAGGTCCAAAAAGTGCTTTCAAGCTCATGAAATCTCCATCAGTTTAGATCTGGAAATTGAGTGAATGATCTTCAATTAACTAATAGTGGGTTTGTGTTTAATGCCAGGAATGAAAAATACTTTTAGAAAAATGTCAAATTTGAACCAAAACTCTAAGTTGTAGCAATAGCACTTAGACTTATATACCACTTCACAGTGCTTTTACATCCTTCTCTAAATGGTTCACAGAGTCAGCATATTGCCCCCAACAAGCTGGGTCCTCATTCTTGGACCGCACTCCTTCTCACTCCAGACACTTTAACTCACACGGGAAAAGCAATACTTGCAGTATCCATGCTTTTCTTCCTTTCCTCCGGGGAGAAAGAGGACATGGGGAATGGAAAGCTAGGAGAGCGATCACAAGTGAGTGACCAGGCGACCGGGTTGGGGGCGTGGCCAGCCAGGGGTCACCACCAGTTCAGCAACCCACACCAAATAACCGCTACCGGTTCACCCAAGTAGGTGCGAACTGGTTGAATACCACCTCTGGGTATGGGACAAAGATATCGTATCAGTGGTTTGACATTTGGTGTGAAGGGCAGCATGCATTCAGGGACTTCATTATATTTCTGTTTACACTTTAATGTTCTCTTTGTCAGAACTTGAAGTGCAAATGTTCTCTCTTTAACATGGGCGATACTGTTACTTATATGGTAGTGGCTAGTGATAGGCTTAGTAAGTACAGCTTTAAAACCAACAGAACTATGTCAGTAACGAAATACTTCTAGGTTCCAGCATTCAGTATAGTGAATTCTATGGAAATCCAGGTAGTAGGATACAAAGCAATTTTGTTCTTGTTAAAATAATGTATCCCCCTCAGTACTCAAAGCACCCAGACTTGGTCTTTCTTGGAAAGTACGACTTAAAGTGGAATAAAGCTCTTTTCAAAGACATTTCTACAATGTAGAAAAGTTTAATCCAGTTTTCTATTCAGAACATCTCTCCTGGGACATTACATACCAAGAGATGCAATTTGCAAAATTGAGGACTTTACCTTCTTATCAGTCAGTGCATTAATTCTCAAGATGACACTGACAAATTTGCATTTTAAAATGTTATTCAGAGTGAGAGACCTTTGGCTATTTATGTCCTCTTTGAAGACAAAATAGCATCTGTGAAAAATGTTCTTCATTATTGTGCTGATTATACAAAGTCACAGGTTTTACCCAGTGAAATCAACACATTAGGTCAACATTTCATTCCCAGAGAATGGTGAGGAAACAGGATGAATTCCAATAGACTAACATTTACTTTTCCCAATTAGATTCCCTTTAGATTAGGGGTGTCAATGCACGCAGGCCGGAAGTGTCACAAGCTGGCCATGCCCACTCCCAGTTTAATGAAGGGGGAAAAAGGGGGAAAAGTTGCAATACCTCACGTGAAGACAATGCGACATCACGAGTTTGACACACCTGCTTTAGATGAATTGGGACTACAGTTGCCAACATTTACAACCAATGGATATTTGAAAGTGCAAGGCTAGGTATATCATGTCCAATCTTAGCTCAACTAAGGTCTTACCTACAACTAGCTCACACATATATTTTCTATTTTTACATTCTGCATTCAGGATAATTCAAAACAGAAATAATACCTAGTGAATTAAAATGTTCCTGTTTCATATAGAAAATAGCAACACATTTCATAGCTATCTTGATTTAAAAGACACTTCCTAGGAGGTACACAAATCTATCTAACTTTGCAAACATGAGACTAGATGCAAATGAATGTATTGCCAATAGTAAGCGTATCATTGTTTTATCTACTGTTATCTACCTAAGAAAAGCAGGGATTGCTGATCCAATCAAGAACACAGCTACAGTATTGTGCTTCCTGCTGTTCAAATGTGGCCAATCTATTATGATCTTTTTCTGCCTGCCTGCAAGTGGCAAATTAATAGGAATGATAAGCATATGAGCCAATGAACACCTTGGGCATGTTGGTGTAAAAAAGACATCCCTACAGGATCTCTGTGAGACTGGAGGTAGCACAAGCTTTTGAAAAGCAAATAGATTTTCTAGTATCATGAAAAGACAGGCATATTGCAGTCATCTCAACAGCCAGTGCTGAGATTTTCTGGTGGCACAGTGCAATGATTGTCCATATGTTGAATCTGATTTATACAAACTAAATCGAAAATGAAAGAGTTGTGCATGAGAAATTTCATGATTCTACTCTAAGACAAATAGTATAGTGTAGTGTAGTGTAGTGTAGTGTAGTGTAGTGTAGTGTAGTATAGTATAGTATAGTATAGTATAGTATAGTATAGTATAGTATAGTATAGTATAGTATAGTAAAGCATAACCTAGCATAGCATAGTGTAGCATATCTGTATTTGTATAAAACTCTATTAGCGCCTCCTAAGTTGTTGATTTCCAGGAGTGTACATCAGTGGTATTCAGTAGGTTCTGACCAGTTCTGGAGAATCGGTAGAGGAAATTTCGAATAGTTCGGAAAACCAGCAAATATCACCTCTGACTGGAGATGTTACAGTATCCTTCCCCTGCCATGCCCACCAAGCCACGCCCACAGAACCAGTAATAATTTTTTTTTGAATCCCACCACTGAATCTCCCACAATCCCTAACTAGCATAATCATTAGTGTTCTAGAATAGAACAATAGAAGTTTAATTTCAATATATCTGAGGTCAGTAATGTGGGAAAACTTTATACGGAATGTTATGTGTGTTGGATGCTCAAATGGGCTACAATATTGTTTAAATTATGTTTATTAGAGTTTACAAATTGCTTTAGTTGTGTAGTGGGAGAATGGCAGCCATTTTTTCCTTACAGAAATGGCCACAGAACCAGGCTTCAGATATATTACACTGTGGCCATTATTATTCAGTTACGGACTTTTGGAAGATTCTCGGTAGAACCACCAAAATAATCAAAGATCAGTGCAAGTACAGGCACTGCTCCTTGTTTAAAAAAGGTTTTAATTCACTAAGTGGAACATAGGCAAGAAGGAATCCTTCCTTCTCAACTAGTTGTGTACAACTTAATTTGGTTACCAAATGACTTGGTTAATTTGTTAAATTTTTTGCCTCTGGTATCTTTACCCTCAGCCTCTTATTTACATAAATGCTTTTGTACTGCTAATGATGTTGGCTAATGAGGTGACTAATGTAAGAAAACCTCACATTTTCTGTAAATATTTATCCAAAGAAGTAGCTTTGCTGCAGTCATGTTTGTAATCTTTATTGGTATTTGCTAACCTGAGAATGTGAAATGTTACTGCTGACTGCAAGGGAGGAAAAGAGAAAGAAGTAGTTAGTAAAATATAAACCAAGGTCTATAGCAGTAAAGCTAATTGAAGAGTAAAATCTCAGTTCAGTCGTGAACTTGATATTGAAAATAAAACCCAATATTTATTAAAAAGCAAAGCTTAGTTCAAAGCATAAAGTTCAGCTTTATCTAAGTCATATCTGACAACCTATAGTACATTCTTGCCCATAGTTATAATTTAAGACAAATAATGATGGGCAATGTTGTATCATTATTTTAAGATAAAAGTAGACATTATTTTGAGTTTGATATACATATTGAGAGACTTGAGCAGATGTCATGGAAGTTCTCACACAACCGTTACCACAGGGAGAATTTCACCTTTTCCTGTTTGGCATGACCAATCACAAGCAAGTCAATCCACTTGTTTGGAGTTGTTCATGGATTTTCTTAAGGACCCTGATTTATCCACATTGTTTTTCTGGACATCTGGCACTTTTCAAAGAAAGTATCAAGCTAGACCTACATACCATGCTTAGTTTTAAAGAGTTCCTGTGAACCTCAGGGGCTGAATATAGAAATTATGCTTGGCTTGGACTTTGCTCTGCAGCATGTCAGCTTTTCAATGTTTTCTTTTAAGAATTGAAAAACAATGTAATCTGGTTGAATACTTGGCCATAAAAGCACCCATCAGTTTTGTTGTGCTCATAACGTGGGCATGACATGAACTTCAATGTGCTTAAGGATTACTGAAATTATATACATTACATTGTAAATGATACGAGTCACTAAAAGTTGTGCACATGGAGAATTGTAAGAAGACTTGCTGGGTTTTCAGATAGGCAAAAAGACGAGAGCTAAACCACTGATATTCTAAGATGTGCTAGAATCTGTTGTCTGAGCCTGGATTCCTACGGTAATTTCTTTTCAACCAAAATCATATATGCAAGCTGAGGATACTTTGGAAACCTTATAAACAACATTTATTAGTAGTAAGTAATAACAACATATATTATGGTTTTAGCAATAGCACTTAGAATTATATACCACTTCACAGAGCTTTACAGCCCTCTCTAAGTGGTTTACAGAGTCAGCCTATTGTCCCCAACAAGCTGCATCCTCAGTTTTAGTGGTTTTGTCAGCAGGTCTGGGAACTACAAATGGAGATGGAGCTGATCAAGTGGTTGATTTGATTGTGCTATTGTGGAGCAGGAGATAGGGTTTTGTAGGTTTTTATGTTGTGAATTTTAAATGTTGTCAGTTGCCAAGAGTTACCTGAATGGGCTGGTTGTATATATTTGTTAAATTTATAACAATTTTTTGAATACATAAGTAAAAGATAAAATTAGCAATAATCATTCCCAAGTGTGAAGTTCACAGGCTGCATCAGGGTAGCAGGTTTCAGTTACTTCTGCTTTTTTCTGCCAAGCAGCTCATTCAGAACAAATGTTAAAGTCAGATTCCCAATTCATAATAACATTTCCAAATTGTCATAGTGCTGTTAGTTCCCCAATGGATCATTTTATGCTCATTGTGCACAGCATCATCTCCCTCAAAGTCCTGTGCACAGGTTTTCATTTGTCTCAGCAGTTGCAATATCTAGAAACAAGTCATCATTCCCCATTAAGGAATTCCCCTTTTTTCAATTAAAAAAATGCAACGAGCTCTGTTAACAGTTGTGGAAGCTTAAAAAAGAACCCTCAAGTTTTGCTTGTTTTTTTTTCTAAGCATATTGGAATATGCCTGTTAAAAATGTTTAGGAAGTGGGGTTTTTTGCAAGTTTTTGGGACAAGCTTTACACGTTGATGTGATATCCGATTTCATTGCTTACATCCATGGTTGCAGAGACCCAATTAAAGAAGGGTCCAAAATAACTCTCCAAAGTTGGCTTTGACATCATTAGTGCAAGTTATCATAATCAGTCAGGGTTTTGGAAATTTTTGAATAATGCTTAAATATAATGCTATTTAAATGTGAATATCGTGCCACTTGGACATTATGAACAGCTGTAGTTTAATAGCCAAATTTTGGATTAAGCTGGTTGAAGAGTTGAGAAAGAAAGGAGGAAAGAATTGGACTAATTGACTTCTTAGGTCACTTTGAATTCTGTGAATATAACCACAAAAATAATGTGTGATGGTTGGAGTCTATGTCTAGGACAAGGAGTTGCAGATGCAAATCCAGTGTTCTTGTGAAAGCACATTGAATGATTTATAGCAAGTCAATGTTTCACAGTCCAACCTACCAGAGGTGATATTCAGCAGGTTCTGACCAGTTCTGGAGAATGGTAGCGGAAATTTTGAGTAGTTCGGAGAACCAGGAAATACCACCTCTGACTGGAGATTTTACAGTATCCTTCCCCTGCCACACCCATCAAGCCACACCCACAGAACTGCTAGTAAAAATTTTTGAATCCCACCACCGCAACCTACCTTTCCAAGTTCTCTCTAGGACCATGATGGTGAACCTATGGCATGTGTGCCACAGGTGGCACGCAGAGCCATTTGTATGGGCATGCAAGCCCCAGCCAAACTTACCTGCACTGTGCATGCACGTGCCTCCCAGCTGATTTTTGGCCCTTTTGAGGCCGTTTTTGCCCTCCTGGAGGCTCAAGGAAAGCCTCTGCAGCCTCGGGAGGCCAAAAAACAGGCCTTCCGGAAATACTGGAAGTGCCAAAATAGGCTCATTTTCAGCCTTCCAAGGCTTTCGAGGCTTCCCTTTAGCCTCCAGGAGGGCAAAAACAGCCTCCCCCAGCCTCCAGAGGCCCCCTGGAGGCTGAAAATGGGCACTTCTGGTAATTCCAGAAGGCACGTTTTTCGGCCTCCTGAGGCTGCAGAGGCTTCCCTAGAGCCTCTGGGAGGGTGAAAACGGCCTCAAACAGGCCGAAAATCTGCTGGGAGGTGCGCACATGTGCAGTGCAGGTAAGGGGGTGTTGTGTGCACATGCGCAGGGGGGTGGGGTGCATTGCATTGTGGGTGCCAGCATGCGCATGCTTTCGGCACACCACAACAAAAAGGTTTGCCATCACTTGTTTAGGCTATCAACCTAACAGCTACATTTTGTACCAAGAACAAATTTGGAGTGCTTTTCAAGAGTGTGACCAACGCTTGGACTTTCTACCATCAAGTCTGACTAGTTGGAAAACTGGCACACTGCACTGAATTATAACAAGATGTTTCTTAGCGCAGCTGTTGCTTCTGAATCCAGTGGGAGCTGGTAAAAAGTTTATTATTACTACTGTCAGCAGTACCTGTGCCCCCTGTAAAGAAAACATTATGCATGTTTTGGGTTATCTGTGTTATTGTCTCCTTCCAGCCCTCTAATATTGGATATGATTCTAGGAGCACTCCACCTCGGTAGCTATAAATTACTTACTACTGTTGCTCCAAGTGATCCTTCTGATATGCTGTTTCATTATAAACCCTGTCTATTCTGAAGCTTATGTCCTGGCCATAAAAGTTTTCCATGAAATGAACGTTGGCATAAAAACATCTTATCCCTTAAGTGAATCGTGTTCAGAAAACTAGATAACACCTTACAGTAGTATTTATGGCCCTTTTTCATCACAAGAAGCCAGGCTTCTCCCCAAGCAAAGTATCAGGATTGCATTATCCATAATTGAAAGTAACATCATGTTAACCCAGAAGTCAAAAGTCAAAAGTTCTCCTATGGGAAAGAATACATTTAATCCTATCCCCCAATATAGTCTTCAATAGTGGAGGACAGTTTGGCCAGATTTGGTTCTACAATGTTTTTCAGGAAACTGTGGATTTTGTAGAGCCTTGTCTGATTAACTATCACCCAGATTTACTACCTTTAACTGGCACTGCTGAAAAAAAAACCTGATTAAATGTAGCCCATCTAACAGCCGAGAGGCAACAATGAGGGCCTTTATAGTACAATGGGAGGGAAATACCCACTTTAACCCCATTACCCATTAGCTTTTAGGTGGGTGATTTAAAAATATATATATGCAAAACCTGTGTGTAAAAAGGAGTAAAAGTAAAGCTAAGAATTAACAAGTATTCACCATCCTGGCTATTTTTAAAACAATGCTTTAAAGCTTTGCTGAAAAAGCACTAAAACTGTGGGTTTTTTTTTTAAACTAACAAGTGTAAGTATGGGTTGTTTAGTGATGTGAAAGTGTCCTTCATACTGCAATGTACAACCTTCTTTCCCATGACTGTCATCTATTAAATCACTCTTATTGCCACAATGTTATCCTAGATATGAGCCCTTACTTTTATTCAATCTGTTTGACTCCTCATTTTATTTCAGTGGTGCTTTGTGTGTCTCTTCTGCTGCTTAAACTTCTAGAGTTTCTTGGAAAAGCAAGGAGATTGATGCATAGGGAGGGGCCATATAAGGGCAACAGGGTCCAGGCCTTCATTCCCTACCTATTCCAAGTTGTGACTAAGATCTCAGTTGACCTGCCCACCTGATCCTCAGGAAACCCCCAAATTTCCCCGGAGCTCGCCAAGATCTATAAGTTGCTTGTGGTGGATCAAATAATAAGGCCTGTCTCTCTAGGGGAGATTTGATGAGATGACTGACAGGATAATCAGTCGAGAAGAAGAGAACCATCCAGAAGAGTCAAGGGAGAGGAAGAAGGGATAAAGCCAACAAATCTAATTCTTTCTCCCACCCACCCTGCTTGCTTGTTAACATTGAAAAGAAAAGATAGGACTTCCGGTGGCAAGGCAAGGATGAACAGAGGTGCAGAAGCCCATCCGTGGTTTCAGTTAATTTCTTCTTGCAGTTGGTGTGATCCTTTGAGGGTGCTCGAGTCCCGGAGAGATTCATGCCGATGCAGGGAAGACTCGGGCTGCAGTGTGGGGAAGGCAACCCCCCTGCAGCGAAGAGGAGCTCCCCAGAGCCCAATGAGCAAGAAACAGTCTCCTACTAATGGCAACTCCAAAGTCCGGACTGCCACCGATGTAAAGAAGCGAGTGAGTGACAGTTTGTGAGACCGTTGGGGAAGAGTGTGGTAGAGAAAATTAGCAGTGGAGAGAAGGATTGGAAAGTCATAGACTTGTATAAGGCTATTATAAGTGTCTGTCTGGAGCCCTAAAAGAAAGCAGCCAAAAAGTGGATGCGGGACAAGTGAAACTGAAAGGGCTTGGCAGACAGAAGAGAGAGTGAGGACAATAATGAGTAAAAAGGGAAGTTTACAAGGTTGGGAGACTAGCGTCTGGAAAGAGTCTGGAAGTTGTGGAGGATTCGGACTATTCCATTTGATCTTTATTCTGATAGACTTTATTAAAGCGGAGATGGGAAGAAGATCGAAGCTGACGGAAAAGAGACAGTGTGGCGCCATAGGCGATACTTAGAAACCCTGAAGTAACCCTAACAATATATCCGATATAAACCACTTAACAGACCTTTGGGAGAATACTGATCTATTTGAAGAGGTGGTTCCATCTGAAGAAAATCAGGAAAATTGAACTTAGGAACGTTAAGATAAAAAGCAAAATTGGAAGCTTCTGAATGAGTGGAGATACTGTGTAATTGGAGTCATTATTCAGCAGTTTTACCTCCCCACTTTCGGTGCGTTTGGAGTGAAAGCTCTTAAATTTAGAGATGGAAAACTAAAAACTTACTTCAAAATTCCTTCCCCCACCTTTTAATTCCCCTTTCTCTGTATACATTTGTTCAATTTTTTTCTTTCTTCTTTTTTCCTTACTATTTGGCGTTATGATGAACTATCTCTCCTTCCTTATTCTCTCTTTATAATGATTATAAATATGCATACTGAGTAAAAGAATACTGATTGTTGTATTAGATTGTTAAATAATTGATTGATTTAATTGATTTATTAATAATAGTGATAGTTATACTCTGACTAGATATATAGGGAAAATAGTAAGAACATTAAGTACTATTTAATTAATAAGTACAGGGTTTTATATATTAATATTACAATTTATTGTGTGACCACAATTAATCTACTTGGGATGAATGTAATATTGTTTGTGTTTAAGAATATTTAACATTTAAGATAAGGTTAGATAAATACACATATATATTTATAATATTTAAATATAGTTGGATTTGATATAATATTTATTATATATATATTTATTAAATGAAGTGAAGTATAGAGGTTGAGCACAGACCCTACAAAATTATATATGTGATTTAGAATTTGGATCTAAAATAATATATATATTCCAGTAACCAGTTAAGAACACAGCTACCCAGCAGATAGATAAAGTAATTAGATACCAGTCAATCCTAATACAGAGATTATATCACTGAATGTTAATTTGGGATAATATAATTAATAGACAGAAACAGAAATATAATTAATAGACATCAACAGAAATAAATCTTAAAAGAAATGACTTCCACAACTACTACAGCTCTGAAAACTGGAAGAAAGGTCACCCCGACATTAACAACTACGTTGGCAATAGTTTCGCCCATGGCACAAAAAACATAGAAGAAACATTACCAGTGGAGAAACAAGCTAATATCTTGAATGCCAACATCCAATCAATTTTGCTGACTTTACAGGAATCAATGACAAAGCTGCAAGAAACAATGATGAAAAACCATAACGAGACAAGAGCAGATATCAATGAACTAAAAGAGGAGATGGGGAAATTAAAAGCAGAAATGAAAGCGGACATCTCTAAAGTAGAGGACAAAGTTGGAGTATCACAGCAGGCCCTGGAGAAAAATGGAGCAACAATAAAAGAGGTAGAGAAAAGTACTGAACGAACTGAAAGGCAATTAGAAAGGGTGGATGAAGAATTAAAGAATGCGAGCAAAGAAATGGAGGACTCACTGGTCTACCTAGAGATGGACAAGGTGGCTACATACTTAAGATTTCAAAATGTAGTGGGATCCAGAGAAGAAGACCTGGAACAACTAATGGTGGAAATACTGGCTGGACTATTGGAAAAGGATAAAGATGATTTCATCTTAAGGGAGTTTGATGAAGTTTATAGGGTTAGCACTAATTATGCGAGATGCCACAATTGCCCAAGAGAAGTCCATATATGATTTACGAGAAGGAGTGTCCGGGATATCATATATAGCATGTCCAGAGATGAAACAATCACGTACAAAGGTAAAGAAGTCTTGATTCTCAAACAAATACCAAGAAAAGTAAGAGAACAAAGGCAAGACTACAAGTTCTTAGCAGCTTACTTAAATCAGAAAAGAATCGCATTTAAATGGCTAATCCCAGAGGGGATGTTAGTGTCTTGGAATGAAAGGAAAATTAAAATGGATTCCATGGAAAAGGCCCAGGAATTCTATGAGTGGCTGGTAGGTCCGGAAGACCAGAGCAGTAAGGAGGAACTGGAAACAAACTCCCAGGAAGATCAAGGTTATCACAAAAATAAAGATGGAATTTTAGGAAATCAAGGAAATACTCATTTACATCAGGAGAGAGAAGAAACTATACATCTTCAGGCACAAGGAGAGACTGGAGTCACTACAAGACAAAGAGTGAAACAGAATCAATTAAATGGAAGAAGAAAAGAAACTACTATCAATTAATATAAATGGTTTAAACTCGACAATAAAAAGGAAAAGTATACTAGCTAAACTAATCAAACAAAATACTGATATAATATGCCTACAAGAAACTCATATAAAGAAAACAGATGAAAAGTACCTAGAATGCCTGAAATTAGGGAAGCTATTTACCGCACCAACAGACATGGGGAAAAAGAAAGGGATTGCAGTATATGTTAAAGAGGATTTGAAAGCAGATTTAATATGGTCAGATTCTGAGGGAAGAACTCTGGTTTTGCAGATCTGGATTAATGCTATCCCAATTCTCTTAGTGGTAATTTACACCCCGAACGGAGATCAAAAAGAGTTTTTTAAGCATCTTTATGGAAAAATAGTAGGATTGGAAAAAAGAAATATTTGTATCATAGGAGACTTCAACTCTACAGCTGATTATCAAAAAGACCACAGTAATGGGGGGGAAAATAAAGGGGGGAAGAGAGAGCTTCCCAAGATATGTAGGGAAATGATGAAGGAGTTAAATTTGATTGATATATGGAGAAGATTACATCCCGAGAAAAAACAATTCACATTCTACTCAGATCCACATCAAATATGGATACGAACTGACATGGCATGAATGAATGGGGAAATAGCAAAAGGGATTGAAATCTTACCTAATGAATGGGCAGATCATAATCCAATTCAGATAATATGGAAGGGTAGGGAAAAACCAAAGAAAAGATGGACGTTAAATACTCAATTAACAAGAGAAAAAGAATATACTAACAAACTCAAGGAGAAATTAAATTATTTCTTAAAGGAAAATGATAATGGAGTAACTACGAAACAAAACATTTGGGATACAATGAAGGCAGTAATAAGAGGTATAACAATCTCTTATAATGCCAAGAGGAATAAGGAAAAATATGCTCAGCAAAATAAATTACAACAAAAAATTAAGGATCTAGAAATACAATTTTTTTAAAAAATTTTTATTTTTTATTTTTTTTTAGAAAAAACTTTATTAATTTTACTTTAAAAAAACAACAACACAGCTACAAATTATGTACAACAAAAAGACAAACAGGTCTTGGCATAGGCCAAGAGGGAAAGAGAGGAAGGCTTGAGAGAGGAAAGAGGGAAAGGGAAGGGAAGGGGGGGGGGAAGAGTAGGGAAAACAATTATAATAAAACCATATTTATTGTGACTGTCTGTAAGGTCCTTTCTTCTTCAAAACTATCATCGGCGGTGCTTTTCTTTATCTCTGCTTCGGAGGCCCTCGGCCTTAATTTTCCTAGAGGTGATCTATCTTTGGGTTAGGCAATTATACAAAGGATTCCAATTGTTATAATAGGTTGAGGATTCTTTATTTTTTAATTCTTGGGTTAGTTTGTCCATTTCGGCGCATTGTAAAATTTTCTGAATAACCATAAGTTCAGTGGGGATAGAAGGTAGTTTCCAGCACTGGGCAAATACCAGTCTGGCCGCGGTTAAGATATGAATTGTAATATACTTCGATTTTTTGGATATTTGTTTATCAAAAATTCCTAGAAGGAAGGACTCTGGTTTGTACTCAATTTGTTCCTTGGTTATTTCCTCTAGCCAGCGCCTAATTTTTTGCCAGTACATCTGGGTTTCCTTGCATGACCATCACATGTGGAAGAAGGTACCTTCTATGTTTTGACATTTCCAACATTTGGGGCTCGTGTTGGGGTGCATCTTCGCCAATCTCGAAGGGGGCAGGTGCCAACTATAAAACATTTTATATGAGTTTTCTTTATAAGCTGCTGATTTCGTGATCTTAATGTTCCTGTTCCAGATCCTTTCCCATTCTGCTAGGGTAATGCTCCGACCCACGTTTCTGCTCCACGCAATCATATTTCCTTTGACAATTTCTTGTTCTAGTTCTGTTTCTAATAAATGTTTGTAAAATTTAGATATATTTTTTTTTACTCGGTCCTAATAGAATTTTGTCTAAAGTCTGTAATTTATTGTAGATTCCAAATTCCTTAATGTCTTGTTTGTATCTACTATGAATTTGAAGGTACACCCACTGATCAATTATAAATCCTCGCTCTTGTAATTCTTGTCGTGTTTTCAGCTTTCCTTGTGGGTCTAATAAATTTTCGTACTTAATCATTTTAGTTATGTCCAAATTATTAGGGTGTACTATCGCTTCCATTGGAGATAGCCAAATCGGTATTTTTAGATAGAGTTTTTTACGTACTTTTTTCCAATTAGTTAATAGAGAGTCCCTGATAAGATGCCTATGGAAATATGATTGCCTGGGTTTCCCAGTTTCCCACAGAAAGGCATGCCATCCTTTCTGCATATCGTGGCCTTCTAATACTAGTGTTCTTTTGTTGGTTAGATTCACCCAATCCTTTATCCATAGTAGGGTGGCTTCCGTATGATATATTTCCCAGTTTAGCAGGGCTAACCCTCCTCTGCTTTTCGAATCTTGTAGGGCTTTTACGTTAATCCTAACTTTTTTCCCCTGCCAAATAAATTTCAACGTTATCTTGTTTAATTCCATAAAAAATTTTTTATTTAATTTGATTGGAATTGTCTGGAATAAATATAGAAATTTTGGCAGAATATTCATCTTAATCAAAGCAATCCTGCCCAATAAGGAAAGTTGTAATTTAATCCAGGAATCTAAGTCTTTCTTGGATTGTTGGAGAAGTTAGTCATAGTTGTTTTTTAATGATTTGCTTTGTGGAGTTAGCCAAATTCCTAAGTATTTAATTTTTTTTGTCACCTGTATTCCCATTGTTGTCTCTAGCTCTTTATTCTGGTCTCCTGTTAAATTTTTAGTCATTAATTTCGTTTTTCCTCTGTTAATTTTAAATCCTGTGACTTCTCCAAATCATTCTAGTTCTTCTAATAAGTTATGTTCTTTTTCTATGGGCTCCTCCAGAAAAAAAACCAAATCATCAGTGAAAGCTTGTACTTTATACTCTTCTGATTTGATCCTCAGTCCTCTAATTCTCGAATTTTGCCTAATGTACGTCAAAAGAGATTCTAGGGCGAATATGAAAAGCAGAGGGGAGAGAGGGCAACCCTGTCTTACCCCTTTTTCTATTTTTATCGGGCCAGTTTGTTCCCCATTTATTAGAATATTTGCCTGTTGGGTATGGTAAATTGTAGTGACGATGTTTTCGAATCTGGTGCCGAGGTTCATATTATATATTTTTTGAATTAAAAAATACCAATTTAAATTGTCAAATGCTTTTTCAGCATCCAAAAACATAAATGCAAATTGTTTTTCTGGATGGGCTTCATAGAATTCTGAAATGTCTATCACTGTTCTTAAATTATTCTTAATTTGTCGAAATGGGAGAAATCCATTTTGATCTTCATGGATATATGTGTTTAAAACCTGTTTTAATCTATTAGCTATTATAGAAGAGAATAGTTTGTAATCTGCATTCAGGAGCGAAATTGGTCTATAATTATTAATAAGTCTGTGGTCTAGGTCCTCCTTCGGGATCAGTGAAATTAAGGCTCCCCTCCATGAGTCCGGCATCTTGGCTGCTAAGAGTACCTCATTAAATACTTCCAGCATCAGTGGTCCAATTTGTTCTATGATTGTTTTGTAAAGTTCTAGCGGTATCCCGTCCGGTCCTGGCGCTTTATTGTTACTTTGCTTCTCTATTGCTGACTTCAGTTCAGACCATGTTATATTTTTGTTTAATAATTCTATTTCTTCCTCTCCAATTGCTTTATCATTTGCTTCCTCCAGGTATTTCATTATTTTATCCTCACAGACTTCTTCTTTTTTGTATAATTTCCCAAAGTATTTAAAAGTGATCTCTTTTTTCTTCTCTATCTCCTCTTGCAAATTGCCCCCCTCGTCCATTAATTGGTGTATCAATCTTTTTTCTTTCGTTTTCTTAAGTTTGTGGGCTAACCATCTCGCTGGCTTGTTTGCATGCTCAAAGTAGATTTGTTTAGTCATTTTCAGACTAATCTCCAATTTTTCTTGTTCCAGTAAATTTAGTTTGTGTTTAGTTGTTGTTAACTGGTTCTGTATTTTTTGGTTTTTGCGGTTCTTTTGTAGTTGGGTTTCTAAATCCTTAATTTCTTGTTGTAGGTTACTTTGGGCATACTTTCTTTTATTTCTCATAGCATTGTAAGAGATTGTTATTCCTCTTATAAATGCCTTCAATGTGTCCCATATATTTTGTTTCGAAGTTAGATCATTATTATTTTCCTTTAAGAAGAAGTTCAGTTTTTCTTTCAGTTTGTTAGTATATTCTTCTTCTTTTATTAAATGAGTGTTAAGAGTCCATCTTTTCTTTGGTTTTCTTCTGCCTTTCCAGGTTATTTGAATTGGGTTGTGGTCAGCCCAGTCATTTGGTAAGATTTCGCTATCTTTGATTTCATTAATTAATTCACTGTTTATCCAAGCCATATCTATTCTTGTCCAAATTTTGTGTGGGTTAGAATAATAAGTAAACTGTTCTTTTTTGAGGTTTAATTTTCTCTAGATATCTACCAGATTCATTTCATTCATCATATCCTTACATGGCTTTGAAAATTCTCTTTTTCCTTTTTTGTTCTTACTCCTGTTACTATGATCCTTCCGGTAGTCAGCAATAGAGTTAAAATCGCCAATCAGGAAAATACTGCCATTTTCAAAATCTATTATTTTTTGGTGGAGATGTTTGAAAAATTTACCTTGATCATCATTTGGGGCATAGATTACTACCAGTAAAAATGTAATGCCATTAATTGAGATTTGTACCACCAGAGTTCTTCCTTCAGGGTCCGCCCAGATTAACTCTGCTTTTAAGTCATCTCTCACATATATTGCAATACCTTTCTTTTTGTGTTTATCTGCTGGTGCTGTGAATAATTTTCCCAGTTTCGGACAATCTAGGAATTTCTCCTCACTTTTCCCAATGTGTGTTTCTTGTATGCAAATTATATCAATGTTTTGTTTTATTAGTTTGGTTAGAATCCTTTTCCTTTTAGCTCTTGAATTTAGGCCGTTTATATTGATGGAAAGAATTTTCCTTCCTTCGTCCATTTACTTAAGTCTGCCTTGCTTTTTGTCTCGTAACTATACGGCTCTCTTCTTGTGGTTGATATGGGGTTGTTTCTTCTCTTTCTTGTTGTAAGTTGTCTTTCCCTTGAGTTTGGACAGATCTTTCTTCTTTGTTCCTATGGCGGTTACGATCTTCCTGCATGTTCCTTTGGGTTTCCTCCCTAGTGTGTTGATCCTCCGTGGTTGTTAGCTGTTCTAGGAAGTCTTGTGCTTGTTCTATTGAATCTATTTTAATTTTTCTTCCCTTCCACGATATTAGCATCCCTTCTGGGATTAGCCATTTGAATTAGATTTCTTTTTTATTTAAGTAATTGGCTAAAAATTTATATTCTTGCCTTATGGCCCTCACTTTTCTTGGAATCTGCTTAAGAACTATGATCTCTTTGCCCTTATATAATATTCTCTCATCTCTGGCCATTCTAAGTATTAGGTCTCTCACGCATCTTCTTGAAAAGCGGATATGGATCTCCCTTGGGCAATTGTGATGCCTTGCGTAACTGGTGTTCACCCTATAGACTTCGTCGAATTCTTTGAGTAAGTCATCTTTCTCTTTTTCAACTAGTTCAGCCAACAAACCTGCCATTAATTGCTCTAGTTCTTCATTTTTGGATTCCTCCACGTTTTGGAACCTTAGGTATGCAGCTGCTCTGTCCATCTCAAGTTGGACCAAGAAATCTTCCATTTCTCTATTAACATTTTTAAAGTCTTCCTCAATCCTTTCTAGGTTCCTCTCCGCTTGTTCTGTCCTCCTCTCTATTTCTTTTATTTTTATTTCAGTTCTTTCCATGGCCAATTGCATTGTCTAGAAAGGATCTAGAAATACAATTACAGAGTACCCCAAAGGATTCAAAATTGCAAAATCAGATAATAATAGCTAAACATAAAAATTCAATTTAATTGAACAAGAGAAAATGATTATAAATTTGAATACGACTAGACAAACTTATTTTGAGCATGCTAATAAGCCAGGAAGATGGCTATCTTATAAACTAAAAAAAAGGGAGATTGATATACCAGCTAATAGATGGAAAGGGGAATATACAACAGGAGATAGAACAGAAAAAAGAAATTGCCCATAAGTACTTTGAAGAGTTATATAAAAAGGAAGAAGTTAATGAGGATAGAATAAGAAACTATTTAGACAAAGTGAAGGATAAAGCAATTGGGGAAGAAATGGTAGAACTATTAAACAAAGACATCACTTGGTTGGAATTGAAATCAGCAATAGAGAACCAGAAAAACAATAAAGCCCCGGGGCCAGATGGGATTCCAGGGGAGCTTTGCAAGGCAATTGCAGAACAAATTGGACCTCTTATGGTGGAAGTTTTTAATGATGTCTTATTGGCAGCCAGGATGCCGGACTCATGGAGGGGGGCATTGATTTCGCTGATCCCGAAGGAGGATTCAGATCCCCGATATATAAGCAATTATAGGCTGATTTCACTGTTAAACACTGACTACAAAATATTTAGTTCTATTATAGCAAGTAGACTAAAAAAAATGTTAAACGTGCATATACATGAAGATCAAAATGGATTTCTCCCAACCAGACAAATCAGGAACAACTTAAGAATAGTACTAGATGTCTTAGAATTTTATGAAGCCCACACCGAAAAACAAATTGCACCTATGTTTTTAGATGCAGAGAAGGCCTTCAACAATTTAAACTGGCAATTTTTAATCCAAAAAATTTATAATATGAATTTAGGCACCAAGTTTGAAAACATTATAACAACTATTTATGATACACAACAGGCTAATATTATAATAAACGGGGAATATACCCACCCAATAAAAATAGAAAAAGGAGTCAGACAGGGCTGCCCAGTCTCACCCCTGCTCTTCATATTATCATTAGAAACATTATTAATGCAAATTAGACAGAACCCAGATATAAAAGGATTAAAGATTAAGAAAGAAGAATGTAAGTTGCAAGCGTTTGCAGATGATATGATTTTTTTCATTGAGGAACCAATAGAAAGAGGACAAAAATTGATGAATGAATTAAAACAATTTGGAGCAGTAGCAGGACTCAAAATTAATAGGAAGAAAACTAAATTAATGACTAAAAATATAACAGAAAAACAGAAAATAGAATTAGAAGAAGTTATGGGAATACAAGTGATTAAAGAAAGGTAAATACCTAGGAATATGGTTGACAGCACATTGTAAGACACTTAAGGAAAATAATTATGATAAATTGATGCAACAGGTAAAGGAGTTAGAAACATGGGGTAAGCTGCAACTTTCATTATTAGGCAGGATCGCTGCCATTAAAATGAATATTCTTCCAAAATTCCTATATCTATTTCAGACGATCCCAATTAAAGTACACAATTTTTTTTTGAAGAACTTAATAAAATAACTGTTAAATTTATTAGGCAAGGGAAAAAAACCAAGAATAAATTTAAAGGCAACGCAGGATGTGAAGAGCAGGGGAGGGCTGGCACTTCCAAATTGGGAGTTGTATTATATTGCTGCCTCTTTAGTATGGTTGAAGGAATGGGTGAATTAACTAACAAGAGAATATTATTTTTAGAAGGCCATGATTTGCAGAGGGGGTGGCATGCTTTTTTATGAGATGTAGGGAAAACTAGCCAGAAATATTTCCACAGATACCTAATCAGAGACTCATTATTAACTAATTGGAAGAAAATACGGAAAAAAAAAACATTATTTAAAAGTACCAATTTGAATTTCAACAATCAAGGCGATGATTCACCCAAACAATCTGGACATCACTAAAATGATTAAATATAAGGACCTATTGGATACACAAGGAAATTTGAAATTGTGGCAAGAACTTCAAGAGCAGGGACTAAAAATTGATCAGTGGGCACACCTTCAAATTCAAAGTAGACATAAACAGGACAAGAAAGAATTTGGAATCAACAACAAACTCCAGCAATTAGTTAAAATTTTATTAGGATCAGGCAAAAAAATATAACAAAATTTTATAATTATTTATTAGAAGTAGAATTAGAAGAAGAAATTGTAAAAGGGAACATGATAGCCTGGAGTAGCAATGTAGGACGTAGCATCACCCTAACAGAATGGGAAAAGGTCTGGGGTAGAAATAATAATATTACAAAATCGGTAGCATATAAAGAAAATGCTTATAAAATGTTTTATAGATGGCACCTTCCTCCTTCGAGATTAGTGAAGATGCACCTCAATATGAGTCTGAATTGCTGGAAATGCAAAAAAAAAAAGAGGGAACTTTTTTCCATATGTGGTGGTCCTGTACAGAAGCTCAAAAATATTGGCAGAAAATTAGAAATTGGCTGGAAGAAATGACAAGAGAACCGATCAAATACAAACCAGAGTCCTTTTTGTTAGGGATCTTTGATAAACAAATATCAAAAAAAGCGAAATACATAATAATACACATTTTGACAGCGGCCAGATTAGATTTTGCCCAATATTGGAAGCAGCCTCATGTTCCATCAGAGGAGATTATCATTCAAAAAATTTCAAGTTGTACAGAAATGGACAAATTAACTTTGGCATTAAAAAAATAAAGACTCCTCAATATACTACAACAGCTGGAGCTGCTGGTACAAATGGATAGAGGATAGGATAAATCCATAGTAGTGATACACAGATATATGTAAGGATTAGGTGTGTGTATATGGCATAAATTAAGGATAAAAAAAAGAGGTTTTACAAACTGTTGAAGATGAGAATGTTTTTAATTGTTTTCTACTTTTTCTTTCTATTTTCTTCTCCCTTTTTTCTCTCTTTTTTCATTTGTGTATGTGTTGTCGGTTTGTTTTAATTGCAAAATCAATAAAATTTATTTATAAAAAAAAAGAAAAGAAAAGCTAATATGCCACATTGCTGTGGTTACTAAAGATTTCACCTCCCAGTGACAATCCCTCAATTTTTGCCATGCCTTCTGAGCAAAATAATATATTATTAAATTGGACACATTAATCAGTGATGACAGCTGTGTGTCAGAAACTGCTTTTCATTGAAACCTGTTTTTAAGCAATGCTGAAGAAATTAGCAATGTTTTGTAGTGACAGCTGGTGTTTATCTGCCTTTGATCACCTTAGACACACACACTCCATTTTTAATATATTTAAGGTTGAAATTATAATGACTGATCCATGACAGGTTGAGGTATCTTCATTTAGATGCTTTCTTGACAAGTTTATAATTTCTGCATGTAATAAGTTGTCATCAGCTACCCGAAGAGTTCACAGGGAGTTCATCTGCTCCTTACTCAAGAAAGTAAAGACTCTGGAAAATTTAGCATTCCAAAATTTATTGAGCAGGAATGAGAGCCAGACAAAGTGAAAGCAGAATCTGAGCTCCCTCAGGCAATGCAGTTAGAATAAGAGGAATTAGAGACCCCTCCCTTCAACCAGTGGATTTCAACCAATCCACAAGTGTTGAGATGTTATTTATTTATTTATATATTTGTTTGTTTGTCACACATGTACCAGATAATAAGTATAAGTATGAACATAAACAAGAACAAAGGAAGTAAATACAGATAAATGGGGATAGTAAGACAGGGATGGTAGGCATACTGGTGCGCTTATGCATGCCCCCTTTAAGGACCTCTTAAGAATGGGGTGAGATCCATGGTAGACAGTTTGAGGTTGAAACTATGAGGGGTTGAGGCTGTAACAATGGAGTTGGCAGGGCATTCCAAGCATTGACTACTTTGTTGCTGAAGTCATATTTTCTGCAATCGAGTTTGTATCGATTTACCTTGAGTTTGTATTGGTTGTTTGCCCATGTATTATTGTGATTGAAGCTGAAGAAGTCATTGACAGGAAAGATGTTATAGCAGACAATTTTGTGAACTATGCTTAGTTCTCACTGCAGGTGGTACAGTTCTAGAATGCGCAAAATTTTGAGCCTGGAGGCATAGGGAATTCTATTGTGAGTGGAGGAGTGTAATGGCTGCCCTGGGATCCTGATAAGTGAGTGTTCTCAGGGTTACCTTCTGCTGCCTTTCAGAATGAAATAATCCACATGGCCTCCCCCTCCCTTCACATTCCTCAAAAGGTGAGAAAAACTCGGGCTCTCAGGTGCTAGGATAAAGAATATAAAATGAAAAGTTACAAGCAAGGAAGAAAGCAATAAACTAAACAGTACATCTAAATACTACATCCCCCCCTTCCCTCCAGATGAATGGCAGAATCATGAAAAGGGATCTGACAGGAGATAACTCTCTGCTGGCCAGAACCAAGAAAAGATAGCACCTGATGGACATGGAGACTTGACAGATGTTGTCATGCCCCTATTGGAGACTGACTCAGAGGGAGAGGAGGAATAGCTGACAGGGAGTGGAAGTGGCTCTGGAGGTTGTGGAGGAGGCTGGGGAAGGGCAGAGGCTGACTAGGCAGTCAGAGGCCTATCCCCTCTCCATCCTAGGGCACACAGGGAGGAGAGGATAAGGGAGAGACATGAATGGTGTGGTCTACGGGGGAGGAGAGCCTTGATCCTCTTTATGGGCTGCAGCTGTGAGAACTGGTTAAAAGGACGGACATATGTATGGGCCAGTGCTGGAAACAAAGTGTGGAAATAACTTTAGTCTGTCGTTCCTCTCTGAATTTGGCATTCTTCCCAGTGTGTGTTCCAATATCTGTGGACATCTTCAAGCCCTTATCTTGCCTGGTTCCCTTAATTGCTTCAATGTGGTTTGTGTTGTTTTTACTCTTTATTAATTTATAGGCATTTTTAGTTTAAACGGCATTTCCTCCTTGTTGTAACTGCTTTTGGGGGAGTTTTTTTGACTCCAGTCAAGGATATTTGGAGCTTTGAAGCAAAGTGAAGGAATAAAAGGGGCTTCACCTTTTTTTGTGACTGTGTTTATTTTGTATCCCTGGGTCATCACAGATGTGGAGTCATATGAAACTTCTCTGTAGAGCTCTTGGCATAAATTAACAAATTTAAAAACCATGAATAAGGAACTCCTCCAGAGTTTTATAACTTGGTAGACAAAAAGGAGCAAAGAGAGACCAATTGGATATAAACTTGTATGCAGGGTGAGCAGAAGAATGGAACAGATCAACCAAGACCCACTGATCAAAGCAACATGTGCATTGCTGAATATCAGCCTAATGCATCTCTACCAGGTTAAATTCTGCCTTTTTCAAATTTGCATGTGTATTTGAGAGCTGTACTTTAGAATTAGCCGATTTAAGCTTACCATTCAACCATAGAGCTTTGCTATATTAATGGGTGTAAAACTAATTCATATTAAAATAAAACCCTGTGGTAACAGAATTCTGTATTGCAATAAGCTTTTATATCTCTCAACATCCTTCTCTAAAGATCTCTAGATAATCTCTGGATAGCTTGATAATACAAATCAAGAATGTGTTAAGACATCTTGACACATCATTTTGGCCAAGTGTTTTCTTTTTTGCGATTTTGGTTATATTTTCTTTCCTTTTCATATTACATATTATGTTGATGCATTTCTTTTTGTTTCACAAACAATATATATGTTTGGATAAAGTATTCTTTTTGAGCAAGCTACTAGAACATGGCAATTTTACAAGATTACTATTTTTGTTCCCTGGGAAGTTGTTCAAGCAAATCAAGCAATGTTCTTGGTCAGCAGAGAATACATGTTGCAGCAGGAAAAAATAACCATATCTCTTCCAGATGATTGGGGCTTCAAACTCCATCTGATCCAATCACCATGGCCAATGGTAAGGAGTAGTTCAAAACATCTGGAGACCATCAGTTTGCTATCCTGTAGGCATTTCATCCAACTTTAGGTGAATAGGCTACTGCTTGTGCAATGGAATTTTTCTTCCTGCCTGCCCAGTTTATGGACATTCTCTGTACATTATGGGAGTCTCAAATCCAAACAACTTCCTCCTCAAAGACCCACTTTTTTCAGGAATAGATTACTTGGAGATGGAAAGATTCCATGCTCTCATTAATTAATCTCACCAGAGGGATTTCATTTAATTAAAACCCCAATAAAACTGTTTAACAGGTTCCTGGCAGAAACCTCAGCAAGATGACACACTCCTTATGCATCTTGGGTTGCACTGTTATAAGACCTAGGAGACCTGCAAGCATTATAATGAGCATTCCTGCGTATAAAGTATTTATAAATCTGAGGCAACAGCCACCTATAATGCCAAGTGTTTCATTAAATTCTGACAACAGGTTTGTAGCATTTTATTATGTTTAGATGAACCTATCTGGGTGCAGTAATGATCTTACTACTGGATGGGCTAATCTGGACAAGCCCAATCAGTTTTAAAAGCTCAGTTCTGGGAGGACAGTTAAACTCTCTCTCTTTCTCTCTCTCTCTCTCTCTGTGTGTGTGTGTGTGTGTGAGAGAGAGAGAGAGAGAGAGAGGGAGGGAGGGAGAGGGAGAGGGAGAGAAAGGGAGAGAGGGAGGGAGGGAGAGATGGAAAATAAGATTTGCAAGATTCAACAATTTTTCTCCGTTCTGTATGCATTAGCAGATACACAGATTCAATTATTAGTTAAAAATCGTTAGAGGAACCTCTGACCTGTCTTCCTCCTAGCCAGTGAATTGGCAACGATATAGTTGTAATCCATTTGGAGTTTCACCAGAGAGGGAAAGCTTACTCCCAGCACTCCTTTCCATTTTTACAAAGTCGTATTTCAGATATTCACTTGTCTTTCAAGTCAAAAACAATGTATTTTTATTTATTTCTTTAAAGTATTTATATAGCTGGCTATCATATAGTACATTGAACTCTGGACAGTTCCCAACTAACAGATTAAAACAATGTCTACCATGAACATTGAAGCCTGGCCCCAAAGTCAAATTTTCACATGCAGTCTGTCTGTCACTAAGTCCTCTCATTGACCTCACCGTATCCCAGCATTTGGAGGAAAAGCAAGGTCTTAAGTTCTTTCTGGAAGGCTAGGAGAGTGGGCCTTGCCAAACTCCAGGGAGAAAGATGTTCCACATAGGCTACCATTGAAGGGGCATGCTTCCTGAATCCCATAGGATGGTAATGTTTAAGAGAAGGGACTGGGATCATGCCCATCCTATCTGATCTGGTAGGATGGATGGATGGATGGATGTCCATAGGGAGATGCAGTCCTGCAGGTAACCTGACCCTATGCCATACAGGGCTTTAAAGACAACAACCAGCCCTTTGAATTGCACTGCAAAGAAACTGGGAACCAATGAAGCATATCAGCAAGTTGTTACATGGGGCACCCATCACTGAACGCATCACTACATTCTAGACCAGTTCTAGGTTCTTCAAGGCCAGCTACAGTGTTTCAGTCATCTAAACAGGAAGTGAACAAGGCATGAGTGACCCAGAGCAAAGCTGCTCCACCAATCCAGAAAGGTGCACAATTGGCACACCAGACAAATTTGTGGGAAGCCATGGCTGAAATCTTGAGCAGGAGCTGTGAGTGTACAATGGCCCACAAGTTGCATACCATCACAGTCTGATTGCCACCCCATTCCAAAGTCAGAGAGGAAATATCACCTGGGCCTGGGCTGCCAAAAGCCTAGAACAGGAGCCTCCAAACTTGGCAACTTTACTTGTGGACTTCAACTTCCAGAATTCCCCAGCCAGAATTCCCCTAGTCTTAAAGCTGCCAAGTTTGGAGGCCCCTGGCCCAGAGTCACTCCATCTCTCTAAGGTTGAGGACCCAAAACTGGATCCTTCCCATCCAGACCCTTACAGCCTCCAGGTTTTCAGCCAGCACATAGCATTTTATTAGAGCTAGAAGAAAATACACCTTGGTCAGGTAAGTGTTTGATCCTAACGGGTTATGTAATGCAGGGCTAGTTTTTAAAAACAAATTCTTGTATGTATTTCTAAATCCTGAAATACTCCTGTAGTCAATGTTGCTAGGAGGCATCCTGACATTGTAGCAACGGGGCAAAGGTAACAACCAATTAAGCATCCATTCAGCAAACTTTCCATAGTCAATGCCTTTTTTCCATTTGTCTTGGAGGGATGAAATAATAATAGGGAATGGCAATATTTGTCTCATGACCTCTGATTGCTACTGCAGACTGGAAGATGAGATATTCAGGAATTCTGCAACTTATTTGATTCAGCCTCTCCAACTACAGTATGTTCCGAATATTCTTAAAAAATTGGGTGACTCAGATGTTATTTTTTTTAAAGAGAGAAAAAGCTTGTGGGTATTTGTAGCTGCAAACAAAATTATCCAAATCCGGCTATATGCACACATTTGTCTAGATCAGATTTATTTTTAGTTCTGACTTAGAATATTTTGTTAAGCTGTAAAGGGACAAACATGCTGCAGGGGGCGCTCCAGCTTGAAATTTAGCTTTTCCTCACAAGCCTGCACCTCACTTATTTCCATAAAATTAAACTCGCATTTAAACAAATTAATGAGTATGCATGAAGTGCTTGCTTACATCTGAAAATATTTATTTATGGCAGAGAATGTTTATCTAGACACTCCCCAAGAAGAAATATATGAGGGTAAAATATAATTGTTTAACACTTATTTGGATTCTCTTTCCCCTTCAGATTAATTTAGTGGCACTTACATTCTAATAACAATTATTCACAGGAGCTGGGTGGCTTGTAGATCCCATTTTTCTTTGCACATTTTCTTCCTTCTCTTTTGAAGGTGTCTGGCAGATTTAGGTCAGGCATTTTTCTCCCCTCACCCTGGAAGAAGAATAGAGAGGAAGGAAGAATTCCCAGCACCGATCTTTTTTAATATTTCTGCATTAGTTCAAACCCATAGAGGTTCACTCTGCCTGAAGCTAAAGAAAATCTATTAGGCTTTTACAGTAGGAAAGTCAAAGGAGTGGAGAGAACCTTTTTGGGTAAGGTCAGGCAAAGATCTACACAGTGGAGAATGGTGTTGCTTAATGTCATTAGTTTGCCTGTCAGAGAAAGTTTTTCTCTTGGGATGCCAGCTATGTTTGCTGTCATGTTTCTCCCCTCCTCTGTGCCTTCTTTTGGGGTGGGGTGGAAAGAAGGAATCAAATCCAGACATGATTAGGGAAGGTCATAGGTTTATTCTATCTAGCAAAAAAACTTCACTCAAGAAAGGGGCACTAGTGGGCTTCTGTATGTATTCAGATGAAGGGACTCCCTTAGGTTTCAGATCTGTAAGATATGACAAAACTGAAAGCATGAAGATATGGGGACAGGGCACATGCAGGATGTTCTTTATCTAAGAATTGATGAAATAAATGAGAAATTAACCCCGAGATACTGCTCTTCTGCTAATAAAAAAACACCATTCTTTGTTAGGTGACTGGTTAGTGAATACATTTTCCGTTTTTGAATATTCTGTCAAACCTCCTTGGGATGTGTGTCTCTGGGGTCTTAGAAGCATAGTATTTATCTTTAAATTTCTTTGACGTGGAGAGGGTTTTTCCCTTTTTCTACTGAAGTACAAGTCTATTATAGATTAGAATATACCAAAACAACATCAAATTATCTCCAAGGCATTGCACACCCTTCACCTAATCAAAACACTAACACATTTCTACAATGGGCTTATAAAGTTCACTGCTTAGCAGATCTGTCTGAAGCACATGCAAGACAGGAATTGGACCTGACCTTTTCAAACTGTTAACATGGCCTCTACTTAAATTTCCTTTTATCCTTTTTTGTGTCACATTTGGTGAATAGTCCTAGAGAGATAACTTGAGAGAACAACATCTTCCTTCCCCTATCAAAAACACGCTGGCATCACACATTTTATTGGTGTGAAGCAGTGGTGGGATTCAAACTTTTTTACTACTGGTTCTGTGGGAGTGGCCTGGTGGGTGTGGCAGGGGAAGGATACTGCAAAATCTCCATTTCTACCCCACTTCAGAGGAAGGATACTTCCCCACTAACCTGTAGAGAATAGATGGGGGCGGGGCCAATCAGGTGGTATTACGAACTACTCAAAATTTCTGCTACCAGTTCTCCAAACTACTGAAAATTTCCACTACCGGTTCTCCAGAACTGGTCAGAACCTGCTGAATACCATCTCTGGTGTGAAGATCCTTGAGGTTCAACAGTACAGAGTAAAACTGTACTCCAAATGATTGATTTGTTTTGTACTCCTTTAAAAAATTATTGTTTGACATTTTCTGAGCTATAAGAAACAAAGCCTCCCCACTTGCACCTAACAATAGGGAAATAAGTTCCTTAGAGCTGTTTTATTTGTGGAAAATTAGAGAGAATAATGCTTTCAAAGTAGGCCTCTTGATTGCATATGCTGATTCCTGCAACTGTGGACCAGCTCTGGCTCTAGGTGATTCAGACTGGAAAAGCTGGATACCTTCCCTTTACCCAGGGAGCACCCATTATTTTCTAGAGTCCACAGGGATGAAAGACCAGAGCCACACATTAAATTCCAATTTAACTGATTTATTGCTCATGCTTATGTACAGGAATCTAGTCAACAGATAGTTAAGATTATTTTGGCAGTAGTTGTTAACAGAATTCAAGAGAGGGATGGACTTAGTCTGCACTTGTGGCAATGTAGGCTGATTACTCTTTTGATTCTGCCTCAGGCTTTGCTAATGCTACTCTAACAAGAGCTCAGTTGTATGATGATCTTTAGGAGAGGAATAGGCTTTTTTTAAAAAAACTTAACACTGCTTGTCAACTCATTTGTGAAGGGGGGGGGGGGTTGACTAAAAACAATAGCGAAAAAAATGGCCAGATTAAAAAAATAGAATTATCTTATCTATTTTCAATAATCATTGGTTTATCAATAAATGCCACATATTACTAGAGTATAATCACAATTAGAGATTTCCCCATAAATTTACTTATTTACATTAAAATATCATTCCAAAAAGTTACCAAATGATCACTGGATTATATAATATGGGTCAATGAACCATCAAGTTTTTTTAAAAATATTTCCAGCAAAGAAAATATGATATCCATGATTTCAAACACTTTCTTTAGGATATACAGTGCATTCTAAGCATATTTTTAATGAACCAAATTTAATTTCAAATCTATTGATGCATTTTCAAGTTTTTAAGGACATTAAGCCATTGATAAGCATTCTGGGCTATTCCAGTTATTTTAGTCTGTTTTTAGAATATACCAGATATGTCCACTTTACAAATATTTCCGAGCTTTTAAGAGAGAGAGAGAGAGATGGGTTTTATTTCTGTCATGGATTCCACCCAATAAGAGAACATCTCAGGAGCTTTTGAAGTGGCCAAAGCATCTAGCTCAGACTGAGATGTTAAAGCATATTTATGTTGAAAAACTGACACTGTTGTGATTTTGGAAGATCAAATTCAATTTGAAGACAGAAAAAATGCATCACAGGATTCCTAATTGGTTGGGAGAAATAGGAGAAAGTATTTGTCTCCTTTTCCTTTCTTTTGTCTTTTTCCTCTCTTTTGAGCTGTCCTTGGGATGCTTCCTTGGGAAGGTGTTTCTTCTTTTTTGCTTAGCAGAATAACAGCATGTAACTTTAAAAAAACACAGTGTGTTATTTTTCCTAAACGCATATGTTGTTTCCCAACTCACATGATCATTGGGCAGGTTTTAATGAACTATAAAACTAATTCTATCCAATATTTTGCACCAGAATCAATAAGTGTGGTTTTGAAATAAGATTTTCTATAGCAGTACAAATAAAATGAAATGTTCTTATTTCAATTTTACTACTGTCTTAGTCAAATAAAAAATTGGGGCGCTGAGTAACTTGGCATACAAAGGCAAGAGTAGGAAGCAAATTTACACAGAGGAGTTTAAACTTTTTCATTGTTACTGGTGAGCACAAAACCTTTTTTAGTTAATGTGATTGTCCTAACTACCTCCTCCCCGTACTTAAAATGATGACTTCATACTTTATACAATGCAAAAATAACAATTATTCATTTATTTAACCAGTTAATGTTATTTAATTTAATTAGATAACAATTAAAATATAATCCCAGTAGATGGGACTATTTTTAGATATCTCCAGTCATCCCTGCATTACTGGTATAGTGAACAAGAAGCAATGCAGGAAAATTCTACTGAGAGTAGAAAGAAAATAATGGGGATTTGATGGTGGGGCTGAAATAAACATTCTGTCCCCATTATCTCAAAGTCTGATAATGTCCTTGAGTGATCGTGATACCTTTCTATGCTCTGCAGGATTAAAAAAAATGAGGTCAGATATTATTGCCCCATAAGGACTCCACCCTAAGGACTCTACTACATAGATCTTCATAAAGCCAATTCTGAATGAAGACTGAATGAAGGGAAAACTCTACAATCTTTTGGGGGAAAAATTATATTCTGTCAGTCATCAGGAGTGAGAACATAAGAACTTGTACAATAAAATAAGCAGCAGTGATGTGAGGAATGGTGCCTACAGAGGTGAAGGTGGTATGAAGCAGCAATTTCCCAGGAAGGAGGGAGCACATTCCAAGAAGAGGGGTGTAGGAAAAGAGCAGGCAGAGCTGTGGGTGGGTGGGTGGAGTTAAGCAAATCCTTAGCTTAGAGTCAGTATGTTGCCACAAATGGTCCAAGTCCAACTCCTCTTGAATTCCATTGATCCTTATCTGGTGCCAATTTAGTACTGAACTTTAGTTAACTAGATTCTTGTGCACAGGATTGAGCAATAAATCTTTAAACTGCAACTTAATATGTGGTCTTGATCCTTTGTGCCTGACAGGAGGTGAAACAAGAAGAAACATAGTCTGGAGCTGAATAGGAGGCAAAGGAAGAGAGTTAGGATGGCAATTCCCTATAATCTCCCAGGGTATGACTATTAGGGTGAGAGTAGTAAAGGTTTAGTCAGGCAAGATCGTGTCTATTGGATGTACGCAAATAAAGAGGTAAACTTTGATTGGACTGTTCTATGTCATTCTTGGGTTGGGCCTGACAAGTGCTGAAAAAGGGTCTAAACAAATTCAGGAAGCAAGGGTTAGTGATGGGTGCAAAATTGGATGGTTATGTTTTAGCTATAGCAGTGATACTTCTGATATTGCTTGTTCTGTTTCTGCTTGTGGTCATATCCTGAAGTATCTGATTAACTGCTGGCATAGGTGTACCTGTGGTCTGATCTCAGCTTATGTACTTACATATCCTTTATGAATCCAGGTGGTACAATAGTTCAAACTTTATTACAAGTAGCAGGTAGTACTGTAGGATTCGTTACATTTTTGCAGTGATTCAGGCATTAGCAACTTGTTTTCTTATGACCAATGTCCTAACTTGATACCCCAGAAGCTGTACATCATCTGATTATCCATTCTATCTGGAGAAATATTATTAGAATTTTGTCATTGCTGGATAATGTTTCAGACGGAATCCAATTTTCACATCTGTGTCATTAACCTAGCTCAACTGAGTTTTTGTCCTGGCATTTTAGTTAAAGGCATAACTATGACAGAGAAAAGGTGAGAAAGGAACAAAATGACAGTTATCAAGATACTAATAGTAACTACAGCAACCTTGTGCAAACTATGTGGCATATAATATATGGCATTATTATAGAACAGGGTTTTCAGTGACCCTGAGATCCCAGTGTTTAAATGGTAAACAACTTGTGTGATGAAAACAATCCTTCAAAAACCAACAATCTAATTTTCTTTTATCATCCTGAGACGATGAATATTAGGGTGGTACTTATACCAACTCTCGTGCCATATTTATTTTCTAAATCTCTCTCCTGAAGTTGAAACTAGCCTTGCTAGGGATCAAATGCGAGCATATTAGCTTTTCCAGCTTCCCTAATGTATTTCAAGGGAAGAACAAAATAGAAGCTGAGGCTAGGAAGAGGACAAGAATGGAAGGGGTCTTCTTGTTTTAGTAGATTTCACCCTGGTCTTTGTCCTCCTTCTCTACTTCATTCTGAATTCACCAGCTGGAATCCACACTGCAAACGAGACTAAAAAAAAATAATTTTCCTATGACCATTTATATCAGAGACAGGATTTGAATTCCAAATTAGCAGTTCACACTAGCCAGTGGCTCATGATTCTGGGTGGGATAGGCAGGAGTATGTTGAATCTCATTTCCAACTCCATTTGTTCTGATGTGCATGCTGATACGCACCCAAGCTGGGCTTCTATTTAATTACAGGCTTCTATTTACTTGGCAAGATATCAGATTAAACATGAGCATTGGCACATGGAGCAAAGAATGCACACTGCACTGCTCAATTCAGGACCCTTTGAAATAGGATATTTTCATAATTCACTGAAGTATTTCAAATTTGAATCAATTTTAATTTATTTATTTAATTTTAAAAAATTATTTTTAGATTTAAATCCACGATTAGGGTTTATTACCCTTACGCATGGTTTCTGTTCATAGAATCTCAAAAGTTTGAAGTCAATTATTTGTTTCTTTTTTCTTGTGGGGTTGAGGTGAATATCTCTTTGCTTGTTTCGAAAGAAATGTTAACAAAACGTGCATTAAAAAAAAAGAATATAACCATGGACTTAAACTTTGCAATCTAGACAATATAGCTCAAAGGATAAAGGCTTGGAGAAGAAAAAGTCATCCAAACTCTGGCGTCAATTCTTTATATTATACTCATCAAATTATCAGTTGTGCAGTAAATAGGTCAAGTTGCTTAATGGGATGTTCATCTCTTAGAGATAAAGAGCTAAACCAAACTAACCTCCCAGCAAAGCCAATGCAGTAACTCTGCTTCTTTCCTCTCCCTTGGCTGTAGCCTTATGAACCCTTATGCAATTATTTTTATTAAGTTAATAATATCAAATGTGAAGTGTATTGACATAAGGTGAAATGTGTAAAGGCTTACTGGCAAAATGCTGAAAAGCCTAATGTAACCACATAGATAGAGAAGATCTATGCCATAAGCAAACAGGGAGTTTGAAAATAATTCCTCTGTATAGTGGATTTGTGATGAAGTTGGTTTGCAAATTAATCTTTATGGAAAACCATCCAGGCTTGCTAAATTGTTGAGGACCATATTTTCTAATTCCAAACAAATCTTCTTAATGGATTATGAAATGTTATTCTCAGTTGAATTGAATCTATAGCATCTGTTCTAATAGTAATGCATCGATCTTTTCACATGACGTTGGGCTTCAATATTTAATTGTGCCTCTGTGGCCCTTAGAGATTGAGGCAAGTGTATATCTGTGTGTGAAGATTTATATCCTGCATCTCAAATATATGTAGGACTTAGATGGATATATAACTTCGTTTCTTCTGGTGCAGCACAGCTCTTGAATACGCCATATGTCTTGGACACATTCGTTGTAGTCATTGGTTCTATATTTCTGCAGAATATCTCTCTCAGTCTAATTTGTCTGTAATGGTTCATCTGCTCAAGCAGAGGTTAACTTTGGTTTATAGCTCTCAAGGTACATGGAAGTTAGCCAAAATGGCAGTACAGGAGCAGGATGCCTAGAGCCTGCCTTATTGCTTTCAGTGTCAGTGTATCTTTCCTTGGCTGAGGTTTCAGAATGTTTTGAAGCCAGGTTGAGGGAGGGGGGTGTCAAGCCCAGTTTCTAAGAGAGATTTTGTGCTTTGAGAATTACATGGATGTAATACACATCTAGTACTTTCTCTCTTGTTTCTGGCTCAGCACCATAATTTCTGTAAACAAATTTCCTCCCCTTCCTTCTTAATCCTAAGAAGTAACCACAAGTGTCTATCATTTGAATTTCACATGTTTATCTTGTATTGGCAATATTCAGAAATGTGCTGAGCCAATCTACGATATTCAAGAATCACGATACCATTACACGGTTCATTAGGTTTTATATTTCTCTGAGAAACCAAAACTATGAATAACATTATTACATAGCATTCATCTAAATTACTGTTGATGATAATCTCTGGTCAGTCATTTGCTTCCTGTATTTTGGATTTTTCTATTTTTCTTAAGCGTAGCCAAAACAGTCTAGAGAATGGGGGAAGAAAGACACAGAATTTATTTATTAGAAAATAGAATCATTTGTTGTGCTCCAAATAACATTTTCATTTTGTAATCAGCCAAGATGACTCAGAATTGGCAGCAGGCACCAAAAGCTGGTTAACATATTTATTTAATTGTGACTTCATGTGGTTATTATGGATGTTACATCTGAACAGTGAAACAGAGCCATGTAGATAAGCATTTGGGAAAGAATTTGATATTTGATCATGACAAATTCCTAAGAGTCAGTTATGATAATAAAAACAGATTCCTCCCCCAAATACAGTACAATAATGAGTAGAAGCTTTATAAAATGTTTCGATGGTAAAAGATAAAATGTGTGTAGTAAAAAGCTACAGAAAAATGCACCCCTGGTTATCTGGTAAATAGGGAGATTTTGAAACAGGGAAATAAAAAAAAAACTTCAACAACTTGATTTTAGCTTGTTTGCATAATAGAGACAAGTCCATTCTGGAGCTTTATTGAGCAGAGTTGCTCAAGAAATTCGATGCTTATTGGTAACATTTTACCCATGCTTTAATAATTTGTCAAGCTTTGGTATTTCAAAACAGTAAAGTAGAAGTTCAGATACATTTTTTTTCCATGTGAATTGTTTGCAACTGAATGGAGCTTGAAGAAAGAACCCCACAATTTTTGGGGTGAAGGTCGCCATCCTAAAATTAATAAATAAACAGACGAATGAATAGATAAAAACTCTCCACTATCATGCTTTTTTCTTTAAAAAGTGCAGCTCATTTTATTCTTATAATTCCACTAGGCACAGAGCAATTATTAGGGGTTAATAACAAGTTTAAGTCCTTAGGTTCTCCTCCAGGCCCAGAGCTCCTGCAATGCTATTATTTCCTCTTTAGAAATATATTTTACTCAGGTCAATGTTACCTAATTATAGCAGCCCTTATTGCTAATGCTGCAGGTGTACTGAGACCTCTCTGGCATTGCATTTTCTTGCAACCCCTCCCCCTAAACTCCAAATCAGTTCATAAAACTTTTCCATAGACATATACAAACCCTTCCCCACTTTTTCTTCAAATGCGTGCATAAACATCTATGCCTCCATTGAGTCTGCTTTGACTCCTGGTGATTTCATGGACAATGTAATTTTTTTGTTTGTTTGCTTGTTTGTTTTAGTGAAAGCAGAAATGAAATTCTTCCAGGATGCTTTTTTGATATTGCTGTGACAATTCTTGCAGGTCCCCCATTTAAGTACTAATTTGGACCCACTCTGCTTAAGGTTTGTTTGTTTCTTCAAAGATCACTCTCAATCATTATTGTGATCCAGAATCATTGTTATTTATTCAGGAACTATCCAATATTGACCCCTCAGTCCCACAGCTCATGGGGTCTTTTCACATACTGTTAGGAGGTTGTAGGCCCAGGTCTTGAAGTAGCATTTCCCAGATGAGAAGGAGCAGCCTCTAAGTTCTTTACTATCATGTAGAGAGAGAGAGAGACTTCATTTTTACCTATTTCTAAATCTGCAAATAAATAAACACAGACAAATGTTACATTAGTGGATGCACTTTCATCTGCATCTAAGTTAGAACCCACAGAAATTTTATACAAATCTGTCCTTTTTTTTTAAGGGGGATAAATTGTCTATTTTGGCAATATGAATGGTGTGTCTCAAACTGGTCTGGTTCTCTAAGCCAGTGGTCCCCAACCTGTTTTGTACCACAGACTGGTACAATCCACGGACTGATCCACGGACTGGTACCAGCATCAGCACGCACGACCAAGGCAAGGCGAGCCGAGCGACTGGCCAGCCAGCCGTCCCCCACTTCTCCCCACCACCTTCAACTCCTCCTTTGTACCCTCTCACAGTCGATGGGCTTTTCGGGCTCTTTCTTAATCTCCTCCTGAGTAACGCGAGACTCCACCGCCATCGGGACGGCTCTTCATTCAAAGTCGCCCCCCTTCGATGAAACTAAGGTGCGAGGATTCCTTCAGCACCCAAACACCGCTTTCCAACCGACGATTGACAAGCTCACCCGGAAGCACTTTCTCAAGCGCCGTCGAAACAAGATGGAGGCGCCCAAGCAAAATAGGTGGCCCAGTACAAAATGATCCATGGACCGGTACTGGTCTGGGGCTCGGTGGCTGGGGACCACTGCTCTAAGCCATTCAGAGAAGCGTCTTGCTTAAATTCAATCCTAATAATTAACACCAACACAATTTGACCTCCCTCCCATAGATAGAAAGAAATGAATTTCACCCTCTTACCTTGCAATGGGACAGGTCTTGATTAAGAGATTATAACAAGATTATATTATAGAAAGATCTTGAAAATCCCAGGACAATGCTACTAATATGAACTCATCTGCAGAGAAAAAACTGCATAACTGTGATGCTTCTTGATACCTTGGGAAGATTGAGAATTCAGATTAAGCATATAATGCACTGATGATACTGAATCCTAAAGTGGGAAATGAACTCACCTGGTGGTTCCAAAAGTGCTTTTTTCAAGAGGCAGTTGGACTTTCTTGTTTTTCTTTAAAGATGTTTTGCTTCTCATCCAAGAAGCTTCTTCAGCTCTGACAAGATCAGAGGTGGTATTCAGCAGGTTCTGACCAGTTCTGGAGAACTGGTAGTGGACATTTGGAGTAGTCCAGAGAACCAGCAAATACCACTCCTGACAGGAGATTTTAAAGTATCCTTCCCCTGCCACACCCATCAAGCCATGCCCACAGAACCAGTAGTAAAAAAAATTGAATCCCACCACTGGACAGGATGGTAGGGGAATGGAAGGATTTATACCCCGTGCAGACAGTTGGTCATTTGCATTCTTTTAGAAAGTCATTGAGGCCACATGGATGTTTATTTGTGTCCCCAGGGTCACTTGAGTAGTGCAAGTGGGTATGGAGACTTCTTGGAACTGCTGAAAGGATTGTGTTGTACACGGGAGATAGATGGTGTCGTATACCTCCCCTCTGTTGAGAGAGGGCTGTCTTCAAAGAAACATCTTCAAACAAAAACAAGAAAGTCTAGTTGCCTCTTGAAAAAGCACCTTTGGAACAACCATGATCTGGATGACTGAGAATCTCCATAGACAATTCACCTGGTGAGTTCACGTGCATGTTGAAAAAGAGAGGAGAGAAAACTGAATCCCACGCTACCCCACAAAGGAGGTGACTAGGGGATTACCTCTCCCTGCCAAACAACATCAACCAAAAGTGGTCCAAGAGAAAGGAAGAGAGCCACCATAATATGGGATTCTCAGTGCCCAAACCATGGAACCAACTCAAAAAAATGCCACAGAAAATTGTATTAAAAGCTGTGGAGAGATCATGTTCTTCTGACTGAAGCAATCACTGGTTTAGGCCAAGACTGACTTGGCCTAAATTACAGTCTTAATGACTACACTTTAAGAAGATAAATGTCTTTCAGTAATAATTTATCCATTTGATGTAAACCAATCAATCAAGCAAACACCTTTAATAAAACTGGATCATCTACCGTTGTTAATCTAACTTATGCATTCATTTTCAGTTAATTTTAGCATTAGAAAAAGGTTGTCCTTCACTTCTCAGAAGAATATTATCCCAAATGTTAGTGTTTGTATTAAAATAATTACTTCAGAAAAACAAATGCTGTTTTAATTTAAAAAAAACATGCTGACGATGGGCTCTCTGTTCCTTTGTCAATAAGGATGTCTTGTTTTTCAACTATTTGTTTTTATCATCCTTTATTCTGGCAATTTTGCAGAGTTGTTTGACACCATCTTACCAATTAGTGCAGAAGCTAAAATTAGTTTATTTATTGTTAATATTTGCTATAATATTAGGGGAAAGGAGCTGTGATCTGAATAGTCTTTTCACTGAAACTTCCAAGTTCTTTTTTCCAAACTATTCAGCTAAAATATTAATGTATTCCAAACCCAAGTAGAAAAGCAAAAAGCAAAAATATTTTCTTGCTCATAGGATTAACAATTTTGTATTAAAAAGGAAAAAAGGAAAATGTGAAAATTATAATATTCCCTCCCATCCTTCCCTAAAGTGAAAAACAAGATGAACATCCTTCAATATATCAAATGCGAGCCAGAAAAAGACTTCCAGTAACCATCCTTTATTATGTCTTCCATACATAAACAATGAAACACTGAGGAAAGTAGCTGTGTTTACAACACTCCACCGAAATGGAGTGGATGATGCATAGGGAAAGCAGATGGACAAATTTGGGACAAATGTTATTTGAATTGCTGTGGGCAATATGTAGACTGTTGCAAGGAGTATTTCTTGAAAGAAGCAAAAATGACTGTGGTAGGAAGGTTTATGCCCAGTTTGGTCTACCAAAGTGAGAATTGAACATGCCAGGAGAAATTCTCCTCCATCTCCTTCCAATAACCTCTTTTACTGTATCTGTTCCTGGGCTTTGGAAGCTTAGAAATGGCAAACATCTTGGGTTCAGAGGACCTAACTAAGGGTCTTCCTGGATTCTTTCATTTTTCTCTGCTGTGCTTTTAAGATCCAGATTGCTGTGTGCCTCTCCAAAATTCTGCATTTAGACATTATTAAGTCTTGACTTCAATATATTTTACATATTTTTGATATTTTGGCAACTTATTGGTATTATATGATTGTTATTACTTTCTTGCTTTTCATGTGCAACGAGAGCTTCAGCATCACAGACAAATTTCTTATATGTCTAATCACACTTGGCCAAATAAAGCATTCTATTCTATTCTATTCTATTCTATTCTATTCTATTCTATTCTATTCTATTCTATTCTATTGGGCTAACCCTATCCCTATCCCTGTCCCTATCCCTATCATTATTCTATTCTATTCTATTCTATTCTATTCTATTCTATTCTATTCTATTCTATTCTATTCTATTCTATTATATTCGGCTAACCCTAACCCTATCCATGTCCCTATCCCTATCATTATCCCTATCCACTTCCTATTAATTTCTGTTCTGTTCTGTTCCCTTCCCTTCCCTTCCCCTCCCTTCCATTCTATTCCATTCCATTCTTTTGGCCAAGTTAATTCCTCTCCAGTATGCCAGATAATTATAAATCTAAGTAGAAAAAGAACCTGAATATTAATAAGATAACCAGCACTGAGGTTGGCATAATGACTTTTAAAGGGCTATCTAATATTTCTGATTATGGAGTGCTAGAAGAAATGGTTATTCCAACTTCCTATTTGTTATGCATTAAAGTGCCAAAGCTGTACCGAGTTTCACAATGGTATGGTCCAATGTGTTGCCTTTTGTCAAGGCCCACAGAGCTGGCAAGACCAAAGAAGCAAGACTGACACAGATATCAGAAAGGTACTTGCAATGCTATCCTGGGCTAAAGACAGAATCTTAATAGGAAATTCCCAGCCACCTTTATTGTGAATTAAATATACAGCTGAGTTGGCATGGAGCAGTTCCCATCAATTGAACTGTACCACCTGATGGGACCATCTCTGTCATCGCATCTGTCCTATGAATTATATTTCAGATTTGTAGGACACCTGCCCTGCCCATATTTAAGCAAGCTTTAAGACCTGTCTCTTTCTTCAGGCCTTGGCTAGAGTAGGTGACAGAGCCCTGATGGATTATTGGAAGACAGCTACTTTTTCTTTTTCTTTTGTAATGCTTTATTGAGTTTTTTTTTCCATTTATACATAATACTAATAGTTATTAAAGAGTGCAGTGACATTATATATAAATTTATGTATCCTATCAAAGCTTACAATACACAATACTTTCATACTCTCTTATCTGTTATATGCATTATTTACATTTTCTATTCTTATATCTTTTATTAATCCAAATAAGCCATGTTTAACATACTGCATTGTATTCTGTATCTGCTTTGCCTTTTAATTCCATAGTTAATTTATCCATCTCCACACACTCTAATTTTTTTATTATTATTAAGCCTTCAGGTGGTATGGAGTTTTTTTTCCAGTACTGAACATATGAAATTTTTGCTGCTGTTAATATATGTAGTATAAGATATTTTGTCTTTCTGTTATAGTTTTTTTAATTATTCCTAAAAGGAATAATTCCGGGACAAAATCAGTTTTGTTTTTAGTTAACTCTTCTAACCACATTTGAATCATTTTCCAATATTTTTTCACTTTGAGGCATGTCCACCAAGAATGAAAGAAGGTACCTTGTTGTTGTCCACACTTCCAACAATTTGGTTTTTAATTTGGGAAGATCTTAGCCAGTCTTGAGGGTGCCAAATGCCAACAATAGAACATTTTAGGTTGGTTTTCCTTATATGTCACCAATTTTGTTATTTTATAATTCACATTCCAGATCTTTTCCCAGACAGCAGCTTTTTCATTTGGCTTTGATATTGTATTCATTTGGTTTGTGTTACTTTGCCTTAAAATTATATTGTGTGCTTCCAGAATTGTGATGGAATCAGGCAGCTTATAAAAGGTATACATAAATAAATAGTGACTGAGGTTTCCCACAATTTTTCACACCTTCATTGTGGCTTATGGGAGATACCAAAATATGAGACAAAAGCATACTTATGGTAAACTGCATTTTTCTATTCTGTCCCATGTCCCAGACATTAAATTCACTTTTACTAGTTCTGTTTTGAACACGCAGTACCAAAATGGATGGTTGATTTGATGTAAACCATGAAAATAACATTATGTATTTTTATTAGGTCAATGTTCAGTAAGAGACTGTATTCGAATTGGAATTTTGGTAGGAGAAAACAAATTGATTTAGTTGCAATTTGGGATTAGGGGCCAATCCAATTTATTCAAGACAGTGCAAGATTCAGTTCCCCAAAAGTTACCAATATGAGCCATGGTGGCACAATGGTTAGAGTGCAGTACTTCTGCTGCCTGCCGGCTGCCTGCAATTTGTCAGTTCAAATCTCACCAGGCTCAAGGTTGACTCAGTTTTCCATCCCTTCGAGGTCCGTAAATATGCTGACTCTGTAAACCACTTAGAGAGGGCTATAAAGTGGTTTATAAGTCTAAATGCTACTGCTAATAGCCAGAGAGCTTCATGAGTTTAGCACTTTTGCCAAAGCAATCAAATGACCATTCTGTCATGACACAAGTTTCACTCCATTTGTAGTGCCTGATACATTATGATGCATACACAAGAGGAACAGACAAAACCATAGATGTTGTGGATTTCTCTGAGACCTAACCCTCTTGAATGGAAAATCTGTGGTATTCATTTTTTTTAGTATGTAAAGATGATATCATTTATTGAAACTTATTTTTCCAAAAGAAAAATCTGAAAGGATAATTTTAACAGAGAAATTGTGCAGAGTTGTTCATAAGATAGCTACAGTATAAGAACATTCACAGTTGATGCCATTTAAGTTTCAATAACTAAGTAGAAGTTTATTGGAGTAAGCCAGAAGACTTTTTCCAGAGAGTTTCTTAGTGTATCAGCAGTCACCCCTTTTTAAATGAAGTTCAGATGAAGAAGGGATGATTATTTATTCAAATTTTGCACATTACTGAAGAGGAATTTTCTGAGGAGGAAGGGTTTTTTTTTAATCATATGAATCTACTTTAGCTTGTTTATTTTTTAGTTTTTTTGTATCCTGCCTTTATTTTTTTAAAAATAACTCAAAATATAGAACATATTTAACACACCTTCCTCCTCCTGTTTTCTCCACAACAACAACCCTGTGAGGTAGATTGGGCTGAGAGAAGCCCAGCTGGCTTCTATAGCTCAAGCAGAACCAGAACTCGCTATCTCCCAGTTCCTAGCTTGGTGCCTTAACCGCTAGACCAAACTGGCTCTCTTGTTACTAAATTTCTATTTTGCTCCATTAAATTAGAACTTATCAGAACTACTAAATGGTTTAAACAGGCCCATCAGAAAACCCCTCCCATTAATTATGCAAAATACCTAAGTGGAGAATTGAGCTGGGAGTTTTAGCAAAAGGAAAAAACCTCTTTAATTACAAAGATGTTAAAGTATTGAGTGTGTTTCTTAGTAGCTAAAATTGCTTAGCAACCTGCTGATACTCCTTCTGTTTGTTGACTGGCATGCAGAGAACCCTATTGCACTGTGTGGGTTAAGCTGTCCTCATGCAGTTTAGTGAGTAGTTTGCAGAAGTAACCTTGCGGTGAATTCCTGCAGCCAACATTTGGCTATTGACAATGTCATGAAGAAAAGGGCGGCAGAAAATACACCTCCAGATGGAGCAGGTTTTCTGTTTTGAATTTCTTAACATTACAGTAAATATGCACTTGAGAAATCATGCCGCTCTTGTTCGTTTAAATGACATGAAGGAATTGGCTAGTCCACAGTTGTGGCTGAAGTTATCCTGTAGGGACAATGAACCAGGATAGAATGTCCAGTATTGGTCCATGCAATCTTGGGACTCGATTCTTACCATTAAACGTCCACAAATTCTGTTATAAAAGAAGCAAGGGTGTATAAGTTCCCAGTAGCATCTTGGTTCCTCTGACCTCTGAAAGAGTGGTCATTAAATGACCTGTGTCTTATTAATTTCTGGAATTTAAAGATGTGTGCATCCTCTGAATATACAGGTGAAACTCGAAAAATTAGAATATCGTGCAAAAATTCATTTATTTCAGTAATGCAACTTAAAAGGCGAAACTAATATATGAGATAGACTCATTACATGCAAAGCAAGATAATTCAAGCTGTGATGTGGCATAATTGAGATGATGATGGCTAACAACTCATAAAAACCCCAAATCCACAATCTCAGAAAATTAGAATATTGTGAAAAGGTTCAATATTCTAGGCTCAAAGTGCCCCACTCTAAACAGCTAATTAAGCCATAACACCTGCAAAGAGTTCCTCAGCCTTTAAATAGTCTCTCAGTCTGGTTCAGTAGGAATCACAATCATGGGAAAGACTGCTGACCTGACAGTTGTGCAGAAAACCCATCATTAACACCCTCCATAAGGAGGGAAAGCCTCAAAAGGTAATTGCAAAAGAAGTTGGATATTCCCAAAGTGCTGTATCAAAGCACACTAATACAAAGTTATGTGGAAGGGAAAAGTGAGGAAGAAAAAGGTGCACAAGCAGCAAGGATGACCGCAGCCTGGAGAGGATTGTCAGGAAAAGGCCATTCAAAAGTGTTGGGGACTTTCACAAGGAGTGGACTGAGGCTGGAGTCAGTGCATCAAGGCCACCACACACAGATGGATCCTGGACATGGGCTTCAAATGTCGTATTCCTCTTGTCAAGCCACTCCTGAACAACAACGTCAGAAGCGTCTTACCTGGGCTAAAGAAAAACAGACCTGGTCTGTTGCTCAGTGGTCCAAAGTCCTCTTTTCTGATGAGAGCAACTTTTGCATCTCACTTAGAAACCAAGGACCCAGAGTCTGGAGGAAGAATGAAGAGGCACACACTGCAAGATGCTTGAAGTCCAGTGTGAAGTTTCCACAGTCTGTGTTGATTTGGGGAGCCATGTCATCTGCTGGTTTTGGTCACTGTGCTTCATTAAGTCCAGGGTCAACGCAGCTGTCTACCAGGAGATTTTGGAGCACTTCATGCTTCCTTCTGCAGACAAGCTTTATGAGGATGCTGACTTCATTTTCCAGCAGGACTTGGCACCTGCCACACTGCCAAAAGCACCAAAACCTGGTTCAATGACCATGGGATTACTGTGCTTGATTGGCCAGCAAACTCACCTGACCTGAACCCCATAGAGAATCTATGGAGCATTGCCAAGAGAAAGATGAGAGACATGAGACCGAACAATGCAGAAGACCTGAAGCATCCTGGTCGTCCATAACATCTCAGCAGTGCCACAGGCTGATAGCTTCCATACCACGCTGCATTGAGGCAGTAATTGCTGAAAAAGGGGCCCAAACCAAGTCCTGAGTACATATACATGCTTATACTTTTCAGAGGTCTGATATTGTTCTATGTACAATCCTTGTTTTATTGATTGTATGTAATATTCTAATTTTCTGAGATTGTGGATTTGGGGTTTTCATGAGCTGTAAGCCATAATCATCACAATTATGACACATCATGGTTTGAACTATCTTGCTTTGCATGTAATGAGTCTACCTCATATATTACCGTGTTTCTCCAACAATACGGCCTCTACTAATAGGAAGCCCCAGCATGATTTATTGGCATAAAATCAAATTAAGCCCCTCCCCCCAAATTAAGGCCCTTTTTAAACATGTGAAATGGGGGGGAATGGCGGGGGGGGCCTTGTCGTTAGGAAGTACTTTGTTGCATGCCTGGATATGGTGCTGCCTGCGTTGTTGGGGCACTTCATATCGGGAGACTCAGTGCTCGCGCTTTGCTCGGACGAGCAAATTGGAACATTTCGGGCACCTCTGCCTCCTCGCCCATCGCAGGTGGTGGCGGCAGCGGCAAGCGGCGGTGCTATGCTGAGGGAAAAAGAAGACAGTGCAGCTGCCTTGCTTGCTTTCCCGCCTGCCCACCCCAGCTAGCCTCAGGAGTGGCGGCGGTGGCAGCAGGCGCGCATGCTCCTGCTGGCAAAGGGAGGAGAGGTGAGGAAAGAGAAGGGAGAGCAGCAGCGGTGGCTGTCACAGTATCATCTCATAGCAGGGCAAGGCTGGCAAGCTGAGGTGGCTGCACCAGAGAGCATTGCTGCTGACCCTGTGTGTGGATAAAGGAGCGGGATAGAGATTCAATCAGATGTCAGCCTCGGCTAGAGAAAAGAGCCAGCCTCTCAGAGCACGCCGGCGTCTCTCTCTCTCTCTCTCTCTCTCTCTCTCTCTCTCTCGCCACCCGCCCACCTGAGGATGCAAGGGGGGGAAATTAAGTCACCCCCGAAAAGACGGCCTAGCTGTTTTTTCGGGAGTCAAAAAAAAAAAAAAAGGCCCGGCCTTATTATGTGAGAAACACGGTAGTTTCACCTTTTAAGTTGCATTACTGAAATAAATGAACTTTTGCACAATATTCTAATTTTTTGAGTTTCACCTGTAAGATGGTTCTTCCACAAAAGACCTTCAAAGCCCTTTCATTCAATTTGTCATCTTTCTTCTTCACTTCAGAAAGCCATTCACTGGTCACCTAGCTTGTTTTTGGTTTGGTTTGATCAGGTTAAAACTGATGTCCATCCCTAGGAGTAAGTGCTTGTTTATATTTTTCAAAAATCTTCCAGATGTGGATACCTTAATATTAGCCATTGCTTTCTTTGTTTTTATTCGCAGGACTGTTTTAATATAAAAGAGCATTTAAAAATGTTGGTGTCTGAAGAATTAGAGTCCAATCCAATTTATCAGTGCAGAAATTCCCCATCTCATTTTGTAATTCATTCATTAGATTTGGACCCTACTTTTCTTCCAGGAGCAACTGCCTACATTTCTCCCATAGCAGCATCCCCATGAAATAGAATGGGGAAAAAGAGAATGACTAATTCAAGATTAGTCACTCTAACTAATCATAGTTTCCATGGCTGAGAATGGACTTGAACCAGAATTCTGCCACTCTGAGTCCAGCACCTTAACCACCACACCACATACATAAAGCTTATATATCTTATCTATGGAGTCTTATTGAGCCAGCATTTACTCATTTCTCATTTACAAAATGAGTGCATAAGCACATTTCTGACACCCACTTTTTGTGAATCTTGTATATGCCACACTTTCAACCAGGAAATCTGTTTGTGTTTTCCCTCTGTTGCATTTTTAATGGATATGTAGGATCTGTGAAATTACCTTAGTGCCATAGATCCACAAAAAGGCTAGTAGATGTGCAGAAAAAGAGTGTTCAAATTCTTTTTATTGTGGGGCACAAAGTAATCATGTCAGTAGTACTGGGCACTCTAGGGAAGCCCTTAACTACAAACACACAGCTGTTGTCTGTTCATTCAATAGGTGTGTACATGCCATTTTGTGCTTTGTTCTCAGTTTGGATTCATACTTGGATGCTCTTGCATTTGTTCTTGCCAGTCAGCAGTTCCAACAACCAGTTTTTGACAAAAGCCAGAAAGCTAATAAGTGGAAATCCAGTGCCAAGTTCAGAAAACAATATAAAGTGCCAATGCTTCATCTTTAGATGCATTGTGCTTGCCAAAGTGAAGAGTAGAAATATAAGCAAATGGAAATAACTGGGGTGGCACTTCCTTTGAAAGTAGAAAAAAAGGGAGGTAGAGAAACATATGAGGGCAAAAATGAAAGAGGAGGGATACTATTTGGCAGAGATTTTTGGAGGCAAGTGATCCTGCCCATTTTATAAACAGAGTATAGTACCTGACACAAAGTTCACACCACTGAGAAAATATTTTCTTTCAAACAGATGTGATGTTGTCAAATTGTAATACTTAACCAGCTGCCATTGGCTCAGAGGCTCCCTTGAGATTTTCAACTTGCAGACTCTAGTATCTCCATTGACTTTATGAAGGTTGCAAGTAAGGACCATTGGTTATGAATCTGGGGTATCAATTTGACTTGCTTACAGTACTTGCTTTATTGTGAGCCAGAAGGCCTATGACCTGCTTGCAATTCATAGGGGTCTTATAGACATCTCCTGTTCAGGAAGAAGCATTCTGATGCCAGTCAGTCAACTGATCCATTGATTGATGGGAACTAGATCACATCAGTGGTCAGCAGTAGGTCTGCCAGCTTTCCTTTCCTGAGCAGCAAATGAATTGCCATCATGGGCTCTGGAGACAGAAGAAATTGGTGAAATAATCTCTCTTTCTATCCTTGGGATGAATGAAACTCCTAGACAACAGAATTCTATGAATATTAGACTATTTTGAAAGGACTGTAGAATCTTCCACCCCAAATCTCTTAGGTCTGTCCAGTTTATGTAATGTGTATCTTTATTTGGCAGGTGATGCAGTAAGGATAACTGTCATTGACCCAAGTAAACTAAACTTATTTATGGGCTGGTAAAAAAAAAATAAAGCCCTAGAAGAGACATTGTGCAGTGATAGTAGGCAATAGCTGCTTCTTTCACCACTTTTATATGGACAGATTAAGTATTGCATAATTCCATAAATAACATCATCTTTCCCCCTACCTTCTCAAGTAAATGCAGGTATCTACTAATGTGCAAAAATAGTGTAGAAGAAATTAAGAGTTGAAACAAAAAAAATTAAAAGGGAATGAATATCATTGAGACTCTGTGAGGAGGATCACAACAGCATAGAACTTTTATTTATGTGTTTACTTAACTTTTGGTACAAGAACTGAGTCACAATTTATGCGTGAACAATATGTATTATTATTTATTAAAACAAATTTATATGGCTGCCCATCTACTAAAGGAACTCTAGATGGCAAATTTTGATTACCATTTGGGGCCGATTTATTTACTGGGGGAGGCAGTTAATCAATGTAAGCTATGTTGGGCATCCATTCTGTTTGACATGCTGGCAAAGACTCTGTTGGCTGGCATTCTGTTGTGGCTGGCACAGGCTGGGTTTGAAGGAGGAATGGACAGTGAATGTCAATAAAAAGGCAGTTAGCAAAATTTCATTGATTGTTTCTATGTGCTCATGTATGAGAGATCCTTTCCTGATTTGCTGTTATGACACCAACATCAGGAAAGGTGAGTGAAAATCCATGCTGTAGAGAAACTTTACAGTACAGCGCTCTATTCCCCAGGACCGGTTATGCAATATTGGAGTCAGAAATTGGGAAAAAGATATTTATATATAAAGAATAATTACACAGGCTGAGGGATGGTTACGCAGTTTAGATCAATGCAAGGAATGCTCACAGAATTTAAATCAAAACAGAAATGTTGTTTTAGCTCTGATCACACAATGTAAAAATGCTATTTGTAGTTCTGAATGTGGGAAGAGAATAGCTTGGCCAAGCAAAATTTGTGTTTGGTCAAAGTTACAGTTCATTCATAGTTTGCCGTCCTGCTTCCCCTTTCCTGTATCTTGGTCTTGGTATCTTTCTTTAGTCATGCAGGTTGCTTCATGAAGTTGGCTTGGTGGACCCACTGAAGTGGAAGAGCAGTCTTCCGCTACCATGTCTTGACTTTTCTCTGAACAGTGAGTCAGCTTAGATCCAAACAGTAAGAGTTTGAACTCAGTTGTCATTTTGTGACAAAATTCCTTTTTGAAAGTGATAGCCTTAATATCCATCTGCAAAAGATGGGGGGAAAGCCTTGGAAATCTCAGGATGCTTTTAGCCTCAATTTCTGCTTTTTACACTCCAATTATATTAAAATAGTAAATAGCCAACAACCCCCCATCCATCCCATAATTGTAAAAATAAATTGAAATGAAGAAATATTTACATTTGCACCCACGTCCCCAAATAACTAGGTTCCACAGTTAGGTGTTGTGTCTAGCATTAGAGTACTGGGGTGTGTTAGGGATACACCCTAGCAGAATGTGCACGGCAGTCAGGCAGTCAGGCAAAATATGTGAGATAAACATTTTTGTAGCTTACACTCAGTAAAACAGATACACTGTGCTAGTTAAATAGTTTATTCCAGTAAGAGTTTTAGCACAGTCAAACAGTCCATATATCATTCACTAGTTCAGTCCGCCCAGGGATTATTCAGTTGCAAAGGCCAGTGTCGAAAAAGAGGTCAGTAAACTTACAAATATCAGTCCAGTAATATATCTCCTCGCAGTAGAGATATGAAGAAGTCAAACCTCCTTTCTTCCTTCGACGTTCAAAAACTCAGCAGTAGGGAACACGCAGTTAGCAAATCATCAGTCCAGCAATCCAGCAAGTTCTCTTGCTCCCTCTTATGGCGGTTTCACAATCGCACCCAAAATTACATGCTTTGCAGTTTAAAGTGATACACACTTAAACTTACTATTTTAGTTTATATATATTATTTTACCCAAACTACGTTAGGTAACCTTGTTATTCCTAACAGGGTGCAAACATCCTTCCATGCAACAAGGTCAGTAATTATAGGGAGCTTCGCAATCCCGATAGCTCTGTTCCAGCACATTTCAAATGTTGTCAATTCTTCCATACATACATTTTTCATTTTTGCAATGTTCAATTTTGCACAATGTGCTAGGGAACATTTATCAAATTCCTTGTTGTATATTTGCCTGTTAAACCACCCATGGACAAACCACATTACAGCTGGGTCCAAGCAGCTGTGATAGCTAATGCATATAAACACGCAGATAAATCAAATGTAAATAAAATGTCTCCTACACAGTCATTTTGATGCATTTCCCCATAAGAGTAAGCATTCTGCAAGAATCCATCACATGATAGTATTAAAACATGATCAACTTAACAAAATACTTATGAATGGAGAGTTCATTAGACTTATTCAGAATGATGTGCTGATTTCACTGAGTGTTCTTTCAAACGGCTAGGCCAAGTACTATGCCAATGTTCAGTTATTGGTATCTTTCACCATATCACCTTGTCTAGTCTATCAACCTGCTTCTACAAAAGTACTAGGGCAAAAGAAACACTATAGCTCAGTAACAGAGCACATGCTTTGCATATAGAAAGATGTAGGCTTAATCCTTTACCTCTAGATAGGGCTGATGCCTTGTTTCTGAGTGTTTGTAATTTGCGTATCACATATATTCTACGTGAGCCTTCTCCAATCAGTAGATGGATTGATAGTAATTATGAAGTGAACATGCAGCTGCTTATGGAGTTGGGGAATTCTGAGAGCTGCAGTCCAGAGGACACCAAGATGAGAAGGATGCACATATTTAAGGCTGTATCTGCATATGCATCTTTACCATGGGTGTCAAACTCAAGGCCCGCGGGTTGGATCAGGCCCACGAGGTGCTTAGATCTGGCTGACGGGGCCATCACGTAAACAGCAAAGAATCAGCCCACTGCACCTCTGCTGGTGAAAATGGCCACGTGCAATCCTCCTGAGCTCTGTTTTTGCTGGTAGAGGGTTGCAGGAAATGGAGCTCGGGAGCTCGGGAGCCTGTTTTTGCTGGCAGAGCACTCGAAACAACACAGGCGCCCCAATATACATCTTCAAGCTGGCCACACCCATGCCAGCCCCCCAGAGGTCAAACACAACCCTGATGTGGCCCTCAATGGAGTCGAGTTTGACACCCCTGATCTATAGTTACAAAATATTTGTAATGTATTCTGTGGCAAAGGTTCATGATTGTTCTTCCAGCACAACTTTGGGATTCTATGTAAAATATTAATTTTTTTACCCTTTGGAATGCTTTTTTTTTTTTTTACATAGGAAGAGTGCCTTGATATATAATGTGTGGCTTAGCTCATTTTTCTAAGAATGATCTATTGGGTATATTGTTGGAATTCTTTGTCAAAGATTTACTTATTATCCATTGAAATTATTGGGGTGAGTATTTGCTGTCCTTAAAATGAAAAATTGTTTCCTAGAATGGGCTCCAGCGTGCACTGATAGTAACATGCAGTTTGTACTACAGGTTGTCCTTGACTTACGACCACAAGTGAGCCCAAAATTTCCATTGCTAAGCAAGGCAATTATTAAGTGAGTTGTGCTTTATATTGCAGCCTTTTTTATGACCTTTACGACAATTGTTGTGTGAATCAAGCAATGAATCTGTTTTCCTCTATTGACTTTGCTTGTTGGAAGCTAGCTGGGAAGGTTTCAGATGATAATCACATGACTACATGACCGTGAAACTGTCATAAATACATGCTGGTTGCCAAACATTCAAATTTTGATCACGGGACCATAGGGTGGCAGTAATCATCGTAAGTATGAAAAATGATCATAAGTCACTTTTTTCAGTGCTGTTGTAGCAATAGCAACAGCACTTAGACTTCTTCACAGTGCTTTACTCTAAGCAGTTTACAAAGTCAGCATTGTTGGAAGAAATATCCTTCTGGGTTCAGTTCCAAGTGGGGAAAAAAGACACATGGAGGCTGTTTGGAAAGATGGTTTAATGGTGGACAGGACCACATGGTTTGGAGCTCCAAAGTGAAAACAACAATCACATGCTTCAAGATGTTGGGTGAAGGAAAAGAAGGGCCAAGATGCTGAAAGACCTTTAGTTATATACCCTCTGTTGGGCCACACCTTAGTGTTTCTTGTTCCTGTGTAAGAAATGTATCCGATTGGCTGTCAGACTCCCAGGGGTGGGGCTCTTAGCTCACTTTGTAGGCTTTGTCTGAACCACATGGCTTCCTCTGAGGGCTGACTGATGCAATCTTCCCAGGCCATGTGGTGAGATGGGTAGAGGGCTTTGTTATGTAGAATACTCTGACCCAGGTCCTAATGGCCCACCCATTCACAAAGATGTGGGTAAGCTTCTGCTTCTGAGGTGAGTTTCTGCTTCTGAGTTTCTACTTCTCTTTCAGGGGAAATATTCTGCCTTTTAATATATCCTAAAGTATTTTATTTTTCTAGGAGGGGGATGGGTTATAACTTCCAACAGCCTGTGGCTTAAGACTGCCCCAATTCCGAAGGGAGATGCGTCTGCTGCCAGTACTAATGGAAGGTTGGGGTCAAACTGGATAAGCACTGCCTCTGATGTGAGTAGCGACTTGACTGTGTGGAAAGCGGAGTCTTCTTTGTGTCCCCAATGCCAAACCGTTTTTTTATCCAGAAGTCTGTGGAGGGGTTCTGCCACAGAGGCTTTATGGGGCAGGAACGACGCGTAAAGTTCAAGAGCCCCAAAAAGGCCTGCAGTTCTGCTTTGGAGGTTGGAGTGGGTGCCTCGTGTATTGCCTTAACCTTGGACTCCAGGGGTGAATGCCTGAGGCGTCAATTTTATAACCCAGAAAGTCCACCTGTCTAGTGGCAATGGCACATTTTTCTTTTTTAACTTGAGGCCATGCTGCCTGAACCTCTCTAGGACTGCTCGAACTCTCTGGAAGAGTTGGGGTCTGTTCCTGGCCGAGACTAAGATGTCATCGAAGTAGGGTACTACTCCAGGAAGGCCCTGTAAAATCCGCTCCATGAGGGATTGAAAAATGCCTGGGGGCAACACTTACGCCAAACTGGAGACGCTTGCACCGGAAGGCACCCCTGTGGGTGACAATGGTCTGAAGTTCTGCCGTTTGGTCATCAACAGGGAACTGTTGATATGCTTGAGACATGTCCAATTTGGCAAAGATAGTGCCAGGTTCAAAAGTATGTAATAAATGCTGAATGACGGATACTGGATAAGCGCTAACTTGCAAGAATTTATTGATTGTGGTCTTGTAGTCTGAGCAAATTCTCAGGCTACCATCTTTTTTGAGGGTGTGACGATGGGCGTCTCCCATTTGGTGAAGTCTGTAGGCTCCAGGATCCCTTGTTTTAGTAATTTATCTAATTCAAGGTCTAATTTAGGCCGAATGGCGAATGGAACTCTGCGAGGTTTTAACCGAATTGGGACTGCCTGGGGATCGACTGAAAATGAGATAGGGGTGCCGTTATAACACCCTAACTCATCACTGAATACGTCTGAGTAATCAGCAAACAGGGAGTCCGTGTCAGAGGTTGAGGTAGCATGGACTCCTGTTAGCCCTAAACCGAGGTGGGGAAACCAATCAAGTCCCAAAAGTGTAGGGAGGTTGCCGCTCACTACCACTAGAGGTAGGTGGCCCTTAAAGGTTTTAAAATTAACAAAAACTTGCCTCTGCCGATTACAGGAATGGTCTTCCCTGGTAGTCCTTTAGGCTAAGCTGGCACTTCTGGAGTCAGTTTCTTGATAGGCTGGGTTGAAGCTCCTTGAGGGTGTTCCAGGAAATAATGGAGAGCGCTGACCCCGTGTCAACCTCCATGTTGCAAGGTTTACCTTCTAATAAGACGGAAAGAGAGATTTTACTAATAGAATAGCAAGTGTGATTAGCGCAGAGGTGTGTGCGACAGTTTAATACTTGCCTTTGGGGCCCGGCATGTGCGAATGAAGATGCCCTTTGTGCTACGTTGTGTGAGGCTTGGCATACTCTTGCAATGTGCCCCTTCTTATGGCAGTTGTTGCAAGTGGCTCCTTTGAATTTGCATGTGGTCCTCAGGTGAGGTCCACCACAGGAAAGGCACAGGGTGATGTGCTTGGATGGCCGGTGTTATCTTGTCTGGTTCCTGCCTGCGGGCGCCTGGCGTTTGTGAGGGCGGTGAATGTCGGCCTCGTCACTTGGGTCTTCCTCGTTGACCACCTCTTCTGAGTGGACGGAACTGCTGTTTGCTTGGTGACAGGACCTTGGATCTCGGTGGCTGAATGAGATGCCAGCTCCTCTGCCAGGGCTTCCTCGATGGCTTGAGCGAGGTTAAGGTCTTTTTGGCGAGCAGCCGTCTTTGTAGGTGCAGGTCCTTGACCCCGCAGACCAGCTGGTCTAGGAGCATGTCATCAAGATAGCTGCCAAACCCACAATGGAGTGCTGCAGTCCTGAGAGCAGCCATGTACTGATTGATGCTCTCTTTGTCCCCCTGCTTCCTCATTCTGAAGGTGAAGCGTCTGGCAATCTGTGAAGGTCTAGGAGAATAGTGGTTAGTAAGGATTTCTAACAGTTCTGTCCAGGGACATTCTTTAACTCACGTGGAGCCACAAGAGCTGTGGCTGTATCGAAGACGATGGCTCCACAGTAGGTCAGGAAATATGCTTTCTTTCGGTGTTCCCCTGCATCAGCCAATCCAATGGCGTCGATGTAATGATTAAACCAATTCTTGTATGATTCCCACTTCTCCTCATCCGGCTTGAACGCTGGGAAGGCTGGATTGGAGTTCATGTTGTGGGTCTACTGGTTAACCTGTTGGGGAAAATGCTCTCTCTCTGGGTAGCAGTAGAGGTTTAGTGCCTGTGCTAGGCAAGTGCTCTCTCTCTCTGGGGTAGCAGTAGAGGTTTAGTGCCTGTGCTAGGCAAGTGACTTCAGCTCTGGGGAAATTTCGCAATTCCCTTCTCTCTCTCTGGGGATCAGAAGGTGTTTAGACTGCAACGGTCGTTGGCAGCGTCTTTTGAAATTCGCGCCTGTGTGGGCGTTAGCGATTTCGTAATACAACGAAATTGTTGTATTTGAATGTGCTTCAGCTGACAGCTGTTTGAATTTCGCACCTAAACGGCACGAGCGGCTGCGGCTCGCAGCGTTACACTTCCTCTGTAGCTTATGCTAACAAGCGGCTACAGGCGCTTCTCACTTTCACTAGCTTGTTTGCTGATCGCTTTCTCTCTGGGTTGCGATCAGCGTTTGCTCTATTTTGGCTGATCGCTCTCTCTGGGCTGCGGATCAGCGTTTTAGTGATTCAGCGTTCGTTCTCATTTCGGGCTGATCGCTCTCTCTGGGTTGCGGTCAGCGTTTGCCCTTATTTTGGCTGATCGCTCTCTCTCTGGGCTGCGGATCAGCGTTTTAGTGATTCAGCGTTGCAGCTTGCCTCTGGTAGCCATCCCACCCTCGTCGCCAGTATTAAGTATGGGAAATAAGAGGCTGAACCAGGGCTTAGTGCAACAAGGTTTATTTACAAGGACTGAACGTGCTTGCTCAGCCTGGAACTGGCTCGCAGCGAACAGCGAAAGGGCTGGACCCAGCAGCCTGCTTTTATAGCAGGCTGCTGGGGAAACCCAGCCAATGAGAAGGGGCAGCTGCCCCTGCAGCGTGAACGGACCTGGGTGGGAACTTCTTCAAGGTCCAGGGACATAACACCCATATAACATTTTATAGTCCTCAGAAGGACAAGTTTGTTGCAGAGTGTATATAAACACCTACCACACACCTTAGAGGGATACAGAATTCCTGTGGAAAGGTTAGTCTCTCAGTTCTCTTTTCCATCCTTTAGTGCTGCATCCCATTTGCAGATGCTGGCCAGTTACCAGATTATGTTTAGCTGCAGAATTAAAGAAGCTTCCTCATTTCTGTCTGGAGGCCAAGCTTAGGTGACAATTGTACCCTGCAATCTTCCTTCTCCATATGTACACCCAACGGAGGCATCAGGAAGACCAGTGTCATGCAGATGTGAAATTAAAAATGCAAAAAAATTGCATTTATCCCGGAATAGGGAACTAGGGTCAACCAAATGTCAAATTATGATTGTATGCATTTGTATTTGATAAAGCAAGCTTGCAATTTATATGCAAATGAGGTGTGGCTCTTGATCTCCAGCATACAATCAGCACAGTATTAGCAGTCTTGGTATCAAGTCTGGGTGCCCCTGCCTGCCTGCCTGCCTGCCAGCTGATGTCCCTTCATTTTATCCTTTCCAACCCAACGGAATATTAGAAAGAAATTGTATATAGATATTGTATATAGGTATACATTGTATATAGATATCAGAGATCTGTTTATTTAGCTGACTTGTTGTCTGATAGCAAGATGACACTCCAAACCTAAACAAAATGGGACTGACTCTGGTAGGATGGGAAAAGCTGCTAAAACAAAGGCCAAGTTAAAAAACAATAGAGCATAGCTTTCTTGGGGCTACTTAAATCCAGAAATAACTTCCTAGTGCATCTCTATGGGAAAAACAGTTGGGCATTGGCTCAGAATATGATTGTCTGTTTTCATTATAATCCCTCTTCATCCTCCTTTTTGGTCATGTGACCCAGAGTAGAGTATATATGGCCATCATTGTGCTTTGGTTTTTTTTTTTTAAAGCAGGATCAGATTCTTTTTTTATTTACAACAGGGTGAATGAACAATCAGAAGAAGTTCAGTTGATTGGGCTATCCCTGAGCCAGAGTAGTTGCATGCAAAAGGAAAGAGGATCATTTTTTTTCATATTATGTTCCTGACCTTCCTCTTGTTTCATAGTGTTGGGTTCTGGGAATTTACTCACCTCTGAAGTAACATGAAACATAGCTGAAACCTAGTAGAGCAGAACAATCCATTGTATTAATAATAACATTGCCACTAGCAGACATAGTCATCTAGAGATCTATTCCTTCTGCCCAGCACTTTCAGCATTGTTGAAATAAAGGAAAGTCAGAAGGAATGGCTTGCACTGAACCATCTAGATTTGGATGAGATGATCCCCGTCTCTAGAAAATCCTTCTAGAATAGACGATGTATGTCTTACAGAGTCAGCATGAGGATTTGGAGAAAAATATGAAGGCAATTGGCTATTTTATTTACTTTGTTGTTTGAGGAGGTTTAAACTCTTGTGCTTGGGAGATATTTCTGATATACCTTGGGAACAGATGATGGAACTATCAGGTAAGTAAGGTTCAAAGAAAGATGATGATACTGGATTGACACATCAAGGAAATCAGTTAGACCTCTTATGCCTATCCCTTCTTTTAGTTTTCCTTAACCCCAAGTAAGTATTGTGATCATGTCTATTTGCCCACTGGTCTGTTGGCTTTGCTGTCAATTGCGGAGAAGGTTAGCAATAACATTTCATTCATCTATTGCCTGAATACCAAATGTTATTCTCTCTCTGCCCTCCAGAGTTCTTGTCTATTCAAATGTCAATCTAAAAAACTTGTAACTTGTATTGGGAAGCTAAGATTCCCTGATCTGAGGGAAGTGAACTCAGTATAACGATTCTGAAAATACTTCAGCATAACGATTCTGAAAATACCACTGTCAATAGTCATTGCTTGGTAGCCTATGGAGTCTATGGATATATTAAAATCAGAGTTCAGCAGTGCAGGACTACATGGCGCCACCACAATCATGGGACAATCAAAACAAGTCGTCTGTTCAACACAGCTATCTTCTTCAGATCCTTGTTTTCTTTATCAGTCAAGAAATGCTTACATTGGTTCCTTTCCATTTTTCTGTTGAAATTCAGATTTGCAATAATTCTTCTGTGAAAAGGTTGGTCATGCTAAGATATTACATCCATGGAGTTTGGTGATTCCTAGAAAGTTTTGTGATGAGCACTATGTCAGCCTTGTGAAGTACTCCAGGCAGGAAGTATGCTCAACTGAACTAATTTTACTTTATTGTAAGATTACGTTAACAGAATCTTGCAAATCAGAAACTATATATTCCCCTCTTCATCATTATTGCTCAAGAAACTAGGTAGCAATAGCACTTAGACTTATATGCTGCTTAACAGTGCTTTATAGCCCTGTCTAAGTGGTTTACAGAGTCAGCATATTTTCCCCAACAATTTGGGTCCTCATTTTACCCACCTCGGAAGGATGGAAGGCTGAGTCAACCTTGAGCCTAGTGAAATTCGAACTGCCAAATTGCAGGCAGACAGCAGTCAGCAGAAGTAGCCTGCAGTACTGCACACTAACCACTGTGCCACCATGGCTCTTAGAAGGTAGGGTCCCTTCTGAGATGTTTGTTACAACTGTTTTTTTTTGTGGGCTAAACTACCTGTTATCCACTCTTTCCCTTGGCTGTGGCTTTCCTCCCCTGTTTCCAAAGGTTACTCCCACATATCCTTGTATACTGGATGAAATGGAAAAAAATAAGAGATGCTGCACTTGAAGTCTTCAATGTAAAAAAAAATAACAATAAAACCCTTCCTGTTTTTTATTGAGAGATTATTCAATGTCTGTTAAAACAACCCAAGCATACATATACACAATGCATATATGTATAAACATATGCATTAAAACTATTCATGGCTTTCATGGTATTAAAGAAAATACTTGAAACTTCTTTTGTACTTAGCTATATCCATCTGAAGACTTTTAGCTTCCCTTGAAATTCCAAAAACTGTTTCATTAACATCTTACTCAATTACCTTGCATTTTGCTTCAGGCAAAGTTAGGTAGAACTTACAGTTAAACTCTAATCCATAGACTTTAGAATAAACCAATTCTGGTATTTTCTAAGGGATGATTAAAATAATTGTGGTACGTTCTAAGAAGTGATTTGCTTTGAAAAAATCACTCCACTTTTCATTAACAATATTATAATTCTTCAAAAAAAAAAAAAAAAACAACCTGGGGAGATGTATTGGTTTAAAAATATACTTTCTTCAAAGATTTATTTATTTATTTGATTTGTCAATTGCTTATAAGATAATAGGTAGAAGAATAAACATGAGTAACATAGGAAATAGGTACGAATAAATGGGGACAATAGGACAGGGACGGGAAGCATGATTGTGCACTTATGCACGCCCCTTGCAGATCTCTTAGGAATGGGGTGAGGTCAATAGTAGATAGTTTAAGAGTAAAGGAGTCGGGATTAAAGGATGTAACAACAGAATCAGGTAGTGCATTCCAGGCATTGACCACTCTGTTGCTGAAGTCGTACTTTCTGCAATCAAGTTTGGAGCAGTCTACATTGAGTTTGTTTCTGTTGTGTCCTCTTGTATTGTTGTGGTTGAAGCTGAAGTAGTCATTGACTGGTAGGACATTGTAGCAGATAATTTTGTGTATTATGATTAAGTCCAACTGTAGGCAGTGTAGTTCTGGATTATCCAAGCCCAAAATTTCAAGCCTGGTGGTGTAGGTATTCTGTTGCAAGCAGAGGAATATAGTACTCTTCTTGTGAAATACTTTTGGACTTGCTCAATTGTATTAATGTCCAATACACAGTGCGGATTTCAGACAGATGAGCTGTATTCAAATATTTGTCTAGCAAAGGTTTTGTATGCCCTAGTTAGCAATTCAATATTTCTGGAGGAGAAGCTTTGTAAGATTAGATTTACAACTCTTAATGCCTCTTTGGCAATGCTGTTGCAGTGAGCTCTAGTGCTTAGGTCATTTGATATGAGTACTCCAAGGTCCTTGACAGAGTGAGGGTCATCAACGAGGTCTTTTCCACTAGCTTGTATTTGGTGTACTTATTTTTTTTACCTATGTGCAGGACAGAGAATTTATTGGTTGAGATTTGGAGTTGCCAATTGTTTGACCATTCAGACACATAAGCAAGGTTGTTTTGAAGCATGGTAGCATGTCGATGGTGTTGCATAGTTTTATATCATCAGCGAAGAGGACGCAGTTGCTTATAACGTGATTGCAAAGGTCATTTATGTAGAGTATGTAGAGTAAGATGGAGGATAGAGGGCTTGGTGTGCTATAGTCCATAAAGTCAGACATGATTTAGCAATTGAACAACAACAAAAGTAAAAATGTCTATGATGAAATGAATGGTGACATTTCTCTGAAATTAAGAGGAATGGAAGATTCTCTGAGGAATTTCAAACAACGTTTCTTTTTCTAAGAATATAAATATGCAGCGGAACAGTCCAACAGTATACTGATTTGAAAATCAGAACAGAAGCAATTATTCATTGCTTGTTTTCATTTGAATGAGAAACATTTTAAAAGTTTGGGAAGAATTATTCCAGCTATAATTTGTGCCAAGGTTTTTGGCAGCTGTGTGTGATGTTTACTTCCTCCTCCTGCCATTGGGGAGAGAGAGACAGAGAGACAGAGACAGAGACAGAGAGACTAATCTCTTTCAGAAATGGCAAGAGGTATAATTAAATATACTGTGAATATACTAGTATATTTATAGAATATATACTATAAATATACTACTGTGGTCAGCTTGCTCATCACCCATGCATTCCCTATTAAAATATTTTGGCTTGTTCACATTTAGGCTGTCTCCAGAGTTTCCTCGAAGTAAATATGTTTAATATGGTAGTGATTGTTTTCTATAGACAGCATTCTCTTCTGCTTCTCACCTCAAACACCATGGTATACTCTGCCAAAAAACACACAAACAAACCCTTGTAATATCAGAATTGTGTACTTGGAAGCTTCTCTTTCCATTAGCTGAAGATTCCTCCAAAGATGAGTTCTTAGATCCTACAGAAAAAAAATAGACCACTTAAGAAAGAAGATAATAATGACCACAAGAATTAACCTAACAGTGAAACTGGAATGGTTGTGAAGCAGAGGTGGGTTCTGACCAGTTCTGGAGAACCAGTAGTGGAAATTTTGAGTAGTTTGGAGAACCGGCAAATACCACCTCTGACTGGCCCCTCCCCCATCTATTCTCTGCCTCCAGAGGCCCAGCTGATTGGCTGGGTCTTCTTTTGTTGCCCTGCGCAGGAGAACGGAGCTGGAAAGCAGGTTAGTGGGGTAGGGAGGGAATGGGATTTTGTAGTAACCTTCCCCCAGGAGGATGGGGATTTTACAGTAACCTTCCCCTGGAGTGTGGTGGGAATGGAGATTTTACAGTACTCTTCCCCTGCCATGCCCACCAAGCCACAGAACCAGTAGTAAAATGTTTTTAATCTCACCGCTGTTATGAAGCCTTCATGGACTGTATATGATGCCGGTCTATGAAAAGTACATGGCAGAGACCTTTCTTACACATCTATTATGAGGCTTGGTGTCTTCAGGGACAGGAATGCTGTGCTGTTACACATGAAGGAAAACTATTAGGATTGGATGCACTATAGTGACTGGTCTTGAAGTCTTATTATGAAACAGAAATCCTTTTCCTTTCTAGAGAAGCTAAAACAATTCAAACTACTTTGAGATGGGAGACTGGATTTGGAAAAGAATAAATCAGTAGGTTATAATAGGGTAACATCAAAATGCCTGAAACTGCTAAATTGGTTTTAATATATTTATTTCAGAAGTTGTAATATTATATATAATATATTAATATATTGTAAGGTTAAAAAAGTCCTCTTTTTCCCCTCAATCCTTTGGGTCCAAACAGGCTTGAAGATCCATTGAGTTGCCCTTGTTCCAACCCTGATCACCTGGACCCATCCATCCATGAGCCGTGGTGGTGCAGTGGTTAGAATGCAGTACTGCAGACCGCTTCTGCTGATTGCTGGCTGCCCGCAATTTGGAAGATTGAATTTCACCAGGCTCAAACTTGACTCAGACTTCCATCCTTCCGAAGAGGGTAAACTGAGGACCCAGATTGTTGGGGGCAATATGTTTACTCTGTAAACCACTTAGAGAGAGGTGTAAAAGCACTATGAAGCGTTATATAAGTCTAAGTGCTTATATTTATTTATTTATTAATATTTATTTTATATTATATTTTATGAGTTAATCTGATTGTTAGGGAAAATGCGCCTGGTATTCCATAGTACTCTCTTAAAACCAGTGGTGGGATTGATCCTGAGGCCCCAGACCCCGTGGTCATAGGAGGCCAAACCCATTATGAAGTGCAGTGAATCCTCAATTCGAGGTGGCACAAGAGACAACTCCAATATTTAATCAAATGGAAGGGCTACCCCTTATCAGAGTAAAGAGTAGGAACATCCAAGCCTTGTGAAGAGATTCCATGCAGAAAACCCAATCAAGCCTGGGGGGCTGTTCACAACCCAAAGTCCTATACCTGCAATAAATTTGTTTTCTTTTAGTGTTGTACAGGTCACCTTCAAGAAGTGAGGGGAGCCGAATGTCAATTCATAAAATATTTCTGTGGTCTTTTTTGAGTTGCCAACAGAAAGGGAGGGGGAGCAGTGCAACCACTTGCAAACCAAAACTTCATTCCATAAATGTTTTCAAAGATAGTTTCTAGGTGACTGAGGTCTCTGGCGTGAAAAATTCTAACTGGAGAGCATGATTGATGACTTTTGGCTATGGATGTGCCCCATTGGAGAATATGAATTACAATATGCCCGGGGATGGGGATAAACCAGGGTGAAGGATGGCAATGAATTATGTGTCTCAGAGTTGGCTACACCCAGGCAATGCTGGACAGTTTAATTCACAATAAATCCTTTTTAAGTTTTGGAAATTTGGCTTGAGATCATGATTTAAATGGGGGTAACTACTGGAATCTTGACAGCACCCTTCAAAGCTCTGCATGGATGTAGTAGTGGTTCCTAATGAATGCAATAAAGTAAAGAGAATGACCACATATTTTTGTTCTTTTTTCCATTTCATTTTTTTTTTGCAAACATATTACACACACACACACACGTATATTTTCATAGATTTTCATGGGTACAGGTATGTAGGTCTAGGTATGTTCGGGTCTTTTCCCGTGTAAGATTAAGAGTATCTTGTCAACGTTTCAGTGAGGTCCCACTCGCCATCCTCAGGCTGGTGCTTTTGGCTTCATGCCAGTGCAAGCAGTATGTGATCAGAGCTGCCGTTTCTCTATAAATACTGGTGGGGGGGTGGTGGTCTGCTGGGCTGGTTGGCTGCGCTGCTGCCTCTTGATTGGTAGATGGAGTTGATGTTGGTATAATGAGCTGTGTGATGGCCTTGTGAGTTTTGTTGTGGAGATATCCTGGATCTTGTGCTGTAATCTCCTGAGTCATTTATTTTGTAGTGATCTTTTTTCCATTAGCCTCTTGTGTTTTAATGGCTTGGGTAATGGGTTGTGTGATGGCCTTGCAAGTTCTTTTGTTGTGGTATCCTGGGTCCTCCGTTGTAATCTCCTGGGTCATATGTGTTTTGATCTCTTTTCCATTAGCCTCCTGTGTAGTAACGGCTTGGGTAACGGGTTGTGTGATGACCTTGTGAGTTTTATTGTTGTATCCTTGGTCTTGTGCTGTGATTTCCTGGGTCATTTGCTGTGTTGCAACTTCTTGAGTTCTTGTGGTGTAATTTCCTGAGTTTTCTGATGTGATATCCTGAGCGGGTGGCTATGATGTAGCATTCTGGGTTTTGGTCTGGCTTTGAGTTTGGAGTCTGGGTCTGTGTTCTTGGCGTGTGTCAGCTTGTTTGATTTTGGGGTTGGGGGTGTGACAACTGGCGAAGCAGCTGTGGTCTGGTTTCTGGACGGTGGTTGTCCTTTGTTTATAGGATGTGTTTGGGCCTGGGTCTGATGAAGGGGATTGGCGGTGGTGTCCTGTGTTGTTTCGGGTCTGGTGTTGGTTTTCGTGGCTGGGACTCATTTGTTGGTGAGGTCTAGTTTCCAGATGTCTGGTAGACAGGAGGTATCATCCCACTTATTCATGTTATGGGGGTGTTTCTCTATTTCGATGGCTTTCCTGATTATTCTCTTGCTGGAGTGTTCAGTGTTGGATATTAATTTGGTTCCTTCGAAATTAATTTAATGTCCTGTGGCTTTAAGGTTTCTAAGGATGGCTGTTATTTTTCTGTCTGTTTTGAAGGCAGTCTTGATGTGATGCCTGTGTAGTATCTTACTGATTCTGTCTGTAGTACCTCTTATGTAGGGCAGGACAGCTGTTCCATAGGTCTGTTCATCTTCTAGGTCTCCATTATGTCTCAGTGTGTTTTTGTGGATCAAGCCGGTGATTTTGCTTTTGTGGAAGCCGTTGGCTGTCAGTTCTTTAGTCAGGGTGCATAGTTCAGTCTTTATGTATGTCTTGTCTGCCAGGCATTTGGTTCTATCAATTAGTGTTTTGGCCACGGAGTTTATCTGTGCTGGGTGGAGGTAGCGGTTGGTGTGAGTTTTCTTCTGGTATATGGTGTGTCCTAGTGTGCCATCTGTTTTTTTTGTAGATAAGTACATCTAGGAATGGTAGTTGTTTGTCTGTTTCTGTTTCCATGGTGAACTTGATTTTAGGGTGTGTGCTGTTTAGGTGCGTTAGGAAATTGTTTAGGTTTTCTTTTCTATGGGGCCAAATCACAAATGTGTCATCGATGTATCTTAACCATAATTTGGGTTTGTGGGTGGCATTAGCCAGGGCTCTGGATTCGAATTCTTCCATGAACAGGTTTGCAATGACGGGTGACAGTGGTGATCCCATAGGGGCTCCTTCAATTTGTTTGTATCTTTGTCCTTTGTATATGAAATATGTGTTGGTTAAGCAGTGTTCTGTTAGTTCCATGAGGTGTTTAGCTGGTTGGTATTTATTTTTGATGATTTCAAGGGTCTCTTTTATCAGGACTTGAGGGAATAGTGAAACCACATCGAAACTTACAAGGAGATCTTCTTGCTCCACATGTAGATCTTTGATCATTTCCAAGTGGTGGTATGAGTTTTGTACATGTGAAGCTGCTGCTTCAGCATGGGGATGTAGCTTCTTTGCTAGGTATTTGGCTAGGTTTTGTAGTGGTGCTCCTCTGGAGCTGACTATGGGTCTGAGATGTATGCCTTCTTTGTGTATTTTTGGGAGGCTGTATAGTTTGGGGCATCTGGAAGATTTTTCTCTTGGGATGATTGTCTGTTGGATCTCTTTGCTCATGCGGCTGGTTATAATTTTCTTCTTGGTTAATTTTTCCAGGTATGTGGTTGGGTCTGTGTTTATGGGTTTGTATGTGGAGTCTTGGAGTAGGTCTGTCAATTTTGTTTCATAGTCTTTTCTATCCATTACTACTGTGGCATTCCCTTTGTCTGCTGGGAGTATGATTATGCTGTTATCTCTTTTCAGGGTTTGTAGCGCTTTAATTTCTTCTTTCTGCAAATTGCTTTTGGGTGGTTTGCTTGTGCATAGGATGTTGGTAACTTGGTGACTTATTTTATCAGCTTCATCTGTATTTAATTTGGCTAGGCTGGATTCTACTGCACATATGATGGATTCTGTGGGGATTTTTTGGGGTACTATTGCATAATTGAATCCTTTGGTTAGGACATCTGTTTCTGTTTTGGTGAGTTCTCTGTTGGAAACATTGTATACTAATTGTTTCAGATGTTGTTGTGAGTTGTTGGGGGTTTTCTTGTCCTGTACTAATTTCTTTAATTTTTTCAAGAGTTTATCATTTTTGTAAGTGGTTTCAGATTCAGCTCTCCAAGTTGTAAGTTGTTTAATCTTGTCCCAAAGTAGAGGGTGGATTTTGCTGCTCAATTCCAGGTGTAGTGCTAGCAAATCTTTGTTTTTCTGATGTCTCTTATCCAAATAATAAACTGACCCAATTCGATTTAAATTCCAAGTCCAGACAAATTTGGTGAAGTGCTGCCATCTGCTGAAGAACATTGCTCTAATACTCACAATGTTTAATGCCAATGTTTAATGGCAAAGAAAGAAGGGATAAATTTAAATTCTCTCCTTGCAGCTACCTCATTTTTTCCCCCTTTCCTTTCCATACTTATAATTAAATTCATGAAGTCTGGTGAATTTGAGACAGCAGATTATCAACTAATCTAGCTACAAAAAAAATGTTTTGGAGAGCCATTGTTCCATGTGCAAAAAAGGCAAAGTAAAAATATAGGGCATAATATTTCATTTGATGATTTACACAGAGGAAATTTTTTTTTTAGTCAGCCTAGAGAGTGGAAAAAAATGAATCCAAAGAAGGTCTATGGCCTCGAACAAGATTGAGTGTTTGTGTATTTTGAGCGATTATGTACAAATCTTAATTATATAATCTTTGTTCAATTAGTTGAGATGCTGTTTGATTGTCTCTTGCCTCCAAGCAGCTTACAAACTCTAGCTGCAATGAAATACGAGTTCATGGGATCTGATCAAAATAGATGAATGGAAGCCTCTTATGGCTATTTGGATAAAAATGAAAGAAAATGAATGTGTGACTTATGATTTTGTTGATTAGACAGAATGGATTATAGAAAGAAGAACAATATGATATAAAGAGGGATTGAAATATATTTGTTCTTGTAATTGCTATGAAGAACATCAAAAGCCACATTTTATACTTTATTTTCATTCCTTTTTATTTTTCTTTAACTTTTTTCCTTGCATTTTCTTTGCTTTTTCAAGGAGAGAAGCAACCTAGAACTAAGGAGAAATTTCTGGAAGTTTTAAAGAAGAGAATGGATAACCATTTGTCTGAAATGATATATGGTTTCTTTCCTAAGCAGGGAGTTGGACTAGAAGACCTCCAAGGTCCCTTCCATCTCTGCTATTCTATTCTATTCTATTCTATTCTATTCTATTCTATTCTATTCTATTCTATTCCTTACTTTCTGTTAGTTTGCATTAGTTTTTATTTTCTGATTCAGATATTTTATTAACAAATTATACATTAAACAGAGTTTTCTGGTTTCTCCTTGCTCTCCATATAAAGCAAGTTTAGCTGAACTTCATCAGAACAGTCAAATTTCACTTTTCCGTTTTCGAGCCTGACTAATTGTTTTGCAATATTATCTGGGCAGTTTCTCCCCTCTACTTCATAGCTTTCTACAACAGTACAAAACAAGCATTTTTTTTAAATTTTCTTTTAGAATAAGTCAGCGTATCTTTGTTGTGATACTAGCTTCACATATAGAATAGGTGTATCCCTCTCTCTTGTAATTGTCATGACCCTTTGTATCTGGATTTTAAGGAAAATAATTACAAAACTTAGTGGCAAAATTTCCATCTCAAAGTCAGAAGAATTTGCCGCTGGCTTGGCTCTCACTGATGACCCTCTATTGATTACCCCGCACCCCCATTTTCTTCTACATCGCCTGCATGTGCATGTTAGATCCCAAGGTCCTTTTCCTCTGCTGTGAATCTTCTCCAGGTTTCACTTTCAAATGCTTTGTGGACTCCCCATCCCAAGTCAAGGAAAGATGAGACTTCGGCATTTTTTTCTTAACACCCCCCCCCCCCAAATATATTTTAGAATCTCTAGTTATTCTTTCTCTGGATTAAAATCAACACCTATTAGTCAGCAGTCATCAACATTGTCTCGGACCTTTCTAGCCATTGCAGCACCTTTAGCTGCCTATCATCACCTTCATAACTAAGCTCCAGAATTGTCTATGTGATTAATATGTAATCCCAGTGCTTTAAGAGCTACCCCTTTTGCTAATTCCTCCTCTGATGCTTCTTTTTTGTCCTATGAGCTTTGTGTCCTCTGAACATCTAAGCTATTTTGTATTCTAAACTCCTTATTAGCCACTCCTTATTCAAGCAGACCTTAGACAAAGAGTTGGTATGGAATTTGTGTAGGTGTTTGCATGGACGTAGAGATAAAAGAAGAGGCATCAGGATGCTAGGCTGGAGAGCAGGCTCCTCATACAAGCCAAGATCAAAGATATTTTGAAAAAAAATTACATGGAAAAGAAATTGTGACAATGCTGGAAGAAGCATTTGTTGAGAACTGGGTAAAACAGTTCCTTGAGGACCCAACAAATCTTGGAATTCAAGATCTTGGTAGGAGATTAGCAACAGCATTTGGCAATAGCATCTGCTATTGTGCTTTACAGCACTGTCTGAGTGGTTTACAATGTCAGCATTATTTACATATTGCCACCAACAATCTGGGTCCTTATTTTATTGACCTCAAAAGGATGGAAGACTAAGTCAACCTTGAGCTCCATCAGGATTGAACTCCTGGCTGTTAGCAGAATTAGCCTGCAATATTGCACTTTAATCACTGCAGCACAAGGGCTTTATTATATACAAAGTGATAGAGTGAGCTCCTGTTCATGAACTGCCCACCAAGCAATTCGAAAGCATGCAAATATGAGTAGATAAATAGGTACCATTTCAGTGGGAAGGGAACAGTCAGTGTTCCATGCACTTCAGCTTATAATTATGCTGGCCACATGATCAAGGAAATCTCTTTGGACAACGCTGGCTGCCTTGGCTAAGAAACGGAGATAAGCCTCTCTCCTTAGAGTCAGATATGACTGGAAAGAAAGAGATGCCGTTATATCAGGAGAATGGGGGCCAAGGGCAACATTCCCAACCACCATTCCAAAGCATTCTTGTGGCATCCTAGAATTCCAAATACCAACACTGCTAGAAAAGGAAATAGGTTTAGGAATGACGCTGGGCCAGAGAGGGTTATTTCCAAATCCATTCTTTGTAGTTGGGTTTGGTCCAAGAGATTTGCCTCTGTTGTTTCACCCAGTATATTTGTAAAGACACAGCATTAGTAGAACCTAAATAAACAAGCAAATTCAAATGACCAATAAACCACCCATAAAAGAGAGTAGAATTCATTGGTAAATCAGTGACTATTGATAAGTATGGAATATACGACAGGTTCTCCCTTGTTTTCCTTGTCTTAGTTTGCATTTTTACTTTGTACTTTTAATTTTTTTCAAATATTTTTTCTTTAAGATGAATGATTGTTTTGCTTAGAAAATAAAGATTATTTTATTTTTTTAAAGCATGGTTTTTATTGCACCACCATGACTATTGACATTTTTACTGTACTTACTACATAGCATATGCATATAATACAGTATAATATATATATTAGCAAGGAAAAACAGTTAAATCTTTGTTTTCTGGGTGAATGTTTTTGCCTGCCATGACAGCTGCAAAGCATCCAACTCAGTAGTTATGTTCCATCTTGTTTTGTTAAGCTATTCACAGCCTTCAAGGACAAACGCTGCGCTTCTAAAGCAAGTGGAAGCTAGGGATACATTTTTCATGCTTGCATCCTTGGCCTCCTTTCTTGTTCCTTGATTCCCACGTGTGGTTTTCATCTGAAAGATAAATTTCATGATAGGAGGTTTTATAGAGAATGATAGCAAGATTAAAGGGAAGAGCTATTTTGTACAGCTCTGTGAATCACATGCCTGTGACACTTAATGAGGGGTAAATCAGACTGGCTCTCTTTCCAAGTTATTTTTACTGGAAAGTTTGCAACAAAGAATTTTTGGCAAGAAGCAATAGCAATAGCACTTAGACTTATATACAGCATTGTAGTAGTTTATACTCCTCTCTAAGCAGTTTATAGAGTTAGCATATTGCCCCCAACAATCTGAGGCCTCATTTTACCGACCTTGGAAGGATGGAAGGCTGAGTCAACCCTGAGCTGGTCAGGATCAAATTCCTGGCAGTTAGCAGTGAGTCAGCCTGCAATACTGTATTCTAATCAGTGTGCCACCATGACAAGTGTGTACACTTAGACTGTGGACCTAGTCTAAAAGGTTTTGCACTTGAGAGCTCTACTGGGGCAGGATAGTTGTCTTGATCACTTGGCAGAAACTGAGATAGCCTTTTAAAGCTTTCGGTGTGCAATGTTATGTGTGTCAAAAAACAGCAACAGATTAGATTAGAATAGAACAGAATAAAATAGAATTGGAAGGGATATTGAAGGTCTTCTAGTCCAGCCCTCTACTCAAGCAGGAGAACTTATACCATTTCAGATAAGCGACTGTCCAGTCCCTTCTTAAAAACCTCCAGTGATGGAGCATCCATGATGTTTGGGATTTGACTGTCTTGAAAAATGTAATTTTTTTTCTCTATGGTGAGAAATGCAGAATAATGCAAATTTTGAGGACTAATCAAGTCTCAAATTGTCCTGACATTGAACTTTGCAAAATTGTATACAGTTAGGTTGAAGTGAATTAATTTTTCCTTCATCCTTACTAAGGAGGCCACCTGCAAGTCTACTTTCTCCTCCTACCTCAAGCCTTGTGGACTAATTGTCTACCTTAATTGAATTCATAGTTAAGGTTTATTTACCATATCATGTTACTTTTGAAGTAATTTGATCTTAGTGCTATTTGAAAAAAGAAAGAGTATGAACATTCTGGATTTCACATACTAGGCCAAACAAAGAACTTGACCACATTTATTTGAAGTCCTTGAGTTATGTAAGTAGCACAGGTAGCATTCTGATATACATAGGGCTTGATAATGTCAACCTATCGATTAAACAATCTATGGATATGATATAAAGAAAAATATGAAGATTACATGGAATTTCTCCCTTTTTACTCAAATGGATTCTCTATTATATCAATAAGCTTTGGGTACTGATAAATTCTGATCATTAATATAAACATGCCATTACTGAGCTCCTTAATGGGATCTAACCTCAGAGATAAAATGATTACATTAAACTTATTTGCTCCTACCACTGTAATGTGCTCAGGTATCAGTGTCAGGATGGGCAAGTGAGAAAAAAGGGAAAAGAAAAGAAAAAAGAAAGGAAATGAAGCCTTGAACCGAGATGCACAGATCTGAAGGCAGGTTCCTTCTGAGATGTTTATGTTTTCTTACTGAATTACTTTCTGCAATAGTCATAAAAGGGAAGCAAAAATGGTCTCTTCATCAGGTCAAACAGAGGGCAAACTGGTCAGGTGGCAAGTGAATGTTCATTTCAATTCATATTGCTGAGGTGACCTGTCTTCATTCCTATTGAGAATGAATGTAATATTTTGGAATATTGTAATATTTTGGAAGCTTTATATGTCCTAAATATAATGGTGGGTACAGATACTCTATTCTAATTCTCCTGGAAGATTTCCTACCAGGGCATGAAGTCCTCAGACTGACAAAAACTCATCAACTAGCATAATATTTAAACAATAAAACTCAGACAAGAGGCAGCAAAGGTATTTAAAAATGTTGAAAGAACACACAGATTAAAGCAAGGGTCTTCAAACTTGGCAAGTTCAAGACTTGTAGACTTCAACTCCCAGAATTCCCGAGCTAACTTGATTAGAGGAGGAATTCTGGGAGTTGAAGTCCACAAGTCTTAAAGTTGTCAAGTTTGAAGACCCCTGGATTAAAGGACGACTAACCAAGACATATTTTAGTGAACAGAACTGAGTCAGAGAAAGGGATGCAGCGAATAGGGCATTTAAAATAAACTCTTTTCATAAAGACTTCAGTCTACATATCTCCTACCTCATTCTTTACTTGGTTGCTTGAGAACAAACTGTGACAACCTCTAGAATCTTCACAACAGCAGCAGTTTTAAGATAGGTGGTCCTAGAAACCCTTTAAATAAATACAATAAAAGTAAATGAATAACAATATTCAGTTGAAACTCTAGATTTTTTTTAGAGGTAAATACAATTTTCTTGTCATGATGATCCCTTTTTGTCTTCTGGTTCACCAACTATATGTGATCCTCAAAAGACTACCGAGTGCAATTGTGCACTTTTCCAACATGCCTATACATTCTGGGTTTTGTTGTTGTGTTGCTGCTGCTGCTGATGGAGGCTGTCCTGGCCAATGCAGCTCTGATTTCAGTTGGGTGAGGGATAGTTGCTACTTATGATTGGAACTAAGTATCCCACTGTACTTACAGGGATCATCACCTATCTCTCCTTTTTCCCATTCAGCCTAATCTGCACTAGCTACACATTAAGTACTGTGCCGATTTTTAAGTACCACATTTTGGCTAAATTGGAACTGGTTAAGGAAAAAAAAGACAATGAGGATGATCGTGGACTAGTAATTAAACCTGACACAGATTTTGAAGGGATTGTGAAAGAGTAGTTTGAAAAGAGAAGAGTAAGAATAGTAAAATAGTACTTTTCAAAGAATCTCACACATAAGAATGTCAGTTTTATTCTCTATTGTTCCAGAGTGCAAAATATGAAATGTATTTGAGTCACAGAAAGCATCTCATCAAACGATGGGTGTGTGTGTGTGTGTGGGAATGTTAGAAGTGAGCATTTGTCAGTGGAACCAATTACAGACAGCTGGTGGTCTCCCCTAAACTGGATGAGTACAAGTGCAGACTAGACAGCAATCTGACATGGAGGCTTAATTTAAATTCCTGAATCTAGGTCTAAATGCCCTCTTCCAATTCTATGATTGCCATGATCACCCTTACTGCTGTATATATTTCTTTTAGGAATGGACATTCTTCTATTTGTCTTTGTATTTTGCACATGAAATAGTACATTAAACTTAATAAACTTCCCACTAATGAAATAAGAAAAAAGTGGATAGAAAGCCACTTCCAACTCAGCTACTGTATTTGGACTAGTCATTCTGCTGTATGAAGCAAAGGTTATTCTGTGTTCAGACATCAGCTGTACATGTAATTCAAAATTATCAATGGCTGGGTTTCTCCACCATTTCAGACAATAGTTGATTTTAGTTTATAAGTAACTGAAGAAGCATTCACAACACTGTCTTCTAAGAAGGGACTTTTAAGTGAAGCAAGACTTGGGAAGATGTTGCTTTAACTGGCTGTCTTGTCTAATAGTAAAGTTAATATTGGATTATATGGTTGTATAATTTCATTCTGGCAATAAAAGATCTGCTTAAATAGTCAATCACCATGCAGCACTAGCTTTTTCATGGAAAACAATTGGGGAGTATTGTTCCTTGTATTACAGAGATTTTTCTACGTTGCTTTTGAAAGAAGATCGCTTATTGGAAATTAAAGCTTAGTTTTCCTGCTGATCCCTGTGGGAATTGATGTTATGAAGGCTGGAATTATCAGAGAAGCCATAGAGATTGAAAAAAGACCTGAAAGCATGAATAGAAGAGATGACTCCACCAGACTGTCAATTATTTGGAAGCCTGCACTCACAAACAAAAAAATCTCTACACCACAAGCCAGGCAAACACCTGGGCACAAACAGATCCCCCCTGTTACCTCCAGCTCAAACACACCCCAACCAGGCACCCAGATGAAACCTAGCTTCCTAACAAATGATAGCTGTCCATTTACCTGGAGCCAAGCCACACTAAAAGCCTCCAATACAGGAAACACAGTGTTGCCAGCCAATCAAGACAAAAAAAGCTACAAAACAGACAGAAGATATTAGAAACACCAATCAAGCAGAACACAGCAAACTCCAAGACCAATAAACACAGACCAATCAGGATGAAGAAAAAACTGGCACAGCAGATGGCTAGCACTAAATTTAAAACAGAAATGGCTGTGGCAGTCTGATTCACAGACGAACACTATACAGAAGCCTGAAGATGGCAGATGAGATTCTGCCGAAATATTGCTACAATTTTAAAAGCACAACTATAATGACGTGGGAAAATACCCGAACAAAGCTGAATACCATACATATAAATACCCGTGAAAACTTAAGAAAAAAACCACACACACACACACACACACATATGCATGCATAGATAGATAGATAGATAGATAGATAGATAGATAGATAGATAGATAGATAGATAGATAGATAGATAGATAGATAGATATATGGCATTCAGCTTTGTTCGGGTATTTTCCCACGTCATTGTAGTTGTGCTTTTAAAGTTGTAGCAACATTTCGGCAGAATCTCATCTGCCATCATCAGGCTTCTGTATTGTGTTCGTCTCTGAGTCAGACTTTCACAAAACTGAAACGGCTATATATATATATATATATTTTCTTAAATTTTCACGGGTACTTACATGTATGGTATTCAGCTTTGTTCAGGTATTTTCCTACGTCATTATAGTTGTGCTTTTAAAGTTGTAGCAACGTTTCGGCAGAATCTCATCTGCCATCATCAGGCCTCTGTATTGTGTTCGTCTCTGAGTCAGACTTTCACAAAACTGAAACGGCTGTGAAAGTCTGACTCACAGACGAACACAATACAGACCCTGATGATGGCAGATGAGATTCTGCCAAAATGTTGCTACAACTTTAAAAGCACAACTATAATGACGTGGGAAAATACCCGAACAAAGCTATCTATCTATCTATCTATCTATCTATCTATCTATCTATCTATCTATCTATCTATCTATCTATCTATCTATCTATCTATCTATTTATCTATCTATCTATCTATCTATCATCTATCTATCTATCTATCTATCTATCTATCTATCTATCTATCAGATAAAATATTAAATTGTTAAAACCATGATAAAATTGTCACAATATGGCACCACAGTCGCAATAGGATAGATGATATAATTCAATATCTGAGGAAGCTAACCAATTTATGTGGCTGCAATGAAATCATCCCAGATGCCTTGAAATTTCCTGAAGGAACCTTCTCAAATTGTATTTGTTGTTTAGGGGTAGACTTCAAAAATTCTAGCAACTGTTCTCTGCCTGGTTGCTGGGTGGCCATGGCCATGGTCTAGTTGGCCTCCTGCACCATGGGGGTGTGTGTTTTTGCTCTCCTTGAGCTCCTGAGGCTTTCCTCTGGGCCCTACACTTACCTTGGATCCAAAATGGGTCACGTGGGGACTCCTGGGAGGGGCAGGATAGGGTTGGATGGGGCCAGCCAGGGGTGGGATTTGCAGCTTCAGTTAACCAGCCATAAAACGGCCATAAAATTAGCTATGGGTTCACCCGAACTGGGCAGAACTGGTAGCAGCCCACCTCTGTTTTTATCATTTGTTCCGATGCCCCATAGTTGCACTGCTGGCTTTTGGCCATTCTCTACTTAAAGAGGAATGCTTTAGTTCTGGCATGGTTTGTCCTGATTCTATTCAGCTCCATATTTTTTAGGCCAACTGCATTCCTGGAAGTGGTTTTGTTGGATCTGCATGATCTGTTTAATTATGGTTATTAAAGGTCACCCATTTTAATTGCCGTTCCTCATCTAGATCATAATACTGTTATGTTTTCTCAAACTGGTTTCCTAGAGCAGAGTTCCCCAACCTTTTTAACTTTGTGGATTGGTGTGGTGGGAGAGCAGATGGTTCCATGTGAGCAGTGGGCAAATGGGCATTCATTAGCAGCTCTATTGGCCCAAGTGGCCAGCATGTATGTGCACGCTCGCCTGTTATTCATGTGATTGGGGATACATGCAAGCTTGGTGTGAGGTAAAAATGTTACTATTTAATGTATTGATAGATCTCTGGTAGTTAATGGCCTTTATCTTATTCCACTTTTGAACTCTCCATTATTGTTGCCTGAGATCAGGAGGAGCAGTGTTAGAAAAAACATGGAGCCATGAGAGCGATGTGGATTTGAGAGCTAAAAATATTATTCTCATTGAGTCATTAAGGTGAGCATCAATCTTGTTGGTATGACAACTTCTTCCCTATACAGGTCTGCAGTATTTCACAACAGAGTACTACTAATTATTGTGCCATTATCTGTAATATTTTTGCTTGAGCTCCGCAGCCTGTTTAGAAACATGTATCTTAGGAAAAAAACCACTATGAGTTAGAAATAGTTTGTAATGGTTGAAATAGAAAAAGGATTTTCACACTAAGCTTTCCCAGACCCGTAAAAATGCATCCACTCTCCTATGCCTGTGTCTTGAATCTTGAACTGCCCAATTATTATTTTGGAACTGCATTTTTTTCTCCCTAAAAATGTACATGTTGTGTCTGATTGCACATTTAACAAGTCCTAACACAAGTGTCTAGATAACACTTTACTTGAGGAATGTAACATGGCAGAAACAATACATAGTGAGATTGTATAATGGATTATGGACACATTCTGGAATATCATCAATTTAATTATTCTATATCTAGCATCTATTTTCCTGTTCTGAAAGAAGCCAGCAATTACCTGTGCTTGAGAAATTCTCATTCATTTCAAAATGTTTTATAGAAATGTTTTATAGCATTAGTGATAATAGATTAGCAATGGGGTTGCTGGATAATCATTTTGTCTTTTACATTTGCTACTTATCTGCCCAAACTCTTTAGAAAAAATAGGCTACAAATCAAAGTATATTTAGGATTGAAAAGCAGTAATAAAGTCTTGAAATATATTCAGTTGGCTTTAGGTATTCCTTAATAAGCTAAATACATTTATAACATAAATGACAGAAAGATAATATCTACTACCAATAAAAGTCTTTGCAGAGTGTCGCTTTTATCACTATGGTTACAGGATAATAGAACTCCAGGTTTCCTTTTTGCCATTGATTGGTGTCTTGTTGGTTTATTTTGTGCAAAAAGAGAGAGAGAGATGTACGGTATCTTGTTTTTCAAAAACTCTAGGTGGGTAATGTAATGTGTGGCTGCATACATGTTTCACATGTGTCCTAGCTCTGTAGCTGTCACTTCTGTTTTGATATTAGGCTGCGGATTAATCACAAGACAAATTGCACAAACGAAATGGTGTCAAAAGCAAATTAAATTGGTTTACAGAGCTTAGCATAAACAAGGCTGAGGTTGTCATAATTAATTAAACAAACTTGACAACTCCAAGTCAGGAATCTTGTTTGTTTGTCTGTGTTTTTTTAACCTGAAATAAATGAAACAAAGTTGAGAAGATAGCAAATGGAAAGTCTTTCAGTGGAACAATTATCAGCAGGAAACGGTTGCTTTTGGAGAGGCTGTTTTTCAGAGGGAGGAGGTCAGCTCTTCATTAAGCTGATTCCATGGCTTCTGTAAAATGAGTCAGGGCCTTGGTGAAGTAGGAAATCCATACTTCACAGTAATTTATAAGGTGAAGATCAATCATTTGACTGCTCTAATGTATCGAAAATGGAAATTTCAACTTTCTCCTTGAAAATGCATAAAATCTGGACTGGAGTCTTGAAGATCTACAATATCTTCATATCACAACAGAGAAGTTGTGATCTGGACAGGCACATATGAAATATTTGCAGAGTTTGTATGTAAACAAAAAGAATTTTGTCTTTTTTTGAAAGACAAAATTCACATGCCTGTGAAACAGAAGTTTAAGGAAGGCTCTGTTCCAAAGGCTGACCATATGTGTGCTCCAGATATTTCAATCCTATCAGTACCAACCAACCTGGCTGACAGCAAAGGGCTACATTGAACTGTAATTCAAAACATCTGGAGGTTATCCATTGCTGCTGCTTCTTTTTTTCCTGCTTTGCTTTAACATTATTTTAAATTTTGCTTTTTGGTTGGGTTGATGGAGATGAATCCTGCTGAAACTATTTTAGAAGCTGTAGGCAGAGGAGTTAGTGGGTGAAGTACTGATATTTTTGTATGTGACTTTGCTTGTAGACTGAGGGGAACAAGGAAAAATTTCAAGCAAGGCTCAGAAGAAGAGGAGAACGGCTTGTTGATTGTTTGGATGACTGAAGAGTCAAGGGACCCTTCTCTCAAGCCTCTCCTTCATTAAGAAGTAATTTTTCAGAAGTCCATTGAGTATGACTTATGAAATGCTTCAACAGAAATCACGAATGTCACAGATGTTTTTCTTGGACTTACCTGTAAGGCTATCTCCCCTTTTCTCCTCACCTACGTTTCCTTGGCTCAGGCCTGATGATATGGCCAATCACTACCAGGGCTTTCAGGAGTTTTGTGAAAGTTCAGAATGTCTCTGTCAGCCCTGCCAAGCAGACAGCTTTGTTTCTATCATCCGAGTGTAGGAAGTGGCAGCAGGGTGGGAGTGAGAGAAAACTGTAACCCTGCCCCAAATTTTAAACCCACATTGCTTTTCCAGGCCAAAAAGCACACTTCACTCTAGCCAGCAATTGAAGCCAGGATAGCTTTTGGCAGTTGTTGCATCATTACTTGTCAATATTCAACAAAACTTCTCAAAATAGCAGAGGAAGCAATAGGCTTTCAAAGATGGTAGAGGTGATTTAAAAAAAAATCTTACAGATTTTTTTACATTCTGATTTCCTGCCTGCATTCTCGACTCCCCGGGGACCTTTTTCATGCTGCATTGCTAAAATAACAATGAATTTCCATTTGTACCTCTTTGGTTGCACATAAATGCTCAATTAGCATTCTGACACATTGTCAGTCTGTACCAATATAATGAACTTTTATCCCTGTTCTTTTAATTTAATTAACTCAAACAGATCCAATGATTTAGCAGTTATGAAGTGATTTGGGAAGGAAAATCTTGTTCCAAAAAGAACAAATAAGATATGGAGATGGAAAACTGAATACAGAAGTACTTGTATGAATCCTAGTCAAAACAGGCTTTCTTCCTTTGATTACAGTGGTGTTTCATATGTAAAAGTGAGGTTTAGAGGTGAAGGGAATAACTTTTACAAAGGCTACCTTTTCTGTATCTCATATTAATTCTAACACTTAGGAACAACAGTAGAAACAAAAATAATTGAAAGCAATTTTCCCTAGCCAGAGAGATTTGAACTCAAATCATGATATATGGGATCAATGGGGGCTTATACACAAACCCAGCAGCATTGGAGGACATCAAGTTAGAGAAGATTAGCCTCAGATCACCAGGTACAAATCTAGTAGAAGAGCTAAGCAAACCTTGTTTGTAAATCTATCTGTTGAAATCATGCATGAACTGTTTCAAAATGGATATGGAGATTTAATTTATTAAAATGAAATTATGCAAGCAGAGACTTAGATTGACACAATTGTAGTATTTGATTGGGTCTATTACCTATCCAGATTCTGTCCTTCCAATAATTGGGGATGAAAGAAGAAAAGAAAAAATAGCAATAGCACTTAGACTTATAAACCACTTTCAGTGCTATTACAGCCCTCTCTAAGCTATTTCCAGAGTCAGACTATTAGCCCCAGCAATCCGGGTCCTCATTTTTCCAACCTCGGAAGGATGGAAGGCTGAGTCAGCCTTGGGCCAGTGAGAATTGAACTGCCAAACTGCTGGCAGTCAGCTGAATTAGCCTGCAATATTGCATTCTAGCCACTGCGCCACCATGGCTCTTAAGGGAAAGGGAATAGTAGAGCAGATCAGTGTTAAATTTTAGATCCTCCAGCTTCCTAAATGAAGAATAGAACCTCAACCATCCTCTTTTCACTCCCTGGATTTATTTATTCATTACATTTTCTTCCCCCTTTCCTTCAAGGTATTTCTTCCCATCCTAAATTTCATCAAAACAACCCAGAAAGGACGGCGATGTTGAACTCCCACATCATGCTGAACTATTTTCTGGTTTCTCTGATCCTGACTGAAAGAGAATGCTGAAATGCGACCATTGTTTCTCAGGCTAACAATTAAATTGCTTGTTATTCTTCACTAATGGTGGTTAGCTAGCAGTAGATTGTTCTATGGAACTTGTAGAAGCAGGCAGGTTTTCCTCAAGGTAATCTTTTGTTGTGGGTTAAATAGAAAATTAATGCATGACCCAAGGTCATCGGCAGACTTAATGGAAGAATCAAAATCTGAACTACAGTCTTGCTCATCTGAGAGCAATATTGATATTGATCTATATTATATAACATAATTTTTCTGCAGTCTTTTTTCTTAAAACAATAACATAAAATGCCATATATCTTATTATTTTTTCCAAAGTTACCAAAGCAATTCTGGGAGGTAAATGTTTTCACTCTTAATGGCCACAATTGCTTCTGCTCAGATGTCAGCCATATCATTACAAATTATTCAGTTTGATGCAATCTGCATACATTTCACAGATCCCTGCTATCTCTGTGAATATTTTAATTCTTTCCATTGCTGGCTGGGAATCATTCTCCTATCAATTCTAGAAGCTCTCTTCAATAGGGAATGAAACATAGAATATGAAACATCTCAAGGAAAAGGCTAAAATAAGGGAGTTCCTATGTACTCCAGATTAAAAAAAACAAATTCAAGATGCTTGTTCTACTTCATAAGCATTTCCAATAACTTGATCCAGTTGTAGTTTCACTGCTCTGCTTTTAATGTGAATAGTTTTATTTTATTAAACTAGAAGTAATCTTTAGTTTATACTGATTTTATGACACTATAAGATAAAGATTAAGATAGGCAGACATTCTTCGTGGTAACCCAGTCAGAGTGGGCTATATTACCCTAGATATATTCTTGGCCTCCTAACTCCCATTTCAGGAAATAACTCAATACCTTCTTTTAACATGGGCCTTTGAGGATTTTGAGGGCTAGTTGTAGAGGGTGGGTTATCCTTCTTAATCAGTAGTTATACCAATGACAGTTTTTTCATAGTTTACAGATAGTTCATGCTGATATTTCAGTGTATCTCTCAGAACCTTTTGACTGGAGTAGTACATTTGTTCCCTGGTTTTAAGTTTATAGATAAATCAAGGTGACAAATATGCCTAATATTCCTTCCTCCTCATATTTTCCTCCATAGCAACAATTCTGTTAGGTGGGTTGAGCTGATAAAGAGTGACTGGCCCAAAGTCATTAACTAACCAATGAATAGTATTTTAAAAAGATGTAATGCGCATCACTGACATAAAGACAAAAGTGTTTAAATCATACCACTTAGTTTAAAAAGTAGATTTCAATGCCTTTATTTCAATTAATAGCCCAGTATTTAACTGCAGACAGAAAAGAGATTGTGTTTGAGGGTGTAGATCTGCATAGCAACCTCTCAGAAACCATTTTGTAAAAGAACACCTCAGCCATGCTGTCTTGCTAGGCAGATATTTATTTCTTGTTTGCTCAGTCTTTCAGAAGATATCTAGAAAAATGATGTGTCTGCTGTCTGTTGGAGCAATAACATTGCCACAGTACTGAAAGCATTATATCAGATGGCTCAGAAATCTGCTACAATTGTCACAATTTATGCCACAGAAGCATAACATACAGGTAAGAAGCTTTGGTGACATGGCAACTTGAGAAGAAGAAACAAAGAGATCAAAGGAAAGCTTGTTAGTTTATTTGATTGACAAATAAAAATGAAATGCTCCTGCATGAGGTAAATCTTCCAATAGAAATGCTCAGTTATGAGGGGGCCAGTTAGAGGTCATTTATTCCAGTCTTCTATGGATGAGTACGTGTTATGTGCATGTGTATTCAATGAAAAGTGACATCAAAACTAGCATTTGTCATGCCCCTGTCAGAGTCTGATTCTGAGAGGGAAGCTGGGCAGCTGACAGGGAGTGGAAATGTGGCTCCATTAGCTGTGGAAGAAACTGGGTAAGGGCAAAGTCCAGCTGGGTAGAGCAGGAGAGAGGTAGACCAAGGCAGAAGGAATTCAGAGGAAGACTCGGGGCCACCCTCTCTTCATCCTGGGGCATGCAGGGAGAAATGAAGAAGGGAGCAATGTAAGTTGTGTGGCTTACAGGGGAGGAAAGGGCCCTGATTCCCTTCATTAGCTGCAGCTGGGAACACAGTGTTTAAAAATGGAAGCTACGCACAGCAAAGCTGTTGGAAGCAAATAATGAGTTATCTGTTATTGTCGAGGCTTATCTGGGTTCCTGGTGTCTTCCCAACTGAGTGTGTGTGTTTTTTTGGCCTTTCAAGTCTGCAATTCCTTATCCTGCCCTGTCAGGTTAATTGCTGCAGTGTGATTTGTGTGGATTTTTATTTACAGTTTGTATGTACTTTGTTTTTGGAGTGAATTTCCTCCACTTAAAGACTGTTCTTGGGAGAGTTTTTTCTCCAGCCGAAGGTAACCTGGACATTAGTGGGCAAAGTTGGAGGTATTAAAAGGACTCTTCTTGTTTATTTGACTGTGTTCCTTTGTGCCATGCCCCAGGTCATCACAGCATTCTAAACTTTTACTTTTTACGGATCACCACATAATCCCCAAAAGCTTTTGTACACCACCACATAAACCAAGCATTATGGTCTGTAGCATCTATGGTTCTCTCTTAAAAAAAAAGTTACAATGGAAAATAGTGACAATTTGTACAATGGCCAAAAAACTCTTAGATGCTGATGTTCCCTCCTGAAATCTCCTGAAGGATACTGACATAATGCAATATTGATTAAGAACAGCAATATTTTATAAGATTAGGTGACAGAAATTACACCATTAAAAATATTTAGTTTGCTGATCATACTGAGGAGAACCCATAGTAACCTCACAGACAAAAGATGAAGTCATTAGTATAAACTATTGTGAATAATTTTAAGAGCTACATGATATATATAAATTGATTTCTCAAAAGGAAAAATGGGAGAGGAATAAAGAAGCAATATTCATTCAAATATCTATAGTCCAATCAATCTCTGAGAAATTCACATGAAAATATTTTTAAAGAATGGCCATCAGGGCATACTTCTTTTCACGAATGTGTATTGGTCTACTCTGCCACGAATAAATTGGCTTTGTCATTTGTTCAGAAAAATGTCCTGTGATGTCAGTTGAAGAAAAGGTAGAATGAATGGACAAATTGCATTTTTTCCATATTTGATTTTTTTAATGCATGGAAGAATGATCACCAATCTACAATAGCAAAAACCATAAACATAAGCTTGTTCACAGTATGGACAGAGTAATTTCTTTTGTTTGGTGGGTGGCTGTCAGTCATGAGGAGCTTGCCGGAAAAGAGACATGACAATATCACTAATATGGTTGTTGGTTGTACAGCCTTTGAAGATAGAAACACTCAAACCACCCACATTTGGGTGGGCAAATTTGTCAGATTTTCTTTTCTCACCTTCAGGTTGTTTAAATCACAATTAATTCCCACCCAAATGCCTATAAACAAATGCGTAAAATCCATTCATAAATTTTGAATGGAATTCTCTCCCTTATCTGTTTAGCAGGCTACTGCAGCTGTATGGTTCTTTTCAAGGAGTAGCATCTATACAATTTCAAAATGTCTTCAAGTGGTAGCAATTTTGTATGAATCAGGCCAAAGAATAGTGGAGATGTGTTCTCATTGTCCAAATCGGCTGGCTATCTAGTTCTCTGTATTATTCCATTCTACTTCTGGTGGATGTTAAATGCTATCTTCCCTGTGTCTATTGCTCTCTCTTTTTCTTCACCTACTGAGAAAAAAGGTAAATAAATCTCAGTTGGCTCATCCATTGTATTTTTATAGTTATGAGCAGTTCTATAGTTAGTGCATTAACAATAGAAGATCATCACCACTTAAAGGAAGTGTACTTATTATTATCAAAGTTTTTCTCCTAATTGGCTACCACAAGGGAATCTATGCCACAATTTATGCAGGTTGACAGCAAGTTACATCTGATTAGCATAACAACAGGCAGAGATTCGTAGGTGTGGGGGGCAGGTAGAGATCTTCTCCAGGAAAAATCAATAAAGTAAAGTTTCATTGAAGGTGAAGGCTTAAAAATGCTATCTTTAAAGAGATTCTTATTAGTTGCATCAAGGGGTATCCACAACAATAAAATATGCATGGTGACTGTCAACTATGAAGTGAACCTGGATAAGGCCATCTTGGAGGCTTCAAGGTTGCCACACAAAGGTGATGGTGGTGGTGGAGGAGAATAGTTAGATGGGGTTTTATAGCCAAAACAATAAAGGTTTCTTGTGGGAACCAAGGACATTCTCACAGGTGGCTGGCCAGAGTAGGAGTGAAGTAACCAAGCAATCATCCAACACCTTGATTGGTCAGCATGACCAGTGACTTGGGGGAAAGATGTCACTTTTACTTTTTAATTAGGTGAAAGCCACGGGAGCTTTCACTCGTTGTGCCAATATGATGTATCCAGTAAATTGTTCTTTAAGGAATTTGCCTGCTTCAGAGTTCTGCATTACTTGGAACACTGAAAGTGACATTATACAAGCTTCACCCCTTTTATTTGTGGGTGACACTGTGTTCCAAAAGCAAAGAGATAAAGTTTGCATTATGATGTCATGGCACTTATTTTGTCATTTCCCTCCTTGTTCCCATGGATGGATGCTTTCCAAGTGGCAAAATTAAAATATTCTTTAGGGATAAGATTTAATTATTTCCTGAGGCATCAAAAGGGTGGTTCAAGGAATCTTCACTCTTAAACAAAGCACTAAACAAAATTGTGCACATGCACAATATACAAACATTTCCCAGGTGCATTTGCAGCAATTTGGTCTCCTCATCAGGAGCATTAAAATTGGGTGAAAGAAGACAAGATATTCCACTCCATCTTTGTTCCATGTCAACTTATTATCTTTCACAATGATGAACAAAATACAAATAAACTGATTTTCCCATTTCACTGATAATTACCTTTATTGCTGATTAATTATATCCTTTTCCCTACTATGCATTCATGCTGTGACCTACAGACAAACATTAAGAGAGGGGGTCGTCCTATTTTCCAAAGCACCAAAAGGACAAGAAGCAGTAGATGGAAACCAATCAAGGAGAGAACCAACCTAGAACTAAGAAGAAATTTTCTGACAGTTAGAACAATTAATCAGTGCTTGCTTACGAAAGTTATGGATCCTCCAACACTGGAAGTTTTTAAAAAGAGACTGGACAATCATTTGTCTGAAATGGTATAGGGCCATGATGGCAAGCCTATGGCACGCCCAGAAGAGCCCCATTGCACATGAGTATGTGTGCCCCACCAGCCAGCTGATTGCCGGGTATTTGCTGCATATGCGAGGGGAGATGCGCGCAGGGGACACGTGCATGCATGCATAGAGGCATGCAGCATGTGTGTTATGATATGTGCAGAATAACCCTTGAGTAATAAGGATATGCACATGGAAACGTTTATGAGAGTAGTTATGAATAATTATTCAACCACACACAGATACACTAAATTGAGTTAAAGTTTACTTTAAGAAATAGCGTAGTCCAATAAACAGTTCAGGTCATATAGGTTTATCAGTCCAAAGAATATCCAATTACAAATCTTCTTACCGGTTGCCTTTGTCATTTACAGTAAACAAAAATATCAAAGTATAAGCACAGCATAAATATAACAGAGAACCTTAGATAGCAACAGAATGTCAGAGAGACAGAATGTCAGAGAGAGCAAGCTATGATCTTTAGCTCCCTCTTATGGTAATTTGCAATATAATCAACCAATCGGAATATAGTATAGATCAATACAGTGATTTTGTCTTAAAGCTACAAACATACATTGGTGGTTTATATATTGCCAACCCAACTAATTAGTGGACAGATCCCTAACTATGTGGTGGGGTTGCATGTGTATGCATAGAGGCATGTGGTGTGGGGGGGGTCGCATGTGCATGTGCAGAGGTGCACAGTGTGCACTCAGGATGTCATGCATGCATGCACGTGGTGTGGAGAATCGTGCATGCATTGCATCATGGGTGCATGCATGCGAGCGCATGCATGCATGCACATGCATGCACTTTTGGTGCACAACATGGAAAAGGTTAGCCATCACTGGTATAGGGTTTCCTACCTGAAGGAGGAGGCTGGACTTGTCAGTAGAAGATAGCCAAGGTTCCTTCCAATTATTATTCTGTTATACTGTATTTCCCATTAGTACAACTTCACTCAGTTTGGTTATCTTCTATACCATCAGTGTCAAACTTGCATTGTCACGGCATTGTCACGTGACATATCACAACTTTTTTCACCTTCTCTAAACCGAGCATGGCGTGGCCAGCATGTCATGCATCCAGCCCGCAGGTGGCAAGTTAGATATCCCTGTTCTATACCATATTTCTTTTCCATCTATTCCAAATAATTAGGAAATTATTATATATCATACAAGTATCCTTTCCTCCAGAAGTTGTTCTATTTTGACTTTTGGTTTGTTTTTTTTCCATTTCACAGTCATTTTCTTCCAAGTATCATTTTTTAGATTACCAAATGATGGTCTGTCCCTCTTTCAGAACCGCTCATCACCTTTGTATCTTTCATTCATTCTCTTAATCTTTCATCATCAATTGACAAATCAATTATGCTTTTTCATTCCTTCCTTTGCCAGGTGTTCACATGGGGTAAAGCAGTGGTCTCTTTTCTTGGAATAACACAGCTGTCTTCTACAGCTGCATCACAAGCCTGGAAGAAGATATTTTTGGCTTAAGGAATTGTAGACAGGTGCTATGGGCATTTCCTTGTATGTTGCAACTCCCTCCACTATCACCAGATTTTGAAGTAGTGCAAAGCCCGGTTTGCTAAATTGAATCCAATTTTTACACTTCGCTTTCTGCCCTAACAACTTCAGATGTTTGAAAGCAATACTGAATAATGAAGGAAGTAAATAATGGAAGTGTTGTACAATCTCTTGCATTTGTGGGCACAATTCCCCTTATTGATCTTTCCATCTTAAGGGACAATGTCACCTACGATCTCTCTAATGGATGACTTTGTTCCTGTTAAGCCAGGAAACAAATTTATATGTTTATCAAACTCTCTTCTTCAAATGAAAAGGGAAAGAACAGGTTAGTGTTGAAAAGTCTTTTAGCCTGATGGTCTTCCAGAAGAGTAGTTTTCAGTGAACATGAACACTGAAATCAGAATCTATGAAGAGTGAAGTGCTGATATCCTTTAGAAATTCTCTTCTGGAAATATTGCTTCTGACACTGGAAAGTTCTTTTTTAAAAAGAATAATCTAAGCAGAAGTTATACATTCTCAGTGGGTATTTCTGGTTAGCCTGTTTTCCACCGGCTGTGTAACAATTTGAGAAGAAGAAAAATGGAATTGGCAGTTTATATTGCAAATATCCATTATCAGACACAACAAGGTATATCTCATGGGCTATTTGGGGGTTATCTGGATTGCCTCAGACAAAATGGTAGCTATCATATTGATGGCCATGTTGCCATGTATAGAGAGTCAACACTTCTGTTGGAAATCATTCTAATGTAAAAGCTCCCTGCCCAAAATATTAGTAATGAATCAGGCATAAGAATCGATAGTCCAAGCTGCAATTTATCAAGTGTATTTGAAGAGAAGTGATGTGATTTACTTCTACTGAACATAAAGCTTTAAAAACAATTTCCTAGTCATAAAGTAAGAAATCCTCCTATTTTCCTATTGGATGAACTAAACCTTAACTGGGAATGAACCCAGAAAAAAAAAACATTTGGTTTTGCAAGCTTTTTAAAATTATCCTGCTGTAAACATTTTAAAGGTACCTTCCTATTGCTTTTAATGGCTTCAAGATGACACAAACCTAAACAGTATTTCTCTTTGAGCTTGTAAAATTTCTTCAGCTGAGGCAAAAGAAAGATGAATTTTTTCTATATGATACTTCTCTAGTTTTGCTCTCTAATTTGTGTAAGGTTGTAATTCCTTTTTATTCTTTTTTTTCATTCATCATGATAGGGATTCTCAGAATTTCTTTTTTAAAACATTGGCCTATGAAGTAAGGACAAAGAGAGAATGGATAGCTTGAACTATTTCCAGTTCTGATCACTGTTGCATCTATAAGTTTGCTTGCAATATAAAATATATTGTGCAGTGGGCTACATCAAAAAGGATCAGTTGATTCAACCAGCTAAAAATAGCTCAGTACAGACCCCATCATGCTCAGGGTTAAGTCTTTGGTCCCCCAAATTAGAAGAAGAAACATTATTATGTTTCTCTATGGTCTACATAAAAGGATTGAATTAATCTTACATTGATTAACAATGGATATTGTATGAAACTCCCCTCCTTTCCTGTTAATTAGTGTTTCCTCTCTCTTTGTTATTTTTAATTAATATATCTAGATTTTTTTTTCTCTGCATCATCATAGTGTGTCTTTTTCTTCTGTTGGTAATGTAAATGTCTGTACTTCATTATTAAAATAAAAAATAGCAAGCTATGCAATGGATATAGTTATAGTCATATATTAATCTATTTTGCTTACTTAGTTCTCCAACAAATAGAGCTAAAGAGAAACTAGTTGAGAAAATAAGCCTCTTGATTATAGGATTTGCTGCCAAGTCCTAGCTACATAGAACTCATCTTCCAACACACTGATTGTGGCCAAGTCCCATGGGGAAAAATGAGTGAGTACTATGTTAGTAAGATGGTGACTTGTGTTGCCATAGTCAACAATAACAAGATTTGAATGAATTATGTCTTATTGAATTAGGGTACATTGTAGAAACAGGCTTATTTTTTTGGGGGGGGGGTGTCTTATTTTTTTCCATGTCTTCTATTTGCTCATAGTGGGCAGGAGGCCACAAGGATCTGTCCCACATGCTCCACACCAGTTTACCTCAGGCCGCTGCAGTCAGGCCATCCACCTGACACCGTCCTCACCTCTTGGCTGTGGCACTATCACACTGCTTGGCCTGCTCCATTCTGAATACAAGCAAGAAGTGGTAGTGGCCACGTGGGCTCCTGCTGCAAATGGCTGATGGTGCTGTTGCCATGAGGCAGGTATTGGGGCATGGATAGCCTGGCTGCGGCGGCCACCCTCACCTCACCTTGTGGCCATGATGCCATGAGAACCAGGTGAATGGGTGGCCAGCCAGCTGCATAGGCTCTTAAGTAGGACTTATTTTGGAGGGCAGGGCTTATATTATCTGCACATGTAAAACATGCTAGGACTTACTTTTAGGATAGGTCTTATTTTCAGAAAAACAGTGTTATTGTATGTAATTTTCATTAATATAGTTAGCTTTGTAACAAATGTGAGCTAGCATCTACTCAGAGAGGTGTACAATTTGAAGAATAAACTGTATTTTCAGTTTCCCAACATAATATCAAATTTAGTATAGCTTTAAAGTGCTGTGTATAGCTCATGTTTTTCTCTAAAATATATATCTTTGCATGCTTTAATTCATGAGGATTTGTTCCAGGTACCCCATCTATGTGATTTCATGAAAGTTTCCTTCTGAAGGCACCTTCAGTTTGAGTCGTGTAAATTGGGCATGTTTCTCAAAAGTAGTCTTTTGAAAAACAATAAAAATTGTATCTGAAGGTTAGGCAGATTCTTGATGTTTAAGAATATCATTTTCATGGATCTGAAATGTCTGGAAGCAATCAGTTCTTTTCCTAGTCCTTCCTTTAGGCAGTCACTTGTGGCACTTAGCTCATGCTGAAATGGCTCTTCTTACAGAACAGTTTTCATGAGTTTACGTAGCTTTTATGAAACAAGACCAGCAGATATTTTTCCTTTCCATAAGGAGTGGACAACGGATTGTCCTCTAGATTCCACTGAACTTCAACTCCTAGCAGCCTCACTAGAGTGAGATGTTTTATTTTATATTATTTATATCTTGCTTGTATTATTTTTTACAAATAACTCAAGGCAGCAAACATATCCAGCATATCTCCCTCCTCCTATTTTCTCCACAATAACAACCCTGTGAAGGAGGTTGGGCTGAGAGAGAGTAACTGACCTGAAGTCACCCAGCTAGCTTTCATGTCCAAGGCAGGACAAGAACTCATGGTCCCTTGCTTTTTAGCCTGGTGCTTTAATTGCTAGACTAAACTGGCTGGCTGTTAGTTAACAATTAACAATCCATTGTGATTGTACTTTAGTAATGCCTGCTTTAAATCAATTTGGGGGACTTTCCAGGAGAGAAAATGTTGTAAGATACTTTAGCATTGTTTCCATGCTACAGTTAAATCAACTGAGGCTGTGAGAAAGTGTTTACAGTTGAGATCAAATATTGAGGAATAGGAGAGGTGAACCTTAAACCAATGGCTTCATAATGCAGAGCTTATAGATGATATAATTTACTAGCTCTAGACTAGCAGTGTGCTTTAATTTATTTAAGTTTTATTGGAAGCTTGCTGGTCAGCACAAAGAGATTTTAAAAGAAATAACAATAACATAGAAGAAAAAGAAGCTTATGCTTCTTGTAACCTCCTTAGCTGAGCAGCTGTTGGTCCAATATTTTCAGGACAAATGATATCAGGTGTACAAAACCATTTGCATTCCACCAAATATCCTGTATATACGATAGATAATGACATGGAAGTTGTATGGTTTGACTAGCAAATGACTTCCCTGGGCTCCAATTCACTACTAACTCTGATCCTCATATGCATTTAGTTCGCACTATGACAGTAGGGCTAATGCTGAGAAATCCACCTTGGTATTTTATTTGGATTTTAGCCACCTGTTTCATTCCTTCATTCACATCCAGCAGAGATGGGGATGTAATAATAGCCCCAGGCTTTCAAAGATTATTGGAATTATCCCAGTGGAGATGTTTTATTGAGACACATTCACTCATAACAAATTTTATCAACTCACTTTCCAATACACTGCATTTTAAAGTTTGCTTTTTTGGATGGACTTCAATGTGAAAAACAAAATATTGTTTTTTAAAAAACATATTCACTTTTTTTAAAAAAAAACCTGTCACGTCAGAGACAATTGGCAGGATAATTTCAGTCATAGTTCATTATTACAGGCATTGAAGAAGTTGAGAGGAGATTTGGTATCCCTTCAAAGTATCTTTTCTTGGGGGTGGGGACACAAACCACCTCTAAAATCTGTTAAGATACGATTAGCCTGATCAACCATCCCATAAAAACAAAATACTCAGATGTCATCAAATGAAAGCTACTTATAGTTACATGCTACGGATTAGTTTTGACTCTACAGAAACACAGAAAGGAATGACTAATCAATTGTATTCACATTGTATTCACTGGGGCTTATTCGGTCAGATTGTAATTCTGTCCAAAAGATGGGTAAGTAATCCCAAGGCCAAATGTGCCCCTTGGCCTAATTTAGAAAAGCTTTAGCAAGTTCTGAGCAAAATGAGCTGTTTCTTTTGGCAAGAGGAAAAAGGGATTGGGAATTGGGTGAGAAAAAGGAGTCAAGAAAAGAATACATAAGAATTGCAGAAAGAAGGGAAAGGGCAGCTCAGTCCACCATTACAGATAATCCTCAATTTACAACTGTTTCTGTAGCAATAGTTCAAAGTTAAAATAGCACTAAAAAAAGTGACTTACAACCAGTGCTCTCATTTATGACCATCGCAGCATCCGCATAGTTCAGTTCAGCTGATCAAAATTCTGGCACTTGGCAACCAGAATGTATTTATGATGATTGCAATGTCCCAGGGTCATGTGATCACCATTTGTGACTCTAACGACTTGCCTCTCCTCTCTCCTCAGGAAAGCAGAAGTCTTGAAACCAGCATTGTTTCAAAATGAACTTTTATTGGGAGGCAGGGATAGCAAGAAAAGCAAGTCAGGATCTGAAATTCCCACTCAAAACCATTAGGTTAAAAGTTGGAGAAACCCCTTCCCTTTGTCCAGTCCGAAAGCGAGCCAATAGAATAGAATAGAATAGAATAGAATAGAATAGAATAGAATAGAATAGAATAGAATAGAATAGAATAGAATTCTTTATTGGCCAAGTGTGATTGGACACAAGGAATTTGTCTTGGTACATATGCTCTCAGTGTACATAAAAGAAAAGATACATTCGTCAAGAGTCAAGAATCATAAGGTACAACACTTAATAATAATCATAGGGTACAATAAGCAATCAAATCATACTAGGAAACAGTCATTAAAAATCGTTAGGATACAAGTGAGAAAGTTACAGTTATACAGTCACAACTGGGAGGGGGTGGGTGATAAGGAGTGATGAGAAGATTAATAGTAATAGTAGTGCAGACTTTGTAAATAGTTTGGCAGTGTTCAGGGAATTATTTGTTTAGCAGAGTGATGGCATTTGGGAAAAAAACTGTCTAGTTCTGGTGTGCAGTGCTTTATAGCATCGTTTTGAGGTAGGAGTTGGAACAGTTTATGTCCAGGATATGAGGGGTCTGTAAATATTTTCATTCCACAAATGTGAAATTGCTATGAGAACCTTGGGCTGGGAAGGTGATAAGATGCTGTTCTTAGGCACTGTTAGCTCTCTCCCTCAGAGCTGAGACAAAACAGATGGCCCTAGGCTATTCCCCACTCCAATTCCCATGAAAGTACATCAAAATAAAAGAAAGACCAGAGACAAGGGAAGGTTGTAAACTGGCATCCAGGCCCTCCTGGCAGGAATGGCAGCACCCTGATAGGAATCTATGGAGACCTGACAGTGACCTTCTCAGCCGGCTTCCAACAACCAAGCAAATGGGGGAGCCAGATTGCATGATTCACTTATCAATAGCAATGATTCACCTAACAACTGTGGCCAAAAAGGTCATAAAATTGGGTGAAACATGCTACATAACCACCTTGCTTAAAACAAAAATTCTGATCTTAATTGTGGTCTTAAATTGAGAAATACCTGTAATTACTTCAGACACAATTGCTGTAGTATTATTAGAGCCACCTGTAATACATTACTCCTTCTTTACTGCACATGGCCTCTACTTTAGAGACTTATTGGAGGTAAGTCCCATTTAAATTAACAGAGCTTATTACTAAACTCCATGAGTGTAATTTGTCTGGATGGATTTTAGATATTATTTTGTGCTTAGCAAAAAAATAATAATTAGTGAGCTAAATCTGGTCCACTCTTAAGTAAATCCAGCTATTATTTTAACTGCAAGAACTCCCCAGTACCTAGTTGTCACCAAATTCAAATCAAGACTAGTCCAACTTCCCCACTTTGTAGTGACTCCAAACTTTGCTGTCCTGAATCATTTTAGCATTAAAATTCTCGTCAAGCTGATAAAAGTATATCCAATCCAATTTGGGGCACAGCGGCTTCCCAGTTACAATTTTTGAGTTGACTATTCTGCTGACTTCATTAGGTTGGCCTTTACTGCAAATCTTTTGGGCACTATATAACATAACATTATAAGTACATGTTTAAAAAAAAAGCACATTTTCATAGATAGATGAAGTTGCAGAAAAGACGGAGAAAGATGTGGTTGGAAGGAAGTAATTTCTTACATGGTAATCCATAAACCTAGCAGAGGTCCAGCCAATGCCTGTTTGAGTTGTGCAAGTGAGTTCCAACAGTTGAAATAAATTTACAGGCTGCTGATGGGCATCGTTATTATATAAATCACTTTCCTAGCAGGGGAACACAAAGAAACATATGTGCTTCCAACAGGGTTCTCTTATTGATAAGGTGAAAGTATGACAGATGGCCGGAGCACTTTTTGGCTGCGGTGTTTCAGCATTAATGCTGGGAGCGCTAATCATAGCACCACACATGAAACTAGGACGAGGCATCACAATCTGCGTCCTTTACCTGCTGGGTCTTCCTGATTGCAATATCACATCAGTCTCAGGGAATGCAACAAGCTGTCACTCAAACTGCTCAGACTTTCCCTTAACTCAGCAGCTCTCAAGTTGTTCTGAAAGTGTAATGGACTTCAGCAGTCCAGGCTGCCTGAAAAAGGATGGGCTGATGAAGTGAGAAGATCCAGGCTGGGGAAATTGGCTTTAATGTTACAAATGGATTGTGCTTGATAGGCTAAGATCTGGAAACTCTACTCCACCATCAATAACACTCATTATGGGGTGGGAGTCAGATCATGGGCTTTTTTTGTTTTGTTTTTGCAAGCCCTGAGCCTATCCTGAACTGTTTCATTTGAGAATTTCACCAGTCGCCTTTTCTAAAAGAGAGACAGAAAGGAGAAATGATAGAGAAAATGTACAGGGACTTCAAGGTCACAATGTAGACATAATTCTGAGGAAGGACCTCTGTAAGGAACCATGACACAGTTTCCCCATTTGACAACTTTAACCCATGTTGTTATCAAGTTATTTCTTCCAGAGGCTTGTAGCACCTCTATTGATCTTCTTCTTCTTCTTGTGCCATATCCGTCATTGGACATTGGTGATCATGTTGGCGGGTCCTATTTTTAACAACAGCTGCACAAAAAAGTGCTGCTGAGTTTTGTCCAAACCAGCTCCTGCTTCTAGCAGACCGGGAAATTCTTAGCACCCCTGTCCCATTTAAGGGGTGCCTATACTCGGGGCCATAGTTAGGTTTTGCCTCCATTAACATGATTTTCCTGGGAAATATAGTCTTCCCTTTGCTTTCTACACTGCTGTGTACTGATACAAGTGGGGGGGAAAGAGATTTTCCCAAGTCTCAAGCTTTGATAAGCCTTCTCCAAGCTGACATCCTCTGAAAAATGTTTACTTGCAGTAAGCTCACCTCTAATGCTTTTTGAAAAAGCCCTTTCTTCCCCAAGTCGTACCTCAAGAATTTTGATTTACTTACAGAAAAGTAACGGTATAATAAGATGATAATTTATCCCTGTGCTTCCCATGACATCTGTCTGGAGCCCATTGACATTCATCAGAGCCCACAATAAAGCAAAGCCCAAAGAGAGTGCAGTCATCCTTAAACTTATCCCTAGATTTCCTCTGCCTAGATAACTTCTAAATCTATGGATTTTGACTCATAGAATTCCCCAGACAGGTTCAAGAAGCACGATTTGTCTTATACGTGTACATTACTTATGTGTCACAGTCAGCCATTCTGAGTAAACCAGATAGAAAACATGACAAGATGTGCTAATTCTACCTTACTGCAAGGCTACATTAACAGAATCTTGCAAATCTCGAAGTACAAATGTACAAACGACTTGCTGTCACTTTTAATTGCCTGAACAATTAGGTGCTTCCCAAGTTTCTTTCTCTGACTGTGAAGCCATTGGGGGCTCCTCTATCTTTTTTCTGATTGTTCTTATGTAGCATCTCTTCCCCTCTTTTCCCAAGGCCATCCACATATTCCATGAAAGTCATATCATTTGAATGAAGTCAGTGGTGGGATTCAAATATTTTTGCCACCGGTTTGGTGGGTGTGGCTTGGTGGGTGCGTTTTCCGTGCATGTGCATGCCAAAGACGCACTCTGTGCAGGTGCAGAAGTGTTTTAACTCATCTCCTGCAAGCCTGCATGATCCTGGTCACTTCAGCAGCTGCTGCACAGCACTATTCTGTGCCACGCAAAGCAGGTGCACTTCAAATTCAGTGGATAAAGGTGAGCATGGGAGCCCGGGCGGGTGGATGGGACCAACAGCAGAGCAGTGGAGAGAACCGGTTTGGTCTCCGCTGCTTATTGCTGCTACCAGCTTGCCAGAACTGGGCTGAACCGATAGTATATCACCACTGAATGAAGTCCTCCAACATATCTATCATATACAGCAAGGGTCTTCAAACTTGGCAAGTTTAAGAGTTGTGGACTTCAACTCCCAGAATTCTTGAGCTAACATGACTGGAGGAGGAATTCTGGGAGTTGAAGTCCCCAAGTCTTAAAGCTATCAAGTTTGAAGACCTCTGATATACAGGCTAAGAATATGTAGTGGCTGAATAATGTAGTAGCAGCAGCTCTGAGAATTCAAAGCTAACACCAGGCCACTGCTTTGTGGATCCTCCACTTTAATTATCGACAATAATCAATTATATTGTTTACAGTATAATGTACAGGGAAAATGAGCTGAGAGTCTGATAGGTGAGCATTTGCTTGTGGCATGGCATCTAAAACCCACACTTTAGACTTACCAATATGATTCCAAGATTTAATGGATGGTTGTATGGTATAATTATATTGTGATATAATTATTGGGTCTGATTCTACATTTAGATCAAACATCTGGGTTAGTATAATGTTCACAATCCTGTTTCTGTTCTGTTCATACTTCACCTTCTGACATTTTGCTGGTGAAGTAGAGAGTATTCAGTGCTTTACTAATAACTCTCTTATGAGATTTTCTATCTTCTATCTGATTTTGCACAAAATCATGCTTTACATGATCCTTTGAGATAAATTAATTCTTATTAGACAATGCTTACTACTGCAAAAGATATCACAGAATTTCTTTTCTGTCAATGGAATAAAGGGACTGAGTTAAGGTGATATGCAATTCTAGAAAGTCCAGTCCTTTTAGACTCTCTGTTACACGAAGGGAGACTGTCAGATCAAATCCCTCAGATGCTTTGTATTTGGTCACCAGCTGCAAGGAAAGTAATTAATTAAAAATATGGCTTCAAAGGGACAGAAAACAGGTCAATCCACTTCTAGTCTGAAGTTCCCAGAATGGTAAGCTGTGGATTCTACTCATCCAGATTCCCTGGGATCACTCTGCCAAGTATGCTGAAGAAGAGCTAGAGAAGAGGATGTATGCCTTAGAATCAGTAACTTTCCAATGTTAGAAATTGGTCTTCCTTTGAAATGAGCAATCTCCCCCCCCACATCACATTTTTGCACAGTCAAAAATCTGAGCAAAGTAGGGAAGTACTGAAATATTATATGTTGGAATTGGTGCACATTCTTTTCATTCCAGGGAACCAAGTAACAACCTAGAATAGAATGGAATCATAAGGCTGGAAGGGACTTTGGAAGTCTTCTAGTCCAATGCCTTATCCAAGGCAGAAGACCTTATACTATTTTAGATACAGATAATATAGATACAGATAATCAGAGTTGGAAGGTTCCTTGTAGGTCATCTAGTCCAATCCCCTGCTGAAGCAGGAGACCCTACACCATTTCTGACAGATGGCAGTCCAATCTCTTCTTGAAAGTCTCAAGTGATGGCAAGCTGTTCCACTGGTTGATTGTTCTCACTGTCAGAAAGTTTCTCCTTATTTCCAGGTTAAATCTCTCATTGTTCAGTTTCCATCCATTATTCCTTGTCTGGCCTTCAAGTGCTTTAGAAAATAGACTGACCCCTTTCTCTCTGTGGCAGGCCCTCAAATATTGGAAGACTGCTATCATGTCTCCCCCTGGTCCTCCTCTTCACTAGACTAGTCATGTCCAGTTCCTGTAACCGTTCTTCATCTTGAACAAATGATTATCCATTCTTTTCATGTAAACCTCCAGCAATGGAGCACCCACAACTCTGGGAAGTAAGCTGTTCCATTGAGCAATTGGTATCACTGTCAGAAATTTCTTCTTAGTTCCGGGTTAGATTTCACTTTAGCAAGTTTCCACCCATTGCTTCAAAGCATCCTTAGGTGCTTTGGAATCAATCTCCTCCAATAAATCTTATTCTCTAAGAAGCCTTCATAGGTTGCAGGCCCAGATGAGAGCATGAAGATAAGATTTTAGTGAATTCACTGAGTTCCCTTAAATTCAGTGGAATTTAATTCTGTGTAAGCATGTATAGAATTGTATTAAAAACTTCTTAATTCTGGTTGGATTGTGGTGACAAGAAATCAGAAGGTGTCCAGAAAGGGGACAAACCCCTTATACATTTAACTGTGAACAAAAGGATGCTTCATTGGATGTATCTCAATTTCCCTTTTCCACATACTTTTTAAAAGTTTAGGGGCTTAATGTTCTTGCATCTGGCTATCCTAGAGGAGAAAATTATATATTTATAAGACCTGAAACAATAGCTCATGGGAACATTAGGTAGGATGACAGAATGTAAGTTTAAAATGCCAATTCCCCCCTAGTTTCAGGATCTGGGAGAGCTCTTGCCCATGACAATTAGGACAATCAAACATGATGCCCAGAGAGTTTGTTTGAAATATTAATTAAATGCAAATTAAACCCATAACACATTAGCACAGAAAATTGCTTACAGGGTTGCTATAACTGAGCAATGTGTGGCAGCACCCAATAAAATAAAGAGCTGTTGTTGAGATCAAAACCTTGTTTTGAAAAAAATATATAAAAAAGTAACTATGGACTGTGAGAAATGTAAGATTACAAATGAAAACTGTATTTATCAGTGACTGTTCTCATTATGAAAGATGCTGTTTTGCAGAAACCATATTGTACTTCAGGAAAAGGTTGATTTGCATGCATGTTTTCTAACTCTGCTCCATCTGTTTGTGTGGCAGGCTGCCTGTGAACAAGGGGAGAGATGGTTTCAGCCAGGCCAAAATGTCAGTGGCAGATATGGTTTTGCCAGTATGGAAAGCCAGCCCAAGCTTCTGTAGCTAATAATTGTACCAGGTGGTCATTATAAAGTAATTCCCGAAACCATCTCTGGAAGCAAATACTCTTTAATAGAACAGCTTTGATTAGCTGTTCAGCTGCTACTTCCCTACCCCAGCCTCTGTTATTTATTTGCTAGAAACCAGGAACAAGTAGAGATAATATCCTTAGAAATTGATAATTAAAACAAAAATAGGAAATCTGGTGCCCTACAAATGTCTGGGTAATGCAATTGCCATTATCTCTGACCACTCCTGTTGCTTGGTGCTCATGGCAGTTGCAGTCCAACTACCTGAGGGTGCCTATTCTGGAATTAAAAAGTCCTGTATCAGTGGTGGGATTCAAATTTTTTTACTACCGGTTCTGTGGCCGTGGCAGGGGAAGGATACTGTAAAAATCTCCATTCAGAAGTGGTATTTGCCGGTTCTCCAACTTACTCAAAATTTCCACTACCGGTTCTCCAGAACTGGTCAGAACCTGCTGAATACCACCTCTGTCCTATATGCTGTATTTTTAAAAATGTTTTGGCCAGATTTCACCTGAAAATGGTGAAATTTCTTGTTTGTGAATCTCATCTCAACACAATTTTAAATAAAATCAACATCAAATCAATAAGCAATAAAATGATCATACGATATATAAATAAAATCAATGTTGCAGAAGAACAAAAAGATGAGAGCATATTGAAAAATATACATTTTTGCTTCATTTTGTCTCACACTCAAATTTTTTAGTTTGTTTTTTAGATTTATGCCCACTGCTATCAAAAATGTCTGGTTGGCTTACAATGAACCCATAAAATAATAAAAATAATGTCCATAGTATAATAAGTCAAACAAGCAAAAGTCAAAGAATATAATACAATAAAACATTCATGGTAAATAAATGAAACAGAATTAAAATAAACAAGTCAACTCTTCACACACACTTTTGTTTTTTTACAAAACTAATAAATTTGAAACGATACAATATTTCATTCTCCAAAGTTTTCTGGAAAAGTTCTGTTCTAAAGAACTTGCAGAAATATTGTGGTTTCTGACTAAATTTCTGTAGTGTTGTGTAACAACAGAAAAGCAGTGTTTGCATTCCTCTGTCTTTTAAATGCAGATGGACTGCTGAATCTTGTCCTGATGGGGCTGATATTCAGATATTCCTGGAACATATGGAAAGACAACATTGCTTCATTTATTGTTCTCTTTTTTGTCTGCTATGGAGGAGCTCTTGCTGGGTTGTTTTGGGGATTTGATGAAGAGCCACTTGGGATAACCACATGTTTTTAGGACTTCCTTGAGATGTTTTAGTTCTTTTCCTTTTCCATCTTTGCTGGTAGGCAGCCCTTCAGTTCAGTGATGTAGGGTTCTGATAACTCCCATTCTGTGCTCCAGTGGGTGGTGAGAATCAAAATATAAATATTGATCTCTGTGGGTTTTTGATGTTAAGGCTTCTGTCTTCCTCAATGTATACTGCACTGTCCAGGATGGCTAGACTATTTTCCTGTGTGAATTTGATATATCTGTTGACAGAGTGGAGAGATACAGAGTGATTTTGAGGACCCAGATAAACCTCCAAGTGGCCTCAATAACTCTCTAAAACAATGCAAATGACCAGTTGTCTTCAAGGAATATAAATCCTCTCATTCTCCATCATCCAGTCAGAGCTGAAGAAGCTTCTTGGATGAAAAGTGAAACATATTCAAAGAAAAACAAGAAAGTCCAGTTGCCTCTTTAAAAAGCACCTTTGGGATAACTTCCAACTTCTTTTACAAAATATTTAGTTAAAACTGAAATCCAACTCTTCCTTAAGCATTATACTACAGCTTCCATTTTTCCAATCAATACATTTTACCTGTCATCGTATCCATACATCATAATTTGATTTTTTCCCCTGTTTCTTGCAAAAAGTCAACAAATGGCTTCCAATTAGTATTAAATGTTTGGAGTGAGACATTCTAAAAGGAAGAAAGGTGACTTTGAATAGAGCTGAGGGGTAGAAGGAAGAAAGTATGTGCCTTTTTCCTCTGCATGTCTTGGTCAGCAAAGGTTTCCTTCTCTGCAACAATCATTGCAAGTGTCTTATTTGCCAACAGTGGAAGCAGAAGGAGAAAGGGGAGGAATGCCAAACTGACTGAGACCAGAGGAAGGCAGATAGCAGAGCCCAAGGCCAGCAATGCAAAGCAGATGGCTAGGGACTGTATGGACTGAAGAGAAATGCCAGGAATTTAGATTCACTTGTAGGTAAACTGTACAGTTTAGACCAGGGTCTCCAACCTTGGCCACTTTAAACTTGGTGGACTTTAACTGGGGAATTCTGGGAGTTGAAGTACACCAGGCTTAAAATGGCCAGGTTGGAGACTCCTGGTTTAGATTGTACAATGCCTCAAAGCTGCTCATCCTACAGCAAGAGTTTTAAGGCATTCTGAGTGACAGAAATATTTTTTCCCTTGATCCTCTCTGTAGCAGAACTGGGGATTTATCCCACCAACTTCAATAGCAAGCTGCTTGAAGTGTTTCTGGAACCTGTATGATGATGTTGTGATTAGTGATAAGCACAGTATCAACTTAATACTGTTGATGTGTAGCTCTTGCTTTTACTGTATTAATAGCAATAGCACTTAGACTTACATACTGCTTGACAGTATTTACAGCCCTCTGTGTAAGCAGTTTACAGAGTCAGCATATTGCTTCCAATAACATGAAAGCTCTTACTGTTCCAACAAGGTTTGGGGGGAGGGGAGTGGGAAGGGGCATTTGGAGGAATTGTCCAAGTGAAAGGGAAAACATTTGATCAGTTCCCCAACCCTGAAATTAGGCTTAATTTAAACTAAACTGTAAGAAAACTGAAGAGAATCCAGTTTCTTGAACCTATGATGGTGTCTACTTTAATACAAGGGGCTACATAAACTTTTGAAAATTACTATGCAGGTAATCTTTAATTTATGAACACAATTGAGTCCAAAATTTATGTTGCTTAAACAAGACATTTGTTAAGTGAATTTTGTTCCATTTTATGACTTTTTGTCATGCCCTTGGTTGAGTCGGACTCTGAGGGAGAGGAGGAACAGCCGACAGGGAGTGGAGGTGTGGCTCTGGAGGTTGTGGAGGAGGCTGGGAAAGGGCAGAGGCCAGCTGGGCAGTCAGAGGAAGAACCAGGCCCATCCCCTCTTCATCCTAGGACATGCACGGAGGAATGGAGAAGGAAACAACTTGGCTTATGAGAGAGGAAGCAGCCATGATCCCCCTCATTGTTTGCAGCTGGGAGACTAGTATATAAGAGAGACGATTACAACACAGCATTGCCAGAAACAAAGCATGTGTTATTTTGGGCTGAAGTTATCTTGGTTGGCATTTTTCCAACAGACCATGCCTTGTTATCTCCTTGAATTTAGTAATTACAGGACTTCCGGTGGCAAGGGAAGGATGAAGAGAGGTGCAGAAACCCGTCTTTGGTTTCAGTTAATCTCTTTTTGCAGTTGGCACAATCCTTTGAGGGTGCACAAGTCCCGGAGAGATTCGTGCTGGCGTGGGGGAGACTCGGGTTGCAGTGTGGGGAAGGCAACCCCCCTGCAGCTAAGAGGAGCCCTCCAGAGCCCAATGAGCAAGAGACAGCCTCCTATCAATGGCGGCTCCAAAGTCCAGACTGCCACCAATGTAAAGAAGTGAGTGAGTGACAGTTTGAGAGATCATTGGGGAAGTGTGGCAGAGAAAATTAATGGCAGAGAGGAGGATTGGAATGCAATAGACTTTTATAAGGCTGTTACAAGTGTCTGTCCAGAGCCCTAAAAGAAAGCAGCCAAAAAGCAGATGCGAGGCAAGTGAAAGTGAAAGGGCTTGGCAGACAGGAGAGAGAGAGGACAGTAATGAGTAAAAAGGGAAGTTTACGAGGTTGGGAGACTAGCGGCTGGAAGGTGCCTGGAAGTTGTAGAGGATTTGGACTATCTCATTTGATTTTTATTCTGAAAGACTTTATTAAAGCAGAGACGGGAAGAAGATCTGAGCGGATGGAACAGAGACATTGTGGCTCCACAGGCGATACTTAGAAACCCTGAAGCTATCATAATAATATAACCGATATAAACTGTTGGGTATAACATTGATACACCAACTAAGTTTGGGTGAATAAATATATAAAACCAAGGTTTGGGTGTTTGTAACTTGTAGCTTTAAGCACCAAACTGCTTGTAATTAACTAATTAAGGGTGCGGTTACAAACGGCAATAAAAGGCAGTAAGAGAAACGTAACCTCTCTCTGCTTGTTTTGTCTGCTTGCTACTGTTTGTTTGCTACTGTTTGCTACAACTGTTTGAATACCTGAACGAAAGGACTATTTCATTGATGTGCTGATATCCTGTGAATACTCAGCGTTGTCTTCAAAAGGAAAGGTATCAGAGGAGAAGATATCTTTACAAGCAGATAAGGATATAGAACTGACTAGTGAATGGACTAAGTTACTGAATGGATATATTTGTGAATGACATATGGACTGATTGACAATGTTTAAACTCTAATTGGATTAAACAACTATTTAAACTACAAAAACAGTGTTTGTCATCAGTGTGTGTAAACTCTAGGGCCCTTCCTCTCTCATTTGGCTGCCTGGCTTGACTGCTGCTGCACATTCTGTTTGGGGGTTTGTCCCCAATCACTAACATAAACCACTTAAACAGCCCTTTAGGGAGCATATTGATCTAATTGAGGAGGTAGTTCCATCTGAAGAAAATCAGGAAAATTGAATTTAGCAACGCTAAGACAAAAAGTAAAAGAGTTATATAAAAAGGAAGAAGTTAACGAAGATAGAATAAGAAACTATTTAGATGAAGTGAAGGATAAAGCAATTGGGGAAGAAATGGAAGAATTATTAAACAAAGACATTACTTGGTTTGAACTGAAATCAGCAATAGAGAACCAGAAAAACAATAAATCCCCAGGACCAGATGGGATTCCAGGGGAGCTGTACAAGGCAATAGCAGAACAAATAGGATCTCTTATGGTTGAAGTTTTTAATGACATCTTATTGGCAGCCAGGATGCCGGACTCATGGAGGGGGGCATTGATTTCGCTGATCCCGAAGGAGGATTCAGATCCTCGATATATACATAATTATAGGCCGATTTCACTGTTCAATACTGATTACAAAATATTCACTTCTATTATAGCAAGTAGACTAAAAAGAATGTTAAATTAGCATATATATGAAGATCAAAATGGATTTCTCCCGACCAGACAAATCAGGAACAACTTAAGAATAGTATTAGATGTCTTAGAATTTTACGAAGCCCACCCCAAAAAACAAATTGCACTTATGTTTTTAGATGCAGAGAAGGCCTTCGATAATTTAAATTGGCAATTTTTAATACAAAAAATTTATAATATGAATTTAGGCACCACATTTGAAAATATTATAACAACCATTTATGATACACAACAGGCTAATATAATATAATATTATATTATATTACTTTTCTTGTCACAGTTATTAAACGAAATATTGAAATTGTTAAATTAGTAACACGGGTGTTAAGTGAATCTGACTTCCCCATTGACCTTGCTTGTCAGAAGCTCACCAAAGGTGATCACAAAACTCTGGGGCGCTGCACCTGTCCTAAATATGAACCAGTTGCTAAGAATCTGAATTTTGACTGTGAGACGAAAGGGATGCTGCTATGGTTGTAAGTGTGGAAAATGGTCGTAAATAACCTTTTTCAGTGCTTTTGCGACTTTGAGTGGTCACTAAGATGAACTGTTGTAAGTTGAGGACTACCTGTATTGGAGACTTCAGTGTAGAATCAGCCTCATTTCTAAAAATGAAGCTAGGAGACCATCGGAAGATCACTTGACACGTTGTTCTTCTATATGGTAAGGGATAAGAATGGTTCTTTTGAAATTATTGAGAAAGTAGTGAGAGAGTACCTGCATCTATGGTTTTTTTTAATGGATTATCAAATGGATACTCCTGGAGACAGCAGACACAAAGATATAATATTCTATATATTCTATATTAGTATTCTATTCTTGGCAGTATAGGGTCTCCTGCTTGAGCAGGGGGTTGGACTAGAAGACCTCCAAGGTTCCAGCTCTATTCTGATTGATTCATACATTTACAAATGTCTGTTTATTAATAGCATTATTTAGGGAACCTATTACTTTTCCATGAAAAAAAATGATGATTACTAAATTGACTGGAGGAAATTTAAATAATCTTCATAGCTGTTTATTAAAGATATATCTTGAATATGTATTTCCATTTTTTATACTTTGTCAGGATCTCCCTCCATTCCAGATCTGTTCCTCTCATTTTCGGGCAGAACAGTCTTTTCCCTTTCTCTCTCACACACAAATGTTGTAGCGTTTTCTTTCTTTCTTTCTTTTTTGCCATTCCCTGAGGACATTCACCAGTAAATGAATCTACTGGTCCAGGATGTTGCTATGGTGCTTCTCCTGCACTAAGAGTTTAATATTCATTCCATTTTGATCATTTTTCCACCATGTTGACACGGGGATTTGTTTAGACAAAAAGGACAAGCAGGAGGGTGTATTTTTAGTGTTGCTGAAAGAAGGGGTGAGGTTTAAATTTCTTAACAATTGGCATGACTGGCATGGCTTGGTAGTCATGTGACTGGCTGGGCATGGCTTGCATATAAATATTGCAAAAACATAAATATTGAATTTTTTTTTATTAAAAAAGAGCAATTTTTACCCAAAATCAGGCAAAGCAGGCAGGCAGATTAAGTTGCTCACAGAATCACATGTTTACTCATAGATCTACCTTTCTGCAATCTGCTATCTGAGTCTGTCACATAAAATTTGCTTGCAAGCAAACTCATAAAATTTGCTAGGAGAGAAACTCACAAGATTAACTCACAACACACCATGTATATAAATATTGATTTTTTTTATAAAAAAGGGCAACTTTTACCCAAAATCAAGCAAAACAGGCAGGCAGATTGAGTTGCTTGCAGAATCACAGATTCACTCCGAGATCGACCTTTCTGCGATTTGCTGCCTGAGTCTGCACTGAAAAATAGAAGCTTCAGTCCTAAAGAACTGAACTCTGCTCTCAGGCCACTTCTCCCCCACAAACCCCTGATTGGGCCTCAGGGAAGCCTCCTGGGTGAAGGCAAAGCAGTACAACAGTGATTTAGATTAGTTAGAAAGCAAGAAATCCAATGATTTCCTGCTTTCTAGCTAATCTAAATTGCCTGGCACAGCTGATAGTTGGAACAGCTGATTGTCGGGAAAAAAGGAAAAACAGCAACTTACCAAAAAATAGGTGAAGGCAATTTGGATGGTGCACATGCCAGGTAAAGAGTAACTGGGCATGGTGGGGCGGCTGGGCCAGGCTGAGCCCAGCCAGTGGCATGATTTGCCGGTTCTCCGAACTGCACAGAATCGTAACAACCAGTTCTACAGAACTGTTCTGTACTGGTAGAATCCCACCCCTGACTGAAAGTTACTGCTGAGGATGGGCTGAGAAGTAAATGCCTCATTGAGCTAAAAAGAAAAATAGTTGGACATCAGAATTCAACTAAAAGAGAATATGTTATTAAGTAAACTAAATAAACAGTATGGTTGATGCAGCAAAATTTAGGAATAATTTTTTTGGGATATATGGCAAAGCCCCGCCAATTGCTATGTATCCTTGACATGTTTCTTGGTGGTGGTGGTAGAGAAAACTTCCAGGACATGATGAGTTCTGCCTTTCATTTGAATTCCTTCATATGAAATTCTGCAGTCCACATAGGGCCAGGCTGAGGATCCATTGCTGCTTAACTTATAGCAGTGTTTCTGAATTTGGACAATTTTAAAATGTGTGGAGTTCAACTCTCATTCAACCCTCATGCTGGCTGGTGAATTCTGGGAGTTGAAGTCCACATATCTTTAAAGTTTCCAAAGTTGAAAAATTCTGACTTATAGTCTGCAATCACAAAGCTAGGGAAAAAAAACCCCTTCCTCTAACTGGATTGATACGCAGAATAAGACCCGCAAAATAAGTAAGCAAATCTTTTAAATAAACAACTAAAACCTGCCCAGAATATCATAGAAAACTATAAGTCATTAATCTTTGAAAGTCTGAGGGGCTGCCTGCCAAAGTGTAGAGTATTACAATATACAGTTTTCCCATAGTGAGAATCAAAGGTAGTTTAATATTCAGGACATGCTTTTGAACAACTCAGACTGTAATCCTGTCTGAGGTCCAATCTGGTAACTACAGAAGGGTTTACCTTCTGCAACTGTTCCAAGACTTGATATTTGTAGTGGAATCTCCAGCTTTTGTGTGTGTGTGTGTGTGTGTGTGTGTGTGTGTGTGAAACGAAGAATCTAAAAATCTTCATTCAGATTGCAACCAGCCCATTCTCAAGACTGTTGAAAAAAATGAATTTTTTTAAAATGCTACAAGGACTCCTAATAAATTGGTGAGTTTTAATAATTCCATGAATTTAGCATTAATAGCCAGATATCAATAGTTTCAAATCTAATACAATGGTTGGACAGATTGACTAGAAAAAGCATGTTTGCATGTGATGGAGGATTCAATGTAGTTACCTAATGTATTAGAATTTACTAAGATATGCAGTGTATTTCCAGGCCAGTCAAAATCTTTTGGGAAACAGAAATTATGAAATGTTGGTAACTAGTCTCACATATAATTGTCTCAGTCTCTGCATTTTGGGGAGTTGGGACCATCTTGCTTCCCTGCTGGTCATTCACATGTAAGGGAAAGTACACAACTTGCATGTCTCAGCACAGCTTTTCTTGGGCGGATAGTGGAGCTCCACTATTTCCCAGCTGCAAGGGTCCAACTTTTCAGCTGAAGGTGGGGAAGAACTAGTGGGAAAACAATGACACCTTTCCTGCCTACCTGTCCTCCTGCAATTTCTCAAGTTTTCAGTTGATGCTCAAGCAGACATGGATTAATGTTGTCATAGTCTCTAGGGTGAATTGATGAATGAGCTGCTTCCATATTTAATCTGATAGTCCTTTGTATCAGTCAATTCCATTCCAGCCTAATCCTGAGCTAACAGCTTCCCATTAAATGCATACCCTGTCACAGGTGATGTATTTCATAGTTATCAGTCACTTTCTTGACAAGAACCTCCAGGTTCGCCATACAGATACGCCATACAATTCATGTTTTAATCTAAACCCAATTGTTCTAAATCAGAAGAGGGGTTCCTCAGTCACTAGGCTAATTTGAAACCCTACATGGTTTTGGGTACTGAGGAAGACATTTGATCTGAGAGAGATGTACAATTCCCATTGAGCAAAAGAGGCAGTAAATTCACTTGGACTCCCATAATATTTGTCATGTAAGGAAGTAGGTTCCTGTTGTGGGAGCACTTCAGCAATTACTAAAAATTCTTGGACCAATGCTGGTTTGAGAGCTGCTGATATTGGTAAATTCTGACTTACTGTCTGGGCTAACTGGTGCATTGGGTTGAAACTTGATTCTGACACATTGGTGACTGGAGCAACAATTAGCAGCTTGTTGAAGATCTGTGGCCATCACATTATTTCTTAGTTCTAAGGCAGGGGTGTCAAACTCGCATTGTCACGGCGTTATCACATAATGTATTGTGACCTTTTTCCCCTTCGCTAAACCGGGCGTAGTCATGGCCAGCGTGTAAGGCACCTGGCCCATGGGCCGTGAGTTTAACAGCCTTGTTCTAAGGCAACAGCTCCTCTACCACAGCTAATGATGAGAATAGAGCTAGGCAATTAAGCTACCAGCTTTCATATCAGGCTAGTAGGGAATCACAGAGCTCTGGAATCTTATCTCTTAATTCTGCTATAGACTTGGCTGAAAACATCCAGAGTAAACTCAGCAAGATTAGGAACATTATGGCAAGTAAAAAATAATACTGCAGGTAAACCTTCTGTGCAAATGTTGATTGCAATGCAAAAATAACAGATTTTACTCATTTTTTAAATTCTAGAGGTTAAATACTTGGCTTTGTGCTCCCACCCTTTCATATTATTGGATTCTTTCGGGGAATGTCATTTTATGGCCTTGGGAGATAACTTTCATAGTGGTTCGCTTTGTTTCTGTATCCTTTGGTTCCCACTTCACCAACCTCAAAATTCTTATACCCTCCCATTCACTGTATTGTCCTTCTGCTTATCTTCTATCTGGAAGGTTTAACATAGCCATAATGAATGGCAGTATGATCAGACACATTAAGGCCTCCCAAATCTGAGTGATGTGATTTCCAGGTGACTGAAGAAAAATCCAGTCAGGTTCCAAGCCAGGAGAAAGTTGCTGGAAATAAAATGGAGGCAGGCCGCAGGAAAGAAAGTGTTTATTTGATAGCCAGAAACTGGTGACAGCAGCATGTTTCTGAGGTGGCTGACAAAATGGGGCTGAGAGTAGGTGGAGTTTTATACATTATTTGGGGCTTTGTGATGAAATGCCAGTTCCTGTGCCATGTGCTTTGACCTGTGCTTGAGTGTGCCCTTTTCATATTCTAATTATTGTTGCCTGACTCCCATTGTGGCTGGGAGGTCATGCCCTGTCCTTGGAGCTGGGTGGGGAATGCAGATTTTAGGAGGCTTTGTTTTCTGTTTTTAATCCAATCAGATTCAGCCTTCTGTGGCTGTGGCTGAAGGTGTCTTGTTTATGAATGGAACTGTCTGGCTTTCTGGAAATGGATACTGAACTCCAGTTTTCTCAATAGATACAAAAGTATCTCATTCATAAAACTTAACTTAATTCATAAAACTGTTGGAGGGATTGTCTGGAGTCTTTTCCTGGTAGTGGAGAGAAGCAAATGATTTGATTCCAGGAAAGTCTCCTTTCTGAGGTGTGTGGGAATGGGGAGATTGCTGGCTTCTTACACAGGGAAAGTTCTTCTTTACAAGGCCAAATCACTTCTACTTGTACTGCCATTGTCTCAGAGGTGGCATTCAGCAGGTTCTGATCAGTTCTGAAGAACCGGTAGCGGAAATTTTGAGTAGTTCGGAAAACTGGCAAATACTACCTCTGGCTGGAGTTTTACAGTATCCTTTCCCTGCCACCCCCACCAAGCCACCCCCACAGAATCGGTAGTAATTTTTTAAAAATCCCACCATTGCATTGTTTCAAAACTAGTGTGTGTTAGTTGAAGCAAGAAGCTGAGTGAGAATATTTGTTTTGTATTTTCAATTATATTTAGAAAGATTGATTTGAGTTAATCCAAAATGCCAGTAGAAAATTCTTGGTGTATATTTCTCTAACAAGGTGTGGCTATACATACACACATACTTATATTACAATTAAAAGCTCACCAGTTTGAGGCCAAAGCACCTTCTTCCATACAATGTTTGTGTCCAAAATATATGAGCCTTAGAGATGGAGCTAGCAGCTACTTTTTTATTTGTTTCACTTAAAATAATCAGGGGTGGTTTAACAGACAAGGGCATCTTAGTGTGAGGAACAAAGGCCCTAGTCATTTGATTCAGCTGTGATCCTGATCTAGATTAATTCCTAATAATATTCCCATAATGCATTAGAACAGAGGTGGGGAATGAATGATGGCCTCTTTATGACTTGTGGACTTCAACTCCCAGAATTCCTGAGCCAGGCAAGTTGAAGTACACAAGTCATAAAGAGGCCATCATTCATTCCCCACCTCTGGATTAGAGTAAGGGCTCTATTAAAACTTGGGCGCTTCGCTTGAGTAATTTAGTCCTAGGAGATTTTCTCCATGTACATCTGAACAGGGAAGTAAAGTGGGTTCTTTACAGGGATTCTGCACTGTCAGCCAGCTACTTCTGAAACCTCTTTCTCTGAGAGGCCAGATAAGGAATATTTTAATTCTCCAGACTTTTGAAATTTCAAGATCTTGAACTTATTTTTTTAAAAATGCTGTAAGCCACCCAGAGCCACTTAACTGTGGCATATACATTTAATTAATTCCAACTACTTGTAACACAAATTTTAAGCTTTGATTTCTTCTTTAAAATATGAATTGCCCAGAGTGTTTGCATCACCAAGATTGTCAATAAAAAGAACAAACCGATAGGAAAGTCAGTTGCAAAAGACTAAAACCAACACAGTCTCACAAAGAGACTAGCCTTGATAGTCTCTTTGTTGCCTGCAAAATCTGCAAAGACCAATGGGTTTAAAATGCTAAGCTGTCAGAACAATTCCCAAACAGCCTTGATGAATCCAATGGTTCATTTGCAAATTTGTATAGAGGAAATAAGTGTCCTTTGCAATTCTTATAAGCAGAGATACTTCTGCACTTTGCTGAAGTTTCTCACCTCTGTTGTGAAATTGCATTTATGATAGAAAGAAACTCTCAGGTGTTGCAGCAGAAAGGGAGGTTGTATATTTTAGGGCTTGCCTGTTGGCAATTTCATTTCCTAATGGTGATCTGAATGCTCTCTTGATCCCCACATCTTATAAAAGTTTTCCTTCTTAATTCAATGCAGTTGAAATCGCTTTTCAGGTGACATTCCTTCTGGCAAACCACCTACAGAGGAGCGATGGTGAGAAGGCAGGCAGACAGGATGAACTAAGTAAAAACAATGGGATGTCTCTAAAGCTTTACTTTAATCAGCAAAATTGATTTCTTTCCTTTTCAAAGACATTCTGAGATGTGTTCAAGGAATCAGAAAGAAAAGCATAGAAGTGTCTCATATTCTGTGTAAATCACCTGTTGTGTGAATCAATGCATTCTAGGGGTGGAATGGATGGAAACGACTGCCTCAGCAAGCTGTCATAGCTCTACTTCCCCCAAAACAATATAGATCCATAATAGAAGTCTAACCAGGTAATTTAAGGGGGAAGGGCTCCAATATATATTGCATATCTTATCACATGGTAAATTTAGATGCTTGGAACATGGCTTTTTGGAAAAGAGTACGAGACCAATGAGATGGAATAACTTAAACAGATGTTAGCAATAGCGCTGACTTATATATTGCCCCATAAAGCTTTACAGTCTCCCCTAAGCGGTTTTACAGAGTCAGTATATTGCCCCCAACAATCTAGGTCCCCATTTTCCCAACCATGGAAGGATGGAAGGCTGAGTTAACTTTGAGCCAGTCAGGATCGAACTCCTGGTAGTGGGCAAAGTTAGCCTGCAAAACTCCATTTTAACCACCGTGCCATCATGGCTCAAGGTTAGCAATTACACTCAGTGTTCAATGTAAAGTACAATTGTATAGGTTAGAGCAGGGGTCTTCAAACTTGACAGCTTTAAGACTTGTGGACTTCAACTCCCAGAATTTCTCTTCCAGTCATGTTAGCTCAGGAATTCTGGGAGTTGAAGTCTACAAGTCTTAAACTTGCCAAGTTTGAAGACTCTTGTGCCAAGTTTGAAGACTCTTGGGCTAGAGACTGGGAAATTAATGGAAAGAAAGAAGAAAAGCATCACTGAAAAAGTATTTCTATGATACCTTTTAATCTCTAGTTGTTGTGGGTTGCTTTGTATTTTTGCTGGTCTAAAATCTATTAAAAACTTTAAAAGAAAAGAAAAATGTATACGTAATACTTCTGAATCAGGTAAAGGTAAATTTTTCCCCATCCAATCTTATCTGATGCTAAGGGATGGTGCTCATGTCCATTTCTTAGCTGAAGCATTGCCCAAAGACACTTCTGTGTTCATGTGGCCAGCATGAATATGCACTGTGATGCATGGAATGCTATTACCTGCCCACTGAAGTGGTACAACCTTATCTGTTATAGACTATCATGCCCCTGTTGGAATCTGACTCTGAGGGAGAGGAGGAACAGCCAACAGGGAGTGGGAGTGGGGCTCCAGAGGTTGTGGAGGAAACTGGGGAAGAGCACAGGCCAGCTGGGCATTCAGAGGAAGACCCAGGCCCATCTCCTCTTCATCTTAGGGTACGCAGGGAGGAACGGATAAGGGAGAAACATGAATGGTGTGGTCTATGGGGAAGGAAAGGGCCTTGATCCCCTTCATGGGCTGCAGCTGTGAGGGCCGTTTAAAAGGACAAATTATGCATGGGCCAGTGCTCAAAGCAAAGCGTGAAAATATTTCTAGTCTGTCAGTTCTTATCTGAGTTCTGGCATCTTTCCCAGTGTGTGTATTTCGATATCTGTGGAATATACACACTGTCTTCAAGCCCTTATCCTGCCTTGTCTCATTAATTCTTCGGTGTGATTTGTGTTGTTGTTTTTCTATTTATGATTTATATGTATTTTGAGTTTGAATGGAAGTTCTTCCTTTTCACAACTGTTTGTGGGGGAGTTTTTTCTCCAGTCAATGATAATTGGATTGTTAAAGCCAAGTTGAAGGAATTAAAGGGACTTCACCTGTTTTTGTGAGTTTGTTGCGTTTGTATCCCACCCTGGGTCATCATATAGACATTACTTCCTCTATGGTATTGGAGTAATGGTGAATCATAGTAATCCATGCCTTCCTCCCATAAAAGCAACACAAATACATATAGAGAATTGCACTAGCCAACTTCTTTTAGCAACAGCATCTTCACAAACTAGTGGATAGGAGTTCTGATCTTTCTTGAGTTGCACTGCTCCTACAGGCATCCTAGGCAAATCATCTCCCTCCCATTTATTTTATCCCTCTCTAATTACTGAGGGCCATGATGAGACATGTAGCATGAGAACTTTTAAGGTTTGGCCAAGTAATTTTGCTGGTAGTAGCTTCCTTGGATATATTTTTCCTGATATTTCCATACGTTTTGATATTAGGATTCCAAAATCACAAAAGTCATTTCAGACACGGGGTGCCCCTTTTGGTGGCTTATGATTTCTGCTTTATTCTAGTCCCTATACATTTTGCTCATTTGTTAGAAAGTAGTAGAGTAAATGTTTTTCAGAAGAATCAGAAGAGAGAGTTGGTGACCTGCTTATATCACACAGGTCTTACAGCTCGAAGTAGAAGATACAGGGCCAGGGGTGAGCTGCAGGTGGTTCGTTGCAGGGGTTCGGGAGAGCCCCTAGCTAAGATTCTGTGCAGTTCAGAGTACCCTCAAATCCCACTCATGGCTGGCCCACTCCCACCATGCCCCTCCCAGGAATCCCACAGGGCCCACTTTGGATGTAGGTAAGAGCAGGGCACACGCAGAGGCTCAGGGAGGGCAAAAAAAGGGACTCCTGGAAATTTAGGAAGGCCAGAAATGGGTCCATTTCCAGCTTCCAGAGAGCCTTCGGAGCCCAGGGTGGCCCTTTTTGCCCTCTTGGAGCCTCAAGGAAAGCCTCCGGAGTCTGGGAAGGGCAACCCCACCCTGCTGTGGTGCAGGAAGCCGACTGGGCCACAGCCACCATGGCCATGCCCACCCAGCAACCAGGCAGAGAACCCTTTGCTAAAATTTTTGAAGTCCACCCCTGTACAGGGCACACTAGTTTAGATAAATGTCTTGCCTTGAAGCACTTGCTGGCCTCTCAGGGAGGTATGTGCAAACTCATGAACTGTTTGTGTTGTTTCCGGCTAAATGAACACAGCTGTGTAGCAACTGATGTTGATATTATTCATCAAAAGCTCATCTCCTGCATACCCTTCAGTAATTAGTGAAGCAGATAGCTTTCTTTTTTTTTTTTAACAAATTTTATTCAGTTTTTCACATTAAAGCAAAAATCTCTTTTTAATGGACAACATATTTCTGGGTCATCACCTTTACCTACAAATATGACAACAATTATACATTCGTATATGCATACTTAATTCTATTATTACCTTTTCCATTCCAAATTTTCAGTAAGGAGAGAAACAAACACATTAATTCTAGCTTCTTTCATTAATCTCAATCGAAACATCTTTTTGTTTCATTTCAATTATTTCAAATATAATCCTTTAATATTTATTTTAAAAATAAAGATAAACAATATGTGTTTGCATAATAATAATAATAATAATAATAATAATAATAATAATAATAATAATAATAAAGTTACCAATGTCTCTCCTTGCTTTTAATAGTCTATATTAACTTATTAATTTAGCTGGTTCTTTAGTCTGTCATATTCCCTTTCCATTACACATTCTTTTTATGAATTCTAGATTAATACAAATGTTAACACTAAAAAAAAAACAAGTATAGGTTTTCCCCCTTTTACTGTTTTGAGTGTGACACCTCAATGATTAAAATATACCTTTATTCCCTCATCTTGATTCCCAATAAACCATTATTTTTAAGAAGTTACAATAATAATTACATCTTTTCATTTGGATTCCGCAGCTTATTTTCCCCCCTTGATTTTTTAATAAGAGTTATCAGTATCTATATTACCCTATTTTTGAAATATTTTTAATTGCAGAAATACTCTTATTACCCCTTGTCACCCTGCAGAATCCCCTTTTTAATTCATCAACCATTATCTCTGAAAAAACAATTTCTTTTCAACATTTTACTATTTCTGTATTTCTTTATTTCATGCACCTGTTTCTTACTGCTTCTCCTCCCCCTCTTTTCCCCATATCTTTTCTCATTCCAGTTTATATCCCTCTCTTTCTTAATATCTTCCTTTCCCCTTTTCTGCTGGGTCTTTCTGCTTCTCCTGACTTCACAGGTATTCCGTCTTTTGATTGCCTTCTTAAGTCTCAACTTTTTAACCTTCCTTCTTTCCCCACGTCTTTGTAGCGTTCTTTGTGTTAATTGTCTATTTAAAATGTCTTCTCCTTGAGTTGACTCCTCCTCCTCTGAAGCTCTTTCATCTTGTTCTTCAATTGCCATTTCCATTTTTTCTAACACAGAGCAAAGTGATTCGCCTCTTTCCTGTAGTAATTCTCTCATATTTTTAAGTTCCATTTTTAATTCCCAAAGAGATATAATCATTACACACTCTTATATTTTATGATCATTAAAGTCCACAAAAAAACACTTTTACTTTCCTTCTTTCTTCTTTGAATTTTCTAAAGTTCTCAGTTATTCCATCCCAGGGTCTATACCAAAAACATCAATCAATCCCACAGTCAGTCTTTCCTTGCTTTTTTCTTTATTCTGGTTCTGCTTTCACTTTTTAAGATTCTTACTTTGTTTCAATATTTCTGTAATGTTATATCCACACAAGTTCATTCAGAAACAGGATGCTTTCCCTTTTGTTTGAGCTCAAGTTTTTGTCAAAAGGTGACAGTCTCCATTATACAAAGTCTTCACCTTTTTCCCCTATTTTTTTATTTAGGGTTTTTCGAACCTCAATATTCCAGCACAGTCCAGTCTCCAATTAGTAAACTTTACTACTACTACTACTACTACTACTATTATTATTATTATTATTATTATTATTATTATTATTATTATTATTATTATTATTATTATTCAATCTTAAGTCCAGCTTTATTTTATGTCTGTTTATTCCCAAAATATTTTAGTCCAATTTTGTTAAATCTTTAGTTCCAGCTTCTTCCTTTCCTGGTTCAAAGCCCCGCTTAGCTGTCAAAAATATTTTCTTTTTTTTTTCTCTGTCCCTTTGTAATTTCGCCACTCACTTTTCTTTTCTTAAAAATTCCATGTTACCTTAATTCCAGGGTACTTTTGTTTAATTGTATTGCCCAGTTGTCCCAGTTCAGATGTTATCCATCTCCTTCTTCCCTCCTGCACAAATCTTAATCCAGCTGAGTCGTCCTCTTCGGGGTGGCCATTTTAAACCAACGCTGCAGTCATCTTTGGGGGGAAAAAGACCAAGCCCAGGGAGGGAGATGCGGCTCCCCTCAACCTGGCTTGTGGCTTCCCCTTACTCTGCCACCCCTCCAAGGCAGCTTCAGCCCCTATTCATAATAATTGGGGCTCTCCAACGAAAGAGCATGGACCATAGCCACAGAGAGTTGTGATCTACTGTCCGTCAGTGAGGAGGCTCCTCCTTCTTCCATGAAGCAGATAGCTGTCTTATTGTCTCCAGTCACTCTTGCCTCATTTCTCATTTCTCATTATTCTCTTGCTTTTGATAGCCTTATATTAATCTGGATTGTTTAATTATATATTTATTTATTTAATTTGAAAAGATTTGTATGGCCGTCCATCTTGCACTACTCTGGGCAGCTCATGACAGCAACAAAATGAACAACATTAAAACATAGACATAAAGTAAACAAACAAAAACCCCAAATCTATCACTTTAATCATTGCACTCTTACCAAAACTCTTTGCACAATAAAATTCAGGGTCAGCCTCTTTGAATTAAAATTAAAACCTATACTCTTGTATGCCAAAAGAGCAATTTCATATTTCAGAAGGTAAGACTGTAGCATCTTCTTTTCCTTTCAAATGAATTTTCAAGTGAATGAAAACCTTCAGAAGGCTTTTAAGAAGAGCCTGGACAGCTATTGCTGGAGGCTTTTAAGAAGAGCCTGGACAGCTATTGTCTGAAATGGTGTAGGGCAGTGGTATCAAACTCAAGGCCCACAGGCTGGCCTGCGGTGCCTCTGCCAGTGAAAAAGAGCTCCGCTTTTGCTGGCAGAGCATTGCAGGAGACCATCACAACTGAAAACAGAGCTCACAAGCCCATTCTTGCTGGCAGTGAACTTGGGCCACCACAGGCACACCCAACACAAGTGACATCGAGCTGGCCACACCCACCCTGGCCACATGGACACCAGCCCCTGAGGTCAAACACAACCCTGATGAGGCCCTCAATGAAATCGAGTTTGACACCCCAATATAGGGTCTTCTGATTGGGCAGCGCGTTGGATTAGAAGATCTTCCAGATCCCTTCCAGCTCTGTTATTCTATGTTCTATGTCCTAAATGAGCCCCTTATGTAATTACTATAGCCATAGCTCTCTGAGCACAAGGGACTGGTGACACTCTATAATCTGCTATTTCAAATGATCATTGGATCCTCTCCAATTGCTGCCAATTCTTGGATGAGTTTTCTACCACATTATTCAAATGCCTGATTTAAAAAAAGACGCTGAATATTTTAGACCTGCAGAACAGATAAGTGCCTTCCTTAATCATAAGGAAGCGTTTAAAGTGGCATTTAATTTCCACCCCCCACTCCAATTCTTGGTTTGTTTTGTTTTGTTTTGAAGTGTTGCAGACAAGTGAACTATTATTCATCAAGAAACCCCAAAAGTTGGTTCCTAGCTGCTGCAGTTGAAAGCAAGTTTTACAGTTCATTAACTATGAGATTATGAGGCATAATTCATTAAAATTTTCTTCTGCTGGCTGCGTTTGTAAACACCTCCTGAGACGATTATCACCCTTTCCATAGGATACAGCTTTTCTTCAGTGGATACATGTTTCTTCTGCTGGATGCTGATATAAGGGAATCTGGGGAGAAGTTATGGTTAAAGAACCTTATCTTTTCACTGCAATGAGAATATAAAGAATTGTATTGGCTGTGAAGCATAACAGATATAAATTAGGACTTGCCATAAAGAATCCTTCAAAACAGTGTATTTATTATGGTCCATATTATATTAATTTGGTAGGCAGATTTTTTTCTTTCATAGAAATTCTATCCATCTTGCAATGAATATGCAAAGCAGAATTATGCAGCTATCATTAGTCTTCATTTGAAAAATTAGAATATGCTCGGGCCTTCTTTAGGGACAATGAAGTCAATATATATGGGATTAAACCTGTGGGGCTGTCCTAATTTTGGCACCTTTTTTCATGGTGGAATGCTCTTCTGCTATGATTGGCTCCCAAAGTAAATGGTGGCACAACACAAAATAATTAATAAATGGGAAACCCCTTAAAAATCAGTTGGTGAATACATGGTCAATCCATCAAACTCAATGTGAAACAAAAATAATCATATATTTGCCTTTGCTTACAAGGGTAGCCCACACCGTTTTTCCTCTCTAATTTGATGTTTTGGGCGGCTATGGAAGGAATTGCCAAGTGACTCACATGGGTAGCATGGGTTGTTACTTATAATTATATTTTGAAGCTGATAAAATTGCCATCAATTGTAGCAAGCCGTGATTTGTCAAAATTATATTGTAATGTAATAGTGCAAATTTGTCCCTTATGTGTATGTGACATCACAACCCAAGTACAAAAACAGCAGATATTCTGCCCTGACATATGTTTTGTCATTGGCCCTCCCTTGTCCCCCCCATCCATATGATTACCACATAATTACTACCGAGCTAGCCTGTATGATTTGCAGTTTCTTGTTTTTACGCACTGAACTCAAATAGAATTTGTCCTTCCGTGGTTTTACTTCTGTCTGTTGATTGCAGAAGAACTTAAGCAAAATGTTTTGATATTAGATTTTTTTAAAAATTGGAAGAACACTTTGAGATGAATTTGTTGCCCTTGTGTTTCTGTTCTTGTAAAGTAAAGTTCTTCTACTTTACATTTATTTAGGTGAGAAGCAATATAAGATCAATAAATATTAATATTACTAATACTAGTATTAATAGGGAGAGCCAGTTTGGTGTACTGGTCAAGACATCTTAACCAGACCACAAGTTTGTCCTATTTTTAGCATGAAGCTGGCTGGGTGACCTTGGATCAGCCACTCTATCTTAGCCCAAGGAAGGAGACAATGGCAAACCACTTCTGAAAATCTTGCCAAGAAAACTGCAGGGACTTGCTCAGGCAGTCTCAAGGAGTGAACACTGACTCAAAGGCACCAACAAAAGTATTAGTATAATAATAATATAAATATTTATAACTAGTACCATTACTAGTAGTAATATAGCAATTTTTTTAACCTCCAGTGGAAATATCCCTTCAGAAGGTTCTTCCTGGAATGCAATCCATTGTTCATGTCATGTCCAGAGTCATTTCCAGACAAGATGGGCAGCACATAAATCCAATAACTAAGAAAATAAGTAAATAATAACATTACAGTCATTTAAAAGAGATCAAGGTTGTTCTTGTGTTCCCTGTGAAAGAAAAGTCTGTTGAAACCAATGTTTTCCCCAATGGGTATCTGTTTGCTAACAGATACCCATAATGCTAGCATACTGTGAAAAGTATATTGTTAAAAAAAAGGGCTCACTCAGCTCAGCCTCCTGCCTGAATAAAATGTTATTACTGGGCAACAGAAACCTCCCTCCCCCATAAAATCACTCTTTGCATGGAAAAATAATTCAGAAGGCATTGACTCTGTCTGGATTTCGTCCCAGAAGTGACAATTCTAACTTGCAGATAAGTTATTTGGCAGTCACAGATTCGTATTAAAGGTCAGACTCTGTAGCTCATGACCCTATGCACAGAAAGGAGTGGGGTCTTGATATTGCATGTACCATCCTTGAAACTGTCCAGATTTACTTGGAAAATTGCTAGGGTTAGAGATGCCTTTCGTATCAGATCTAGTTTCCCACTCCCATTTTCCTATTTTTCTAGCAGGAAATAAGGCCCACATCCACATGTGTCCTGTGATCACACCGTTTTCACTATTGACTCTTGAAATCTCAAGTACAACAGAAATTCTTAAAGCAAACTCGTAGGTTAAATTTGCAGGTGTTTTCTGGATATGGCCACAGATTGCCATGAAAGTTATTGTGAATACCGTTCATTAGAGATTAATAACACTATGTTAATCTGCAAGTGAAAGTAATGCTTCTATTATTAACTATTTATAAAGGGAAAGGGAGAAAGAGACTACCTATAAGCATGACTCCAGTTACTATGAAAAAATTAGTGTTCTTGTCAGAGGTGGGTATTCAGCAGATTCTGACCAGTTCTGGAGAACTGGTAGTGGAGATTTTGAGTAGTTCGGAGAACCAGCAAATACCACATCTGACTGGAGATTTTACAGTGTCCTTCCCCTGCCACACCCACCAAGCCACGCTCACAGAACTGGTAATAATTTTTTTTGACTCCCACCACTGGTCCTTATACTAGATAGCAGTCTAAGGGCATCATATTTCTTTAAAGTAAGATGATAGTTTGTTTTAAATAACCACCTCCCCCTCCTCCTCCTCCTCCTCCTCCTCCTCCTCCTCCTCCTCCTCCTCCTCCTCCTCCTCCTCCTCCTCCTCCTCCTCCTCCTCCTCCTCCTCCTCCTCCTCCTCCTCTTCTTCTTCTTCTTCTTCTTCTTCTTCTTCTTCTTCTTCTTCTTCTTCTTCTTCTTCTTCTTCTTCTTCTTCTTCTTCTTCTTCTTCTTCTTCTTCTTCTTCTTCTTCTTCTTCTTCTTCTTCTTCTTCTTCTTCTTCTTCTTCTTCTTCCAAACTAAGAGTGACATTTGAATTGACGGATCTCTTAGGCATCTTGTGCTTAAATTCAACTCTACATTTAACACTTATCAACAAAAATAAATTACTAGTTACTTATGGTCTCCCAGTAAGGAGATGAGGTCCCATAAAATAATCCCCAGTGTAACATGAAATAGAAATCAAGTTTTACACGACACAAATATTGAGCCATAACTAATATCAGAGATGGCAATGTGTTCCTAACAAATAGAAGTGTTCAGCTGGGAAACCTTTGGATTTTTTTTTTTTTAGGAAGAAACAAAATTATACAATAGAGAAGTCTAGCCTGCTGTATACAGGTAGTTCTCGATGCACAACCACAATTGAGCCCAAAATTTCTGTTTCTAAGTGAGACAGCGGTTAAGTGAATTTTGCCCCATTTTTGGACCTTTCTTGCCACAGTTGTTAAACTGAATCGCTGCAGCTGTTAAATTAGTAATATGGTTGTTAAGTGAATCTGCCTTCCTCATTGACTTTGCTTATCAAAAGGTCGCAAAAGGTGATCACACGATCCAAAGATACTGCAATCGTCATAAATATGAATCAGTTGCCAAGTATTTGAATTTTGATCATATGTTCATGGTGATGCTGCAACAGTCGTAGATCACTTTTTCCAGTGCTGTTGTAACTTCAAACAGTCATTAAATGAATTGTTATAAGTCGAGGACTACCCATATAGAAAAGACTGCTCCTGAAATGGCTAAAAGAAATATGTAGGATGAAAATAGAATATAGACGAGAGTTTTTTCTGTTAGGGATTAATACGAGGAAATATGCTAAGAAATATGATACGTATAACATATACTTAATAATTCATATAATTACTGCACCAAGATTGGCTTACACACAACAATGGAAAAGTAAAGAAACTCCAAACGAATTTGAAATAATTAGGAAAATTTGGATGTGAGCAGAAATGGACAAATTGACAAAGGAATTAAAAAACAAGGATGAATTGGACTATTATAAAATATGGGACAAGTTTTGGTTAGACAAGAGGAAGGATGAAGATAATTAAGAAATGATTTTATATATATATATATATATATATATATATATATATATATATATATATATATATATATATATATATATATATATACATACATACATACATACATACATACATACATACATACATACATACACATTATATATTTGTTTTCGTAGATTTTCACAGGTACAGGTATGTAGGTCTAGGTGTGTTCAGGTCTTTTCCCATGTAAGATTAAGAGTATCTTGGTGACGTTTTGGCGAGGTCCCACTCACCATCCTCAGGCTGGTGCTTTCGGATTCGTGCCAGTGCAAGCAGTGTGTGATCGGAGCTGCTGTCTCTCTATATAGACTGGTGGGGGGGCTGGTGTGCTGGGCTGGTTGGCTGCGCTGCTGCCTCTTGATTGGTTGATGGAGTTGATGTTGGTATAATGGGCTGTGTGATGGCCTTGTGAGTTTTGTTGTGGAGATATCCTGGATCTTGTGCTGTAATCTCCTGTAAACAAACGACCCAGGAGATTACAGCACAAGATCCAGGATATTTAACTAAATTTAACTGTATTTAACTAAATTAAATACAGATGAAGCTGATAGAATAAGACACCAAGTCACTAACATCCTATGCACAAGCAAACCACCCAAAAGCAACTTGCACAAAGAGGAACTAAAGGAACTAAAAGCCCTGCAACCCTTAAGGAAGTACAGCAGCATAATCATACTTCCAGCAGATAAAGGTAATGCCACAGTAGTAATGGATGGAAAAGACTATGAAACAAAATTGACAGACTACTCCAAGACTCCACATACAAACCCATAAACAGACCCAACCACATATCTGGAAAAAATAACCAAGAAGAAAATTATAGCCAGCCACATGGGCAAAGAGATCCAACAAAGAGATCATCCCAAGAGAAAAATCTTCCAGATGCCCCAAACTATATGGCCTCCCAAAAATACAGAAAGAAGGCATACATCTCAGACCCATAGTCAGCTCCAGAGGAGCACCACTACAAAACCTAGCCAAATACCTAGCAAAGAAGCTACAGCCCCATGTTGAAGCAGCAGCTTCACATGTACAAAACTCATACCACCTCTTGGAAATGATCAAAGATCTACATATGGAACAAGAAGATCTGCTTGTAAGTTTCGACGTGGTTTCACTAGTCACCCAAGTCCTGATAAAAGAAACTCTCAAAATCATCAAAAATAAATACCAACCACCCAAGCACCTCATGGAACTAATAGAACACTACTTAACGAACACATATTTCATATACAAAGGACAAAGATACAAGCAAATTGAAGGAGCCCCTATGGGATCACCACTGTCTCCCATCATTGCAAACCTGTTCATGGAAGAATTCAAATCCAGAGCCCTAGCCAATGCCACCCACAAACCCAAACTTTGGCTAAGATACATCGATGAGACATTTGTTATTTGGCCCCGTGGAAAAGAAAACTTAAACAATTTTCTAACACACCTAAACAATACACACCCCAAATTCAAATTCACCATGGAAACGGAAACAAACAACTACCATTCCTAGATGTACTAATCTACAAAAAAACAGATGGCACACTAGGACACACCATATACCAGAAGAAAACACATACCAACTGCTACCTCATTGCCCAATCCCACCACCACCCAGCACAGATAAACTCCGTGGCTAAAACACTAATTACTAGAACCAAACGCCTGGCAGACAAGATATACATAAAGACTGAACTGTGCACCCTGACTAAAGTACTGACAGCCAATGGCTTCCACAAAAGCAAAATCACCAGATTGATCCACAAAAACACACTGAGACATAATGGAGACCTAGAAGATGAACAGACCTATAGAACAGCTGTCCTGCCCTACATAATCAGTAAGATACTACACAGGCATCACACCAAGACTTCCTTCAAAACAGACAGAAAAATAGCAGCCATCCTAAGAAACCTCAAATATAAAATTGACCTGGAAAACCAAGGCATATATGAAGTCCTCTGTGCATCATGCCCTGCCACATACATTGGACAGACCAATAGAAGAATAAGTACCCACCTAAATGAACACAAAAATGCAGTACAAAAGCTGGAACACTGTTCCTCACTAGTCCAACACATGGAAGCCACAGGTCATAGCATCGACTTCAATGGCACCAAAACCCTAGCCACTATAGAAAACCCCAGCTACAGAATTATCAGAGAAGCCATAGAGATTGAAAAAAGACCTGAAAGCATGAATAGAAGAGATGATTCCACCAGACTGTCAATTATTTGGAAGCCTGCACTCTCAAACAAAAAAAATCTCTACACCACAAGCCAGCCAAACACCTGGGCACAAACAGATCCCCTCCCTGATACCTCCAGCTCAAACATACTCCAACCAGGCACCCAGATGAAACCTAGCTTTCTAATAAATGATAGCCATCCATTTACCCAGAGCCAAGCCACACTAAAAGCCTCCAATACAGGAAACACAATGTTGCCAGCCAATCAAGACAAAAAAAAAGCCACAAAACAGACAGAAGATATTAGAAACACCAATCAAGCAGAACACAGTAAACTCCAAGACCAATAAACACAGACCAAGACTCCCAACCAATCAGGATGAAGAAAAAACCATTCTGGCACAGCATAGGCTAGCACCAAATTTAAAACAGAAATGTCTGTGAAAGTCTGATTCACAGATAAACACTATACAGAAGCCTGATGATGGCAGATGAGATTCTGCCGAAATGTTGCTACAACTTTAAAGGCACAACTATAATGATGTGGGAAAATACCCGAACAAAGCTGAATGCCATACATGTAAGTACCCGCAAAAACTTAAGAAAACAAATAAATATATATGGATCTTTGGTTATTCGGATTTTCTCCCGTGTAAAATTGGAGGTATCTAGGCAACATTTCGATGAAGTCTCATTCATCATCTTCAGGCTTGTGTTTTTTGCTCTGTGCTTCTCAGAGTAAGAGAAGTTCCACCCATGCCCGGTTTAGCAAAGGGGAAAAAAAAGTCCCAACATGTCATGTGACATTGCCGAGGTGACATGAGTTTGATACCCCTGCTGTAGATGGTAGCATTGGTCCATCTAGTTAACTATATTGCTGTTTTTCAACTTTTAATCTGGGTTTTGGACCAAATTATATTGGTAAGGAGCCTATGGATTCATTGTTACTTTTGATATCAAATTGTTTATCTATCCAAATGAAAAAGCAACATCAATGACTAGAAAATACTGTCACTGTTAAAGCATTGCTAAAAGTATGATTCTTTCCTAAATTGAAAAGTGATATATTACTATATTATCTATATCTATACCTACACACAACCTTCTCTCTCCCTTCCTTCCCCCCTCCTTCCCTCCCCCCTCTCTCTCTCACACATACAGTCATATATCTGTCCACAAAATTAAAATCTTCTAGAACCCACAGTTGTGGGGTAGCACTGTGAATGCGAGCTGGTGAACTATATTACGGCAAGCTAGCTTGATATTTTGACATCCATTTTCTTGCTATGTTGTTTCCGCCATGCCAGCAAATAAAATGGAAAAAAACTATATAGTTACTTGCAACAGCAGTGTGATTAATTGGGGACCGAGAGATGGTCAGGGCAAAAGAATGAAAGGGATCATTTGCAGGCAGGAAAAGGTCCATTTTTTTCAGTGCCTAGAGAAGTGTAGAAAAATGGAGATTCTGGGTTTAGTTGCTGATAGATAAAAGCAGTAGTCTCTTTTGTTATATAGAATCTCTCAGGGGCCAGATCAGCTTCTTTTGCCAGATGTGGTGATCAGTCATTGCCGAGTTATAAGATCTCCTAGAAAAGTGGAAAGGGCAGCCTGTTTTCTGACAAAAATTGGGTGAGGGAGAAGCACCTATATATCAGTATACATTCTTTTGGGGAAAGAAAAATCTCCATAGGTATCTGTATTTATAGCTACCATACCAGCCTTTCACAGTTTGAAACTCATTCAGTGCATCAGATTATACTTTCCATAATTCTACAGTCATGGGGTGTATGGATTTTTTTTTTTTTTGAATTATGGAAGCTGAAATGCAACATGTACCAAGTCAGAGAACTCATTACGCTGAACCAGCTGGCATTTGATGGCAAAGAAGTGAGGTCCTGCTCATCTTTTTTTGTTCCTGCCAATATTTAAATTGCCCCGCAAATTAGGTACCTTTGTGATCTCTTAGCAACCTTCTTTACAATTTGGGATGGATGTTAGATTGACAGGAGCCAGCCTGCCCAGAGCAATCTGCTACTGTAAATTACTTTGAAAACAACCCATTCAAAAAAATAATTGTACTTATAACTGCTCTGAAGACTATCAGAAGCCATTTCTTTGTATCTTTTTTCCCCCTTTGTTTTCTATTTTTCTTTTTACCTTTTTTTTTCTTTCTCTTCTTGGACTTTTAGTTCTCTCTTAGCTTTTTTTTCCTTTTCCTTTTTTTCTTACTTTATATTACTTTGTGTAATCTTTTTAAAAAGATTTGCTAAAAGTCATATGCATATAAAAAAAACAGCCTATCTGAATGGCATGCCTCAACGATGCCTATCAAGCAAAGGGAGAGAAATGGACAAGGAAAACTGCAGCTTGAAGCTGCTTTGCATTCCGGGTCTCCAATTAGAGACAGCCAAATGGATGCAGTTCAGAAGAAATGGGAATGGAGAGAGAGAGAGAGAGAGAGAGAGAGAGAGAGAGAGAGAGAGAGAGAGACTGCTGTTGCTGTTTAGTGTGTTGATCACCATAACTATTGTTATCCCAATCTCCTAATGCAGATAAAAGAATTTTCTTTGTTTGGCTATTCAGATGTAACACCCATCACATGGGGGGGGGGGAATTGTAGGATGACGGAGACTTCTGATCTTGTAATTTCCATGGTGCACAGAGCAGATTGAAAAAGGACACAGAAAATCTTGGGGTGGGGTGGGGAGAACATTGAGCTTATAGGATGTACGTCAAAAATAAAATTTGCCTATTATGGTAATTAGGGAGAAAGGTGTTTAAAATTACACCCTTTTAGGCAGAACGTAAAAGTGACACTTAAACAATTGAAAAGAATGCATGATTCATGGGGAATGGAGATCTATATTTGCACTGAACTTGGTTAATATAAACCCGTTTGCTGCTTTCTGAAAAAACTATAGTTGATTTAAAAGATCTCCTACCTAGATTGAAATATTGTATTAAAGATCTTATAAAATGGAATATAATACAATACAACCCAAGAAATACAGTATATCACTTTAATTGTTTTCTTTTAAGTACTTGACGATCTCATATGCAAGTATTTTTTTAGATTTTTTTGTTCAATTGTGAAACTTTCCTTTCTCTGGTTGTTTAAAGAGACTGTGTGAAGACTAAAAGGACCGCTCTGAAGTGTGGATTGAGGCATCCTCAGAAGGTATTCTACAGAGTACTGCTCCAATTCTAACAGCATTTCCCTTGGTTTGCTGAAAGTACTTTTAATGCTTTTCATAAAGTGAGATAGATGGCTGAGATGGATTGGCCTAATTTTGATACATACAACCAACGAGCCAATTTTGAATGCCCTGGTTCATGTATTTACTCATAGAATTTATACAGTATAACTGCACTCTAGCTTGGGACTCACAATATGTGAAACAGGAAAACGTAAGATAGTGTAACAACTTTACAATGTAGCTCATATTCCATTGAAGTCAAGCATGCCCACTGAAATTTATAATTGAATTTTCTTTGTCTGAATCTGCTGCATTTCCTCCTTGCAGTTTTCTTGGGTCAAGTGAATGATTAGAAGTCTTGGAACCAAAATGATCTCATCCTGTTTCCTCTTTTCTCTCTATTCTTTCCCCTTTTTTCTTTTTAGCTGAAAATCAGTACTTTCCCCCCATATTTTATACCTTCTATGCACCAATTCCACCCGCGCTTTCTAAAATTTTGTAAACAACAAACTAAAAAACTCAAGGTCCATCCCACCCCTGAAAGGACCTAATGGTAAAGACTGCAACAAAGACACCATTAAAGCCAACATCTGTAACACATTCTTTGGCTCAGTATTTGAAAACAGCAATGGATCATGCCCAGTATTTCCTAGCCGAACCACTGACAACTACAATGATCTAATACATATTGATTTTACAGAAGACAATGTTGAAAAAGCACTATGCAATCTAAAACCATCTCTATCTATTGGACCGGATGGAATATGTGCCTACTTCTTAAAAAAGCTATCCACTGCCATAGCCGAATCTCTAAGCATAATCCTTTGAAAAATCCTTCAGGACCAGCTCCTTACCAAACCTATGGTCACTGGCCATGGTCATCCCCATCTTCAAAAAGGGAGACCCCAGCCTAGTTGAAAATTACAGACCAATCTCTTTATGCTGCATCACCTGTAAAATCATGGAATCAATTATTAACCAATCTATTGTCCTTCACTTATAGACAAACAACCTACTCTCTAACAAACAATTTGGTTTCAGAAAAAAACTATCCTGTAATCTGCAACTCTTACACTGCAAAAACATATGGACTACACAACTCGATCAGGGCAAAGGAACAGACTCAATTTACATAGACCTCTGTAAAACCTTTGATTCAGTGGTGCACAACAAACTACTCCTAAAACTAAAATCTTACGGTATCTCTGGACACCTGCATAAATGGATAGAAGCATTCCTGTCAAACAGACAACAAATGGTCAAAATTGGGAGCATCCTATCAAATTCTGTTCCTGTCAACAGTGGTGTTTTAGGACCAACTCTCTTCATACTCTACATAAATGACCTCTGTGATCATATTAAGAGCAACTGCATTCTCTTCGCCGATGGTGTAAATCTATTCAACACCACCAACAATACTGCTACCCTTCAAAAAGACCTCGACTATGTATCAGAATGGTCAAACAAATGGAAACTTCAAATCTCAACAAATAAATGCAAACTGAATAGTCAAGACCTTGTTGATGATCCAAACTCTGTCAAGGACCTTGGAGTACTCATCTCTAATGATCTAAGTGCTAGAGCCCACTGTAACTAAATAGCCAAAAAGGCATTAAGAGTTATTAACCTAATCTGCATACCTTTTTCTCTGGTAATATCACACTACTAACAAGAGCATACAAAACATGTGCTAGACCAATACTTGAATGCAGCTCATCAGTCTGGAACCCGCATTACGTTTCTGATATTAATACAGTTGAGAAAGTCCAGAAATATTTCAAAAGAAGAGTTCTCCACTTCTCTACTCATTGCAGAATACCTTATGCCACCAGACTTGAAATTCTAGACCTAGAAAACCTAGAACTATGCCACCTTCGGTCCAATCTAAGTATAGTATATAAAATTATATATTGCAATGTCCTACCTGTCAATGAATACTCCAGCTTCAGCCACAACAATACAAGAGCACACAATAGATACAAACTCAATGTAAACCGCACCAAACTTGATTGCAGGAAATACGACTTCAGCAACAGAGTGGTCAATGTCTGGAATACTCTACCTGACTCTGTGGTTTCTTGCCCAAACTCCAGAAACTTTATCCTTAGACTTTATCCTTAGACCTCACCCCTTTCCTAAGAGGTCTGTAGGGGGCGTGCATAATCGCACCAACATGCCTACCGTCCCTGTTCTATTGTTTCTTTTATTTTTCTTATATGTATCCATTTCATGTATTTATAACTATGTTTATACTTATACCTATTATCTTATAATCGCTTGACAAAATAAAATAAATAAAAATATTTCAACTGTATCCCAAAGGAACATATAGTTACCAAACCAATAATGGCAAATCATAATTCCTTCTCTTGGCCACGCAGCATCTGCCATATTGAGCTGGTTAAGGAATTGCATATCCTACAATTTCTCAAAACACTTATTATTGAGAAATGGGCTGTGGATTAGAGGTACAGCCATGGCCCTGGAACTTAAATATCTTGATTGGCTGTCATCCTCTGATCAGAAAGCTGGACAAGCTTTAGGATTTCAACATATTTAGTTACCTGGAAGTGGAAGGCAATTTGATCTGCTCCCAGCTTTCCTAGTTTACTAATCCAATTATAAATAAATGTGCAGAATATAAAAGTAATTTAGATAGATGGATGGTACATAGATAGATACATAGATAGATAGCTAGATAGATGGATGGATGGACAGACCAACCGACCGACCGACCGATACCATCCTAATGATATTTTTCTAGTTAAATCTATACTTGGATATAGTATTAACAATTCAAAAACCTCATAAATTTATCCTTAATTCTTGCAGTAAATCATCCAGGGACTTCTAGAGTAGGCATTGACAACCTGGATAAAGCTTGTATGTTTTGCAACTGAGGTGACTTTGATTTTGATCAGTAAAGCAGAAGGATGAGCATGGTGGGAGTGCCGATCGTAGTTTACTAAAGTCAGTGAAGATGGGCAAGGAAGTAGACTTCCTGTCAGACTTGATCAAAGGAAGAAATGGAGAGATTATGTCAGATAATTCTGATGAGGTTTAAATGTTGACAAACTTGGTCTGGCTGGACTTCATCACAGTAAGTTCACTGATATGAACACTTCTTTATGTTCATAGGCATATTTTCCAATTTTACTCTAGTGCAAGCTCTAGCTCATATTCCATTGGGGTCAAGCAGGTCCACTGAAATTTACAATTTAATTTTCTTTGTCTGACGTGCTGCATTTCCTCCTTGTAGTTTTCTTGGATCAAGTGAATGATTAGAGGTTTGGCCTATTGCCATTGATTATTTATTTGATTTTATTTATTTGATTTGTCAATCGCTTACAAGATAACAGGTATGAGTATAAACATGGTTTTGAATACACGAGATGGATACGTATAAGAAAATAAAAAGAAACAATAGGACAGGTATGGTAGGCACAATTGGTGTGCTTATGCACACCCCCTACAAGACTCTTAGGAGGCGGGTGAGGTCAATAATAGACAGTCTAAGGTTACTGATGCTTCATCAAAGGATCTGCTGTTGTTACTGCATTTCTTTGGCAGAAGCACACCTTGTCTATGTCGTTTATCTATCCCTTGACTGTTATTAATAAGTGATACAATTCTAAAACAAGTCGACAGTCCAGAATTTCCTCCTTTCTCTCAACTGTTTCTGTTAATCCGTCAGAAGATCCCACAGGGATCTACGCAGTAGTTCAAAAAAAGGAAAAGTTGCTCTGAAATTAATTAGTTACACTAACCCCAGTCAAGTGCAGTTTTTTAAAAGTTGGATAACTATTTCTTCAATTGACAGCGTTCTCTGTTAGACATTAAGCACTTGCAAAGTTCATTCAGATTTTGTTATTTGATAGTTGGAATTCATTGTGGTCACCAGTTTCCTGATTTTCTTTGTTTTTTTTCTCAGCATGTTCTTTGAACATGTTGCTTGTTTTTGTCAGTTGCTATGCTCTTTGACATTTTAAATAAAAAAAAGTTAAAGCACAACAACTCATGATCCCATATTCCTCTCTCCTGAAAATTATACAGACAGTTTGAAGATACAAAATGGAGATGAATTAAGTAAATATTGGAAAGCTTTCCTAATGTGGCTATTAAACAACCAGAAGTTTGCTGTTGTCATTTTCATAACAATCAATACTGCTGTCAATAATTTACTCATACATTTATGATTACAAGAAGTGTTTTGATTTTAATGTTTCATTGTTTACTCTTTGACCATCCAAGCAATAAACCAACAATTATAATTTTGACCTTGCTGTTCCTACCAGGAATATAGTGGAAAGTGGTAAATAGTAAATAGCTACAAAATGCTCATGGAAATGTCCACTATTCTCCTACAGTTTGACATCTGTTGCTTAGCATCCTACAACCATCCATCCCAGAGGAAACTACAATATATTTAATGTGGCACAGCAGCAGCAGGCAGTGTTAACTTTACTGAAGGACATTCTGTGACAGGTCTGTGCTGATGAAAAATATTTAACCATCTTTCTGAATAATTGGAGCATCTTTTCTCATTAAAAAGGATGAAAAGAAAACACAGCAGTATGTTAGTATATATCAGCGGCAATATCTATTATTTAGAAAATGCTGTGGGGAATGAAAGCTTTGTCATTTTGTTACTGATTTGCCTTTGCCCTTATAATTATCACTAGGAAGATCTGATTAATTTGTACTGGAGGCACACACTCATCTTTGATTTGATGACAACCGGTAGACCAGAAGACTGGAGAGATTAAGGGACTGAAAATTATGGAACTCTCAGATTTCTTATTATGACTGGGAAAAAAAAATAGCATCAAGTCCTTGAGATGAAGGCTGGTCTACTCTGACTGGTGGAAGGGTTCAGGATTTCCAGGACGAATGTTCTTGTCAGCTGACACCTGTTCTTTTTTTGTTGTTGGAGACATCAGGGGTTGAACTTGGGATTTGTACATGCAAGTCCAATTAATCAATTCTATACATCCTCTGGGATGGTCCCCAGGAAAACAAGGAATACGCTGAAACTTTGTGGAAGATATCTTCAGACTTAGGAGTTGAGGAAGTAACTCAACATTGAATTCATCATTCTTCATTTATTTTTCAAAAATATACAGTAAAAATGTCTTATTATTAATTAACCAACTGGGCTAAAGAGTTTTTATTTAACCACAAAGCTCTGGAGATAAAATGTAATTTCATGCTTGTTCTGCCTATTGGTTTATGACAGCAGTGTCAATGAAAGTATTTAAAAGAGAAACAGCCCCTAGGGGATATTAAAAAAAATCTTTAGATGTTTTCATCTAAATCAAATGGCAGCTCCATGAAAGGAAAAGATAAAGGCACATTATTAAACAGGTTGTAATGAGAGTATTGATTCTTTTTGCCTGAGTGAAAAACAAAGAAGTATTAATTAATGATTAATATCATCTGGGAATCAGACAGAGCTGATATTAAATCTTGGTGTTCTGATTAATTCTGTGCACTGTGTAGATTGCCAATTAGAAATCTAAAGGTAGAACAAGAAACGTGTGCTGATGAGTAAGTGTTGGAGCTGAAAAAAAAGAAGAAAATGGAAACAGAATGGTGAAAATTAAATTTATGCTTCCCTTTGGAATATTTGTTTTCCTTGGCTGAAAATTCAGGTTGCATTTTCTATTTCAAGTTGACTTTTCAAGGTTTCATTGATAGTTTGGTGAACAGCAATAGCAGGAATAACAATGAAGGCGAAGTTGTTCTCAAATAACATCCAGTGACACTAGAGCAGTGGTTCCCAAACTTTTTTAGTCCACTGCCCCCTTGGTGATACAAACTCATCCTCAGTGCACCCCACCCAGGGGTGGGATTCAAATTTCATAACAACTGGTTCTGTGGGCATGGCCTAATTTGTGGGCATGGCCTGGTGGTCATGTGACTGGGTGGGTGTGGCTTGCTGGCTGGGTGTGGCTTGCTGGTCATGTGACCAGGTAGGCGTGGTTTGGTGGTCATGTGACTGGGTGGGTGTGACCAGGTGGCCATGTGACTGGCAAACCAAATATAAGTGGTCCTTGCTTAATGTCTGGTTGCTTAGTAAGTGTTCTAATTTATGACTGACCTCCCCAGAGCTACTTGACCTGTTTTTGGAGTTTTGACAGCCATGCGCACGCGTGTGCGTGCGCGCGCACACACACACACCCTTCTAACCCTGCTGGAGGAGGTGGCTGGACTAGATATTTAATTCACTTTCTCCTCCCTCCCTCCCTCTCTCTTTCTTCTTTCTTTCTTTCTTTCTCTTTCTTTCTGTCCCTTCCTTCCATCCCCCCTCTTTCTTTGTCTATCTTTTTTCTTGCTTTCACCCTCCCTTTTTCTTTCCCCTTTCTCTTTCTTTTCTTTCTTGTCTCTTCCTTCTCTCTCTCTTTCTCTCTCTCTTCCTCTGTCTCTTTCTCATTCTCTCTCTCTCTCCCCCTCCCTCCCTCCATATCCCATTCACTTTCTCCTCCCTCCCTCTTTCTTTCTTTCTTTCTTTCTTTCTTTCTTTCTTTCTTTCTTTCTTTCTTTCTTTCTTTCTTTCTTTCTTTCTTTCTTTCTCTCTCTCTCTCTCTCTCTCTCTCTCTCTCATTCCCTCTCTCTCTTTTCTCTCTCTTTCTCTCTCTCTTTCCCTCTCTCTCTGTCTTTCTTTCTGTCCCTTCCTTCCATCCCCACTCTTTCTATCCCTTTTCTTCCTTTCTCTCTCCCTTTTTCTTTCTTTACTTTCTTGTTTGTTCCTTCTCTCTTTCTCTCTCTTTCCCTCTCTCTTTCTCTCTCTTTCCCTCTCTCTTTCTCTCTTTCTCTTTCCCTCTCTCTCCCTTTCTCTCTTTCTTTTCTCTCTCTCTCTCTTTCTCTTGTTCCATCTCTCTCTATCCCTTCCTTAACATATCTACCTATTTTCTGCCCAGGCAGGCATGGCCTAATCTGTCAAAGGCCTGGGCTAATCCTGCACCACCCCATTTCCCTTTCAGAGGCCTCAGCCTTTAATCTCCCTGTTTCCTCCCCCACGACCGCCTCTTTCGTCATCCCATGGCCATGGAGAGGCAAACCAGGGCTGAGCCATTGTTGTCACTGGGCTCCCCTCCAGCCCATGTCGCCCTTGTCATGAATGCCTGCAGAATGGACTGCAGCCGCACTGAAAAAAACACACGGCATCTGGATGCTTTTTTGCAGTGAAAATTACCGACCTCTGGCTTTGCTTGCTCTGCTTCTCCAATGCGCCACTGTGGCCGTCAGTGATTGTTGCGCATGCGTGAGATGTTGCATATGTGCAATAAGGACTGACTGGGCAGGGAATAGAGGAGTGGGCGGAGAGGAGCAGAACCAGCCAGGGGCCCATTTTACTAGTTCTCTGAACTACCGGGAATGGTATGAACCGGTAGAATCCCACCCCTGAATTGCGCCCTGCAAGGGGCCCAGCTCCAGCACCTCCCCTTTCCTTTGCCAGCCCCCTTGCCTCTTAGTGCCCCCCTAAGGCATCCCACCACCCCCAATGGTTCCCACTTTGGGAACCACTGCACTAGAATATGAACCCTGGTTCATAAAGCTTTATGTATACTTGAGCTTGACTTCCACATGAATTGCCATGATCTCTTTCATTATATAAATCTTCATTACACTAAATTCTATGCTTGTATGCTTGTGGACACAACTCATATATCAGGTGAAGGAGAGAGAGGCAATCACAATTGTTTTTTTGCAGACTGTTGCCATGGTATCATGTAGGTTGACTATGAACTGTTGACTCTAATAGCCATAAGGTTAATACATTTTCCAATAGCCTGAAATTATTTGTAGCAATATATCTCTTGTAAGAACCAGTATTATAGTAGGCATTGCTTTTTGTGTATATAGGAGAGACACAGAATATTAAAGATCAATCTTAACTGAAGCCATACTTAATATTGCCTGAAGTTGGGATTTTGCTTGCCTTTGTATTAAAGCTATATGTTTTAAATCTTTGCTGATGTGTGAATGCATGGATCTCTTTCTCTCACATTATCTCCCTGAATCATTGGAAATTTAATGCTCTGTGATTCAAAAATTTATGTTTAACTTTTAGACATATCCTAACCAGGGCTTCAGCTGGAAAATTAGGTTCCCATTTTGAAAATTTGAGCTTTAATCTGAGGCAATGTTTTGTGGCTCTAGAAGTAGGAGATAACCAGGCTGAGCCTGAGGGAGGGGTCAAATGCATCATAAGTCACAAGTCCCTGTGTGCCTGCTGGAGATCTAAGTCCAAACCACCTTATCTTCTGCTCACTTCCCTTGATCATTAGTTGGTCAAATTCTTGTAGAGAGCTTAAGCTTATGACAAATCTTTATACTCATTTGAACTGCCTGAACCTCCTGATTTCCCCACTGCTTGACGCTAATAACACAATTCATCAGGTGCATAATCACACTCACAAATATGGAAGATAATGATGGAAACAGCGAGTCCACTGTATAACTTCCTCGAAAGAGGATAATATTTATTTCTTTGTATCCCATTTTTTTATTATTTTCACAAATAACTCAAAGCAGAAAACAAATCCAACACTTCTTCTTCCTATTTTCCCCACAAGAACAACCATGTGAAGTAGATTGGACTGAGAGATAGAGGGAGAAAGTGACTGGCCCAAAGTCACCAGTTGACTAAGGCAGGATTTAATGGCTAAGGCAGGATTTGAACTCACAGTCTCCTGGTTTCTAGCTTGTCGCCTTAATCAAACCTCCAATATCCTTTGAAATCCCACTGGATTACAACCAAGAGAGAACCAATCCTATGTCTATTACATATAAAAGCAAGGAAAAACTCTGTGGTTCTGATGTTTTTGACATTTTCTGAGCAAATTCAGAGCAGATCAAAAGAGGCCATGCAGCTGATGAAGGGATGAACAAGAGGAAAAGATAACAAAGATTTTATCATTTTTGTCAGAAAATAATTCTGATACCTGAACTTCTATCCAGAAATTCAGATATAATAGGTTGGAGAGGGTTGCTGCATGCATGGTACAGGGCAGGTACCTTGAGAGTACCATGAAGGAATAATCTTCATAGATCTTTTTGCATTCATATTCAGGCTTACAATTGTCAAACTACTTGAATACAATAGATCTTCTGCTTTAGTATTTGAATATATGCTGCATTGGGATTTATTTATGAGAAATGCATCCTATTCTTCTCCTTTGGTGTGCGAGACAATGTAATGAGGATGTGAGGGAGAGATCATTCCATTATAGCCTTATGGGTTATTTGAATTTAAGCTAAATTCATCTATGAGAAAAGCTTAACAACAGGGGAAAAGGGCTAGAGGTGAAGAAAGAAGACACCTTATTTAAAGCCATATTGAACAAAAAGAAAAAAAAAGAAAGCAATGTTTTGCTTTATTATTTTTCCCTTCCTTTTCTTCTTCTTCTAAGCATGCTTTTTTTGTCTCTTGTAGAGGAAAAATACCCCTCCCTATATGCCCCCAATACATATCAGAACAATGAGCCTAGATAATTAAATGATTCACCACAATTTTGGAATCTCTGATTGCTTTCTCAAATGTTGCCATTTTGGGGCAGCATAATCTCAGGGAAGTTGTGTGTATGTGTAGAATAATCTATTTATTTTATTTAGTTTACCCGGCTTATAAGCTGTTCCAATCAAAGCCAGCTCTGAGCAGTATAAAGCTGAATGTTCATAAATCAGGTCAAATCAACAACACGCATTACGATAAAATCTATGTGGAAGAACCATCACTTCTTAAGCTCCATTGCACTGTAGACACAATTGATTCAGCACTTCTAGGGACCATCTTGACCTGTCTTAGTTTTGAGGCTTCAGACTCCATTTCCAATAAAGCAGAGAAGTGACGGTACTTACTCACTCTTTCCCTGCTGTTTCTCACTGCAGCAGAGAATGTCAGTGGATTCCATAATAAATAACAACACACCTGGAGTGACTGCAAGTAATTCGCATATCTCAGGCCAATGAACAGGAAGCATGATTTTGGAAATCTGAGGGCAGCTTATTTTACAAATGACAATTGCACTTAAAAATGGGAATATTATTCATTATTCATTCAAAGGAGCCAAGGGTTTTTTTTAGAAAAGGGAGCTCTCCATTGGCTAGATGATTTTTTTTAAATGGAGGGACCAATGTTATCTGCATTATTCATAATAGACATTCTGGGCTGTTTCCTTTTCAGATATCGATTGATCTAAATCTATCATGTTGTACAAGCATGTCGTATGTCATTGATTTTGAATCTGGCTCTTGTACTTGCTATATTCAGGTGTGGGCAGTTTGACTGCTTTTTTTCTCCTGTCCCAGATGATAGATATTGTTCCTTCAATACATTATTTTCTTTAAAATATACTTTTCCCCACAAGTATTAATTTAAAGGACTGAGCTGTTATTTTAATTTTCCAGTTATGAACCTAATTTAAATGGGAAATGTACAACAAGGTCATACAAATAAAAATAAATTGCCCAACATCCAATTATGTTGCATTAAAAAAAGCTTCTTGAAAAGAAGCCATTGTTTGTTTTGCATTTCCTCAGACTTATGTTGTTGCATGGCTAGTATTTATATTTTAAGGAACATCAGCTAAGCTAGAGGAAAAACACTTAAAACAGGATTTTTTTTCTGATGTGTCCCATTAGAAAGCCAGCAAAGAAGAAACTGAAATTAGGATCCAATATAAGAATGTCTTTCTAATCAGAGTTAGATTTTTCTTATTTCATATTCCTGCAAATCCCACTTCCCTGTTTCCAAAATATTATAATTTATGATTCATAGATAAATAAATTTCATAGCTAAATTAGACCAAAGATATTGGGGGAAAATAACAAACTAGTTGTTTCAAAACCAACACACACTGAATGATGAATGATGAAAAGTATATAGAAATAATCATTTCTATAATTCTGGTACTTCCTCTTCCTTTCAAAAACAGAGCCAGGAGTATATGAGGCATTAGAGTAATCTGCCCATTGATAGACTTCCCTCTGTAGTTTTCAGATGGAGACCAGATAAATTCATAGTATTATGGATTTCTAATCTAAACTGAGCAAAGTGTCCACAAATGATCTATAAGTTTTCATTCATTTCATATTTTTACAATCTATTATTTTAGAGAGCCACAAATACCATATCTACCATTTAGCTTGGTAGATTTTATGATATATTTTGCAAAATAAATCACAAAAAAAATTACAATGCCTTCTGAGGCAAGGTAAAGGATTCTAGATCAGTTCACCTTAATAATAAAAAGACTTGTGGCTTCACAATTGTGGTTTTTCTTGCCTAAATGTAGAGCTTTATTTTTTTTACCATAGAATTTCATTTTGTTAGATAGGCTGAAAGTTCAAGTCTGTCGAGATCCTTCTGTATCTTAAATCTGTCTTTTGGAATGTTGGCTATTCCTGCCAGCTTGGTGTCATCTGCAAATTTGATGAGTTCCCCATAAATCTCTGGTACTGGAGATAGTACTTAGTACTGGACTTAAGACAGAGCCTTGGGCTGGCATACTTCCCTCCAAGAAGATGCAGTTCCATTAATGTACAAATCCATCTGGTGGTGATTCTGTCTAACTCACATTTTTCCTATCTTATCAAGTAGTGATCTACTTTATCAAATGCCTTACTGAAGTTCAAGTAAATTATATCTACAGTATTTCTCTGATTCACTAATTTTGTTACTTTCTCAAAGAATGCAATAAGATTTGCCTGGCATGATCTGCTTTTGATAAACCCATGTTGGCTTTTGGTTATGACTTTGCCTCTAGGTATTGGCAGATTTGTTGCTTGATTATTTTTTCCAGAATCTTCCCAGGTATTGATGACAGGCTGATAGGTTTGCAGTTTCCTGGATCCATTTTTTCCTTTTTTGAAGATGGGAACTACATCAGCTCTTTTCCAATCTTCTGGTAGTTCTCCAGTGCTCCAGGATGTTTAAAAGATATGGGTCAGTGGTTCTGAGATCACGTCTGCCATTTCTGATAATTATATCTCATTGCACCAGTTAGAATGTCTCAAGAGTAAATTCTATACTTTTTTTGTTGAAATGCCATTTAATCCATGGCTTCTATGGTAGAAAGATAACACAGATTGTGAGGACTCCCGGAGGTTCATAGGAAATAGAACTTTTAAGAGAATCCTAGAAATTGTTGATTTGATGTTACTGACCGCAGAAGCAAGGGAAAATTATTAAAATAATTAGAACTATGTCATCATTTTCATGGTTTATATGAATACCTGTTGATAATTAATATTTTCTGCATCCATTTCTTTTTTTAATGGATTGCTTATGTGGGTTTATAGTACTTGTTCTGCAGCTATTAGCTGGCAAATGCGAAGGCTAGATAATGATGATGATGACGACAATGATGATGATAAAGATGATGATGATGTAGTATTGGTTTGTTAGGCAGAAATCTCTCTCTCTCTCTCTCTCTCTCTCTCTCTCTCTCTCTGTGTGTGTGTATGAAATTCTGTTAGAAGCTTCTTTTGTGCCAATCAAATATGTTAATAATTAATTTTTTAAAAATAGATATTATAAATAAGTCAAAAGAATGAAGAACATTGGCTTCTCCTGCACAATTCTTTGGAAAGACTCTTTAGGTGACAGATACTGTTCCAAATAGTAATTGAATATTAACTAATTGAAAATGAATTGGGTGCCCGAGAAAAGAAAAACTTAACACTATGAAAATGGAAGGGCTTTGGACTTTCCATAAATTAACTGAGTTTGGGATAATTTCTAGAATAAGATACAAGGATTATTAGTGCATGCTTCATAGGATGAATACTGTGTCTGGGACCAATAAAAAAATAGACTCTCAGTTGACTGATATATTTTTAAAAATAATAAATTATGTGTCTTTATTTTAAAATATCCAGGAAAATAGTCGTCACGTGATGTATTGGGACTTTACCTCCCTTCACTAAATCCGGCATGGGCATGGCCAGCACGGACCAGGAGTTCGACAGCTATAATTTAGAGATTTGGTGGGGTCCAGGTGTTGACAGATTGCTGTGGACCATATTCCCTCTCCTCTGTTCCTAGTACATTCATCAGTCTTCTGTGGGACATTGGGTGTCTCTTTAGAAAAGATCTGGGGTCCTGAAGGTGTTTACAGGAGGAGTGGAGATAAGAATAAATTTTATTTTGTAAAATGGACACCATCTATTGCAGTGAAAGCCACTCACTGCAAATCCCCTGTCCACTCACCCCACAATATTTAAAGTCACCCACATTCTGCTGCCTAGCAGTTTGGAATATATCATTTACATAATATATGTAGAAATCTATAGAGAACAATATTCCAAACACTAAATAATTCAAGGAATCTCTTCCTTTTTTTCCTCACAATGCTTTTGCAGGTGCACAAATTAAATGTAATAAGGTGTTGGTACCACATTTTGAATGTGAAAGTGTTAATCATGTTTGAATTGCTGCTTCCATGGCAACCTCTGTGATAGTGTAATTTGTTCCTAGAGAAATATTTTTCTGAAGTATTGATTGTGTATCACATTTGGGAATATAATGTTATTGTAGTCAGAGGATTAAATTTAAAGGATTAAAATAGAAAAACAGGGCGAGTGAGAAAAGGAAGGTTGTTCTGGAAAAATAAGTGCATAATAGTCAGAATTCTTGAAAACTTATGATTGTGATTCAAAACCAATGGTTAGATGCTTAACAAACAGAAACAGAAATAACTGGACTATGCATGGAATGAAGGCTTGGCTGGAAAAAAAAAGGATTTGATATTGTGACTGCACAATGTTTATTGAATTTAAACTAGGTTTTCTGTTTTTCCAAATTAGGTTCAACTGATTTTGCTTGACTGCTGGGTTGCTAAAGATGCTGAAATGCTGAAATAATTGCTCCCAATTATAAAGTATTAATTCAACAACTGGTTTCATGAAATTTGAAAATGCTTCTATTACCAGCAAATTGTTACACTGATTTACAAGAGTACATGATAGCTAAATATCACACACACACACATAAGATAATCATCATCAATTATCATCTTAGACATTGTCTTTCCACTGCAGGAGGGAGACCTCTTCTGCATGTTTTCAACCTATATGGTTCTGAGCTTGCTTTTGCCAATTGGGCCCTTACATCATTGATGCATCTTATTTTAGGTCTCTTTTGAGGATATTTTTCTTAATCACTAAAATCTCTTCCAATGCGCTCATCAAAAGAAAGTCTTGCTCATTTTCAGGTATGTTTTTCTATTAATTTATAAATTAATAGAATTTGTAAAATAGCAGTGGAAAGACAATGTCTAAGATGATAATTGATGATGATGATCTTAATCAAGTGCGATCCATTCTATGATTGTCTTGGTCCACCTGCCATCAGTTCTTCTTGCTAGGTTATGATTATAACTTTGTCGCCTGTATCTTAATGATTTTTATTGACTGTTTCCTAGTATGATTTGATTGCTTATTGTACCCTATGACTATTATTAAGACATTAATATCATGTACCTGATGATTCTAGACTCTTGACGAATGTATTTTTTCTTTTATGTATGCTAAGAGCATTTTCACCAAGACAAATTCCTTGTGTATCCAATCACACTTGGCCAATAAAGACTTCTATTGATTATATTGCTATGTGACCAGCCCATTTCTGTTTCAATTCTTTTACATGCATACATATACAAACATACACACACATACATGTACATATATACTTTCTGCAATTTCCCTGATCACTGAATATAACATTTTATAAATTAATAGAAAAACATACCTGAAAATGAGCAAGACTTTCTTTTGGTGAGTGCATTGGAAGAGATTTTAATGAGTGCCTTGCTGAGACACTGGACATTGTTTAGCAGTGGTCTTCTCTAAATTCTTAAGTTAGTGAAAAATGTCAGATGGTGGTATTCTTTGTGGTGGAAACTGAAATGGATCGTTCCACAGAATTAAATCTGATTTTTCATACTGTTTATAGCTTTTAAAAACTTTTTTTTGGTAAGGACATCTGAAGTTTTGGAATATGAAGCCATCAATATGTTAAATAAACTCCAGTTTATTTCTTCTATCCCATAATGGAAAAGATAGATTGCTATCTTTTCATAGTCAAATCATTTTGACTATGATTTTAAAAACAGATTGGATGACAGTAAAAGCAGGGGTAATACACTTATATAAGAGAACACTCCAAGCAATTAAGAAATATAAAAAATAACAATATTGCTTTAATGAAATCCATTTAGTAATACTTACCAAAGTGAACCAATTTATATGAGCAGCAGAGGCTGGACAAAAATCCACCCAGTTAACCTTTGCCTGTTGTCACTAAATAAAACTTGCAGGTTGATAATACAGCACATGAAGATTGCTACGCGCTTGAAGTATTTTATTGCTAAACTGTTTACGATAAGTTCAGTTTATTTCTGCTTTAGACTTGGACTTATATTTGGGGAAATGTAATCAATGTTAAGAACCCCTCTTGTTTCTTGCAGGTTTTTTTTAAAAAATATGTTGGTTATTAAGTCACTTCTTTTTCACAAACAAAATACAACTTGCTTTTTTGTTACAGTTGATATTTAGTCTGTTATAGAAAGATTTTTCATTCTTTAATAAGCACCATAGGTAAGAACAGATAGAAGAAGTATAAGGGAAGCATATTCCTGAGGAGAGGGAGAAAAAAAAACTGATAATTGTTTAATGACTCAGCCTACTCCAGGAGTCAAAGCTATAATTTTATGTTCCTTATAACCTGCCAAATCGCAAAACTGAAAGTACTAATTAAAACTTTATTAGATAGAAATAAATCTGTATCTGCAAGAATCCCTCTTTTAATACCTAGGGAGAAGTTTATTTTAAATTCTAATGCTTCTGTGAAACAGGACATTATCTTCTCTTTTGAATTTAAGAAAGTAAGAAATAAGAAAAATCCCTTGAAAATCCAATCATTTCATTTTTATTAACAATTAATAATAAGCAACTTTGAGCTTTTTGTAACAAAGGAAATAATTTCCTCTTCAGCACTAGACATTTTAGAAGTAGCTAAGCTGTGCACAAAGGGCCACTGCATACTTTAATTTAATTTGTTTGTATTGGTAACATAAATTCAAGGGATAATAACATGCCCATTCTATACAAAGTACAAATGATAATTGCAGCCACAATTTAAAAGATAATAATAGAGAAAAATCTGATGTGATTATTTTATCTGTAAGTTCAGTTCCAATAGTGAATGGGCATGCCAGTTATTAGCAAAACAGTCATTTATTTATTTATTTCTCTTGTTTTATTTATTTGTGATGGAAACTATTTAATTTTTTACCATCTATGTGCCCTTCTCAGTCTTTGCTTATAAGTGAAGCTGTAGTTTTCAACCATTGTTAATTTATGAAGCTAGCAAGCTTTCCACATACTTGTTTCTTAATACAATATCCAAATATACTCATATAATTACTAAACAATCTTTGTATAGATATCCCATTATCATTTTAATTATCCAGTTTTCTTTTTATTTTCTTGAGTAGAAAGTGGGGAGAAATATTTTATTGCCCTTGTTGGGCAGCCAATAAGAGCAGGCCACTGGCTCTCTGTTCAAGGCTGCAGTATCTCCTTTGTCTTCAGTGCCCTTGGCCATTTATTTCCCCCAAAGTGCTTTTTCCAAAAGGCAACTGGACTTTTTTTTGTTTTTTTCCTTTGAAAACATTTTGCTTGACATCCAAAAAGTTTTTCCAGAACTGAGGTTTTCTGGATGAGAAAACATTTTCCAAGAGGGATGAATTTTTCCTTCCCAATGTGGGAAGTTTAGAAGATAAGCAGATGTTGCAAGAAAATTGGAGAAGGGGCTTATGTGTATGTGAATGTGATCTGTTCCTCATTTTTAGCCCTCATATGATTAATCTTTAGCTGCCCCCAAAGAGCACTGGTTTACATGAACTCTAGATACTTGAAATAGGTTGGTATTTATGTAAAGATGTCAGAGGAAGAAAGGTTAATCTTGACCAAGAACAAGAATTTGTGCTACAGCTTTATAATCTACAGCTTTCAAATTCTCTAGCTACTGCTCTTTCACTGTTTGGCATATTGTTAATGTTTAAGCACTTGCTTTCACTTGCATTATTTTTAATTACTTCATGGAATGATTTACTGTCAGGTTTTGTTGTTTTTTGTTTAAAATTTGTAGCTAGCTTCAAAATAGCTTCTAGAGCACCCTAAAATATGCAAATCAACAATTGAGCCAAGGAATCCACCAAAGAATTCAAATACCTCATAAAGATGAATGAATATTCCATCAATTTACTACCACAGTACCACAAGAAAATAAAAATCCAACTAATACTCAAAATATCACAGCAACAACCCAATAGATCCAGCTCTGTCAACTGGCCTGGGGACCAGAAGGGGGAATTCCATACTAGAGGTGGCTGCTGGATTGATGGTAGAGCTCCTCCTCCCTCTCTTACTCTCGATTCTTCACTTGTCCATATTTTTATTATGGGGAAAACAACTCAAGAAGCTTGGGAAATTTTGAAAAGTGAGATTATAAAAGCCCAGTCTAGCACAATACCAATGAAGAAGAAAAATAACAGCTCTCAAAAGAAACCAGCATGGCTGCATAAAGAACTCTCTGACAAATTGAAAGATAAAAAGGACAAGTATAAAAAGTGGAAAGAGGGGCAAATAACTAAGGCACTTAGAACAATTAATCAGTGGAACAACTGTGAATGCTCCAACACTGGAAGTTTTTAAAAAGATGTTGGATAACCATTTGTTTGAAGTGGTGTAGGGTTTCCTGCCTAGGCAGGGGGTTGGACTAGAACAGTGGTCACAAACCAGTGGTCCGTGGCCCACTGGTGGTCCCCAAGAAAACTTTGGTGGTCTGCAGAGAAATGTCACCCCCAAAGCAGCCCTCCCAACTAATAAATCCAGGCTGTGTGGGAACACAAGGCTGCGCTGGCTACATGGCCCACGGGAATACAAGGCTTGTGTTGCTTGCATTGTGAACAACATGAGGTAGTGAGGGGAGGGGGGAAAGGCCGAGGGGGGGAACTTGCCCGACTCACACCACGTGCCTGGCATGGCCACTGGGCTGCTTCTTTCTGCTTCTTTCCACTTCTTTCTTCTTCTGCTTTTGGCTGCACATAAGGAAAGCAACAAAAGTTTCTTTCTCTCTCCCAAACTCTGCCAGAAATGAGTCTTTGGGTCCCTGCAAGGCATCCTGTTCCAAGAGGCTGTGCCAGCAAAGTCTAATTTTTGGTGGAGTTTGGGGGAGAGAAACTCTTCTGCTGCTTCTGCTGCTTTCCTTGCATGAAGCAAAAAGTCTTTCTCTCTCCACCCCCTGAGAATGGAGCTGAAAAGCAGGTTAGGAATGTGGCTGCCTTGGAAGAGGTGGGGTGTGTGAGGGACCTGTGTGTGTGTGTGTGTGTGTGTGTGTGTGTGAGAGAGAGAGAGAGAGAGAGAGAGAGAGAGAGAGAGAGAAAACACCACGCCAGCCCACTGAGATTAGATTGGATCTCTCTCTCTCCCCCCACAAGAACGGAGCTGAAAAGCAGGTTAGGAATATGGCTGCCTTGGGGGGGGGGAGTGAGGGACCTCTGTGTGTGTGTGTGTGTGTTTGTGTGTATGTGTGTGTGTGTGTGTGTGAGAGAGAGAGAGAGAGAGAGAGAAAACACCACCATCAGTCCTCCGAGATTAGATTGGATCTTTCTCCCTCCCCCCCCCACTCTCTCCCTCCCTCCCTCCCTCTCTCTCTCTCTCCAATGTTAGCAAGCCACCATCAGTCAAAATCCATATTAGTGGTCCATGGGATTTAAAACTATGAGTTTGGTGGTCCCAAAAGGTTGGCGATCCCTGGACTAGAAGACCTCCAAGGTCCCTTCATTATTCTATTCTGTTATCATATTAATGCATTCTTGCATTCTTCTTCATTGTTTATTTTATTGTTCTATTATTTTACTTCTGTTTATGCTCTTTTGCTTTCTTCCTTTTTATTATTGTAATCTGCCTGGAGTCGCCCCACAGAGAGATAGGCAGCAAATAAATTTAACAAATAAATAAATGAAACAAATCTTTATTAAAAAGCATCGATCCATGCAACTAACCACAGGACAGACATAATCAATGAAAAGAATAGCTCTTCCATACATTAAAAGCATGTCAGAATTACCAACAGGTTACCAGGGAGTCCGCAAACCAGCAAAATCAATTCAAAATGTCCTAAACAATCTCAAAGATCCATTGATCAAATAAGTCAAGGAAGAGTCATTTACAACACACAATGCAACATCTGTAAAAAATACTTATGTGGGATAAAAAGGTGAAATATTGTCAAATATCATTGGGGGGGGTGTCAGAAAACTTAATGAATATTTAGTACTTTCACAGCATACAGACAAGTTAAGCCACAGTTTCTACTAGGATGTTATAGACATTTTAGACTAAGCCAGATCTAAGAATGTAAGCAAATTCCAGGAGGGCTGGTATTCTCATAAATTAGCAAGTAACAGACATACATATTTGAGCCATTCAAAAGAAACAACCAGAGACAAAGAAAAATAGCAAATAAGCCAGAGAACATTGTCCCTTATCATACCCTTCTTAACCAATACCCAGATAAATAGGAATCAGCATTTAATGATTGCAAAAAGCACCTGATGATAGCATTCCAATCAAAGAAAAAACAATACCACAAATCAACACATCCTGTCCAAACGCAAATAACAGTGAGTTTTCACTTCACAGCCAAGAAATCTTAGCACCCCATGTTAAACCATTGATGATGTTACCTTATCTGGTAACAAAACATCTACAAGGAAACCGAACTCAGAAAACATCAAGAACCCAATGAATATTTTCACTGAACTACTTTATACCCAAATGTCCCTTGTTTTGGACACATTTTATTTGTCTAATGATTCAAAGCCTTAGGTCCTTTTCTCACTGATTAATTTAAATGTTCTCCACTCATCCTTGAGTCAACTGGAAACTGTACTGTCATGAAATTATTGGTCCCTAACACATCACTTTTGCCTCTGTTTCCACTCATTGCCATCCATGCAACTTCTGTACAAGGTCAGATAGCCTAACAGATTTTACATGCCTTGAGGCTATTCTTAGACATTATTGGAGAAGGAGGAAAACAATTCTGTAACACCAGTGCAGATAAGAATGACTTAAGTCATCTCACTCATGAACTGGAGGCAAGATTAAGGTCAAGGCATTAAAATAATGCTTTCAGGGTGTGTTTGCTTTCTGGTAAAATGAAAGTGGAGAAATACCCTCAGAATAAATATTACCTGCATTGTAAGCTTTTGGGACAGGACAAGGACTGCATATTTTGAGGCTTCCATCCAGAAATGTTGAAGTTGTTCATATATTATTAAATTTTGATTTGAGGGTACATCAGTTCATAAGGTTGGCCCATTTAAGTTGAGAGTATATTTGCAACTTTTAAGGAAAATCATATCTGTACATAATCAGAAGGTTAGGGTTTTTTAATTGCAATCTTTGACCAGGCTTTTAAAATAAAAAAGTACAGTGAAAGGAGAAATATTTTAATACATCCATTAGTTATTAGGAAAATAATAATAAGACACTAAAGCAGCATAATGTTCTTAAATTGGAGCTATTACTGTCAGGTGCAAGCAAACAGAACCACGTGAATAGTCTGAAAAATCAACTTTATTGTTAGTCATCTACATTACAAGAATCTCACCAGGCTGACTGCATTTCTTTGGGAACAGTCAGCTATGGCTTCTGGGGGAAGTCAGGCCAGTGCCGCTTCCTGCAGTGCAAGGACTCTAAGCTTAACCCCCTTTTAACACCTTCCTCCGGTCTACCTGGACATTCCACCACAATTACCAAAAACTTTCTCAGACCACTACACAATGACTTTAACTTTTACAAGAAAAATTGGCTCTTTTAGCTGGGAATTGAATGAGATGTTTTTGCAAAAGGAAACAGTAGTGGAGGATTGAAAAAAGGAAGTTAAATATATATATTTTGAGAATACTCACAATAAAGGCACAGAAGTTGGGGATGCAAGTAGTTTTTATAGAAGGATATTTCATACAATGTAACAATGAATTTAAAAAGAAAATGCAAAATGATTTGGACAAGGTTTTTAAAAAAAGTGTTTAAAAAATTCTCCTGGGTGGACAACTATTACCCACCAAATGAAGCTTCTACAGAGGCAATTATCTATGATAACAATGAGTGAGATGGAAATAATGATGAATTATGCAAAACAAAGAAAATCTGAATCTGCAGATAAACTGGGGAAATGGTTGCATATAAGTTGCAAAAAGAAAAAGAAAAGAAAGTAATATTAAACTTACAAGAAGAAAATACCACAATAACAGATAATGCAAATCCACACTGATACAGAGGATTTTAAAGTTTAATATTCAATTGAAGTGAGAACTTTCCCTTTTAAGACTAATAGATGCATAGTTCATAAAGAGCCCTGGAAGATTATTTCAGTATATGATTACTGCAGTGAGATTATTATATCCACAAAGATGGAAAGATTTGGCACTATCCATCATGAATGAATGGTTGGTGAAACTGCCAGAACTTGCTGAGATGGCCAAACTGACTTCTTTGATTAGAGAAAGACCATTACTGATATTCATTAATTATTGGACTTTTTGAATAAAAAATATAATTATTGTATGGCCTATAGTTTTGATGATTGGACAGAAATAGCTTATAGAAAGAAAGGAGTTATGATGTAATCCGAGAGAGAGGGGTGGTGATGGATTGGTTAGAGTTGCATGTATAACTACCGAGAGGAAAACTGGATGCCATTTCTTTATATTTCTATTCATATTTTCTGTTTTTTCTTCCTTTTCTTGTTTCCGTCTCCTTTTTTTTGTTACTTTCCCCCCTACTATTCAATCTGGGCAATTTTGGAATATACATATATAACAACTTTGGTTGGGTGGACTGTATAGAAACAATGATATTAGTTACAAAGGTATAGAAAGCAATGTCTAATTGAAAAAAGGTTTGTTCCTTTTTCCCTTGCCAAATTGATTTTAAAAATTGGGAGGAAGATGATGAAATGGAAAAATGGGATGGAAATGGGGATATTTACTTTGGATCAACTGGCAGATAATGAAGATGAATTTTTAACATTCTGTGTTAAGTGATAAATAGATGTAAGCCAAAGGAGGCAAAAAAATTAGCTCTAAATCCTTCCATTCCCCTCTGACCTGTCAGAGCTGAAGAAGTTTCTTGGATGAGAAGTGAAATGTCTTCAAAGAAAAAACAAGAAAGTCCAGTTGGCTCCTGAAAAAGCACCTTTGGAACAACCATGACTTGGATGACTGAGAATCTCTACAGACTATTAGATTTAACTCAAGGGCAATATTTACAGTTACATTTGCTAACAATATTATTTTTACCAGCAGCACTTTCAGCTTCTGAGATACTAGAACAGGAATGTCAAACTCACGTTGTCACAGTGGTGTCACATGATGTATCGGGACTTCCCCCGCTTCGCTAAACCAGCGAGGGCGGGGCCAGCACGTGATGCATCCGGCCTGCGAGTTTGACACCCCTGTACTAAAATAACTACTTTACTTTAGTTTAAGTATCTTTTAAAACCTAAAAAATCCTACTATTAGTTTTTATATATGTTTGTTTGCTATAAAGATTTTTTAAAGATTTTTTTTAAACCCATCTTTATTATTTTTTATAAATAACTCAAGGTGGCAAACATACCTAATACTCCTTACTCCTTCTATTTTCCATACCACAATCATATGAATTCAGTTCAGAGGCTCCTGGTGTTAAGAAAGGAGTGTAATTAAGAGACAGAGTCTCCTAAAGTATATTGCCTCAGATAATGAGAGAGTGCCTTAACTTCTGTAGCAAAAGCAGTGGTGGAATTCAACCAGTTCGGACTAGTTCGGGAGAGACGGTTGTTAACTTTCTGAGCAATTTGGTGAACTGGTTGTTGGAAGAAATAATTAGGGCAGAGAACTGGTTGTTAAATTATTTGAATCCCACCACTGAGCAAGAGTATCAATGAACCTCAAATTACAGCTTACAGAACAAATAATATTTAGGGCTTATTGGACTCTGTTACATTTGTATAGAAAAGGACTGTCAAAAGCAGCACTTTGTTGGAGATGCAAAAACGATAATGTTTTTAAATGTCTCTACAATGTCCTATATTTACCCAGTTTGGGGTGAAAGTAGTGAATTATACAAATACAATTTTGTAACAAAGCTAACATTTTCAGAGGACATTATTTTGAACTATATCTCTGGTACATAGAATTTGACAATCGGACAACATAAATGGTTTCTCTGTGCCCTTACTAGTGCTAGACGTCTGACGTTGCAGCATTGGCAAGAAAAATGCTTGGCTCCATTTAGTCAATGGACTGAAAACCTGATTGCAGTTGGCATTTATGAGTGGGTTGCTAATAAATAAGTATAATGCCAATATGGGACTCATTTATACAATGAAGCTAGTTATCTAAATGTATTAGAAATACATATGTGTTGAGTAATATTTGCATAAGACAATACTGCATATGTAGAATTGTAACTATATTGTTATAATGATTTTTTCTTTGTTATTTTTTTTGTTAAAGCAATTTTATATGCAGATATTCCTCAATATACAACAGTTCATATAGTGACTGATTAAAGTTACAATGGCACTGAAAAATGGGATTTATGATCGCTTTTCATGACCGTTGCAGCACCCCCATGATCATGTGATCAAAATTCAGACGCTTGGCAAGTGGTTCATATTTATGACCATTGTTGTGTCCCAAGGTCATGTCATCACCTTTTGTGACCTTCTCACAAGCGAAGTCAATGGGAGAAGCCAGTTCACTTAACTATTAGATTACTAACTTATCAACTGCAGTGATTCACTTAACAACTGTGGCAAGAAAGATCATAAAAATGTGGCAAAACTTACCTAACCAATGTCCCGCTTAACAACAGAAATTTGGGGCTCAGTTGTGGTCATAAGTCAAGGGCTACTTGTATTCTTTTTCTTATCTCTTCTCTTCAATGCATGTCCATCATTATCCTCTTTATGTTTTGTTCTTTCTCTTTCTTTTTGCTATCAATTAAAAAAGCAATAAAATTAATGTAAAAAGTATGGCTTGCTATCCAAAATATGACCATAATGTTGGAAACATTCTTTAGAGTGATCATATAAAATGTTATGGGTTTTCTGAATTCAGATAGTGTGATCACTGGAACACCACATTATGAATATTATAGTAGCTGGGGAAATAAAACAAGATTTATTGATAGGAGTGGCAATACTAAATGAAACCAAAGTAGTCAAAAGGAACAAGATTATAAAATATTGAAACTTAACAACTGAAATACAGAGATTATAGAATAAATGAGATTATAGAATAAAATGGCAAAAGGTTTTCTTGTAATTATAGGTATTGGTTGAATAGAATTGGTTGAATTCAAAAAAAAAAAATTGGTTTTGCGTAGAACCACATATACTGTATATATGATGGTATAATGATGGTACATTTAGACATTTCTTAGGTTTTGGTACAAAGCTAGAAGTGACCCCAAAACAATATTTGCTGAGTATTCTTCAGAAGATATTTAAAAGAACTATCACAATATTAGGCCAATTACAGAATTTCCCAAGTCTTCAAGCTCTTGAACAACAATTTAACAATGCATGCAAATAAATTCTGCTTAAAGTATCATTAGGCAATGCGTAGTCAATACATAGAAACTAATGTTTCTGTCCTGCTTATTTTTCTTCCCTTCCAGTTTCCTGAGTTGGCTTGCTAAACTTTTTTTTTTACTTCACAGATATTTTTATCCATTTAAATTTAGCACTGATGGGGAAAATACTTTTGATACAGCTACCATTAGAACAGTGCCTTTCAAGTCTCAGGCTTCAGGGATTGATGTGACTTGTTTACTGTTGGTTGTGCCAATGAAGTTCCTTCAGAAATCCAGCACGCTTGCTGTTGAGCAACATTTATGTGAATTCAGCAGTTAAACAGAGGGCTTGTTCCTACATTTTAAAAATAAAAAAACCTGAAATGATGAGGGAATGGATGTAAGCTAATAACTGTGCAGAAAACTGACCTCTACAATACCCAAAGTTTTCTCCCTCTGTTCAAATATTTTTTTGTTTTTCTACCTTACTCTCAAATCCTGCTTTTAAACACACACACACATGCTCTACATACTTAGGACAATACATTTTTATTTTCATCACTGGATCAAAAATATAGTACATTTTATTCTTTTTCATTAGTATTTTCAATCTTAGGGATATCTTTTAAAAATGGCAACTTGATGCACTTCATTCATGCAAAAACTCCCTCCCTCTCTCCTTCCTTCCTTCCTTCCTTCCTTCCTTCCTTCCTTCCTTCCTTCCTTCCTTCCTTCCTTCCTTCCTTCCTTCCTTCCTTTATGTCCATAGTCAGTTGTTATGAAATATAAAAACAGATATTTTCCCTTACCCAGCTCCAAACATAATTTTCTTATGCAGTCCTCAACAGAAGCAGTCTAAAACATGTATCTCCCACAAAGATGGAACCATTTTCCAATTGATAGAATCTGTAAGGAAAACATTTTTATGTACCAGCCCCCACTCCAACTAGTGGTTTGAAAATGTGTGCAATCAATGACATTTCACACGTAAATGGAGCTGGAAAGAAAAACACTGCTTTTAATGCATTAAAAGGGATTTAAAAGTGTAAATGGATTGTTGCATGGGAAGATATCAACCTAGCACATTTTATTTTGTTTTCTCAAAAAACTGTCAGTATCAACTGGGATTGCTGCAAAACCCCCAAGAAATCTGTCTAGTATTTATATAATTTACCTTTTAAATAAAAAACAACAAGAAATTTGTAAGAAAGTATTTATATTATTATTTAAGAAACATTTTATGGTGTCCCAATTCATTTTCACTGTTTCTGAATGGTGAATTAGCTCCATATACATAGAAAATAATAAAATTATGAAATGCAATCTTCCTTCAAATAGCTTGTAAAAGCAACAAGGAATAAAATATGTTCCAAACATCTATTTCCCACCCTGAAATTAGAAAGATTAAAAAAAGATATTTAGGTTTAACAACCTGTGGCTGTTGCTCCTTGTCTACCTAACCTTTGTTAACTTAACAAGCAAAAGCAAAAAAGTACTGGACTAAAATATACACCTGACTAAAAAAATGATAAGGGAACATATAGATTTAAAACCAGAAACATTCCTGTTGGGCATCATACCAGACAAATATAGTAAAAGAAACACATATTTAATAGTACATGTTAACAGTAGACAGAATCATGTTCACACAACACTGGAAGGGTAAGGAGATCCCTACAGAAGAAAAGATAATAACAAAAATTTTAGAATGTGCAGAAATGAATGAACTAACGTTTGAAATTAAAGAAAAGGAAGACACTTAATATTTTGAGGTATGGGATCTATTCTAACCTAATAACAAATTCTCGTGTTCTTAAAATAGAATAACAGAGTTGGAAGGTCTTCTAGTCCAACCCCTGCTTAGGCAGGAAACCCTACACCACTTCAGACAAATGGTTATCCAATCTCTTCTTAAAAACTTCCAGTGTTGGAGCATTCACACTTCTGGAGGCAAGTTGTTCCACTGATTAATTGTTCTAACTGTCAGGAAATTTCTCCATAGTTCTAAGTTGCTTCTCTCCTTGATTAGTTTCCACCCATTGCTTCTTGTCCTCCCCTCAGGTGCTTTGGAGAATAGCTTGGCTCCCTCTTCTTTGTGGCAGCCCCTGAGATATTGGAACACTGCTATCGTGTCACCCCTAGTCCTTATTTTCATTAAACTAGATCATACCCAGTTCCTGCAACCATTCTTCATATGTTTTAGTCCCTTAATCATCTTTGTTGCTCTTCTCTGCACTCTTTCTAGAGTCTCCACATCTTTTTTATATTGTGGTGACCAAAACTAGATGCAGTATTTCAAGTGTGACCTTACCAAAACATTATAAAGTGGTATTAACACTTCATGTTTAAATATAGATATGCATACTTTCTATTTTGCAAGAATATATGTCATTGTATTAACAATACATTTTTCTACTTATGTCTTTAACATTATGCAGAGTTAATTGTTGGCCTTAGAACTGCCTAGCAAGACTCTACTCTCTTTGAAATGAGAAACAGAAAAAAAAGGAAAAACAAACTACCATTTGTTACATATAACTTAATCTAGCACATAACCGAGGAATAGAAATGGAATGGATGTTATAAAACATGCAATGTTTTTGAGTCAGGGTTATGATTAGTTGAGTTTATACTTGTAATATATATATTGCAAGCATAAACTCTCTCTCTCTCTCTCTCTTTCTCTCTCTCTCTCTGGTAAAGGTTCCCTCGCACATATGTGCTAGTCGTTTCTGGCTCTAGGGGGCAGTGCTCATTTCCATTTACAAAGCTGAAGAGCCAGCGCTGTCCGAAGACGTCTCCATGTTCATGTGGCTGGCATGACTAAATGCCGAAGGTGCACAGAACACTGCTACCTTCCCAACAAAATGGTCCCTATTTTTCTACTTGCATTTTTACATGCATTCAAAGTGCTGGGTTGGCAGAAGCTGGGACTAGTAACAGGACCCCACTCCGTTATGTGGTGCTAGGGATTCAAACCGCTGAACTGATTTTTCTTTTCTTTTGTTTAATAAAAGTTTTATTTAAATTTTTACAAAACATACAAATAAAATATTTTTTTTTGAGAACGGGTTATCACTTCTCCATACAGACATGAACTCAATACATACTTATCTTATACATTCTAATCCATATCTTATAACTATTTTCACAATTTTTTCAATAGCTTTTCCCTTTCTTTACTTCCTATAGCCTTATTTTAAATTATCTCATTCCTTTCTTAATTCAATTACATATCGTGTTCTAATTTTTAAAATCTTTCTAATCAATGTTTTTATACTTTCATCTGTCCTGTTTACAATTTCATATTATCTTTTCACATAAAACAAATTTTCCCCTGTAATTACTAGATTGGAGTGTAACAACTTTGTATCTTTTTTCAAATCTTATTTAAAAATTTAAGTTACATCTTTACAGTTATAACATTCATTTTCTAACCTCTATTTTATAACACAAACCTATTTTCAATTGAATTCTGCTTGATACATTCCCTTAAAATAAACATTAAATTTTTAAAAGAAAAAAGTATATATGTATATATATGTCTGTGTATACAGGTATAACAATAGTAAATGGAATAATTATTCTATTCAAGTACAGCTCTGCCATTAATATTAATAACAATCTTTTACATTTCTATTTCTTTTACCTAGTAATATCAGTTGTCTTTCAGTTTAATCATCTATATTTCATATTTTACTTATTACTGTCTTTAAATAAAAAACCAAACAATAGTTATTAACAGTAAATAAAGTTATTATTCTTATTCAAGTTCATCTTGTCAACTGATAAAAATCTTCCATGTTTCTTTTCAGTTTTTTTAAACGTTCTTTTTAAATCATTGAGAGCCTTATTCTCTTTACAAACAAATATTTCATTACACATCAATATAAATTTTTTCTATCACTTTAACCATCTGACATATTTTCTAACCCTTTTCTTTTTCTAATATAACAATGCTATCCCATGTACCCTTGCAGAATCCTCTCCTTAAGTTAAATTTTAACCATTGTCTCTGTATCTTTGAAATCGGTTTATACCTTTAATTCTTGTATGTTTTTCCTGTACCACTATATCTTGTTTCTGTCTTTTGTAGCTTCTTTTCCTTTTCCTCTCCCCTCTCTTCTTCTCCCTCCCCTTTTTATTCCCCTTTCTATCTGATTCTCCCTATGTGATCCCCGCTTCTGCTTCTTCCTGATATTATGATTACTTTTCAAATTACTCTTTTTTTTCGTTGTTGCTTCAGTGCTAAAGTTTTTAACTCCCTTTCCTCCCTTTCCCTTTTTTACCCTGCTTAAAATTGCTTGGTCATTAAAGATGGCTTCTTCGTTGTCCTGCCCTTCTTGTTGATTTTATGCCTTTAAAACATGCTGGGACTTCCTACTGGGGGAGGCCGTATTGTTGGAGAAACACGGTATCTATCTATCTATCTATCTATCTATCTATCTATCTATCTATCTATCTATCTATCTATCCATCCATCTATCTATCATCTACCTACACATACACCACCACCCCCAAATTATTCTGTACCAAGTCTTTCAAGAATAAGACCACATTGTCTATACAATATCAAATTTGCTAGCTTTAGGACAAGTAGGAAGAAGATGCAGTTTGATGCAAAAATATTACACTTGTTGAACTTAGGTATAACCAAAAGGCTAATGACAAGGAGTATTAAACACTTGGCTAAGTTTTTCAACCTTTGGGTCATGTAAGCAATGACCTGAACATAATTGCCATCTTTAATGATCCATTTAATCCATTTAGTGATTAAAAATTAATAACAGACATAATAAAGTATAATAAAATGGATTGCCCAATTTTTCCATTAAATAATGGAAAAAGTAAATATTAGTAATAGCAAAGCCTACTAATATTTTGGAACAGCAGACTGAGATTTTTTGAATAATGGATTCTGTGTGATAGTATTTACTGATAAAATGAATTAAAAGTAACAAATTAATGTAGTTTGGAAAAAAAGAATGGGGAGACAAAAGGAACAAAATCTAAATTATTATGATCAAGCATGAGTGAAAAGCTAAACCAAACAATAAAATGGTTTCAAACACTTGGAGATGTCAAAATTAGACAGATGTTCCCTATTTTAAAAGTCATCCTTCATTTCAAGCCTTTATATAGATATAATGTAAAGGATTGTACTTCTTCCAGGATTATATATTTAGCCACTTGGAAAACTAAAGCATTTCTCAGATTTATTTCCCTTCATGCAAGCAGAATAAAAATGATTATCATTTTATCAATCTATGAACCTCATGTGCAAAAGATAAACTGGAAAGATGATATCATATGATAGTGTTGGAATTTGTTTTTAGTTGGCAGATAACATCATTTTGTCTGGCTTTAAGTACAGAAGCTCAAACAATCATTTAGACACAATGAGAAATTACCGCTTATTATTATAAGAAGAAATCATATTGACTCTCAGGCTTTGCTTCAGTTTATATATGAAGAAAAATAAACTAGAAGCTGCTACTTCACATGTAGGAGCATCCTACTCCACAGTGGTGCTGTGGTTAGAATGAGAAACTATGAAACAATGACAGCAGATAGACAGTTTAAATCTTTTCAGAAGAGACCAAATATTTATTATTGGCATGCTATTAAGCCAGTGTTTCTCAACCTTAAGAACTTTAAGATTTGTGGACTTCATCCCAAAATTCCTTACCTGCATGGCTGGCTGAGGAATAATGGAAGTTGAAGCCCACAGGTCTTAAAGTGGCCAAGGTTGAGAAACATTGCAAAAAATGATTTAGTTTCAAGGATGTTTAATAAAACACCAGCAGAATACCCTTGGTACAATAACTTCAACTCTTTCAATTATTCTTAGTACCCATGATGAAATGGATTTGGCTTCCATGGCAGAATTTCTTCAGTAGAAGACGGAACTCTCACATAATGATTTTGTGGATGGATGGAGTTCTTGGTGCTCTCTGAGCTCGTTGTTGGCTTGCAGATGTTAATTTTCCCAACCAAGTAAAAACATTCATGCTGATGGGTACGGGATTTGCTCTCTGTTTTTATAATTAGCTTGCCATGCCAGCAAGATGAGAGTTTGGTGGGTTTTTTTTTTTCTGATATTGGCCATGTGGCCTTGATATATAAAATGACACATGATGAAGTAGAGAAGCCTAGAGAAGGGAACAAGTGCACTTCAAGGATTTGCTATCTTAATACCCAACAAGATAAATATCACTATTTGTGTTCCTACAAAAAAAGTGCCAGGCTTTGAATTACCATGTTTGCAATGGACAATCCTAAAAAAGATTTGCATCTCACATGGCATCTGTCAGGAGACTCTGTATAAATGGGGCAGAGTAAAATTGGTGATGGTGATAGGCGGTGGAGGGACTACAATCTGAGTCTAGTACTATCTATATACATGATAATGTATTAAATTATAAGATTTCTGTTATTGATAATTCATATATTTAACAAGCTCTTATCACTAAAGTGCTGAAAAGATTGTGGCAAAATAACATAAAGAATAAACACATAAAAAGCATAAAAGGAACAGTAACATTAAGCAAAGACTTTTAAATCTAAAACTACTTTGATTTTAAAAGTGAAATAGACCCGAAATGCTTAAGCCAAAATTAACTATGCAAAATTTTTGAGGACATGACAGATTACATTCTTACTGTGATCTTCTAAACATACCATTTGGCCACAATTTTAGGAATGCTTCTAAAAGAAGTCATCAGACTCCAGATGTCAATAAATTCTGTGCCAAAGTCTTTGGCAATGAAAATTTATTAAATACATTTATATCTACAGGGGAAACAAATATCTATTTATCTTGATAGACCATGACCATTGCTACAATCTTGTTCCATGGTTTATCTTGGAATAATTTAAAAATTGTTCCTTTGTAATCCCTACTATTTCTTCTTGCTCTTATTTATTGTGATACATTTTTATTACATTTCCAATAAGATTCCACATCTTCGTCTTAATTCATATTATTTGAAAACTCTGTTAGAAGACTTGGTTGTCCTCGTCCTCCTCCTGCTCCACATAAAAATAATTATGAATTCCTGATAGGTACAGAAAACAGATGTTTTCTCTTTTAGCCTATACTTCTTGGCTTCTGGATAGTGTAGGTGAACCTCTCCTTGCAGGGAGAGGAACTGATACATTGGAGCAGGATTGATTGCAGGACTGGTATATTTACAATTCTCTGATTCTCTGGTGAGATCTGCAAACAGATAATTTATTTAGGTTGATAAACCAAATGGTTCCTACAGGGAAAAAAATAGTTGAAAAAGGCATTTACAACTTTACTGTCACATTTTTCATTCTGGTAAAATATATGCCCTTTCTAGAGTTTAGAATCTAATTTCCTCAATTCATATTTTGCTATGCAGATGGCCTAGATACATTTGTTGTTTATGTCTCTGTGTACCTTGAGAAACTGAGAACAATTTCTCATATTTCAGATTAAGATGAAAGGATGTTAAATGCAATATAAATAAGAGGACTGACTTCAAAGGCAAATAGGCAGTTGCTTTCTCTTTGTTCAACTGAAGCATTCTAGCAAAATATGGGGAACATGTGATATAAAAAAAAGAATTTGCTTTTACTTGCAGTTATTTATTCTGACAAATACTTATAATGGAGCATGTTTTTAATGGAATCTAAAGAAAAATCTAGCGAATTGTAAAGATTGAAAATTTAAACCTATTACACATTGAATTGTCTACCACAGCTGCAGCCTATATGCAAAGTATAATTTGTGCTTTCTACCAAAAAAAAAAAAAATGCTTTGAGATTACAATTTCAACTCCTAAGTTTCATAAAATTGCTTGTTACAGTCAGAGGCAGTGCAAACTTTGAATAAAATTTATTCTGAACTCTAATCTTACTGCTTAATTGGCTATCATCAGGGAAGGGCCAAAATAAAATAGTGGGTTTAATGTAGGCACCAATTAAAATTAATCAAAGCAAAACTCTGAATTTGTCATTTGCAAGTGGAAGAATAGGCACCTCTCCTCCCCTTTGGGATTGAATCCTTGGAGAAAATTGATGAAGGGCAAGCTCTGAAGCATTAAAATAAAGTTTGTAGGACAAAAAAAGATGGTTGCGATCAGAGTGCCTTATTTGAGACATACTCGAAAAGAGAAATAAGACATAGTTTTACCTGCTCTTGGAAGCTGTGGGAGCACCTTCACTTGAGACTTTCAAGAAGAGATTGGACCCCCATCTGTCAGAAATGGTGTAGGGTCTGCTGCTTGGGCAGGGGGTTGGACTAGATGACCTACAAGGTCTCTTCCAACTCCGATTATCAGCTTATCTGTTATTTATTCTTTGATTATTTCTGCTAAATGTAATTTGGTGCCAGAAAGTCCACACATTTTTGTACAATTTATTCCTTGGTTAAAAATTAGGCCTGTGTGAAGTGGATGCAGCCCACATCAAATAAACCCTTTGTGTCATGGAGGAAGCAGGGCCTACCCTAAAGGTTAAGGAAGTTCTGGTCTGCCTCAACCTCCCAGCTTGCTTCTAGCATGAAGGTTGTTGGTGCACAATCCACCCATTCTCAAGCAAAGCGACACAACCACTCTGTGATGCAGAAATGCTGGGCTACGTATACTACTTCTCTTGGGTGAGGCACTTGAAGTGATAAAGCTTTCAGTGAAGCGAAGCATTTCCTTTTAAGTACAAGTGCAATCTCAACAAACAACATTTCCCCCCTTCTTTATCTGTGGTTGGTGCTCTTAGTATGGCATTTAAGAGTAGAAAGACAACCACAATAGAGGGAACTGAAAATAATACATGTATTAAAAGAAAATAGGGTACTTTATAAACCACATGGAAAAGCAGAGGTGCATCTCTATGCTGATATAAAATTGAAAACCTTTCTAGACTTAGAAAACCTTGAATTACTCTGTCTTTGGTTTGATCTAAGTATGGTATATAAAATCATACATTGCAATGACTTACCTGTCAATGAATACTTCAGCTTCAACCATAACAATACAAGAGCACACAATAGATACAAACTCAAGGTTAACCTCACCAAACTTGATTGTAGGAAATACGACTTCAGCAACAGAGTGGTCAATGTCTGGAATACTCCACCTAACTGTGGTTTCTTCCCCAAACCCCAAAAACTTTAACCCTAGACTGTCTACTATTGACCTCATCCCTTTCCTAAGAGGTCCGTAGGCGGCGTGCATAAGCGCACCAACGTGCCTACCGTCCCTGTCCTGTTGTTTCTTTTATTTTTCTTATATGTACCCATTTCATGTATTCATAACTATGTATATACTTGTACCTATTATCTTGTAAGCGATTGACAAATCAAAATAAATAAAAAGAAATAAAAGAAATCATATCAGTTAGAAGAATACAATTATTTCACCACCCACCATATTTCGGTGATGTTGTGACTGCAGCTGAAAGATACAATCCTGTCTTGTCACTCATGCCAGTGGTGATTTGGCTACATAGCCTAGCAAATGGCAATATACTGCCAGGATAATACATATGGGTGCAAAAAACACAGTGCTCAAAACAGGAATACCTGGTTCAACAGACATTCTAAACATTTTTCTCATAGGCCCATTAATCATAAGGTAGAAAGTGAGTTTTGTACAAGAAGAGGTATTGCTTCCATCTACTTTAGAAAATTAGTCCATTGGGAATTCAGGGTACATCCTAGAGGCTCTTTGGATGTCTCTTTGAATGGAAAAGCAATTTTGAGAAATTCTGAGTAACCTTTGAAACCATTCCAGAAGTACATCCAGGTTTACATTTCCTCTTTCACTAGCAATTTTCCTGCCTTGGTGTATTATATAACAGGAGGCTAACAGAGAGACAAGGAATCAGTGGAAAATTAACCTGGTCCAAATATCATATGAAGTTGTGGTTTATTTAACCAATGCTGCTTGATTAAACGACAAGTGATCCCTTCAAATGCTAAGCCATCTATTTTTATGGGGAGGGAGGCAAATTTGAGGCCTCATTTGGGAAATTTAATGGCACTGTATGGGCCATCTGTGGGTCATAGATTTCCAACTTTTGATATAAAACATGATTTACAGGTGGTTCTCACTTCACAACCACTTGGTCAGTAACAGCTTCAATTTTATAATGCCACTGATCAAGCAGGACTTACAACCAATCCTTGATGTTTTGGCCATCACAGCATCCTTGCAGTCATGTGATTGCCACTTGGGACTTTGACTGCTGGTTTCCAGTAATCAAAGTCAGGGGAGAAACCACTAGGGAAGGTCACAATACCGCAGCTGAGTCAAAATTATGCCCCACCTATTATACTGCCCAACCAAGCCAGTTTCCTTCCTTAACAATATCTATTTTCCACTCCCATGTAGGATTGTGTGTTCTGCATTGTGTCTTTTTCCTTGTAGCATCAGAGCTTTCCTGCTTTCCTGAATAAGAACAACTCAGAGGCAAAATACGATTGGAATAAGATGGAACAGCCTGGTAATGCAGTGTAGCCTGAAGTTTCATTCTGATGGGTTCAAGGTTGACTCTGCCATCCATCCTTCTGAAATTGATAAAATGAGGACCCAGGGACAATATGTTTACATTGTAAACTACTCAGAGAGTGCTGTGAAGTACTATGGAGCAGTATAGAAGTCTAAGTGCTGTTGCTATTGCTATTGATCCCATGCCTTGCACTAGGCTTCCTGAAAGCCAGGCCAGAGTTTTCTAGATTGCCAGAGTGGCAGAACAGCAGGCTTCTTTTCCTTCTTTATCTTCTACTACATCACTTCTTCTGCTGCTGCTGTATCGCCAGCTCTACTCAATATTATTCAGTGGGAGATTTGCAGATAATGCCTCCTGGATCCTTGGCCCAGGACAGCCAAGATTAGCTCCTAACCCCCACCCCCCATTCTTTCTCCTCTGCCTCCATCTCTCCAATTCCTTGCCAGCACCAGATATGCTTTCACCAATGCTCAGCATCTAAGCTGAGTTCTGCCTTCCTGCAATACCTCCTCTTCTTCCTCCAACTGATTGAGGCTTAACTCATCTCAGCAAGATAGTGTGATCAGTGACACTATCAGTGAAGAGGAATACAGTGGTAGGTGGTCCAGAATCTTGGTGTTGCAGAGATTAAAGTGCAGTATTGCAGGCAAACTCTGTCCATACAGGAGTTTGAACCTGACTGGCTCAAAGTTGTCTTAGCTTCCCATCCTTCCAAGATCAGTAAAATAAGGACCCATATTGTTGGGGGCAATATGCTGACATTTGTAAACTGCCCAGTGAGTTCTGTAAAGCACCGTGGGACAGTATATAAGTCTAAGTGCTATGTGCTAAATCTTTACTACAGACCTAAGATGCTCCATTTCCTAAACATTTTGGCAGTATCTTGGGGAAAAGATGATGAGCAAGAAAGTGGTGAGAGTCACACTTAACATTGGTATGTGATTCACTTAATGATGGCAGAAATGCTAGAATTGCCACTGCTAAGTAGCATAGTCATGTGATGTCACATATTATGACTAAATTATATAGTAATGGGAATTTTTGTTCCAATTGCTGTCTTTATCTGAAGATTAATTATACAAATCTCAATATCTGAGTTCCTTCAAAATGCTAAGCCAAAAACACAGATACACATTATAGCTTTGTGCAGCATCTGAGCCAAAAGTGAAACTTATTTATAAGAGATGACATATTAAAACAGTCACTGACCACTTTTACCTACTGTGAAAAGATGGCAATTGAGTCATACTAAATGCCAGTCTATAAGTCTGAATGAGCCACTTAAAGCTAGTCTAACCTTAATTAATAACATCCACAATATCAATGATGGAAAAAAATAGAGAGGCCTGTGATTGAGTATACATTTAAGCTGCTGCTGCTGAGATCTTTTCTTGTTTTGTAATAATTTGATATGTATCAGCTGTTTTGCCCTATTCATTAACCACAGTGTGGTGTGCAATCAGATGGAGAAGGTGATGAAGGCAGAATAACAAAATAACCCAACCCCCTGCTCAAGCAGGAGATCCTATACCCGTGATGGAGAACCTATGGCACACAGGTGGCACACAAAGCCATTTGTGCCAGCATGTGAGATGCAGGCAAACTGCATCACTGCACATGTGCATGCCTCACAGCTGATTTTTGGCCCATTTGAGGCCTTTTTTTGGCCTCCCAAAGGCTTGAGGAAGGCTTCTGCAGGCATCTACAAGCTTTGTAGGCTGAAATCTAGCCCCGTTTCATCACTTCCATTTTTTTTCGGAGAAGAAGCTTTCCTCAAGCCTTTGGCAGGCCGAAAAGGACCTCAAACAGGCTGAAAATCAGCTGTGAGGCGCAGTGCAGGTAAGGGGGCAGGGAGGGTGGGTGGGTGGGATAGTGTACGCATGCGTAGGAGATGTTGGGGGGTGGCGCATTGCCTTCTGGGTGCTGGCACACAAGTACGAGTGTGCAAGCGCGTGCACAATTTTTGGCACAGGAGCCCAAAAAGGTTAGCCACCACTGCCCTATACCAATTCAGAGAGGTGGCTGTCCAGTCTCTTCTTAAAAACCTCCGGCAATGGGGCACCCACAACTTCTGGTGGCAAGCCATTCCACTGGTTAATTTATCTAACTGTCAGGAAAATTCTCCTTAGTTCTAGGTTGCTTCTCTCCTTGATTAGTTTCCACCCATTGATTCTTGTTCTTCCCTCAGGTGTTTTGGAGAATAGGTACCCCTCCCCTTTGTGATAGCCCCTCAAACATTGGAACCCTTTCTTTTCACTAAACTAGACATACCCAATTCCCACAACCGGTCTTCATATGTTTTAGCCTCCAGTTCCCTCATCATTTTGGAGGCCAAGGGCCTGATTTGAAGCTTGAAGCGTGTTTATTTTTTCTTTATTGATGCTACATGAGAAATTTTATTGCTGTGACTCAAAATTAATGTGCAGAGCTCAACTTTTTTTTTTCAGGTGTCTTGCTCATTGAACTTGTTCCGTTCCCCTGTGAAAGTCCTCCTTTGTGTCAAACTGACTTTGGTCTAGTTTGTTCTTTTTGGGAATTGACAGCAGGTCGGTAAATGCTTTCCTTTTAATAGAGACAGAATAACTGTAGGATTTGATGCCTAAAATGAGGTAAGTGGGCAAAGTGGTTATTAGCACGCTAAGTTACAATTTAAACACCTCTTTGATCTGGTGGAAGCTCAGAGACGCAGACAATCAGATTTCCTTGGTGGAACGACTGTGCATCAAACTCAACAAGCTTTTCACAAGCTAAAGTTCTGAAGAATAACAATTTCTGACTGAGAGAATGTTTCCCCCTCCCCCTTACCTCCTTCAAAACCATTTTTTCCTCTAATTTTTATTTTGTCCAAATGTAAAATTATGCCATCTCGGCTGAAAAATAGCAAACTACTTAAATTGCTTCCTTTTAAGTCTGAGATTCAGAGGTTGACGGAGCCTCAGTCATATTCTCCCTCTGACTTGGTAAGACTTGCTCAAAGGAAGTGTGATGAATAAAACAGAACAATAGCCTGTGGAGGAATCCAGGATCCATATGGCTCTCAGTCATAATAATTATCAGTGCCACGGGGCTTCTACCTCCTACTAAAATGGTCCCTAAAAGCCTTAGAATAGAATGACACAGAGAAGATCAATGGATTCAAATGGAATGTATTTAAAAGGGAGAGTGCTTTGCTTTTCACAAATCTCTTCTTTTGATATACTGGACAAAGTAAACATTATAGAATTTCTACATTATTGAAATGGTGAGAGGAAAATATATTTCACTTAACAACATAATTTTAGTTTTTACCTATCTTATGAAAATGGATGGCCCGAGGTACATAGTAAGCATGTATAAGATTAGTATCTTTCCTTGGTTTGAAGGAAATGAGTTTGGTAATATTTTGTTGCTATTAATAGCAGATAATCAAGTGGTCCTATTAGCTATCTGATTACCTGATTTGCAGTGGGTACATTGCTGGCTGCACCTTAGCAGCCGCATCCTAATGGTCTCTTGTGGATGAATGAGAAGAGGGAGGCAAAAGCAAGAGTAAATGGAAGTATCTGAGAATGAGTATATAAAACGAAGGGTATATATATGGAAGAGTGCATATAAATTTTGTCTAGTCATGCATAAAGATCTGGCAGACAAAAATATTGCTTTCCCCTCAAGCACTAAAATAGGGTGAGCTTTGTGAGTTGCAGTTGTTATGGGATACATGGGAGAGTTTAGCTATGGTAACAGGTCTCTGTTGACAGGTTTTATTATTTTTATTGTACATAGATGTGATTTTATCTTTTAGTTGTGAGCTGCCTAGAATTTAGAGCAAGATGAGTGACCATATATAAAATAAAATCGGCGCTGTGATTATTCAGATATTTAATTCCAAGTCATTATGATCAAATTTCTGAATCAAGTTGACTTTCCAAATGGAAGAGATGAGCCACTCATCACCACTGAGCTGAACTGTCAAATGGGAAGGGATAACAGCCATTGAATGGTTGAAAAATCAAATGAATCTGATTTAATTTCAAACCACAATGTTGCATAGAACCAATTTGATTTACCTAGACAACTCAAATGGAAGAAATGTGCACGTAATAACCCTATGTCTTAACTCAGATCAGTTATAACTTCTCCTTTCTTGGAAGGTTTCAGCTTTACCTCAAATATAAATTATTAACAGAGCAGAGGTGGTATTCAACTGGTTCGCACTGGTTGGGTGAACCGATAGCAGTGATTTGGCATGGGTCGCCAAACTAGTGGCAACCCCTGCCTGGTCATGCCCCCGACCTGGTCGCCCGGTTGCCCAGTCGCTCACTTGCCCCGATCACTCTCCTAGCTTTCCCTGCCACGTAGCAACTGTGGCGCAGCTAGGGAGGATGTCCCATGGCTACTGCACATGTGCACTGCTTGTGCAGCTGCTACACATGCAGTGCACATGTGCAGTGGCCCCGGACATTTGCCCGCCTGCCTGCCCTCCTGGAGCATGCTTTCTTCCTTCTCCCGGCAGATGTGCCTCTTCCAGCTCAGCCTGGCCCGGCCCGGCCAGCCAGCAGGTGGCCACATGTCCAGCCATTCCTTTTTCAGTGCAAGAAGCCTCCCCCAACCGGACTGTTACTCCCCTCCTTCTCTGCCTGTTTGTTCTGTATGGCTGAGGAGGAGGAGAGTAGTCGGCTGGTTGGGGGAGGCTTCTTGCACTGTGAAAGAGGTGGCTGGAGACCGAAAAAGAGTCACCTCTAGCTGCCTCTTTTGCAGCACAAGAAGCCTGCCCCAGTTGGCTGACTGCTCTCCTCCTCCCCGGCCCGGCCATACAGAACAAACAGGCAGGGAAGGAGGGGAGCAGCAGCTGGCCGGTTGCGCTGAAAAAGGGGCAGCTGGAGGTGACTCTTTTTTGGTCTCTAGCCGCCTCTTTTGGAATGTTGCACCACTCCGCTTGGACTTGCTTGGGCAAGTCCCTCCAGTGCAGTGAGCTCAATGGGGTGGACCTGTGTGGCCGGTGCCTAGAACATGGCTGTTCATGGCTGAACATGACGGCGCATTGGAGAAAAAAAGCAAAGTTGCTGCAAGAAGCCTATAGCTGCCGCATGTTTTTTTCGGTGCGGGAGGAAGGAAGGAAAGGTAAGGTTTCAGGCAGTCAGGAAAGCCAAACCAAAGCTGCCTAGGCCAGAGCTGCTGGCGAGGGGGAGGGCCGAGGCTGTAGCACACACCTCACTTGAATTTTCCAGCCCCAAAAGTGGGAGGGGTGGAAGTCCCAACTGCGGCCCCTTTGTTGGACCTGGAAGCCTTGCCTGCTGGCTTTTTCGGGCAACACAGGACCGGAGACTGGCTGGGAAGAACCCTTGTAATGATTGGCCGCTTGGAAGCATGTGTATGTGTGTGTGTTTGTTTCAGATGGGTGCTTGGAAGTGCGCATGCGCGTGTGTGTGTGTATGTGTTTGTTTTTTTCAGGTGGATCTCCTCTCCTAGCTTTAGAAGTAGAGAGAAAAAGAGAGAGGGGGAAAGAGAGAGAGAGAGGGCAGGAGAGAGAGAGAAAGAGAGGGAGAGAGAGAGAAGAGAGAAAAGAAAGAGAAAAGGGAAAGAAAGAAAAAGAGAAAGAAGTTATAGTTAAAGGTGTGACAGAAAGTGGACTATGGGTGTGTTTTCCCAAATGCAGTGAGGTTGAATGTATATAGTTTTAGAAGAGCTGTGTGCGTGTGTGTACATACACATACAGTATATAGTAGATAATGTATCTTTTTATGTGCCTTTACACATACTATACTATGTAATATGTACGTACACGTATGGCATATATACATAGGATTAAATAGTGTATTTTGGATGTTCAGTAATAGTAAATAAATAGGGAGGGAAATTGTATCTCTTTGAGGCCAGGCAAGGCACCCTTGACGTGAGTGATGTAAAGTTGGCCACGCCCACCCAGTCACATGACCACCAATCCACGTCACCCAGTCACATGACCACCAATCCACGCCCACCCAATCACATGACCACTAAGCCATGCCCACCAAATAAGCCACACCCACAGAACTGGTAGTAAAAATTTTTGAATCCCACCACTGTAGCAGACTAAAATTACTTGATGATTTTCTTCCTTAGATGTATAGACCACAAATCAAAAATGTGCAAAACAAAGGAGTAATTTCAACAATAATTTGCCTCCAGTTTATGCCTCCTGAGTAAGTGTAAATCAGCACCTCTCTTCCCAAACAAATAAGGCAGTGTGTTTTTATTCAGTTCTACCTGGTTCTTGAAAGCATATTATTTGGCCAAAAGCAAACACATTCAGGTGGAAACATCCTATCTATGAATGTGACATTTATATTGTAGTAGAAATGAATTCCAAGGTGCCTTTCAAAGTGGAATTAGCTACAATCAATTAAAAGGGTTAAATATAAAAGTCAGGAAGCAAAATAAAGTAAATCAGTATTCGTTAAAGGCCTAGAAAAGAGCAGGTGGGAAGTAAACAATTTACTGACAAATCATTAACTTAAAAGCAATTTTAGAAATCTTGTCTCTAATGGGATGGAATCCATGGAATCTGGGTTCCATCAAAAGTGTTTTAACAGCAGAGCACTTGAACTCTGCTGACTTCCACTTGCTTGCTTATTTCTTATGCTCTCTTTCTTTAAAGCAAAAGGCTGCTTTTGTGTGGTGTGTGGTGTGTGGGTGTTTCATGGATGTCTCTGTATATCCTAAATAAATGGTACTGCCTTTCTTGGAGGTAGTTTGCAGATTGATTGACCTTTGTTCTCAGTTCCCTTGATGGTATCACACACATACAAACTCTGAAAGTGGCAACTTACTGGATATGCACAATCGGCTTGCTGGTCTAGGGAGACTTTTGAGAGCTCATGTGTTAGAATCTGACTTTCCAATTCATTAATTCCTTCTGTTCTCTGCCTGTTGGGAGCTGTATTGTCTCTTGTAAGAATAACAGATCGCTGCCGAAGCTTTTAAGCTCTATTACTGAAAGAAAAAAAAAAAACCTGGCTCAGCAAGTCAGACTGTCCGTGCTTAAAGATACACTTTCAGCTGCCAAGTTTTAAAAGATCAAGTTAATAAGAGTGTATTATTTTTTCAGACAGGTTCTTCATGCATCAGTGAAATCTGTCAGACAAAATTCCATATTCACAGAACTGGAGATAGTTTTCTTGGTTCACTAGACAATCCAGTGATCGTTTGGAAAAGGTTGCACTCTTGAAAACCGGAGCTTTGCAAAGCAGGTGGGAGGTTTCCATGAACTTATTTTCATAAGAACTGAAAGGAATGTGGATATTTCTTTTGAAGGATTGCCCCTTGAAAGGACACACGATAGGAGTAGGTGTCTATTTTGTCAGTATATCACGATTGACAGAGACAGTTTGCTTTCACCTCACATCAAATCAAATAGGCACAAAAGCAATGTTTAGAAGACAGAGAAAAACAACAATGTGAGGTCTGTGCTGTGAGGAGCACATTTCCTTTTGTAGAGATCTGTCCCAAAGTCACAGACATTTCTTTGCCATTGGTCTATCTGTCCTGGCCATTATATTTCCAGTGAGCATAGACACAAGGACAGTTCCCCTCACATGCCATCATAAACAACTAATACCCACCACACTGTCAAATTATCTAAAAAAGGCAGTATTACCATCATTATTTGCATCTTTCCTATTACCTATCTTCTTATGACTATAACTTTGTTGTTTATCACCATTGTTGTATGTACATTGAGAGCTTATTATTATTATTTTATTTTTTAAAAACAAAAATACAAATCTCTATTCACATTAACAGTGTTTGTGTCATTATTAATACATACATATCCTTTTATACATAAACATCAACTTATTTCTATCCTCCACCCATTTGTACCACCTATCCCAAACCGCATAATAATCTGAATCATCTTTGCCTCTTAATTCCATTGTGAAGTTATCCAGTTCCGCACAATCCATTATTTTTTGTGTCAAGTCTTCTTCAGGTGGTATCTTTTCCTTCTTCCATCCCTGTGCGAAGGCTATTCTCGCTGCGGTTATGATATGTATAATGATGTATCAGATGAACTTGCTCGATTTTCCCTTAATTATTCCTAATAAAAATATTTCCGCTGTGAGTTCTAATTTGTGATCTGTAATTTCTAATAACCATCTTTGTACCCTCATCCAAAAATTTTTAACCTCTGGACACTGCTACCACATATGAAGGAATGTTCCTTCTTTATATTTATATTTCCAACATTCTGCTTTTGCGTTTGGATACATTTTGGCCAGTCTTGCTGGGGCTAGGTGCCATCTACAAAACATTTTATATTGATTTTCTTTAAATGCTGTTGACAATGTCGATTTACAGTTATCACATTTTTCCCAATCCTCCAAATTTATATTATGCCCTACATTTTTTGCCCAGGCAATCATTGATCCGTTTACTATTTCTTCTTCTAATTCCACTTCCAACAAATAGTTATACATTCTTGTTATAAATTTTATTTCCTTGCTTGTCAAAATTTGGTCCAGTTGTTGCAAGTCCTTTTCTATCTCTTCTATCTCTCAATGTTTCTTAAATTTTGTCTGAATTTGTAAGTATGACCACCAATCTATAGTTATATCTTATTCTTTTAATCTATCAATCATTTTTAAATTTCCCTGATTATCTAATAATTCTTCATATCTGACCATTTTCCTTGTAATCCCTTGTATTTGGGTATAATATCACTTCCATTGGTGAGACCAATTTTGGTATCTGTTAGGGATACACCCTAGCAAGATCTGCAGGGCAGGCAGGCAGGCAGGCAAAATATGTGAGATTGTAGCTTACACTCAGTAAACAGAGGCACAGTGCTAATTAAATAGTTTTATTCCGGCAAGAGTTAAAGCATAGTCAAAAACAGTCCATATATCATTCACTTAGTTCAGTCCGTCCAGGGATTATTCATTTGCAAATTCCAGTGTCGAAAAAGAGAGGTCAGTACACTTACAAATATCAGTCCGGTGATATATCTCCTCGCAGTAGAGAGATATGAAGAACTCAAAAACTCCTCTCTTCCTTCAGCAACTCTTCAGTAGTGAAAGGACGCAGCTAACAAACTATGCAACGTAATCCAATCCAGTAATTGTCGGTAATTGCCAGCGACCGTCAGGGAATCGTCAGCAATCAATCAGGTTGTCTTGCTCCCTCTTATGGTGGTTTCACACCACACCCAAAATTACATGCTTTGCATTTAAAGTGACACACACTTAAACTAACAATCCTAGCTTATATATATTATTTTACCCAAACTACGTTAGGTGACCTATGTTATACCTAACAGTATCTTCATATAATGTTTTTTTTTTTACCTTTTCCCAAGGCTTATGCACCGGAAACAAATTCTTTGTGTGCCTAATCACACTTGGCCAATAAAGAATTCTAATGAATTCTAATGTCTATTTTGTGGCATCAAAAGTGCAAGCTCAGTAAGGATTTATCTGAAGGAAATTCTCATAGAACTTAGTTGGTTTTATTTCTATGGGGACAGATATAACTGCTCTAATTTCAGAATAATAACAAAAACAACAACAACAACAATAACAACAACAGAATGCCAGACTTGGAAGGGACCTTGGAGGTCTTCTAGCGCAACCCACTGCACAAGCAGGAGACCCTGTACCATTTCAAAGAAATGAGTGTCCAATCTCTTCTTAAAAACTCCAGTGATGGAGCACCCACAACTTCTGAAGGCAAGCCTTTGAGGGTGGGATTCAAATTTCTTAACAACTGGTTCTCTGGGCATGGCTTAATTTGTGAGTGCAGTTTGGTGGTCATGTGACTGGCTGGGCGTCGCTTGGGGGTCATGTGACTGGCTGGGCATGCCCAATTCAACATCACTCATATCAAGGGGTGCTTCTCCTTTTCTGGCCTTCATGACTGTGGGGATGCTGCAATGGTCATAAGTGTGAAAAATGGTCATAAGTCACTTTTTTCAGTACCATTGTAACTTTGAATGAACTGTTGTAAGTCAAGGATAACCTGTACACAAATACAAAAAGCTTCTTTGCTTGCAAAAAGATGCCCTAAATACCAATCATTAAATTAAAAATATCTGCAAACCGGAGTTACAAGTCAGGTAGGATGCCAGAGCACCTAAGGGAATTAAAATAGTTAAAATGCAATGATAACTATCAGCAGCCATCTCTTGATCATAAAGTGAAAGCCTTTAGCAGAGAGGTCATTTAAGCTCCCCAGAAAGTGCATACCCAGGAAAAGCAATCCTTAAGATCCATTTGCACCACTTAAAGATACCAGCGGGTCTTACGTACCTCACAAAAAAACAGTTTGGCGTGGGAAAAGAGCGCACAAAGGAACGGGGTGAATGGAAAGCTGCTTGGAGTGGGAAAAGAGCACAGTTTGGAGTGGGAAATGAGCTCAGAAAGTAACGGGGTTGTTATGTCCCTGGAACTTACCAAAGTTCCCAACCAGGTCCGTTCTTACTGTAGGGGCGTTGACTGCTCCTCATTGGCTGACTCACCTCAGCAGCCGGCTATAAAAGCCAGCTGCAGGGTCAAGTCAGCCGCTGTTCATTGGAAGCCTGCTCCCAGCAGCGCTGACATGTTCAGTCCTTTATTCATTGAATAAAGTCTTGTTGCTTTAATGCCCTGGTCTAGCCTCTAATTATTCAATCCACAACAGGGGTGAAATGGAAAGCTGTTTGGGGTGGGAAAAAGAAGAAAGTGGGGGGCAGCAGCTGCAGCGTGGTTTAGAGCACACTCATCCTGCCCTGATCTTCTCACAGCACCTCCGCGTGCGATGGTGACGGCTGCAGCAGAGACTTGATCACACACAGCCCCACCCTGGATGGCAATGGCTACAGCAGGGCCTTGAGCACCCCTCCATCCCAGTCCTCTCACAGCACCTCCATGTGTGACGGCAATGACTACAACAGGGTCTTGAGCACCCCCCTGCCCTGGTTCTCTCACAGCACCTTCGCGTGCAATGGTGATGGCTGCAGCAGGGCCTTGAGCACCCCTCTGCCTCAGTCCTCTCATAGCACCTCTGTGGGCGACAGCTAGGGCAGACATGGCTGCCTCCCATAAGCAGCACGGTTGCCATCTCCGTCCACTTCCTTTTGTTTTGGGAGAAGCAGGCAGAGGTGGTGGAGACATTGCAGCGATGATTTTGCTTACGGGAGGCCACAGCCGCCATTTGGTAGGGAGAGCTGGGAGAGCCCAGGATGGGGGGACAGGTAGGTAGTCCCCAGCCAGTGCTGCTGGCGGGATGGGGCCATGCCGGTGGGGAAGCCAGCCAGCTAGCTGAGCCTGGGGATCAGGGGGCAGGTAGGCAGGCTGAGCAAAGCCCAGGGCGCTTCAGAGATGGCTGGGGGAGGCTTGGGGAGGCCCGGGGACAATGGGGGAAGGGCTAGCATGACTCGTAGGCTTACCTGTGAGCAGGCAGATCAGTGGAGAAGCTCATGTTGGCTGCAGGCTGCTTCTCTCACCTGCTTTTGCTGGGAGAGTCTCTCCTGGCAGAGCAAAAAGCCTGCAAGCCCCCCCCCCCTTTGGGAATTGGCTCCTGGGCAGCAGAGAGAAACAGAATTCAATTGGGCTGCTTCTCTGATGCCCAGGAACCATTTACAGAAGGGAGGGGGGGGGGCTTGCAGGCTTTTCGCTTTGCCACAGCCAAAGGCAGGAAGCAATGGCTGTCCTGGTGGGTGGGCAGAAGCAGGCTGCAGGGATGTTGCACATGCGCACAATGTTGTGCATATGCAATAGGGACTGACTGGGCAGGGAACGGAGAAGCAAGTGGAGAGGGGTGGGGCCAGTCAGAGGCCCAATTTACCGGTTCTCCGAACCAACAGGAACTGTAACAACCGGTTCTATAGAACCAGGCCGAAGCGGTAGAATCCCACCCATGAAGCCATTCCATTGATTCATACTGGCAGGCAAATTCTGATTTTTTTTTAAAGTATTGAAAAGACATATTGGCTGTACTTGCAACTTTCTATTATATACATTTGAAACTTGACTTGAGGTAGCTTTGAAATTTTGGCCAATGCATGCCTTTAAAAGAAAAAAGAAAAAGTAACTCCAGTGTATATTTTATAGTGCACCTTTTAATATCTTTTGTGTATGTAGTATTACTAGCTAGCCAAGGACAGATCTCAGATCCTCCAGACATAGATGAGAAACAGCAGGACTCCATGAAGCCATATCACAGCTGGACCTGCAAGAGCCAATGAAAACAACCTATTGAAAGGAGCCAGATCTCATAAAGACCTGTGACCACTTGTTCACTTGTCTGTCTGCTCCACTATGTTCCCTTTCCTCCCTCCCCCACCCTCTCTGTGTGAAAAGAATCTGGACTGAATTTACAACTTTAGGTTATGTTTAATAGATACACTGTGATCTTAAACCAGAGAGGTGCTGCTGTTTTTAGACCAAAATTATAGCTGATGTGGCTGATCCTCAAATGTAAACACTCTTGAACCTAATTAGTATTTAAATGGAAACTTCAGAAATCCCAGGATGATAAAGTTAAAACCAAAGCAATTGCAAATTAATTCTGTACTGTTGCCAAGAAAACTACATGGATGTGCCCAAGTAGTCCCCAGGTATTCAGCTCAACTTGAGGAAATATTTATCTTTTCACAAAATTCCCAAATATTGTGTCATGTTCTTTTTCAGATTCATAATGCACATAGTGCATAACACACATGCTTGTGTCATTAAAGAATGTCGAGCATCAGCAGATACTGTTCAGAATTGTACCATTTGTATCCATAGTATCCAATGGTAGATGTCTATATCATTTCACAAAGTTATCTAAAGGTTCATCCTGCAGAACAGAATCCATAATACATGACATGGACATAAGCAGGAAGAATAAGGAAATATTTGGAAAATGGTAGCATTCCATATACTCTTCTAGCACTTCCAGCCAGCATGGCCTAGAGGAGCTCTAGGTCAGCAACATTTGGGAGGAAAGTTAGATGGATCTAGGACAACTCACCAGAGCCAACTCGCCATGAGAGAACTTTCCATGGCCAACTCTCCATGGGGACAAGAGTTACATTAATATCAAAGAAGTGGTGGAATAGAACCTTAAAAAAAAAAGTTGCCAAAGAAGGGACAAAATGAAATGTGAATGACAAAAATTAAAATTATTTTGAAAATTATTTTAAATAATTAAGTTGAATTCTTGAATAGTCCCACAGCGAGTTATTCCTCAATGAATTGTTAGTGGCAAGTTGTCCTGCGGTGAATTGGCCATGTCGAGTTGACCATGGTGAGTTGGCTGCAGTGAGTTGTCCCATTCCAAGGTCAGAGTTCTTCATCTCTGAACAATAACACATTTAGAGGATTATAATTATGATGAGTACTGACTGGTATAAATACAATAAAGCCGCAGATTAATGGGCCTTAGGAATTTGGCTACAATAGACAAATATTTGTTTCAGAATTTCATCCTCTAGTGACTGTCAAACTGAGGTTTTACTCCAAATGATCCAATTTATGTCCTTTATGTAATTATGCAAGTGATGTCAATAAACAGATGATATAAGTACTCAAAACTGATGTTCATGTTAATGGACATTCCCTTCCCACAAAGGGATTATTGCATTGAGGTTTTACAGTGTAAGAAATAAAAGTGGTTCTGTGTCTCCTGTAATGTGATTTGTACAGATAAAGAAACCCCCTCAATTCTTCTTTTCTCTCATGTTGCTTTTTGTTACTCTCATCTCCTAACTGCTAGATTTTTAATTATGCAGGTTTTTATGGTCCCTTAGTACCCTTCTAATTTCAACTATTATATTAAATTAAGACTCTTGAAATCCCCTTTGTAGGTACTATTCATGCTTTTGGGCAAGTTTTCTTTTTGGTATTTTGCCATCTGTTCACCCCAAAGACAAGAACGAAAAAGAGCTGCATCAGCTAGGCCATTTTATCCACTCAACCCCTGGTGGCCCCTGGTGGCTCAATGGTTAGAATGCAATGTTGCAGACTAACTGCCCACTGCCAGGAGTTTGATTTTGACCAGCTCAAACCTTCTGACTCAGCCTTCCATCCTTCCAAAGTTGGTAAAAGTGAGGGCCAAGATTGTTGGGGGCAATATGCTGAGTCCGTAAACCAACTAGACACTGCTGTAAAGCACTATAAAGTGGTATACAAGTCTAAGTGCTATTGCAATTGTTATTTTTGAGACATGTTTTCTTCAGCATGGGAGGGGGCAAGGAACTGTGGCTTCAATACAGCTTCTTGGCTTTCCCGGAAGTCCCAGGAGGTAGTAATGACATTGTAGGAATAGGCAATGACATCAAAGGAAGGTGGTGATGGTATCATAGGAAGAGAAGTTTCCATTCTCACCTTAAGGTTCCTGAAAAATGAGCAGTCCCTGACTGTTATCAATATGGTCAAATATCAGTAGCATGATTTAGGGATATTTTTCATTCTTAAACCTGGAAATGGAAGTAATTTGCCTCTCTTCTGCCTCCATTCCCAATCTGAAAATTTCAAAAAAAATAACAACTGGAATGAAGATTTTCCCTCTCAGAATTATTCACCTTGTCACTGAGGTTTGGTGTTATGACTTTGGGGTGTTGGGAACCCACAAAGGCATTCTGGGTTTACATATCACCTACGAGCCAAGGATTGTCTTTTGTGTTATCATGACTTTAAATATCTTCCTCTTTGATGTTCTTGTTTTAATCAATTCTCTTTCCAAATCTAGCAAAGGGCTACCAACTGGGCATTCGGGATTGGAAATCATTGTTACAGTAATGCTCTTTGAAAATTATTTCTTTCAGGAGTTGTCAAGAAGGAATTAAGTCATGGGTATCAGCCACCCCAATATTATGCACTTAATTACATCTGGCACCAAAGTATGTATGTTAGCAGAGTCCTGTAAGTGTGAATAATGTGCGAACAACTGAATGCCTAAAAGGCTCATATTCAACAGGTGAGAGTAATGTGTGATAGCAAGATATTTGCATTGCAAATGACATTGTTTATATTCCTTCAGAGATGTTCAAAGGAATATCTGGGAGTGGACAGGTGGGATGCATGATATGGGTGACAGGACTAGCAGATGTGACAAAGCATAAGAGAAAAGTCGGCATCTATAAAGCTATCCTTATAACCTGAGCAAGGGATTTCTTTCAGAGTAAGCAGCAGTTGTTAACTGCGAACCTGCAGCCTCAACCAGCTGTTATCATACTGCAGTAATCCAGAAGGCTACTGAGGAATATTGGCATATGAAAGCTTAACAGGAATTTGCTTTCTTCCCAAATGAACTGAATGCAGATGTGAGTAGAACTGGTGGAGAGGGGATAAAAACAATCAAGTAGACTAGAAGGGTAACGAAGCCTTCTAATTTGTAGGGATAGACTTGTATTATTAAATGCTTTCTCTTTCATTGATATATCAAAGGTGGTTTATCCTTCTTCTTTCACTGAGGAGAAATAAAAAAGGGGAGGGAATTAGTTGTTAGGGTTGTAGTTATGATGTCTAAGAATATTTGGTTAGAAAGAGCCATGGATTTGGTGCAGCAGTGGGATCCTACCTGTTCCACTACCGGTTCGGTGATCATGCACACATGCATGCGCACCTAATGTGCCAGCTTTCTCCACACCATCTGAGGCCTGCAGTGCCAATCAGCTGAGAGGATAAAGAAGAGAAATGTTCAGGGGCAAGTGAGACGGCTGATCCTGTGCTTTTCTCTTCTTTCTCCTTTTAGCAGATGTCAGAGGCTTTTTTTTACTACCGGTTCAAGTGAACCAGTCTGAACCCTTAGCATATCACCACTGATTTGGTGGTGGATACTCTGGCTCCATCCCAAACATCTCTCATTCTGAGATCCTGATGAGAGCTACCAGTCAGAGAATATAACACTGAGTTGGGTAGGTTCATGGCTGATTCGTTTTAAAACAATTTCAAATGTACCAATAAAGGGGACTATTTCTGGCTTAGGGTTGAAATGAGGTGTCCTCTGAGCTTGCTTGTTTACTTGCAGATGTTTCATTACCAAAACTAGGTAACATACTCAGTGCTGATGATATTACCTAGTTTGAGTAATAAAAGATCTGCAAGAAAGCAGCCAAGCTCAGAGAGCACCAAGAACCCCCCATTTTCAAATGTATCTCCTGGTGGAGATGAGTTGCTGCAAAAGCACACCACCCTTTGTGCAAGTGTTGTATGATGCTTCAGAATACAATTCAAAGTGCTGGGTTTAGGAAGCCCTACCTGGCTTGGATCCAGATTAAACACAATAAGTCCATCCAGTCCATTGATCAACCTCGAAGGGATGCTTGAGCCATGGTGGCACAGTGGTTACAGTGCAGTACCGCAGGCTACTTCTGTTGACTGCCAGATGACTGCAGTTTGGCAGTTCAAATCTCACCAGGCTCAAGGTTGACTCAGCCTTCCATCTTTCTTAGGTGGGTAAAATGTGGACCCAAAATTGTTGGGGGCAACATGCTGACTCTGTAAACTGCTTGGAGAGGGCTGTATAAGTCTAAGTGCTATTGCTATGCTCCAGGTCAGGATGGGATGAAAAGCATGGACCCCAGTTTTCTTATAGCCCCTGCAGTTAATGTTTCAGAAAGTGGTGTAAGTGTGGCATGTCTGTTGAATATTGGATCTGAGATAACATCTGCTGGGGGGCTGTTTTATTCTGTTTTAAAATTATATCTTTTAACATGTGGGTATGTGTGAACTACAAAGGCTTTAGTCAAGTAATTTGCCTGATTTGTGTCAGTGGGTCTAATTCTGAGAATGGTTATGTGTAACTTAAAGTTCTGCCCAACTTTTCAGAAGTGGAGTAAAGAAGGAAAATTGAGTTTTCTCATCAGAGGTGTTTGTATTTGCTCATATCGTGCACCAGGGTTTCATGTAAATAGTACATATTGTTCCTGAGAACAATTACACTCTTAGAAAAGTCTTGTACATCAGCTGAATATAGACTAATAGGAGAAAGAAATCTGAACAATGGCAGACTTCACCAAAAGGGATAAAATGGTAAAAGTGGGGTATGGATTATCTGGAGGCAGAAAATGAGAGGAACTGGAACACTTGTAACTACTAAATGAGTTTGAATGATAAATGTTGCTTGTTTATGTTTATAACCTTAAGAGTAGCCTAGCCTGACATGCTGGGTGCAGTTCCAGATAACGGTACTCTATATGGTACTTTTCTATTATCATTAATTATATCATCCATCATCAAGATTCCCTTTTTGAACCATAAATCTGTCCTGCCTTTTATGCATTACAGTCTAGATTTATATTGTGCAGCTTTCTTTCAGATGGTGCTTACTCCATAATTTGGCCTCCAAGTTAATATATGGGAGCCCATATAAATGCTGAGAGAAAGGCTGGCAAAGCACAAAGATTGCCATTTCTTACAACTCTATATACAATTGGTAAATTTAGTTGCCTTTTTATTTTTAATGCTAATTCAAAATGGTAAGGTTTATTTCCATTAGAAGAAATTGCTATCTTTGTGTCTGTCTGTCTGTTTATCATGTCACCCCTAGTCCTTTTCATTAAACTAGACATACTCAATTTCTGCAACTGTTCTCCATATGTTTTAGCTTCCAGTCCCCTAATCATCTTTGTTGCTCTTCTCTACACTCTTTCTAGAGTCTCAACATCTTTTTTACATTGTGGCAACCAAAACTGAATGCAGTATTCCAAGTGTGGCCTTACCAAGACATTATAAAGTGGCATTAACCCTTCACATGATCTTGACTCTATCCCTCTATTTATGCAGCCTAGACCATGTTGGCTTTTTTGACAGCTGCAGCACTCTGCTGGCTCATATTTAAGTGGATTGTCCTCTAGGACTCCAAGATCCCTCTTGCAGTTATTGCTCTTGAGCACAGATGTCAAACTCTCTGCATAACTTTGCCATCACATGACATTTCATGTTGTTTTTCCCATTCACAGAGTTGGGGTGGGAATAGCCTGTCTGTGATGCATCCAGCCCATGGGCCACCAGTTTGATGGGCCACCACCTCTGCTCTTGAGCAAGGTACTACCTATTCACAGTTGACCCTTAGCTTATTTTTTCTCTAAAAATAACATGGAGAAACAGGAGCAAGAGCAGCAGCCTAGACAATAGTCTGATAAAGTAACACTGAGTCCAAAACAGAAAGTTATTGAGACTTAGAAAATAAGGGGGAGACCTCCTCTCAGAAATGTGTCCATCTGGATTTTAGGTGTGGAATAAAATGGTTTTAACTGTTGTTGTAGTTATTGCTGGCAGCAGATGTTTAGGTGTATACAGTATATTATGGATTTAGGTACTGTTGTTTATGTTGAATTTTTGAAAAATATTTTTATATGTTCACCTAGAGGCATTGTGGTGAGATGGATAGCCATACAAATCAATCAAACAAGTCATGAGACAAAAAAAAATGTCATCAAGATCATCTTGGAGGAGATGCATCTGTCTCCATAAATAATGCTATATAATCCAAGGTTTGGGCTGATATATGAAAAGAATAAGGGGGTGGAGGGAGTGGAGATTGCTGATGCTGCAAACATCCTCATTAATAGTTTACTATTGGCTAAAAAGAAAGTAAGGGGCCTTGACATACTTCAAATATTACTGTTGTAAAGCTGGATTTGATTATATTTCAATGGCAAAGTAAATGAAAATGACAGAACAAAAGTAAGTGGGAGCCTTTCCGGGAAAAGCAGGAAGAATGAACATGCTTGCTGGATTATCAACATAAATAATGTAAAAAGGAATTAAATTCAGGGTTCTGACAAGCCAACATCTGTCTTTGTTTGCAACTGCTCATAAAATGCAAAGTTCTAGTTTTACACTCAGGCACAGTTCTGATGAGAATGCAAAGGCCTCTGATGAAATGGGACAAGAGGCAAGAAGCACAACGTTTAATATGAATTTCTGAGAAGATCATCTGTTACTATCAACACAATATAAAATTGCTCTTCCTGTCTCCTATCACTCACCCCATTGAACATACCAAGATGGCCTGTTCAGGGAAAACAGTGATGTGATTGATTAAAGGGATCTACCACAATCTGTTTTCTCTTGGAAGACATGAGGGTGTTTGAATAATGTTGTGTTCAATAAGCTAACCAAAACTAACAGTGTGAGTACTTCACCTTTCATCTAGGAAAAATAGATTTCATACCTATAATTGTAAATTATATAATTTGCTACATCTTGTTAGACAACAGGTGAAAGTTCATCAGTCACAGAACTGCATCTCTCTCTCTCCCTCTCTCTCTTACACACACACACACACACACACACACACACACACACTTTTCAAGAGAATCAAGTGCCTTTCTTATGAGTGATAAATAAGTAATTTGTAGCTTCACCTATGGCAAACATAAGGGCAAATACTTAATTCCAAGAGTGTTACCTAGTCAGTTTGGTCTGGTTTATGTGAACTGTTTATTATGTTTTTCCAGATTGAAGAATGGCATGTTTCGGGGAGTTGGGAGGAGCTGGCGCTGTGACGATACGGTTTGCAATCGAGCTCTTTGATTGCAGCTGATATCTTCGTTTCCGGCCGGTCCAAACGGACCTAAACCGTCCCGTAGGGACGGCTATTGTGAAGAGCGTACCCTGTGGACTCTGGGGACACCGCAAAGTTCCTGGATGACCCGGGAGAAGCTCTTTTTGCTGGCAGCGGAGAGGCAGCCCCCATGCTGCTGAAGTCGGGGCAGCTCCAGAAAGAAAGAGTCTGAAAGAAAGTCTGTCGGTTGGGTGAGAAACTTTTTTTTTTCTAATTTTTTGAGGTTTGAAAGGACACTTTGATTATTAGAAGAAATCTGTGTGATTTTTGACAAAACTGATTAAGTGGTGTTTTTTCAAGGGAGACGTCAAAGCGAGGCTTTATTTGCTTTTTTTTTTTTTTTTGCTACCGGACTTCATTGTTATTTACTGGATAACCGGACTGTTTCTTTATATATATATATATTTTCTATTCTCCCTTTGGATTTTTTATATTCTAATTTTTTTAAGGCTAGAGGCTCCCTTTGGTTATTTTTTCTTTCTTTCTCCTTTTTTCCTTTTTATATATATGTATATATTTCTTGCGGGCTTTTTTTTATTTTAATCATGCTGTCCTGAGAGGAGGGGGGAAAGTGAGAACTAAGAACTTTGTAACACTGCCAACTAGAGGCTCGGAAATATTCTACTTGAACTGGAGAGAGAAGTGAAAGGCTCCTTCTCAAGGACATTTCCTGATAAGATAGAGGGAAGAGCGCTGTAGAATATTATTACAGGTGCCCTTCTGGATTTTTGTCTATAATTAAATATTTATGGTTTAGCTTTGAAGCTTGTGGGAAAGAGAAGGGAGTCATAATTAGAGCCTTGGACAACTAAGCAGAGTGCAGTGTATTGTTTTCTACTTTCTTTTTCTAATCTTTTTTTAGTTCCGCCACCCCCTCCACCAGCATTATTCTATATTTTTATTCTAGTAAGGTCTTTATTTTTAACTTTTATTTATTTTCAAGGGGAAGCCTTTGAATTCTTCATTTCTATTTTATTTTGATTTTTTTTTCTTTTCCATTGGGACTTTTGCTTTTTTTTTAATGTATACTTGTGGACTATCTTTTTTTTCTTTTCTCAACTGAGATTTTTTTTGGCTGGATTAAGGTGTGGAATTTGAAGAAATTTATTCTATTTGTTCTTTTTTCCTTTTCTTCTTTTTGGCTTTTGTCTTGCTTATTATTATTATTATTATTAGTGGGTTTTTTTTATTATTATTATTTTTATTTTTTCTTGTGGATTACTCTATAATTGGATTAAGGTCAGGAAGAACCTGAAGATTCTTCTTCTTTTTTTTTTTTCTCTTTCTCTTTTTTCTTCTTTTTCCCTTATTATTGGGTTTTTTATTACTGGCTTTTTTCATTTTGGATTATAATTGGCCACTTTTTTTTTTTAATTGGATTAAAGTTTGAAAGAATTTGAAGATTTGGAACCATCTAAAATGAGTAGGAAACTTATACCTTCGGGTGCCTCTGTGTCCACCTCTGCCTCCCCACCATCTGGACAACATTCAATTCAGGCAATGTTAAAGCAAGATAAAGAAAAAGAACAAGAAAAAGTAACCTTACAGATGATTATGCAAGGAATTCAAGATCTTAAGATAAAAACAGACACCATTGAACAAAGAACAGGGAGGATGGAGGAAAAAGTGGAAAATATCCAACAGATGATGGCAAAGTACGAGGAGAGATTTCAAAAAGTTGAAGAAGGGGGTAAACGAAGAGAGGAGAAGATTGGAAATATTGATAACAGATTAACAGTGCTTGAACAAGAAAAAAGTGGGATGTTGAAGTGGGAGATGGAGAGGTCAGAATTTTATCTTAGATTTCAAAATATAGAAGAAGAAAAAGGGCAAGATTTGGCTGCGATAATGATAGGAATCTTGGCGGATGCCTTGGAAATAACAGAAGAGAAGATGATGGATGGAATAGATGAGATATATTGAGTCTTTACAAGATACGCAATGAGAAATAATCTGCCCAGAGAAGTCCATATCAGATTTACTAAAAAATCCATGAAGACACAAATTTTACAAGCGGCAAGAGAGAAGACGTTGAAATATAAAGGCAAAGAAATTTTGGTCTTAAAACAAATACCTAGAAGAGTGAGAGAGATGAGAAGAGAATATCGATTCCTGACCAAAATGTTATTGAAAAAGGAGGTGACTTACAGATGGCTGATCCCAGAAGGATTGATGTTTACATGGCAAGAACAGAGACATAGAATTGATTCAATTGAGAAAGCAGAACTGTTCTACGCAGAATTTTTTGGAGGGAGAGAAGAAGAGGCAGAAAAAGAGGTTTCATTAATTGAATTTCAAGAGGAACAAATGGAGATTGGAAAAGAAGAAGGCGCAGTAGGTGGACAGGTGGATATTAAAGATCAGTGTGAATTAAGATCCACGAGAGTGGCTAAATCTAAATATAAAATATAACCATGGAAGAGAAAAAACTGATTACAATAAATATAAATGGACTGAATTCAGCTGCTAAGAGAAGGAAGATTTTTCATAAATTAGGGAAATTAAAGTTTGATATAATTTGCTTACAAGAAGTACACATTAAAAAGCAACATGAACAATTGTTAGTACAACCAAAATTAGGGAAACTGTTTACTTCTTTGACTCAATGTAAGAAAAGAGGGGTGGTTTTATATATCAAAGAGGCTACCCCAGCAAAACTGATTTACGCTGATGAAGATGGGAGAATATTAATGGTGGAAATAATGGACAACAATAGAAAGATACTTTTGACTGCAATTTATGCCCCGAATGATAAACAGGAAGAATTTTATAAAAAATTACATATTAAAATGGCTGGACTGGACTATGTTAATATAATTATGATGGGAGATTTTAATGGAATAGTGGACAATAAACTGGATTATATTGCAACAACAGCAAAGTATAATAGAAAAATTCTTCCTAAATCTTTTTTTAAAATGATAGATGAATTAACTTTAAAAGACATATGGAGAAAGAAATGCTAAACTTAAGCAATATACTTTCTATTCAAATAGACATTTATCATGGTCCAGACTTGATATGATTTGGATCTCAACAGATTTAATATCTAGCGTTCAAGAAGTAAATATTGAAACAAGTACTTGGGCTGATCATAACCCATTGACAATTAAATGGAAGGGACAAAAAAAAAAAGATCGAGATGGACGTTAAATAATACTATTTTAAAGGAGAAAGAATTTATACAATGGATGGAGAAAGAACTGGCCTTTTTTTTTTAAAGAAAATAGAAAAGAAGACACTTCAATACAGAATGTTTGGGATACAATGAAGGCATATGCCAGAGGCTTGATAATAGACTACACAAGAAAAAAGAATATTAGGAAAAGGCAAGCCTTGGAGGATGAGTATAAAAGACTTGAAAAAGAACTGCAGAAAATGCCACAGAAAAAAGACGTTAAACTGAAACTGGATATAACTAAACATAAAATGGACTTAATAGAGAAAGAAGAACTGGCACAGAAAATTAGGAATGCTAAACAGAATTATTTTGAAGATGCAAATAAGCCAGGTAGATGGCTAGCATACAAGTTGAGAAAGGAGAAAGAGTCGAGGAAAATATTGCAGTTAATAGATGACCAAGGTCAAATTTGTCATGGCAGCAAAGAGAAAAAAGAAATTATTCAAGACTTTTATAGACATTTATATAAGAAAGAAGATATTGATGAGGAGAAAGTTAAACAGTACCTGCAGAATGCAAATTTACCTAAGATACCTAAAGAGACTGAAGAAATGCTAGAAAGTAATATAACAATGATGGAATTAAGTCAAGCACTTAAGAAATAATGGAAAAAAAAATAATGGAAAAGCACCAGGTCCAGACGGGCTTCCTGTAGAATTTTATAAAACTTTTCAAGAATCACTGTGTATTCCATTGCTAGAAGTTATGAATGAAGCTATGTCAAAGAAGATGATACCTAAAACATGGTCAGAGGCTTATATTACACTTATTCCAAAAGAGGAGGCGGATCCACTTCAAATTAAGAATTACAGACCGATCTCTTTATTAAATGCAGATTATAAAATCTTTGCTTCAATACTAGCAGAAAGACTTAAAAAATATTTGAATAATTTTATTCATCCAGACCAAAATGGGTTTTTGCCAAAGCGGCAAATTAGAGACAATATGAGAGTAATATTCTGGAATATTATGAGGCGCATCCTGAAAAGCAAATGGCTTTGATATTTTTAGATGCCCAAAAGGCATTCGATAATGTGAACTGGAGATTTATGTTACTTTTAATGGAACAGATGGGCTTTGCTAGAAGATTTATCCAGACAATAGAAGCAATTTACAATGAACAAACAGCTAAGGTAATGATGGAGGGAGAATTTACAGATTCTATTAATATAAGAAAAGGCACAAGACAAGGTTGTCCCCTTTCTCCCTTGCTATTTGTATTGACTTTGGAAATGTTGAACAGAAATATCAGAGAAGATAAAACTATAAAAGGAATGAAAATTAGAAAGGAAGAATTTAAATTACAAGCTTTTGCAGATGACCTAGTTTTTATTTTAGAAGATCCTATAGAAACAGCCTTGAAGCTGCTGGAAAAGATAGAGACATATGGTGAGGTGGCCGGTCTGAAAGTAAATAAAGATAAAACAAAGATCTTGTCAAAGAATATGTTACTAAGACAAAGAGAAGAATTGGCAGAATTGTTGAAAATCCAAGTTACAAACAAGGTTAAGTATTTGGGGATATATTTGACGCCAAGATGTAGTACATTAAAAGAGAACAATTACATTAAACTTAAACAACAGATAGCCCAAGATTTGAAGAAATGTGAAAACTTACAATTGTCATTAATAGGGAGGATTTCAACAATTAAGATGAATATTCTACCCAGAATTTTATTTTTGTTTCAAACAATACCAATTAGGCTTGGAAAAGACTATTTTGAGGATTTAAAAAAAATTGTGTTGAAGTATATATGGCAAGGCAAGAAAGCAAGGATAAAGCTAAAGCTCTTACAGGATGCTAGAACTAGAGGAGGGTTTGGCCTGCCTAATTGGGAGTTGTACTATCAAGCTGCAAATTTGATGTGGGTTAAAGAATGGATAACATTAAGGAAGACTAGATTGTTGACACTAGAAGGTCATGATTTGTTGTTGGGTTGGCATGCTTTTCTATGGTATAAGGGAACCAAAACACAGGGTTATTTTAGAAGACATTATATACGGGAGTCTTTGTGGTTAAACTGGGAGAAGATAAAAAAAACAATGTTATTTGAAAATTCCAGTTTGGTTATCGACGATAGAAGCGTTTTCTTATCCTATAATTTATAAAAAGGAACAAACAGTTAGATATGGGGAATTACTAGAGGAAAAGGGTGAACTTAAATCGATACAAAACTTAGAGGAACAAGGTATACAGATGAATTGGTTTTCATATGTGCAAATACATTCAAGGTATGAGGAGGATTCCAAAACAGAGGGATTTTATGATAAACAGACTGATTTAGATAAGATTTTGATGGGTACTGATGAAAAGGTGATTAAAAAGCTATATGGTTACTTATTGGAAATTAAGCTAGAGGAAGAACAAGTTAAAGAAACTATGATTGCTTGGGGGAGGAATTTTGGATACGGGATTGACTTAGAGAAATGGCAGAAATTATGGGTGCAAAACTATAAAATGACAATGTCCACAGCCTATAAAGAAAACTTGTATAAGATGTTTTACAAGTGGCATTTCCCCCCGACAAGGATAGCAAGAATGTTCAAGAACAAATCCGAAAAATGTTGGAAATGTCATCAGAAACCTGGTTCATACTACCATATGTGGTGGACTTGTGAGGATGCTAGAAAATATTGGATTAAAATCCGCATGTGGTTGGAAAAAATGACAAAGAAGCATATAGATTTGAAACTGGAGCTTTTCCTATTGGGAATCTTACCAGATGTTTATAGTAAAGATTTGAAATATTTGATTGTAAATGTGTTAACTGCGGCTAGGATTGTATTTGCAAAAAATTGGAAAAATGAGAAAATTCCATTGCAGGAAGAAGTTATAAAGAAAATATTGGAATGTGCTGAGATGAGTAGATTGACTTTTGAAATTAGAGAGCAAGAAGATAAACAATTTTATATAATTTGGGATCTTTTCTATCAATGGTTGAATGATGAAATACAAAAATAGAATATTTAGAATGTTAGACAATAAGGAATAATATTGATTTCACTTTTCTTTTCTTTTTTTTTTTTGGTATTTGATATTATATTTATAAAATGTTTTCTCTCTTTTTTTTCTTTTATTTAGGATAGAATTGGTAGGATTATATGATTTGTTATAGAGTAAATTACTTAAATTATAGTTATCTCATAAGGCATGATTGAATAAAAGTATAGTCAAATCTTTTTTTTCTTTAATAATGATATGAGGATATATAAGTTTGGATTGATAATAAGAGTTATTATGTAAGGTAACTGTAATTGTGACTACGAAATGAATGCACAAAACTGATGAACCAACCGACTCACTGTTTGTATATAAATACGGATGAGAGCTGATGTTTTTATGTTTTGTTTGTTTGTTTGTTTGTTAAAAAAACAATAAAATTGTTTAAAAAAAAAAAAAGAATGGCATGTTTCTTTAAGAAATCATAGGTTAGTATTGCTTTTTAAATGCAGCCATGTGAATCCAGGAAAAGACATGGGTTTTTTAAGGAGCAGTTGACAGTTAGAGAGGATGCCTGCACTTCATCCAAAGCACTCTTGCTTCAAACTGTTTCCCACTCAGCAAATTTACAGTCAGCTCCTTTTAGCTGGTAGTCTCTGGAGCATTCCTAGCCAGATAAAAAGGGATTCTAGATGATGATGATGAAGTCAGATGACAACAATAAGGATGATAAGCAAGCTTTCCATCACTTTTGCTTAATTTTTTCAATTGTCCCAAAGGAGACAGATAGAGACTGATCATAAAGGTAACATAGACTGAAGCCAATATGCCCCTCCCTGCCAATGTATAATTAAAGGAGACATATTGGTTTAAATGGTTCAGAGAGATATGCTTTGTTTGCACTACTGTGCATTTTGGGGCCTCTCGCTTTTATGTTATATATCGATTTTTTAAAATCCTGTCTTTATTGCTTATAAATAACCAAAGTAAAAGGAAACCAGGCTATCAAAGAACACAGGACATAATCAAAGCTGATACCAACCAGAACATAGAAAAACTCAAAGAAATAGTACAAGATCACAAGATGTGCAGAGACCTGGTCCATAGAATTGCCAAGAGTTGGACATAACTGAATAGGTATCATCATCATCATCAATCAAATAAGTGAGATGTGAACTGAACAAACCAACAGTAAAATCACCCTTAACTATTCCATTCTGCTGCAGGTTCAAGGACTGTGCTGTATCAGAGCTCTACTAAATATAGGAGCTTTATGGCAAAATGTCAAAAAAGGTAGACGAAGGCAATTGATAATGTTGGAATCCTACCTGCTCAGAAATCCAGTGTTCTCCATTGGACCACAAACCATTTTCCCTAAGAGAGAGGTTAAATTCAGCCCAATAAAATTAGTTTGTAAATCACTCCAGTATAACTCATGGCAGACATCCCATCATTAAAGCTATGCAGAATTATATACATGGAGCCTGTGGCCACCAGGCAGTTATATTTAATGGCTTAATAATTAGTAAAAGATTTACATAACATCTCAAAGCCTGATAATCATCATAACACAAGCAGATGAAGCTGGATCGATTCTTGTTCTCACACATCCCAGCTCTTGATTTCTCCTCCTTGTTTCAGTGCACTCACTTGTACTTATTAATTATGAGATCCCCAAAAATAAAGGAAGATAATATTCAGAAGGCACTTTATTAGCTGTGGTAGCCTCTCTTTGTTCTTGTTTGAGTGCTCCATACACAGTCTGAGTTGTGAGAAGTCTCTTGCTGCTTTCTAAAGTAACCTCCAGGCTATTCAATTACTGATTGCAAACTTGGCATAAGAAATACCATTATTCAACACTCCATATTCTTGTTTTAAACACTGTAATTATTCAAATACTTAATTCAACAATCTTGTGCTCATTAAATAATCCAGCGGGAACTTTTTAATTCAATTTCTGCATTAAAAAACAGATTTATTATTTGTAAGGCTTAATACAATTACTATTTAGAATTTTATTAGTGAATATACGGTATATTTGAAAAAGCACAAATGGATTTTGTCCAATTTAGTCTAGCTATTTCATGCTTGTTAGATATGAGTCCTATGCAAGATTTGTATGGACACTTCACCTTGATGGTGTTTTCCATGTGGAAAGCAGGATTCTCCAGATCTAAACCAGAAATGGCTGGATTGTTTCAATTTGTGTACTTTGCTCTGTCTGCCTTTTCTCTTTGCAAGTCCGTTTCTTCTTCTTGGAAGTAAATGGTCTCAATATATCATTCTTTGTCAACTCATTCAAGAATAAACATGCATCTTCTCATCCTATTATGTGATTTAATTGCCATGCAAATTATGTAAAAATATGTAAAATTATGTAAAATTTTATGTGGGCTTAAGGGAAAATGCCCCAAATGCATATAGTAGCTTTAAAATGCAAATTAATGCATTGCTTGTAATAATGATCAATTTAAAAAAATGAGTTCAGGATGAATATGTTAAAGCATCACCCTGAAAACCTTCTGAAGTGGTGGAAGACTGATCAGTGGTTCTTCTGCTAATAATCATAATTTAGATGGTAATTAGAAGGGAAGGTGTCCACATCTTTGCTTGTTCCTCTCTTTTTCAAAAGCTTATCTGTGCAATTAGATATGTTAAATGTTTGGGTTTTTTATTTTATTCTATTCTTTCCCTTCTTTTTAGTCCTTTTCAGATGACTGAAATCATCAGACATAGTACGGTATTAGTTGAAACGTCTGTTCTTGTAATCAAGCATGAGTAAAGATGAATTGTAATTTAATTCCCTTCTACCTTTTGGGGGGTTACTCATAATTGCAAGGTGTGTAGAAGATGGTATTTTTACTTCCAGAAAAGGATGTAGGTTCTAGATTAGGACTGTTTACATTATTTTAGATCAGGTTACAATGCTGTGAGTGAGTAACATAGGAATGTTTAATCAGAATCTGGAAGTTTCTCTTCAGTGAACAGTTCAGGGACTTACTTTGAAAATGTTCCAGGTCTTTCTTTTCTTGCAAACTCTTTGATTCTTGAGGGAAGGAGGACAATGGTAATTGTACAAATGCTTTGCCTGCTCCCACTTCCCCAATGGCTATCATTCATTACTTCCAATCCCATTCCATTTACCAACCCAGACAATCAGGAAATTAGTGCCCAGATGCATTCCAGATGAAAACAAGGATTATGACTCTCCAGACTGCTTGAAGTACAACTTGTCAACTCTCAAGGAGAATATGGCTAGCAGTATCCATCCAATTACAGTGGTACATCCAGTCATGACTGTAATCCATTCCAGGACTTCAGTTGCAACCCAATTTGGTCATGACCAGAAGCGAGACTGACTGTGCATGTGTGTACAATTTTTTTTTGCTATGGCAGGGAAAACCACTGCAGCTGTTTTGATCATCACATGAGGATGTGTTCGTGACCAGAATTGAATGTTTTGTGGATTTTTTGGTCGGCACCTGATTTGATCATGGTCAGAAGTGTTCGTGCCCCGAGGTTCCACTGTACTGTGAAATACAAAACTCCTGAACACAATGAACTACTATTCTCCATCACCTTTAGAAGATTAAATTTAAACAAAGCAACAATTTGTTTAAATCTGAATTCTTAGGCAAATTCAGGAATGCTCACTTCCTTCTAATTTTAGTGATAAGAATTTGTGCTGAAGATGTCTTTGGTATCTTTAAAAAAATCATGCTGATGAAAATTAAAGGTAAAGATTTCTAGAGAGAACAAAACATTTATAAAGAGGGGAAAATAGATGTAAGGTTCTCTTTAAGGAATAAAAAATGCATCCTTTTCCAGATTATAGGTTGTAGACTTAACCTATAATCTGCTATAAATAGGAATTATACTTTAGTGTTCTGGAAGATAATAAGTATCATTTTACATAATGTCATATCATAAATTTAAAATATAGAGCAAATATTTTCTTTATTATTTATTTTTATACATCAAATTTATAAATGGCCAATCTCACGGACAGATTGGATAGTGTGGAATTTAATTAATTATAATTGATAATACAACCAATGATATTTTTCCTTCATTCTAATTCTCAAATTTTATTAAACCTTCACCATTCACAGATGTTCGGGTCTAAATGTCTTCTATATTTTAAGACTAACTTGATGAGGTTATTCTTGGGTTATCTAGATCCATACTTATTTCAATTTTACATGATGAAATTGGCATTATATCCAATCTAGTCCAATTCATTAATAATTTATTATTATTATTAACCAATAATTTATTATTAAAATGTTAAGTTAACTGGCTCACACTATTTCTCTGCCAGAAACAAGATGAGCTAAATTCTGAAATAGGGAGCAAATGAGGGTTAAGTTAATAAGATGTTTAGAAAATTATATATCAGATTCAATATTATGTCTTCTCCATTGACTTTCTTGAGCCCTTTTGCTGTGAAACAAATCTTTAGAGTCTGACTCTCAGTAGTACTTCTATACAATCTGATTTAGCTGCCACTATAAATAAAAAGCTTGCTCCTTGGTTTAATATGATTGAAGATGCACCTGACGGTGCGAATTCTAGTGTATTTGAAGCTTATTCTCAATCCTTCTCTTAGAACTTCTTCAACTTGTCTAAGAAAGCAAGTGATACCCACCGCATGCTTAAAAGGTCATTTGAAGAAAATACTGTATCAGTCTAGACTTTGTCTCTATAGGTTTGATCATAAATGATATGCTCCATTTATTGCTCTGGATTTCACCTCTCCCCCCCCCCCCAACATCAAACTTACTTTTAAATTTAGCTAAGGGCAAAACTAATTGGTTTGAAATATAGAATGGGGGATTGTGAGGTGATCTGGGCAATCTTAATCCTCACAGAAGTTTAATAAATAAACAAGATCTGTATATTTATGAATATTTTGAACATTTTTGTTTCATATAACCGAATAACAGAGTTGGAAGGGGACCTTGGAGGTCTTCTAGTCCAACCCCCTGCTCAGGCAGGCAACCGTATGCCATTTGAGACAAATGGCTGTCCAATCTCTTCTTCAAAACCTCCAGCGTTAGAGCATCCACAACTTCTGGAGGAAAGTCATTCCACTGATTGTTTTTCTGTTCTGATCATGTCAAAACTTTAAATCAATGGATAAATCATGAGTGATTGAATAATTTGTACAAATATTTTTTTAATGAACGAAGTGTCTCTCTGGGTCCATTTCTTGAAGCAACAAACCTTATAACTGATGCCTTCACAAACTCTTTTTTTGCACGTGTCACATTCAAAAGACATGTCCTGTAAAGTGGGCATTTCTGTTCCTCCTGTCAAAATTACCCTCAAGATATGCTCTAGACCTGTGATGGCGAACCTATGGCGTGCATGCTGGAAGTGGCATGCAGATCCATTTCTGCTGGCATGCAAGGTGTAACCCAGAACAGATCCACTGCACATGGTCATGTACCCCCCGCCAGCCAGCTGATTGTCAGGTATCTGACATGCATGCACAGGGGAGACTCATGCGTAGGAGACATGTGCATATGCAAGGGTGGCAGGGTGCACAGGGGGTCATGCGCACATGTGCAGAGGCATGTGGCATGGAGGGTTGTGCATCCATGCACAGAGGTGCATGGTGAGCATGTGTGTGGGGTGTCACCCATGCATTGCATTATGGGTGCAGGCACGCTGCGTGCACACCCTTTCAGCATGCAATGACAAAAATATTAGCCATCCCTGCTCTAGACATTCTCAGGAGAACCTCAAAGCAGCCACATCAAGATTTTGAGTACTACAGCTATTCAGTTTCAAGGATTGGATATGTTCAATCTCAAGCAAAGCACTTGACTGAATGATTAGCAAAGGTCTATAAAATGTTGTCCAGGATAAAAAAAGCAGTAGATGCAGAGTCATTAAATTCTCCCTGAAGCTTTATCAGCTGCAGGAACTCTTCAGGAAGAGGAAGATATGTAGAATGCAATTATAATAAAAGAAGGTTCGTATTCAGCAAGAAGGAAAGGTCATGCTATGTGGAAAATGGATAATTTATTTCCTTTCTTCATGGCAACCAAAGCTAAAGCAACTTTTTATCTGTGCGAGAGGTCAAGAACTGATCTCTGTTGAGATGTCCCCAAGTCCCAAACAATATTTTCATTTAAAGGAATTTTATTGCAAAGTGTATCCTTTTCATGAAAGTGTCTCTTTAAAAAGGCTTTCGTGATGCTTCCTTAAAAGCAGGTAACCAATCTTTTGATTACAAGAGAGCTAAACCAATTCCCATTCATTCTCATTAAGTCTTCTCTTCTGCCCATTTCATCTGGGCTTCAGTCCACCTTAGGAGAACTGAGAGAGATAACTGAGGACCCCAAACTGAAGACAGTTGCTACAGTCTCATTAATTTTCCAGAGGGTGGCAGTTCTCTCGTTTATGTTTTAGCCAGGCTGTTTAATGCTTTTCTGGTTACCTAGGCAAGTAAGTGACTTTCAGCTGTCTAGAGAACACTCCACACTCCTTTCTGTTTGCACGTCAGGCTCTCCCTCTCCATCCTACTTAGTTTTACTTTAATTCATTTTTAAAAAAATTAAGATTTTTATTTGTTGCTTTAATGTTTTATTTTGCATTTTTATCCAATGTTTACATGCTATGTAGAGTTGCCTCCAGCTAGATAGGTGTCATACAATTTTGATTAAACAAGCAAATAAATATCTGCCAATAATTCAAATTATTTTAAGATTGAAGTCACCTCTGCAAATACTTCCCAACAGATTAAGCCTGCTGAATTAAATTAGTTTTATAAGAAATTCCTATAGCTTTAGGACAGTAAATTTCTGATGATGCAAAGTTTAATTAAGTAATTAATCTGTAGGTAAAATTTCTAACTTGAGCCAAACTCTTTGTGACTGTATAGGTGTATTCATGTACTATGGAAGTGATTCACCATCTATTTTTTCAGAGTTGTTTTCTTTAGATCCCAGTTTAATCCATACATCTAGAATTTCCTGATGGTCTTTATCCACATACTAACCAATTTAAACCTTGATTAGCTTTTTTGTGATTGACTAAGGTAACCTTGTTGCTGTCACCTAGCTGTGGCTTTATCCTATGTACCCTCAAATTAGCAGGTAACTTTGAATTAATTTAGAAACATAACATCTATTTCTCCAATAGTTCCCATAATTGCTAGGGAAACATACTATAATTCTGGAAGAAGTTCTTAAGAAAGAACAAGTCTAGATAAGTGTTTTAGCAGATCAGCATGTTAAATACTGTATAGATCTGTCCATAGTGCTGATTTGTATTTTATGGTAAGATTTTAGTAGCAAACCTGAACATCAGGATTTATACACTTTCCGGAATTTTGAATTAACGTGAGTATTGCTGTAAATTCTTAGAATTGAAATCAAGTTTTCTAGAATTCACATAGTTTGGTAAAGTCTGCTTTGTAACCACCCATTTGGTGAAACTAATGCAGAATCTGGTGCCATCAAGGTTTTGCTGAAATGAAGTCAACTTCAGAACTGATAGGAAAAAGAATGAGAAATCTTGGTTTCCATGGTTCTAATTTATATACCCCCTCTCTCTCACACACACACATAAAATATTCAAGTCATTAAAAGTGATGGTGAGAATTATTTGGAATGTTTTTGCTTCAGTGTTAATAATTGCCTATTTCCTTCCCAACTTCAACTTATAAGAATTATTAAAGATATTTATTACCATTTTAACATTATATGAGAAGTTACACATATCTTACAAATATTGCTGTAGATTTACATCAAGATAAACAAAATACATAATGAGTGATATCCCTTCTGGGGCACATGTTTTATATGTACAGAGTCCCAGCATTTTAAACTAAATATTCTCAGGAAAAATAATGGTAAAAACTGGACAGCTGCTAAAGTATAATTTAAAATATAAAACAGTTAAAGTTTAATTTCAACTTGACTGATTGATATTCTGATTCATTATATGGCATCACTCTGTCTATATCTGGAAATCAGGCAGTGAAACCTAATATTTTGGAGTCCTAAAATTTGGGTAGCTATAACAGCACTACATATTTTATATTTCATAGCCTTAAAAAGATTTCCTAAAAGTATGAGGCAGGGGAGTGAAGGATGTCTATACAGCAAGTTTCTAAACAACCTAAAGTTTCTCAAAAGAGACCATTACCAATTGAGACCACAGGCTTTTTATCAAAAGAATCCCCTTGCCCCTAGTTGTATGAAAGGAATAGCAAAACTTTAAGTGACTAGTTTTTGTCCTATCCAGCCTTACAAAGAGCTTGGTGGCACAGTGGTTAGAATGCAATATCATAGGCTAATTTTGCTGACTACCAGGGGTTCAATCCTCACTGGCTCAAGGTTGACTCAACTTTCCATCTTTCCAAGGTTGGTAAAATGAGGACCCAGATTGTTGGTGGTAATATGCTGACTCTGCACTGTGCAGTGGTGCTATTCTTCTGACTTAATGGTGAAGTAAATCCATCCAATTTATCTCAAAGCAATAAATCTGATTCAAATTGCACACATTCATAAACAAATGCACAGAGGCAAACAGTTATCAGTAAGAAGAAGATAATAAAGACAAGCAATTCTGATTTCTAGAAAAAGGACCTTGGCAACTAGGAATTATATGGGAGGAATCCATGGAGATTTTAATGGTTTTATCCCTTTGCTGGGCTTGATAGCACTGGGTTTGCTTCTGTTGATGGTTCCCCTTCTTTCTTTCCTGAGATGGATTCAGGAGAGCAGGTCAAAGTCACCCAAAATTCAGCTTTCTCTCAGTGTAACCAAATATTTTTTATAACTTCCTCTTCTGCTGTTGTGTCTATAGACATCAATGTTCTTGAAGACTGGATGAGAGAAGCTTTTGGTCTTGTTAGATACTGTTAGATTTAAGGTAGGAATAATAAGCTAGTTGCTAAGTAAATTTTGATGGCACAGAATTTACTTCATAAAGAGAAACTTTACAAACATATGGACATAGACAACTTGAACCAGTGAAAGAAGGGTCAAGCCAAAAGAAGGATTAGCTTCTTAAGAATTACATGACAGAAGAACCTGCTATCCAGAAACCACCCTTTTTTTCAGGTAGTATGCAACTTAACAAAAATATTTTTTTTATCAGTTATGTAGAAGACTGGTAATTAGACCAGAATACAGCAACAGTGATGGGAGAATTTTACAATTTTGGTTTCAGCCAGAACCATGAGTTCTTTTGTATTTCCTCTTTTTCTCTTAAATCTTTGCCTTTGCTTTGCATTAAGAATTAGCACAAAAAGACGTTAAATGGAGGTTAATAGAAAAACATGATGAATTGGACTGTGTGAATAATTGATTTGGGTATTTGATGCAATTTGGATTTCTGAAGTGATTAGTTAAGTGAATCAAAGTGATCTAGACAAACAGTGAATTACAGCAAATCTTGCTTGTTTTAAAGAGAGAGAGGGGGGAGAGAGAGAGAGAGGAGAGAGACAGGATATTTATGTAAAAGCAACTAAAATCACTGTTCAATTAAAGTATAAAACCTGAGGCCTAAAGTTAATATCTTGTTCAATATTATCGGTGTTAAAAATGTATTATTAACACCTAGCATTTGCAAATTTCTCTTCTAATTTGATCTAACCAGCTTATTTTTATTTAGTTCAACAGATCTATAGATTGTCTGGTATGTAGTATAACTCCAGACATTGTATAGGATTAAAAATAACTCTACAAATTAACTTGTAATTGTTACAAATTATTGGGGTGAAAAATAAAAGGTGAGCCAGATGTTAGTAATATCTCTCTTTATATACAGTGGGGTATATCTTTATCACTAGTGTCTAAATGTGAATGATATTAATAATATTAAGGGATCTGTAATTCATCTCACATTTATTATTATTATTATTATTATTATTATTATTATTATTATTATTATTATTATTATTATTATTATACACAAGAATGACAGTATACACAGCAAACAAGATAACTATGCTGGGTTTCGTATCACAAATCACTAGTCGAACACTTCCCAAGCATTTAGGACTGCGTGATGTATTGGTGGATTATGCAAGAAGATCCCAGTAAGGTGCCCTTCTGAAGCTGACCAATGGTGATTTTGTCAGCACCAATTGTTTTTAAGTGCTTGCCTAGGTCTTTAGGCACAGCACCCAGTGTGCCGAGTATCACTGGAACCACCTGCACTGGTTTATGCCAGAGTCTCTGCAGTTCGATTCTCAAGTCCTGATATCTGGTGACTTTTTCAAGTTGTTTCTCATCGATTCTGCTGTCATCAGGTATGGCAATGTCGATGATCCACATTTTTTTCTTCTCCACAATCGTGATATCCGGGGTATTGTGTTCTGAAACTTTGTCAGTCTGTATTCGGAAGTCCCACAGTAGTTTTGCATGCTCATTTTCGACCACTTTTTCAGGCCTATGATCCCACCAGTTCTTTGCTACAGGTTGTGACACAAGTTCCAGTGAACCATTTGAGCGACTAAGTTGTGATGTTGTTTGTAGACAGTCTGAGCTATTGTCTTGCAACAGCTCAGTATGTGATCAATGGTTTCATCCGCTTCTTTGCAGAGTCTGCATTTGGGGTCATCAGCAGATTTTTCTGTTCTGGCTTTGATTACATTCGTTCTGATGGCTTGTTCTTGAGCTACAAGAATCAGGCCTTCTGTTTCTTTCTTCAGTGTTCCGTTGGTCAGCCATAACCAGGTCTTTTCCTTATCTACTTTTCCTTGGATCTTTTCAAGGAACTGTCCATGCAGCTGTTGTTGTTGTTGTTGTTGTTGTTGTTGTTGTTGTTGTTATTATTATTATTATTATTATTATTATTATTATTATTAGAGACATTTGGTTTCTATCAAACTTCTAGTTATGTCTCTTTAGTACCTATAAACTTTGATTTAAAAATGGGTAAACCTTTCGAGAGGTTGCATCCAGGTTTTTCTCCCTGTTCTTTTTGTTCTGATGATCCCGATTGGAACTACGTGCATTCTGACTTTGCTGGAAGAAACAAGTGAGAAATTCTCACTGTGTTTTCTTCCATTTGCAGTGTCTAAAACCATCTCTTCCTTTCTTTTTGAGGATGACATTATGTTCTGGGGGTAGTTTGATGAAGAACTGGAGTTAGAGAGAGCAAGTTCAATCAAGTTCAAATCTTTCCTCTTCAGCAAGTGGAAAATTTTTTGCTGGATCCAAGGCTTTAATGATCACTATTTCCTTGCTAACCTACTTGACAGGATTGCTAAAAGGATTGCTTGACAGGATTGCTAAAAGGAGACAGCCATGCATTCGTCTGTAAGGATCTATAGGGAAACTAGGATGAATAAAAGAAATAAATCTTCCAATAGAAATAAAGAATTAATTCCTTCACTTTTAGAGTTTTCACTATAATGCCTTAATTTACCAGTAGTGAAAACCTAGCTGAGTGTAAAACTTGTGTTGGTGACTTATTTTTAATCATGTTTGGAGACAGTTTCAGTATATTAAATACCTATATGTCTATCTATTTATATTTATTCATCCATCCATCATTCAGAATTTGTTTACAAATTTGTTTAATATATACAAATTTAATTAATAATAAGTATTAATAGCTTAATTAATAATTATAATTTAATTAATTAATAACTTATTGGTATCATTATATTACTTTGTTATTTGTATGTACACTGAGAGCTTATACACAGGAGACAAATTCCTTGTATGTCCAATCACACTTGGCCAGTAAAGCTGTTCTTTTCTTTTCTTTTCTGTTCTGTTCTGTCCGTTCCATTCCATTCTTCCTGAAGTAAATGACAAGTCATAGCTATCATTTTATAACTAGTTTAGGACTAGTTATAAATATATAACTCAAATATATTTTTCAAGGTCCTAGGAGAATTGGTAAAAAAAGTGGAAGAAAAAAATCCCAGCTAATAACTTAAGAAAATTGCAATGGCTCTTGGCTTAATCTCACATTATTGATAATTTACTTATAAATCCTTTTTATTGTTACTGAGAAATCTAAAAGCCCCTTAGAATTACAAAGAGACATTTAATATGAACTTAGTGTTCCTAGAAGAATAGTGGAGTCAATTTTGACCCAGCAATATTGCTTTAATTAACTATTGCTATGATATGGAAACGCCAATCATTCTTGGATCTTGGCTCTGGAACTCAGAAGTAATGTTCTGAAAAATTCCATCTGGCTGATTGGCATCTCATAATGATATTCTACTTGGGTGGTTTTAAATGATTGTCAGGATGTGATTGCTGTTTATTCAAGAAACACCTTGTTCATAAAAGTACCAAACTCTCCATTTCTTTACAAAATCCAAATGCTAGGGGTTAAATCAAACTCTTAACTTGCTAACTGCTAAGGAATACAAATGATATTGGATGCCTTATGGTGTACAAATGATTTTGTGAAAAATATAAATCATATTCACCCTAGATTATGTTTAAAAGTTTTTTCTGGACTTTTAAATTCTATTTAGTGCTATGAAGGGAAACAAAGCATGATCCTAGCTATTCATACCTCAAAGTATGAGTTGGTAAAGTTTGATATGGTAGGATTTATTTGAACTGGTATGGTTTGATCAATTAATTGTGATTTTCATTAAACTAAACTAAGTGAATACAACTGGACTGGCTCTCAGCAAATATTCTTAGATCAAGACAGATAAATTTTTATTTTTCTAGCAACATTCACATTCTATTTATAGAATCAGTGGTAGACAATTGAACTGAAATTATACCAAGAAAAGCAGTAAAGAATTGTGTTATTATTTAAAAGTTTAGTATAATATTCAACATTTTAGGAGTTCTCTAAATATTTGATGAATAATTGGATTCTTCATCACTGTTTTAACTTCCATAATTTCTTCAGGTTGCTGAATATTTCAAAGCATGTTATATGGCAGAAGACAATACATTATTCCAATTTAGAATCTCACTCAAGGTAATCCATGTCAAACAAGAGAAGTTTTCTAGGATTCTGAACCATTTTATTAAATATTCTAAGCATGTATGGTTCAGAAAATTTACTTCAGCACAGAATTTATTACTTTTCAAGCAATCATTTGCACTTTTGTGCCACTTGTCTCCTCACTTCATGATCATGTTATCAAGAATCTTGCATTTGAAAAGGGTGGTATGAAATGAACACAATTTTTCCAACACATCTATGGTAACAGTTATTTTCTATTTCAGTTTCTTGGATGTGCAAGTGCAATACGCTTGTGAGCGAGTGCTCTTGCAATCTACAGAATTTATATTTGAAAAATGTATATTTGTAGTGCTAAGTGGCTTATGATATTTCCACAGCTGTTTGGACAGTATGGATATTTACACATTGCTACACTTTACAAAGTGTATTCATGGTGAACATTCATTATTTATGCACATTATGGACGCAGCTGTTCAAAATACATTCTGGACAACTCAAACTGATTTCTATCCTCTTCTGCATCATTTTCTTTAAATTCGCAGGTATGTTCTTTCCTTTGTCATATTGGAGTCCTCCTTATATCAAGTATAAATATGATGTCCTTCTTAAATCATCTCTCATTTTCAAAAGCAATTGAACAATCTTGAATCATTGTATTTGTAATCTCATTAGTTGTATTTTGAACCTCAGCTAATTTTAATTGCAAATCACTGTTCTTCCAGTTACAATACTGAATGATTGAAATTTAATTGAATTGTACCAATTTACTGTGGAGTTGCTATAGTTGGAATAAATATGATTTTCTTCTAACTCTTTTAGAGCAACATCAACAGAAGCAGAACAAATACTCCCTTTGCCTTGATTCAAACACTAGAAAATGTCCAGACTATCTCAGGATTCGGGATTATCATCTTTAGTACAACAGTACAAACTGTTGACTGGAAACTATCCATATTTATGATGTTTACTGGTGTGGAATGTAAAAGCAACATCTCCTGCAATTACAACTGATTTCTGATTTACTATCTTGAGCTTACAAAATAATTTTAGAATCTTGTATATCTTAGATATTGTTTTGTTGCAGTTTTCTAAATTGCCCTTTATTTGTTTTGGAGACAGTTGTATTCATTCTAGCTACTAAGCATGGGACTTCCCACTTCTCTAAGCATGATTTTCTATGAAGTAATCATGGAAATGTTTCTTTGTGGGGAAATTTTAACTTTCATTTTGGATGATGTCAGTTGTTCCCTCAGATGAAGATAGATTTTTTTTATACAATGCTGTTTTTTATTTTTTTTAAAAAAACTGTTGCCCAAAGTCATTCTGGAGTTGGACATCCTAGAAATCTAATAAATAAATCAATAAAATGTCCCAGTAATGAGTGAGGGCTAGCTCACATGTTGTCTAGCAGCTCTAATAACTATCCAGACCACGCTGCCTACCTTCCTAGCATCTCATGGACCACAGTATCTCTATTTGTATGTTCCAGTATGAGCCAGGAGGCAGCACAGCAATTCCTCCAAAGGCCATAGTCATGAAGCACTCAGTCATTCTTCTTGATTGCTACATTTGATACATAATAGATACAGATACAGATAATCAGAGTTGGAAGGGACTTTGTAGGTCATCTAGTCCAACCAAGCGGGAGACCCTACACCATTTCTGACAAATGGCATTCCAATCTCTTCTTGAAAGTCTCAACTGATGGCGCTCCCACAACTTCCAAGGGCAAGCTGTTCCATTGGTTGATTGTTCTCACTGTCAGAAATTTTCTCCTTATTTCCAAGTTAATTCTCTCCTTGTTCAGTTTCCATCCATTATTCCTTGTCTGGCCTATAGGAGCTTTAGAAAATAGCTTGACCCCTTCCTCCCCGTGGCAGCTAATGCTAGTGGACGGTACTGAACTCAAAATCAAGCCTTTTCAGAAAGGATTATTGGATTCAGTGAGTGACAGATCTGTCCTCAACTCAAAGTCACATTGGTTGCCTTAATTACAGTCTTTTGGATGGGTAATAATATGAAGGCCTCTCACACATCCAATAGACAATGCAGCTGTTCTTAAAAGGAGGGTGTGCTCAGAATGAGTTACTCAGAATTTTGGAGTTGTTCCTAAAAGACAAATTGAAACATGATAGGTCTTCATTGGCTAAGAGTTTCAGTTCACTTGAGAGATATTAGTGTTGCTGTCACCAGAAGAGGTATCCAACAGGGAGTCAATGTGGGGCTTTAGGAAAAGAAAGTCAGTAATCTTCTCTTTATACAAATTGGCTAGCCTGTCCCAGCCCTCTTTCTTTTGACCAGGCCCTATGTCATGTGATGGAGGTAGCTTCCATGCCTGCTAATTCTGTTTTTGAGTTTTCCAGCAATTAGTCACAGCTGTTATACTGAAAGTTACTCTATAAAAGATAAAATGGATTATTTGGGTAGGATTGAGTTATTCTAATGTTTAAATGAATTAAACAGGAAAGTCTGCTGTTTTTATTAAACCTATTTTAAATTTTAACTAATGGTACCCCTTCATTCATGCCTCCTTATTTCCTTGTTCATGCTGCCTGAAAAATGAAGTTCTCCATAATGGACAAATCCAGAAGTAAGTGATTGCTTAAGTCACATTTTAAAACTTTAGCAATAGGTTTAAAGCATTTATTTCAGCAAGATGCATACTTTTGAAAGATGAGTGGGGAACTGGAGTTATAAAATTGGCAAGACCATTCCAACATCCCACTCATTTACTGTTGTTGCAGAGTTGCGGAGCATTCAGTTTTCATCTCAGAACACTCCTGGGTAAGCTGACATTTAAAAGCTATTTCATTGAAAACAGTTTGCTCAAACTTATTCAGCTGTCAATAAAATAATAAACAAAGAGAGTCTACCAAAAATGTACAAAGATGCTTTATTCAAGTATGAAATGGAAACAGGGGAAACCATGAGGCTGGACTATGTATATTTATGTTAAATTGTTTTTAATAATTATTTAAGACTTCTTTTAAAAAAAATTGTTTTATTGTACGCCATCCAGATTTACATTCACAAGACATAAATTTAATAGATCAAATAAAATTAGAACTAATGGGGTAAAAGATGTCTTTTGTTTTTAAGTGGGAGTCAGAAGTTAGACATCCTTAGGATTGCCTTGTTAATCAGAAGTGGTTGTTTTTTTCCTGCAATATTTACTTCTGGAAAAGTGCAAATTACCCTAGAGAAGGTCAGTCAACTACTTTTTTATGAGAAAAATAGACTTTCCAGAGGGGACTGAAATATTACATTTTCAAACTCAGTGTTCTGCAAATCCGAAAATGTGAGCTGATATTGGTGAGATTTACTCTCATATAAATCCGCAATTGGAAAGAAGCCATGGGCAGGGGTGGGATGCTACCAGTTCTGCCCGGTTTTATAGAACTTGTAGCTGTGAAGAACAGCTGACACTGAACCAGTTCGGTGTTTGGCCTACCCGCCTGCCCGAGCTCTAGGCTGTCCTTTATTCCCTGCTTTCCCTCCTTAACCACAGCACAGCTGAGGTTGAAAAAGCAGGAAACAAGAGGATTTTCAAACTCTGAGCACCTGATCGCAGTGCTTGTCAGCTGTCCACGCAGCCAGCTGATGATTTCTTGCAAATGCTGCACACACAATTCAGAGAACTGGCAAATTGCTCCACTGGCTGGCCTCTCCCCTCCCAGCCCACTCACTCCTTACCTGGCATGTGAGCCATCCAACTTGCCTGGTTTGGTAAGTTGCTATTTTTCCTTTTCTTTCCCCCAACCATGTTCTGCTCTGCCAGGAGATTTAGATTAGCCAGAAAGCAGGAAATCCTTGGATTTCTTGTTTTCGAGTTAATCTAAAAGCAGAACTGAACCTTCCTTAGGACTGAGCTTTTCAATGCAGACTCAAGTAGTCGATTTCAGATAGATAGATTTCTAAGTTAATCTGTGATTCTCTGAGCAACTCAATCTGCCTGCCTGCTTTGGAGTAAAAGTTGCTCTTTTTTATAAAAAAAATCAATATTTATATACATGTTGTGAGTTAATTTATGAGTTTGCTTGCAAGCAAATTTTATGTGACAGACTCAGATAGCCGATTGCTGATAGATAGATCTCCAAGTGATTCTGTGAGCAACTCAATCTGCCTGCCTGCTTTGCCTGCTTTTGGGTAAAAGTTACTCTTTTTAAATAAAAAAAGATCAATATTTACATCAATATTTATAATATTTACATACAAGCCAGTCACATGACCATTAAGCCACACCCACTAATTAGGCCACACCCACAAAACTCATTGTTAATAAATTTGAATCCCACCCCTGGCCATGGGCATTCACAGGAAGACAGGGAACACATAGCGAATTGTACATGACTACATACATACATCCTCAAGCATGATTTATGTACTTGCATCAGACATGAGGACCAAGGGCATAACGGCAGCCTTTGAATGAAGATGTGAGTGGTGTGTGTCATTCTGGCAGCATTGTGTTTTTTGGTGGGTTTTGCTGCCTGGATCTACTGTGACACATCCACAAAGCCTTGATTTGTTCTGATTCCCTTAGACATTCTGTGCAATGCCAAAAGGCAAAGTATAAAACACTCCTGCTAAAATGCTAGTCTACCCTTCCTTGTAGCAACAAGTAGGTCAAATACTGTTTTCTCTCTCTTTTTTTGTTAGTACTTTACTTAACCCTGTACTTTACTTTGCATTTCTTATTTCTTTTTCATATATGCCTTTTCAATAAAGGGTTAGGGTTAGGACTAAGGCTAGGGTTTTCAAGACTCTCTTTCCATACTTTGCCTAAATAATTCTTGTCAATCTGCATAATGGTATTATATTCAGTGCCCAGGGAAAGCACATAGCATGTTAAAATAACACAGACATTTCATAGTTTGCCTAAAAATGTCTCACATTCTGTAATTTCCTAGGCATTCTATACAATGCCAGATTTTCACTCATTGCTAGTAACAAATATACTATCCCGCAGTATAGTATATTGCAGTCAGCCAAAACCAAAATTATTATATGAACCCATCCAGTGAAACAAAATTGGCTAGATAATTTGCCCAAAGTATCGGAATTTTTTTTAATTCAGTGATCAAATTTCTCTTTCTTCCTGGAAGAGGCTGGGCTCTCTTGAATTGAACTTAATTTCTCAACCTCCCAAACAGAACAATCCATTAATATGACAAAACCTCATGGTAATATTTTGAAGATTAATTTGGTAATGAAATGGGATATCTCCCCATGCAAGTTTTAAATTATTAACATGAGAAAATATAGCAGTACTTTCTCAGTCATGAGAAAAAATTCTGTGAACTAAGATACTGAAAGTCCATTTTCTCCAGTATTCGGATGTGCTGAACTATAGTTTCTGGAACTGGTTTGGACAAAGATGATATTTCTGTAAGCAATACATATGCAGTAAAAGTAATAACTTGATACAGTATGCTGTGAAGTATAATATAACTTGATATATTCTGTCGCAAATATGAAAAACTAAAGATTTATATCTATCTCTGTAGAATTCTTACACTTTAAATGGCACAATGTCTTCAAAACAGGGGATATATTTATTGCCCATACTTCATTATTTTCATATAATAAATTTCTTTTTTAATTCTTGATAATTTCTCATAATGAAGAGAAGCACATCTGTTTTGGCTGACCTTCCCCCACCCCCCACTATCTTTCATCAAGTTTCAACAGCAATGCATGTTGCATGCTGAATAATGCATGTTGTTCCTTGGCTTGAAACAGGGGTGGGATTCCAAAATTTTAACAACTGGTTCTGTGGGCGTGGCTTAGGCAGTGGGCATGGCTTGGTGGTCATGTGAATGGGTGGACATGGCTTGGTGGTCATGTTATTGGCTGGGTGTGGCTAACTCAATATCACTCACATCGAGGCATGCATCTCCTCGCCTGGCCTCTCATGACTGTGGGGGTGCTGCAACAGTCGTAAGTGTGAAAAATGGTCATAAGTCACATTTTTCAGTGCCACTGTAACTTTGAATGGTCACTCCACACAAGCAAAGTACCAGCAAAGGAGGGGGGAAAAAAAACTTCAGAGACGTTCCTGAAACAGGAAGTCTAGTCCTGCCAAGAATGTAATAAGGATTAACGGAGAGGCAGTTTCTGTAAGCAACACCAGAATGTTTCCTTCCTGCCTTCCTTACAGGAATAGGCCAGTAATTTCTTCTAACAACCGGTTCTCCGAACTGCTTAGAATGTTAACAACCAGTTCTAGTGAATAGGTGCAAACTGGTAAAATCCCACCCCTGGCTTGAAAGAATGACCTTCCACAACCTACTAAGATAAAAACTTTCAGTGAGCAGGTAGAGTATATCCTGGGTTTCTCTTTTAGTTCACTTGCTTTTGCCATAATTGTGTATAGGGTTAAACAAAAATGATCTCATATTAAGCAAGCCAGCTTCTATCTATTTCTGCCATTATGTACCTCATCTCACTTCTTATCCATTGATGGTGCCTCAGTGGTGAGAGGCTGGAAAAGAGCTGGAACAGCAAATCAATTTCGCAGGTTGACAGTTTTTCCTTCATTGGTGTGATGACTTCCTGGAGCTTACAAAAGTATGTGTCAGGCTGTGATAGCAGATTCTATCAACCCAGCAAGCTTGTTATTTTTTACTGTTTCCTCCTTCTCCTCCTCTTACTATTAACAAACAGAGGTGAGAAGGGACACACATAAGAACTGAGTGTATTAAGACAAACAGAAATTTAGCCAGCTGTGTTCTGGGTCAGTCTGGAAAACATCCACTTGGAAATTTGAATTTTTAACCAGATGTATATTTAATGGGAGCCTCATAATTGCACTTCTCATTGATATTTGGACATACAAGAAGCTGAATTGCCAGAACATCATTTCATCAAGGTGAACTACGGTGATCAGAACTCTTCTTGTTTTATGTGCTTTTTGCAAATTCTGCTTATATACATGTTCATCTTCTTAATTAAGAATTTAGCTTGTGTTAATATCTGGTATCATGTGTTCTGTCATAAATACACACTGAAGTTTTAAGATCTGGATTGAGTTTGATGTGGATTTGAGAGATGACTTTCTTAATGGCTGTTTTCCAATTATTTATCAATGGAGGGCTATTTAATCTCTTTAATGATTACTTTACACTAGCAAAGATATTATTTAATTCAGAGGACCTTTTGAACTCATTACCCAACTTACCCAACTTACCCGTACTTTGTTCAACTGGCAGTTCCTTAATTGTTTAAACTGAAGTTTTATATGCCTTTTTCATACTTTCATTTTATGTATTTTACTCTATAAGCAGAAACTTTGTAAAGCAAACATATAGTGACGGAGGCCAGGATTTAATAGGTTATCTAAGTTTGAAAATTATTTCTGAGTTGCCTGCTTAATATTTTCCCTGTTAGATGTGAATGACCTTGATAAGCACAAGGTCTTCAAACATTGGCACTGATTTTCAAGAGCTGTGAGATGCATTCCCAGATCTCTGCAATCACATGATCAGACTTTGAAAATTCCTGGAAACTGAATAAGGCACTAAAAAATGTCAACAAAGCAATAGCACAGTATTTGCTGACTAGTGAGAGCCAAGCCATGCAATAGGATTGCATATAATTCAAAGCTATCTTCTGGGTCAGGGCTGTCAAATTCGTGGCCTGCGGGTCAGGTGTGTCATGTGCTGGCCATGCCCATGCCTGGTTTATCAAAGGGGAAAAATCCCAATACATGATGTGACACTGTCATGACATGTGAATTTGACATTCCTGTTCTAGGCTGTTGGAGTGCACCTTATTAATGGAGACCTAGGAATGTCTTCTTCTGTTGATTTCAGCAATAATAAGTTTTGCAGTGAATGACAATGGCCACTTCTTGTAGCAGTTGGGATATTGCTTCAGTTCCATACTGAGATAAGACAAGAGGAAAAGATTTCTGATCCTGGAATCGAAGGGCTAAGATCTGGATCGCTTCATAGTTGAACAATTAGCATTTTCCACCAGTTGATGGTGATTAATAGTAGTTAATCTGTTCATATGGAGGTCTGTTCATTTCTGATGATTCTTGCCAAATGTCTGGGACTGGGTTTTACAGAAAACAGCAAAGCATGGAATTTGAATCCAGGTCTGATGGAACAACATTCCCCAAATTTCCTGTAATCAATAAAGTTATGGCCAATATATAATTCTATTTTTCTGAAAAATGTTTTGTGCTTTATTGACACCCACTTGATCTTCTAATGATGTATTTGAAAAGTCAGTTTTGTGTAATGGTTAAGGCACCAGGCTAGAAATCACAGGACTATGACATTTAGTCCGGTCTTAGATACAAAGCCAACTGGATGACTTTGGGCCAGCCTCTCTCTCTCAGCCCTAACAAGGAGGCAATGGTAAATTATTTTTAAAATCTTGCCAAGAAAACTGCAGGAAATTTATCACTGATTTGATGAGGATGTGCAATGAAATCCTATGTGAAGCTAATGGGGACGATTAAGCTAGGGTATTTATTTACTTTCAGACTCAGAAAGTGTCTCCAAGGCAACTAACAATTTAAAATAATGTACAAACAATTTAATATGTTGCATTCCATTTGCAATCTCACTGAAATACAGAGACAGAGTGAATAGATTATCCCCAGTCCTAGATTTCAAACGAGTTTGTGAAAAGTTGGAAGACAAAGTAAATTCATCACACAGAGCAGTGTTAGGTGAACATTGTAATAAATTCTAATCACAATATCTAACAAAGCACTACAGTAACTAGAATATCTTACATTATGAGCAGTAATTAACAACCCACACTGAAAGCAAATTTTTAAAGAACAATTTTATATTGGGACAATAGAAATATGATTAAAGGATTGCATACCTAATAGAGTATTAAATCGTATTATTTTCACCATGTGCATTTAACAACTTTCCTATGCAAAGTGCTTTTTCTTTTTCATTCTTTTACTGTATCTATCCTATGATTGAGAATAAAGATTAAAGACATTCCACCAGCATCATAATATAGCTGCCTGTTACTTGACCACTCTTGACCGATGTCAGCTTACTCAGTGGTGCAATTCAACTGGTGTAACAACTGGTTTGGTGAGCGTGCACTTCTCCTGGTTTTCTAACCTGATGCCTTAATCAATACATTTCTAAATCTTGGCACAGAATAGCTCATTTCTTCCGCATTGATTAAATCCCTTCCCTAAGCATGCTATTATCTCCTTTAAAATGATTAAAATAAAGATAAGGGCAAAAAAAGAAAAAAATAAGATAATTGGAGGACTAAAAGTGAAGTGAAGAGAAAAAGGAGATATTTTTTTGGGAAATCCGAGGGAGCTATGTAATCACTCTTCAAATAGCTAAAAAGATGTCACACAGAACTGGTTCAGACAATTCTATCATCCCAGAGTGCCAAATAATGGGTTTAATTGACAAGACATTCTGGTTGACTGTTAGGGGAAACTACTTTATGGTAAGAGTAGTTTGACAACGGAATTCTGAGAGCAAATGAATGCCCTTCACTGGATATGTTCAGGTTAGCGCTGGGCAATCCTATTTTTAGAAACTTGGTTTCTTGCACTAAATAGGACTTCGATCTTCACTGCCTCAATGGCCATTTCCAGTTCTGTGATTTCATGATCCTTAAATATTTGAAAGGCTGTCATGAAAATGATAATTCAGTTTGCTTTTTTCTTGCTTAAGAGAATGACAATATTTCTGCTAAAAAATAGGAAGAATAAGAAAATAGGATGAACTAAATCACTTGAAAATAAAATAGGAAGCCTTAGAAGGCAGTGATCTATTTACATCATTACCAAATTTAAAGATAAGACCAAACACTACTACAGCTGATAATATGGACTCTGAATGAAGTATAATGCTTTGTGATATTTCCCTGACACTATTTTAACACACGTTTCTTTCATTATATCTGTCACATTTATAGCATTCTGGTTGAAGTAGCTAACCCTAACTGGAGAGGATGAAAGAGGCATAGAGGAAGCTTTCCAGAATATGATTGAGCATGGCTTTGCCTCTCCTTTAATAAAAAAAAAGGGGCATTGTTAGATTTCTCACTGGCACAGCAATAAATTTCTCTCAAATCCACATCCAATAACCAGCTAATAGCAGAAGCTTTACAGTCTTGATATGAGTAGATAAGCTGATTTATTGCAAACAAGAAATAAGTCATATTTATACAGAACAAAGAAATCAATGTGTCCCTGTGTGTATGTGTGCTGAATATGTACTTTATAAAATGCCTCACTCCACATATTCTGAGCGATGTACAAAATCCTTTCTTTTATCTATACAACACACACACATACACACACACACACACACACTGGAGGGTTGAAATTGTAGGATACAGATTGTCCTCGATTTACAACAGTTCATTTAGTGACCGTTATAAAACCGCAGAAAAAAGTGCCTTAGGACCGTTTTTCACAGTTGTGACCTTTCCAGCATCCCCATGATCAGGCGATCAAAATTCAGATGCTTGGCAACTGGTTCCTGTTTGTGATCAGTTGCTGGGTCTCAAAATTATGTGATTCCCCTTTTCAGACCTTTCGACAAGTAAAGTCAATGGGGGAGCCCGATTCACTTAACAACTGAGGGTTGTTAATAACCGGGTTATTAACTTATCAACTGTAGTGATTCACTTAACAACTGAGTCAAGAATGGTCATAAAATGGGGCAAAATTCACTTAACAAATGTCTCACTTAGCAACTAAAATATTGGGCTCAATTGTAATCGTATGTCGAGGACTACCAGTATTTTCTTCCCTACTTCTGAGGCAATGGACTTTAGGGCATTCTTAAAGTTTAAGTAGATAGGGGTCTTAAGAGGCTTTGAAGATTGTCATTAGCCTTTCAAGAAAATAGAAGTTACTAGGAATCTTGGAATTATTTCAGTGAGGTTAGGATATTATATTACAATTTTGAAAGCTTGTCAAACCCTTTCAATTCCAACTTGCGCCTAATACAATCAAAGCAGTATTGTCATGAGTTTCTTTCTTACCCTTTCTACTTTCCCAAGACTCAGATTTCTTTTCCTTAATGAGAGCCCTTTCTCTCAATCAACTCTACATACCTTCACAGTACCTTTGTTTAAAAAATTAACAATGCCACCTGATTCTACTGAATGACTAAATAGATCAGTAGTAGAGCTGAAGTGTCTCAGGAAGTGAATGAGAAGATTGTATTTAAAAAAAGATTGACTTGGTTTAGTTTTGGCATAGGTCAAGCTTTTGCAAAAGCAATTAAGTTTCACTTGTTTGAACTGAACTGATTCTTTGTGCATTGGTTCAGTTTTAGAGTGCACATTGGAAGAATGCTTTTAATTTGCAAAAGAGAGCTCTTTTGATCTTCCCTGGAGTGTGTTATACTAGAAAAATTGTGCATCCTGTTTTTGTAGACTTATAATGGCCATAAGAACCAACCTTAAACTATTGAATGCAAATATATGGCCATGCTATCATTTACTGCTACCCAGTTCAAAGAATAGGTCAAGAAACTGTGGATTACTGTAATGCATTCTATATGAGGCTGCCCTTGAAAAGCATTCAGAAGCTGCAGCTGATGCAAAATATGATAGCATGGGCGGTTACATGCATTCCTCAAAAAATATACATTATACCTCTGCTTCTTGAACTGTATTCACTCCCAGTGATCTTCAAAGTACAATACTAGATGTTTGTAATTACCTATAAAGCTCTGAATGGCATGGGACCAAGATATTGAAGAACCATCTCTCTAGTTCTCTGTCTCTTTCCCTCTCCAATCCCAGCTACAGCGACCGTGTTTCCCCCAAAATAAGACCCAACTGGAAAATAAGCCCTAGCATGATTTTTTTTTCAGGATTCTCATAATATAAGTCCTACCGCAAAATAAGCCCCAGTTAGGATCGTCGGCCAGATGAATGCATTTTAGCACTGTATTTTCCAGAAAATAAGACCTAACTGGATAATAATCTTTAATGCACTTTTTGGAGAAAAAAAATAATATAAGACCTGGTCTTATTGTTGGGAAAACACAGTATCTGTCTGATCACATGTGCCAAGGGAGACATGATATGGGTCCTCTTTCTGAAGGCTCTGAACTCTGAAGACATGACTCTGCTCCTGCGCCTGGGAGTGGCAATTTCAACATCAATGCTCAAATGGGATGCATTGCTATAGTCATCTCTGACGGTAATTATGTTTATGGTGAAGTGAGTTTTAATGGTGGTTTTAGAATGGTCATTTGTTTGTTGTATTTTGTTGTTTTTTTAATTGCTGTGAGCCAGCCAATGTTACCTATGTGAAATGAATGGCTATTGTAGGGTAATCAATTTTCAGATAAATGGAATATTTCAGGACAAAAAGAATGTACCAATGAAATGTCTAACCCACAGTGGCTCATTGTGAGTTTTTATCAGAACATTCCCATTGCAACGCTATAATCTCAAGATGCAATGCTTGTTTTAATGAAGACCATTGTTCTCTGCAGATAACAGAAGGACAGGAAGTAACCCTGAGATCTATTTCATTATTTCTTATGAATTATTCCCCCCTCCTTCCTGAAGTGCATAAGTAGAAATGAATCTCTTTGTCTGCCATTATTCTTTTGGAGGACACTGGTGCCTAATATCTAATAAACACTGCAGTGAGCCTTGATTATTTGCTTTCGATCCTGCATTAGACAAGTTGAATGAATGCATGAATGAATACATAAATAAAGTGCATAGAAAAATACCACGAAAGATAATCTAAAAGAAGTCTAAAGACTAAAATAGAAAAACAGAACAGCCTCTTAGTTTATTACATAGTTGCATTGCAAAGGAGGAAAGGGTTTAATCCTGCTTAACTTCCCTCCATTTCACAATATCCCCTTTTATCCCATCATACTCGGCTTTTCTTATCCAGGAAAAAAAAACAATCCACCATGCAAAAATGAACCTGCATTTTGTCTAAATAGGCCAATGCTGTGCTGTTTGATTTTTTTAGCTCACTGAAGAGATAACATTGATGATATCTGAAGCTTGGCATGTATTACTGTAAGCTGCATTACATTTTTCTCACTTTCTTTTTGTATTTTTTTAAAATGTGTGTTTTACATAGGATAATAGCTCCAGGAGTGTGATTAACACTCTGAAAGCCTCCATGTGTTCTGCTGTCCACCTTTGTTCTTGCTGTCCACAGATATTCAGGCTGATACTGTTCTTGCTAGATGTCCTTTAATAGTCCCTTTCTGAGATTCTCTGTCTTTGTACATGAGGAGTGAGATATAGTTGGGTAATATATTTTCTCTTCATCTTCCCTTGCTTCTGGCATTGCTTTTCACCATCAAGTTCTAACCAGCTGAGATGCTTCTTAACTCCATACCATTTTTTGTCCCACAACACAGTCAGATGTTAGTATAAAATGAAACTTGCCTGCAGCATACACTAACAGAGTGTGCTGTTTTTAAATGGTTTGTAATTATTCCTCCAGTTTTGCAAGAACTCTTTCAGGTTTGCCTTTTTATTTCCAGATAGTTCATATGGTGGTCAAACAAATGCACTGAATTGGAAGCAGAGATAGACATGGATTCTCGGTGGAGAAAAAGTAGAAAACTATATACATTGGTCCTCATATAAAGCAGTAAGATAGCACTCTGTGTGGAGTTGCCCTTAAAAAGCATTAGGAAACGTCAACTGGTGCAGAAGGTGGTTAGTCAATGAGCATCATGGTTAGTCAATGGCACCAGCTACTTGAAACATGTAACACTACTACTTTGTGAGCTGCGTTAGCTGCCGTCCTCTTAAAGCCTTTTATGGATTGGGACAGAATCACCTGAAGAATTGTATCTCCCAAGTTTTTCCATCTGTCCTACCCAATCAAAGATGAATATGCTCTGGGTCCCATTGGCCAAAGAATGCTGATTGCTGGAGGCATACTTTTTGTACTGTAGTGCCAGTCTTGGATTATTCTCCCTTTGGAAATTGGGATGTCTCTCATCCTCCTGACCTTTTGTAAGGACCTAAAGATGTGGGGTGTGGAATGTGTGAAGGAGCCAATCTCCTGGCTGTGTTTTAGCAGCTGTCAATTTGATACATTCCTTGGTTGTTATGTATTTCAATTTTTGTATTGCTGGTGGTAGTTGTATTTAATTTTATTTCAACTTTGTGTATCATGCAGTCACTTACCGAGATGCATGATTAAATAAATAAATCGTATGTTTTGTTTAGTGTTAGCTTTATGTGTTGCATAAACCCAGTTTTTTTAAAGCTATTTTAGGCACTATAGATATTATTCCATTTCTTTGGGAGTCATGGAATACATACGACCCCATTGGGTCATCACCAACCAGCTCTTCTGTTTTGCACCCTCTCCGCTCAGGTGTGGGATGCTCTGATGCTCTTTCACTTTCTAATTCTCGGTTCGGTTACAATTACCCTCACAATTCAAAAGAATTTATTCCATTTTCCACAGTAGCTGGCTCAAGTCTGCTGACATGACAAAGTTTGAACCTCGACTAAGATACCCGGGACCTGTTAGGGATGATTATTATGAAGTGGAAGACATCCTTGATTCCTGTCAACAACAAGGGGTCCTGCAATACTGGGTGAAGTGGAAAGGATATCCACTTGCAGATGCCTAAGTGACATCTATAGATGTGTCAGCTCCAAAATTGCAAAGATTATTTCACCGGCAACATCCTATTGAGGCGGGCAGGAGAGGTAAAACTTATAATAAAAAGCTTGTTAATTCTGTTACTTGCCTTCCAGGAGGAACCATGGTAGAGGGGGCGGCATGTTGGGCTTGACAGCTTGCCCATATCCTGGAGCCAAACATTACCATTGGAAGCTTCACAGAGCTTATCAGCCTGTCTGAGAACCCAACTTCGGTTTCAGAGTGGGGACGTGATGCTATTGATGTCTCTTCAGTCCCAGAACCCAACATTACAAATGGAAGCCTTGAGGAGCTCATCTGTGGGTGTGGTGGTGCAGCCTTGGCTTTGGAATACAGATGTTATGATGCTGGTGTCTAGGGGGGGCGTGTCGGATTGATTGGCTGTAGCATGGGCTTGTGGATGATTCTTAATTGCTATAATTGTTAATGGCTATTTTTGATATTATTATCAGGGAGGAGTGTATGTGGGAGGAAAAGGGAAGTTGGATAGGCATGGTTAATTAGGCACAGGGTAGGAAAGGGGCGGATACTAGGTTAATGGGCAGGGGTGGATAAAACAATGTTGGGAGTTAACCACTCTCAACGCTGACTTTGCATGGAAATCCGTTCTCATTACTACTAGCTGTGATTGGGATTACAGCATTAAACCCTACCATTCAATAACAACAAGCATGAGTAACATGGTTTATTGTTAACAAATACCCAGTTCTTGGCAGAGGCTGACAATAACCTTTTTGGGGAAAGTTGCAGGGGTGGGATACTACCAGTTCGGACCGGTTCTATGGAACCGGTTGTTATGATTCTGCACAGTTTGGAGAACTGGCAAATGGTGCCCTGGCTGTCCCCGGCCCTCTCTATCCGCCCCTCCCCTCCCCGCCTAGTCTGTCCTTATCGCACATGCACAACATTGCACACATGCCCGACATCACTGACTGAATTCTTCCCTGCCCAGTGACTCCTTAAGGTTTTTCTTTCCCCCTTCCCAATGATCAGCTATTCCTATGATCAGTTGTGCCAGGATTCCCCTTGCTGTCTTACTGTTTGTCCCAGGAGGCTTCCCTGAGGTCCAGGAAGTTTCCCCCTGCTCCCTCCATTTTTTCCCCTTCCTGAGCCCCAGAAAAGCTTTCTGGGAGCAAAAGCACCCCCAGGAGGCTCCCTTGAGGCCTAGAAGGCCCCCAAAATGGGGGGATGCTGCAAAAAAAGCCACTCAGTTATGCCCACCTAGCCATGCCCACGTAATCACACCCACAGAACTGGTTGTTACAAAATTTGAATCCCACCCCTGGAAAGTTGGTATTGGTCATAGAGAAAAGGTGGGATTGTTACTTGGGTATGCCCCCCCCCATTCCTATGCAGGGGCTTCCCTGACTGAGCTACTTGACTGTGGCTGAACTGACAGTGAAGTTTTCCACACTTGTGGTGCTGAAAGACTTCAACCTACTTCATTTGGTCCAGGATAAGAGATGGCTTGGGGGTTCCTGGCCACTATGGATCTGATCCAGATAATTGGTGGCTCAATATATGATGAAGGTCAAATGTTTTTAACTCAGGCCAATGGCAATGTGATCTGTAGTTGAGGGGGCGGGGAGAATGCCTCTTCCCCTAGGGATTGGGACATTATTGTGGGATCTTTGGCATGGGTATAGCTGTCCAATAGCTTTGTGTTTTTACTGAGCCTTGATGCAGCTTTAATTGGTTTTAGTTTTGATGATTTTTTTTTGTTTTTATTTTCTCACTGCATCCAGATTTTCCTGGATAGATGGGTAGCCATATAAATTGGATTAATAAGTAAGTAAATAAATAAATATTTTTTAATGAGCTAATCTCCATACTCTTCCAGACCATTTACAAAAGAAAATATTCTGAACTGTCTCACAGTGTTGCCAGGTGAATTACTGTAGTGATGTGCTTTATTCATCCCTCCTTTAAATATTTATGTATTTATTTATTACATTTATATCCCCCTGCAATCAGTTTGACTCTCAGTGGCTTGCATGGTATGAAAACAATCTGAAAATCATGATAAATCTAAAACCATAAAATTAGTCTTAATCTCACACACACACACACACACACACACACACATCTATGCAAAAACATTTACTGCAACAGCGGTAACATAACTTAAAGAGTTAAGTTTAGTAGTACAAGAAAATTTATATATTTATATCTAGTCATTTTAATGTTACAATACTTAATGCTGAATGTTTTTAATGTTCTTATCATTTTACATTGTGTTTTATACTGTTGTAAGCTGCCCAGAGTCATTTGACATTGAGATAAGTGGCATATAAATGTAAATAGATAAATAAAGAGAGTGTGCAACAGTTCAGATGGGGGTGCAGACTTCTGTGACCCCATTATGTTGAATGAGGGCTTATCCACATTACCTGGTTGCTCTGTCATTAGAGCAGGCAGGCAATTGTTTTTGGAAGGAAGCAATGGATGGTGTAATTCTATATTAATCCTCAATTGATACTCAGGCAATCCCAGAGGACTTGGCTCTGCTCTACTTCCAAATTGTACTTTGCTCTGCTGTATCTGCCCATATGTACCACTCTTAACTAGAATAGTTAAATTAATGCAGGCTAACTTGAGCAATGTATTGACTACTTTACAGAGGAAAGACCAGCTTTCACATCTGTCATTAGCTGTAGTACTTTATAGCTCATGCCTGCTTATTGCAATATCATACTCTTGCTGCATAAGTTAAACCCAGGAGTGGGATTCTACTGGTGTTGCCCGGGTCAGGTGAACTTGTAGCTCCAAAGATCAGCTAGGAGCGAACTGGTTCGCTTCGACGATCAGCTGTTTGGCCCACCTACCCTGACTCTGGTCTGTGCTTTATTTCCTGGATTCCAGCTCAGCTGCTTTGTGTGGTACAGAGGATTGCTGCACATCAGCACAGGGCTTGCAGCAGAAGGTGAGTTGCAAATGTTGTGTGCATGTACAAAGTGTGCGTTTGGCACACACACATGCTCTCACCAAACTGATTGTTACACTGGTTGAATCCCACCCCGGTTAAACATTACTGGTTCAGCAGATGGTTTTCTTTAATTATCTGAGAAACTATCTCACCTCAATGGGATTGGCCTGTCCCACTTGTTCCTGTGAAAGCGTGGTGGTGCAGTGGTAAGAATGTAGTATTGCAGGCTAATTTTGGCCACAGCCAGGAGTTTGGTCTTGACCAGCTCAAAGTTGACTTTGCCTTCCATCTTTTTTAAATTGGTAAAATGAGGACCCAGATTGTTGGGGACAATTACGCTGACATTGTGAACTGCTTAGAGAGGGTTGTAAAACACCGAATATACTATAAGTCGGTGTTATTGCTATTGCTAAGAGTCCTACTTTAGACCTCATTTGCCATCAGCTGGGGTCCAGGAGAAGAATCTTTTCTGCTGTGGCCACCATGTGAGACTGGACCCCACACTTCTGGCCTTCTGGTAGAGCATTAAAATCTCTCTCTGCTGGTTAATCTGAGCCCCCACAGAGATGCTTTATGCTGGGGGTGACTGACTGGATAAAGAGAAGTTCCCTAGTCTTTTTGTCACCTGTCTTCTTAGTTCTTAGTTTCTTATTTAAAGTTAATTTTAATCAATTTTGTATTATTTTGTTTACTTTTTATCGTGTTGTAAGCCACCCAGAGTTGCTATAACAGTGAGACAAGTAGCATAGACATGTAATAAATAAATTCAATAAAGAAATAATTTTCTTTTGCTAATTTTCTCTGTATTTTTTTTTAAATAAGTGAAATTTCATGATTTCATGGCTTTCTGATCACTTCTGAGCTCAAAGACTTTCACCATCAGCTTCCAAGTAGCTCAAATTATGGATCGACTAATTATTAACTAGAGCAGGAGTGTCAAACTCACGTTGTCATGGTGGCATCACATGACGTATCAGGACTTTTTTCTCCTTTGCTAAACTGGACGTGGGTGTGGCCAGCATGTGACTAATCCAGCCCATGGGTTGGGAGTTTGACAGTCCTGATCTAGTGTATCACTCTGAGTCCCAGCCCTGAGTCCATGTATTGACATTCTTCTGCAGAAGCAGAAGGCTGTAGCTGTCATGTTGCCTTGGTCTAGGCCCGCAGGCTGAATGCCAAATATGACTCAAAATATGTTTCAGAAAGAAGCATAGGGAGAAGAACCCTTAAAATAGCAAGAAGAATCATAGATCCTGGCTAATCCTTTGGGTTAGGGCTATTGTAGGAGCTTCTGCTTCAGACCACTACAAAAGCCATTGAAGGAGTAACCTAGTTCTGAGAACCTGAAGCTGGATCAATGGCCAATTTTGCTGTGCTTGGACAATTTTACAGAGTTTGAGACCTACCTATATGAAGTTAAAAACTGTTCAGAGAACAATGTGACAGTTTTGTTCCATAGAATGAATAATACAAATTAATTTGCTTGGGTGGACAATACACCATGAAATTTGAGAACCTCTGTGCTAATCATAATGTGGTGTGTCTGATTCTTGTATATACAATTATGTGAATTCAGCTGTTGCAGCTGATGGCTTAATACAGGGTATGAACCCAGCTATTGTCACTAATAAAGTAGATGAGCCCAACTTAGTTGAGTGACTGTGAGTCTTCTTGGCTTCTTTTTTATGTAATATTTGTCGCCTTAATTCTGGTTTCTTATGCTGTTTTTTCCCCTTCTAATTCCATATATCTGAGATGGACAGCCTATAAATTTAGTAATTGAATAAAAAATATAAATAAACACATCAGGCTGGTAAAGTTTGGCCTATGCTTAGAGCATTGAATGGCTGTATAAGGTATAGTCTGAAGTGATATTTTGCTCTTCATGCATTTTTTCTTCGCACGGAACTAATATTTGTTAAGCATTTATTTGTTTGCGACTACATATGTTGAATATATAGTCATAAACAACATAAATATTTATGATTAACTTTAAATCAATTCAATGGATTTTTTTTTTGCTAATTTGTCTGAATTTTTCCCCAATAGTGAAATGATAGGACAGCGTGTACACAGATATAACTTTCAGTCATTGTGAGAAACTCATTTCCAAAATAAGACAAAGTTGTCTTAAAGGAACTTTCCCAACATTGGTGAATTATAGATTATAGCAGAGGCAAAAAGTGATAAAAATGTCAAAAGTAGTTTTTGTCACTGTATGATTGTGTCTGCCTTGATATTTTTTTCTTACTATTTTCCCTCTGAGAATGTCCTGTTTCTGGCATCTGCTACCATTGCTCATATGGTATAATATATGAAGAATCCTAGATCTCCCAACTCTATTTAAGATACAAATTATATATAGCAATAGCACTTAGTCTTCACACTGCTTTACAGCCCTCTCTAAGTGGTTTACAGAGTCAGCATATTACCCCTAACAATCTGGATCCTCATTTTACTGACCTCGGAAGGATGGAAAATGGAGTCAACCTTGAGCTGGTGAGGCTCAAACTGCTAAATTGCTGGCAATCTGCAGTCAGCAGAAGTAGCCTGCAATTCTGCATTTTAATTATTGTGCCACCATAGTTCTTACCTTGTGTATATCTTGTGTATGTCATTCCTTTACCGATATAAGACATGCTAGCTATTTCTTCTTCTTATGTCTTCTAGTATAAATGCAAGCAACTCAATCCAGCATAGTTTTGAAGGGAAAATGTGAAGATTTATGCTTTGCAAAATAAATGTGGGTTTTGTTACTAGATTGATTGATTTGCAAGACTTACATGGCTGTTCTTCTCATATAATGAAGTAGCTCATGGCCACCCATAAGAAACATGGTTAAGAACAAACCTCCCCTCAGGCTCAAAAACAAGCTCAGCATCTTAGCCACTGAGCCACCATGTCCCTTTGAACAGCCCCTATTCCAACCCAAAGTTTTGGGAAAAGAGCAAAATGTTCACAGAAGGCTAAAAGGGCAGAAGTCCCTTGGTTCTCAGGTTAATTCCAAAGAGCTGGAATGGCTCCTGAGTAGGTATGCCTCTGAAGTTCCAGATCTACTTTATTATCAAAATAAATGTGGATTTTGCTATTATTACCAAAAGAATGTCCCATAGTTTGAAATTTTGGGCCTCTTGGCAACCATGGTCTCCTGCTGCCCTGAAGACTTTCTTCAAGTGAGCAACCTGACATTTGAGGCCTTCCTGCTGATTCACCACTTCCTCCATCCCCTTCTTCCTAAGCCTGGGCATCTGCTTCCACCACCAGTTCCTAAAAGCAGCAGCAATGATTTTAGAGGTGGAACTACCATGAAAACTTTATGAACAATCCTATAGGAGGTTTCATATAATTAGACAAATAAAGATGATTTCCCAGTTTACTGATAGTCATATTTAGGGGACAAGAGTCCTGACCACACTCAGGCTCATGAGAAGAATGGTTCTGCCTAGGCCTACTATCATCACCTGCTCACTTCTCCAAACTCTCAAAAACAGATGAGAGCTGTCCCCAGCTATTTTACTTAACCTTGTCATGACTATCCATCAAAAATCAGTACTGTCTTTCAAATATCATCCAAAGTGTGCTTTACAAGTCACCTTTCCTCTCTGTCCCCTGTAGCACAATATAATTTCAGTGAGGGGCTGGAGGCAACTTCATTGATTGGATTGCAGTCCATCCCGAGGCTATCACCGTGCTGTGAGCACATGCTGCTTTTATTCTATCAACATATGGTTAGCTCATTTTCTTGATGGTACCTCCTGCCTTTCTTTCTCCAGTTAATTAACTATGATCCTGGGAGATAAAAATGTAACTTGGTATGCAGGCCATCCAGCCACAATAGATAATGAAATGTTCATTGGGTATCTTGCTGTTAAGCATAATGTCCATGCTGGATTTGGACCACACATCATTCTTTGATTATATCAAAATCTGATTCTTTGTGACTCATTCCTTTAACAGTCATCATATCTATACGCCAAAGGTATAACCTTTCTGAGTATTAAGCTGAAATTTCAAAAGGGGTCCAAGGCCATCCATTCCATTGTTGTGGTTGGTTTTGTAGTGAACAATTTCTCAGAGATATGAGTTGCTGCACTAGCAAAGAAGGTAACTAGGGATGCCTTTAAAGTGTAGTCATAACTGTGCACAATTCTCACATTTAATTCCATTGTGTCTTTTAAAGTGTTGCATATAATAAGAGGTAGTAATAATAATGAGAAGGCAGGCAGGAAATGGCTGAGATTTTGCATAAATGACAACAGTTCTATAAAACCTAGACGGATGTCTAAAATATATATTACTCAAATTTAGTAATGGAGTTTATGATGGAAGTTGCATGATACTGTAGTTTATTAAGATTTTGGCTGTGTAAGCCAACCCAATTGGATTAACCCAACCAACTGGGTTAAGCAAATACCATTTATTTATTCAATTTATATAGTCTCCCATCTCACTTATTCTGGATGGATATTTGATGTGATCTTTGATCCTAGTCATTATGTCTAACTTCACATGACTTTTTAAAATTCTTATTTGCCACCAATTCAAATCTATCAGATAAAATGCTTATGTCTTTATCTTATCATTGACCCAAAGGAGACTAATGTTATATTACCTATGCCTTTTTAGAACTTCAAGGCTAGAAGCAAGAAAAGATGAAAAATGCAATGGGAAAAAAAAAAAAACCTGGTTTGGGATTTTGAAATCAGGGCATCTTCAAGGAGCTGAGCTAGATTCCTGGCTCTTCCCATTTATTTTCTATTAAAATTATCCAAGTATCACGAAGAATGGAGAAAAGTATGCCTATAGAGATTTGCACGAGGGAACAGCATTGGTAAAAGATACAGTTTTGTGCAACGTATTAATTCTGATGGCTGGGCCTTTGATAGATTGATAAACAAATCTTAATGATTAAAACATTTAAGACTAATCAATAAAACACTAGAGTTTTTCTTTGAGGATTCCCCCGCCCCCCGCCCTATAATTCATGTTCTACCTCTCTCCCTCCTGCTACTTTACATACCCCGGCTGATCAAATCGAGCACAGTAGAAATGACTACTGTAGTGTCTGGATTTTTTCTAATGAGTCTCTTGGGGGCAGACTAAATACTGACAACATATTGATCTCCTCTTGTCTGATGTCTGCTGAGATTGACTCTTGCTCTGAAATATGATAGAAGGGACCTCTGGTATTCCCCCCACGGAGCCGTGTCAGACACAGAAGCATATTCACTCACCAGTGTCTCAGAATACAGCACGGCTTATTCCTCAGCAAGAGGAACTGGCAATTATGTCTTTGGGGGTTATGATCAGCTTTTCATTTTTTCCACACTTTTCCAAATAGTTATTGGTTGTTGTTCTCCCCCGTCTGACCCCCCCCCCCAAAAGCTCCACCTGAAACCTCATATACGTTTGTCTGTGCATTTTCTAAAATCAAAGCATATGCATCTTCTTTAATTTAATGTGGTTTGAGGTACAAGTTTTACAAATATTTGTTTCTCTGGCTTTTTTTTTTGTTACTGTGGATTAATATATATTAGTGAGCATCTATTAGTATATTTGTTAATCTCTGTTCAGGCTGCTATCATTTTAAAGGGCGGATAAATGTTCAAAGCACTCTCTTTTATAGGACTTACATTTCCACATCTTTCACCTTAACTTTTATAAGACTGAAAAGGAAAATAGCAATAGCACCTAGACTTATATACCCCTTTATAGTGCTTTACAGCCCTCTCTAAGCAGTTTACAGAGTCAGCATATGGCCCCCGGCAATCTGGGTGTCCTCATTTTACCCACCTTGGAAGGATGAAAGGCTCAGTCAACCTAGAGCCTGGTAAGATTAGATCTGCCAAATTTCAGGCAGCTGGCTGCAGCAGAAGAAGCTTGCAGTACTGCACTCTAACCACCGCACTACTGAGGGTCTTAAAATAAACTCCATTTATGTCAATTACCCAATCATGCCATTTAAAGATTTAGCACAATCACTATGCTCAAAGTATTTGCAAGGCATGCCCTCATGTAATCCACTGGCTATCCACCACAATGTGGCTGGATGTATCTGATGAAACCAAAGCCCAAGAAATATAAATATATATATATATATATATATATATCTCCTGAGTAAAATTGGAAGTATTTTGGCGACGTTTTGACGAAATCTCATTCGTCATCTTCAGGCTTGTGTCTTTGGCTTTGTGCTTCTTGGAGTAATGTGAGCTTGCAGCTGCTTCTTCCTTTTAACTGCCAGTGGGAGTGCGACTTGACTGGGTGGGGGCTTGGCTGTGATCTGATTGGTTGGGGGTTTGGCTGTGTTCTGATTGGCTGTGGGTATGTTCTGTTCAGGTGGGTTCAGGTTAGTCTTAGTTGTCAGGGAATTTGAGCTGGTGAGCTGTGATTCTGTTGTTTGGCTTTGCGTTCGTGGTCGTGCCACCTGAGAAAATCCATTGCTTTTGCTTGCTCATCTTTCATTTGAGCTAAGAGAGAGGTTTCTCTGTGACTGACAGTATTCTTCCATTTGTGTTCTTCTGGCTTGGCCATTGCCTCTTAGGAGCTTGCTCTAGAAAGAAATTCTTGTGATTATATTACTGTGTATTAACAACATAGTCAAATAAGGTAATAGAAATATCATAAGACCCTTTTCAATTTCCCATGCTGGCTGGGCAATTTGGGGAGTTGAAGTCCACACCTGTTAAAGGTGAGAAACACTGGATGAGAAATTTGCTTCCACAAAAGCAAAATCACTTGCTTGATCCACAAAAACACACTGAGACATAATGGAGACCTAGAAGATGAACAGACCTATGGAACAGCTGTCCTGCCCTACATAAGAGGTACTACAGACAAAATCAGTAAGATACTACACAGGCATCGCTTCAAGACTGCTTTCAAAACAGACAGAAAAATAGCAGCCATCCTAAGAAACCCCAAAGATAAAATTGACCTGGAAAATCAAGGCATATATGACGTCCCCTGTGCATTATGCCCTGCCACATACATCGGACAGACCAATAGAAGAATAAGTGCCCGCCTTGATGAATACAAAAATGCAGTAAAAAATCTGGAACACACTTTCTCACTAATCCAACACATGAAAGCCACAGGTCATAGCATCGACTTCAATGGCATCAAAACCCTAGCCACTATAGAAAAGCCCAACTACAGAATTATCAGAGAAGCCATAGAGATTGAAAAATGTGAATAAAAAAAGCATGAAAAAAAGAGATGATTCCACCAGACTGTCAATTATCTGGAAGCCTGCACTCACAAACAAAAAAATCTCCATACCACAAGCCAAACAAACACCTAGGCAGAAACAGACCCCCCTGATACCTCCAGCCCAAACACACCCCAGCCAGCCAGCCAGATGAAACCTAAAGTCCTGGATGCTCTCTACACCAAGAGAGAAAGTATATTTGGAGATTATAATGCAATTACAAATAACAAGACTATGCATGTGAACAAAAATATATAAAAAAACCCAGAATATATTGCCCAAAAGCTTTTTTGAGATGACCGAAGAATTAGAACTAGTGGATGCTTGGAGGAAGCTGGACCCAGGGTGACTCAGTTCACTTTTTACTCCAATCCACATAAATCATGGTCTAGACTAGATATGGCATGGGTAAATAGTGACTTACTTAAGGAGATTCAGGACATAAAGATTTTAACTAATACCTGGGCAGGCCACAATCCATTGCTGATAACCTGGAAAGACTGAACACACAAGAAAAGTAGATGGACACTTAACTCGCAACTATTGAAAGAAAAAGGCTACATCCAAAAAATCAGGGAAGAATTAATTGGTTTCTTTAAATTTAATAAAAAACAGGATACCTCATTGCAGAATCTCTGGGACACAATGAAGATGTATTTAAGGGGAATATCTATAGCATACAGAGCAAATAGAAATAAAAAAGATGGGAAAACCAAAATACCCTAACAAAAAAAATAAATAAAAGATTTGGAAAATAGACAAATGGAAACTCAAGGAGATGGACAAATTAGAAATAAGCTGGCACTATCTAAGCAGGAAATGAACATTTTAGATCAGGAGGAACTAACCAAGAAGCTACAATATATAAAACAAAATTATTTTGAACATGCAAATAAATCTTGTAGATGGTTAGCGTACAAACTGAAAAAAGAAAACCAAAAAAGAACACTATGCCAATTAGTGGACAAAAATGGAGTAGGAGAGACTGATTTGGAAAAAAAGAAGGTAATTGTAAGAGAGTACTTTGAGAACTTATATAAGCAAGATACAGTTGATCTAAACAAAATAGAAGAATATTATATAGAATAAAGAAGGAGCTTTACACCCGCTAGCAGAGGACAAAAAGGAGATACTTAATAAAGAAATAAAGAAATTTTAAGTGAATTAAAAGAGGTGATTAAAAAACAAAAAACAAAAAAAACAACAAAATCCCAGGCCCAGATGGTTTTCCAAGTGAGTTATATAAAGAGTACTAGAAAATGTGTTGCTAGAGATCTGCAATGAGGTAATACTGGAAGCTAAAATTCCAGAATCATGGAAGAAAGCTTATATTACATTAATCCCTAAAGAGGGTGCAGATGCCAATCAAATAAAGAATTATGGACCAATATCTCTTCTAAATTCAGACTATAAAATTTTCATGACTGTAATGGCAGAAAGATTAAAGAAAGTGCTCAATGACAAAATTCACCCTGACCAAAACGGATTCCTTTCCATGAGACAAATTAGATATAATACGAGAACAATAATAGATATATTAGAATTTTATGAACTGCACTCAGGAAACCATGTAGCCCTTGTTTTCCTGGATGTGCAAAAGGCCTTTGATAATCTTAACTGGGATTTTATGAAATACCAGATTAATCTGATGAAATTTGGTGGTAATTTTGCAAAAATGCTAAATTCAATTTATGCCACACATAAGGCAAATGTACTGATAAACGGAGAAACTACCAAACCATTTGAGATAAAGAAGGGTGTCAGGCAGGTATGCCCGGTGTCACTTCTGCTTTTTATAACAATTCTAGAAACATTTTTGGACAGAATTAGATCGAACAAAGAAATTAATGGAACAAAAATTAAAAGTCAAGAGTACAAATTACAAGCATTTGCTGATGACATGGTATTTGTCATAGAAGAGCCAATAGATTCAGGACCAGTATTATTAAGTGAAATAGATAAATTTGGCAAATTGGCAGGGTTAAAAATTAATAAGGAAAAGACCAAAATCCTAGTTAAAAACTTAACAAAAAGTAAACAAAAAGTACTAGAGGAAATGATGGGATTACAAATTGTAAATAAGATTAAATATTTAGGCATTTGGCTAAGACCTAGAACATAAACCCTGAGGGAGGACAACTATATTAAATTATTGCAACAAATTTGAAAGTATCTGGAAAATTGGAGTAAAATGCAAATCTCATTATTAGGTAGAATAGAAACAATCAAGATGAATGTGCTACCCAAAATTTTGTATTTATTTCAAACAATTCTGATATTATTGGATTAAAAATTATTTAAAGACTTGGACAAAATTGTTATGAAATTCATTTGGGCAGGGAAAAAATATGAGAATAAAAGAAATCTATCTACAAGACAACAAAAAGTAGAGGTGGCTTTGAACTTCCTGCCTGGGAGACCTATTACAAAGTGACGGTATTAGTGTGGATAAAGGATTGGATTAAATTGTGAAACAAAAGAATGAGGGCCATGATTTACAAATAGGGTGGCATGGATTTTTGTGGAACCCAAACAATAAAAACCATTCATATTTTTCCAGACACACTCTACATAAATCTCTAATTAAAATTTGTACAGATATCAAAAGGAACTACTACACTAACATTCCAAGGTGGCTTTCAACAATGGAGGCAATGTTCCATCCCAACACGATGAATATTATCAAAAAGGTCAAATACCACCAAATCCTAGACAATGAGGGAAAGCTTAAATCGATTCAGGAGTTAGAAACCCAAGAAATAATTATTGACAATTGGTCTTACTTTCAAATAAAAATGAGATATAATAGGGATGTAAAAGAATATGGATTTGAAATAAAAGACACTCAATTAGATCAAATACTCCTGGGCCCAGAGAAAAATATAATATCTAAATTATATAATTACCCATTAGAATACGAATTGGCTGAGGAAATTGTGAAAGGACCAATGCTAGCCTGGGCAAAAAACTTCGGTTACAATATAGATCTGGACGACTGGGAGGAAATCTGGCAAAGGAATCTTACACTAACAAAATCAATACCATACAAGGAAAATCTATATAAAATGATATATAGATGGCATCTGGCACCCTCTAGATTAGCTAAAATATATCCAACAGCAAACCCAAGCTGTTGGAAATGTACAGAGAAATTCGGTACCTATTTCCATCTTTGGTGGACACACCCTGTTATTAAAAAATATTGGACAAGGATAAGAATATGGATAGAAGAAATTATTGAATGTGGACTGGAGTGGAAACTGGAACTGTTCCTCCTGGGGATGATTAAAGGGGACTATCCTTCCAAAGTGAGATACCTGATCATCCCCAGGAGGAACAGTTCCAGTTTCTCCAGGAGGAACAGTTACTAACAGCGATGTGAATTTCTTTGGCGCAATATTGGAAAAGGCCCAACGTACCACCGATACACATTATTATTCAAAAAATTTATGAATGTGCTGAAATGGAGAGGCTCACACTCAAATTAAATGGGAAGGATGATTCAGAGTATTACCTGATCTGGGATAAATGGTACAGCTGGGTAGAGTGCAAGAAAAAGAGTGTACAGAATAAATGAGCCCAGGAAACATATTATATATAGTTGTATATATTGAATGTATAAAATAATGGTTTCAAGCTTCTCTTCTATTATATAAACATTATGAAGGTTTTATTGATTAAATAATACAGTTATAATCCAATAGTAATAGCAGAGTAACATGTATTATTTATTAATTAATATGCTATCTATAAGAGACAAGGAATACTTGCCAATTATTATTGTTTATTATGAACTATCAAACCTAATATTAAATGTAACAGAAAGAAATATGTTTACTGTTTTATTTGTACTTTTACTATTTTTTATTTCTGTATATTTGTGAGTTTATATCTTTTTAATCCTTTGTAAATAAAGTTCATTTAAAAAAAAAAAGAAACCTAGCTTCCTAGTAAACGATAGCCAGCCATTCACCCGAAGCCAAGCCGCGCTAAAAACCCCCAATACATGAAACACAATGTTGCCAGCTAATCAAGACAAAAAAATGTTACAAATCAGACAGAAGATATTAGAAACACCAATCAAGCAGAACACAGCAAACTCCAAGACCAATAAACACAGACCAAGACTCCCAACCATCAGGATGAAGAAAAAATGATTCTAACAAAGCACAAGGCTGGCACCAAATTTAAAACAGAAATGGCTGCGAAAACCTGACACACAGACGAACCCAATACACAAGCCTGATGATGGCAGATGAGATTCTGCCGAAACGTTGCTACAACTTTAAAAGCACAACTGTAATGACGTGGGAAAATACCGGAACAAAGCTCAATACCATATATATACAATATATATATATTTCCCTTGGCAATTTAGACGAGAAGGAAGAGCACCCTCTTCTGACCACTTGTAGCATTTTTTTTAAACAGATGGATAGGTTTTAAGGCTGGAAATGAATATTTCTCTCTCTCTCTCTCTTTCTCTTTTATTTCAACATAGTCATTTTAAAATGAAAAATCTTTTGCCAGAATTTGCATTTGCATCTTGAACACAGTCCATATGTTCCTTCGAGGTAGAAGCGACAAAAATGGCTATGATTTGCCATTGCTGTGATTGGAACCTAATGTACCATAACAGTAATACTGTTAAATGCCACCGTATGTCACTTAGCAAATATACAGAAAGGTATCCGCTCCATTATCATATCTCAGAATGGCACCGCCATTTGTCCTCTGGTGCATAAACTAACATTCAGTGAACTCAGATAACATTTAAAACCAAAAAGTTGCTGCTGATTGCATGACTGTAAAAGACTAGCTTTTCACGGAACATCATGGTGTAGCTGTAGCAGAATTCCCTAGGAAAATGTTATAAGTCCAGCTGGCACTCAGATTGTTAAGAGAGGAACTAGACAAAATGAAAATGGATCACTTGGTCTATTCTTCTTCCTTTTTTGATAATTCCCAGTTTTACCAGGTGCTTCTTTTTGCTGATTGAGTTTGAAGTAATTGTAGAGCTCTTCTTTCTCTTGATTTCTCTTTTGGACTTTAAGAAGGCTGAAGAACACTGGCCTATACCTGCTTTCTAGTGGGGGAAAAAAGTGAAAACGCTGGTCACATCAGAGGGTGGGAGTGTTTTGGAGGAAGATTTGTGTCCAGTGGGAGAGCAGAGTGGATGAATTTGCAGAGGAGCAGCCATCAGCTCAGCAGGCAACTGATGGTAAAAGACGAGCGGGCTTGGACTTCAATAAGTCAACAGCAATCAAGCTGAAATGGAAAGCAACCTCATTAGGCTGGCTGAAACATTGAGAGCCTCTAGTCAAGTCAGCAGCTGAAAAAGCACCTTCCTTTTCTTCAGCCAGCACAGTCTGAAAACCTGCAATGCCAATGCTTCAGCAGCAGTTTGGAACAGAAGCTGACAGCAAGAGAAACACACTAATTTGAAGGTGGCTAAAGACTGTGTCATGCCTCTGTTGGAATCTGTTTCTGAGGAGGAGGTCGAGCAGCTGACAGGGAGTGGGAGTGTGGCTCCGGTGGCTGTGGAAGAAACTGCAGAAGGCCACAGTCTGGTTGGGCATTCAGAGAAAGACCCAGGGCCACCCCTTCTTCATCCCAGGGCATGCAGGGAGGACCAGAGAAAGGAACAACGTGAGTTACATGGTTTATGGCGGAGGAAAGGGCCCTGATCTCTTTCATAAGCTGCAGCTGGGAAAGGCAAACTACGCACAGCAAAATTGCTGGAAGCAAAGCATGCATTATCTTCGTTTGTTGAGGCTTGTTTGGATTCTGGTGTCCTCCCAACTGTGTGTGTTTCATTATCTTTTGGAAGTCTGCAATTCCTTATCCTGCCCTGTCTTGTTAATTGCTGCAGCATGATTTGTGTTGGTTTTTATTTATAATCTATATGTACTTTGGGTTCGGACTGAATTTCTTCCCTTTAAAGACTGTTCTTGGGAGAGTTTTTTCTCTCCAGCTGGTGATAACTGGACATTGGGGGCCAAGTTGGAGGTATTAAAGGGACTTTACTTACTTTTGTGACTTTGTTTCTTTTGTGTCACGCCCCGGGTCATCACAGACTGTTTCAAGCACAGAAATGTCCATAGGACTGTTTAAGGAAAAGATGCCCAATAGGCTTAGATATGAGTATAAAAAGCTTCCCTAGCAGCACAAAGAAGGTGGTCTATATGAGAGGTGTCAACTCACACCATCATGTCATCATGTGACGTACCGTGACTTTTTTCCCTTTTGCTAAACTGGGGGTGGGCATGGCCAGCGTGTGAAGCATCTGGCTAGTTTGACACCCTTGGTCTATATCATTTCCAGAAAAGAACACTTTTGCAATAATCTGGAAACAGGGATGCTGAATGGTTGTGATCTCTTGAATGAACCTGACTTCTTTGACCAATTGTGGTGCCAAAGCTCTGTTTCTCAGTGAAAATGTTGGGGGTACTCTGCAAATATGTATAAAAACTGAAAATATTTTATATGTAGGAAACTGAGAGCTCCCCACCCACTGAAAAAAATGAGAATTCCATCCAATGTTAATAGTAACAACCTTCCTCCTGCCCTTAGAAGGTTTTGTTATTATATATTCCTCCAATTTCTACAAGATTGGGCACACTGGCCACATATAGCCTGAAATTGTTCTTGAGTCTCAGCAACAAGGGATTAAAAAGAAATGCTACTACTTTCACTTCATTTTTATGCACTGACCTTTAAGATAAATAGTCAGCAGCTACATTTTGTGTTCCTGGTTTTTACTCCATTTCACATATAAAGGAAAGTAATTTGTGGACCATCTAATAAGATGATTGCCTACTTGTCCCCACTTATTTTGTGTCCAGTAATGCCACCAAGGATTTATGATCTGTATGTAACTTAAACACATAGCCCTACTGATCAGTTCTTCATTTTTCAACAGTCCAGATACAAGTAAGGACATTTTTTAAAACTAACAAATGTATTCCTTTTCAGCCTCAGTGAATGTCCTTGATATACCTGCAACCGTTATATTCCAGTCATGAAATGGAATAAGAACAGCTCTCAGTCCATAATCGAAAGCATCTGTTGCTGCCATTATGGGTAACAATGTCAATGCGAGGCTACTAACAATCAACCTGTTTGTATTCTCAACACTTTTCTGTGGAGCCACTGTTCAATTCTGATTTATAATTCCCCTTAATAACTCACAAACTGGCTCTACTACAGATAATTTTGGAAAGCATTTTTCGTGCTATGAGGTAAACACCCCCCTCCCCAATTGAATGTAGCTAAATATCTGGATATCCCTAAGAGGAATTCCATCAAAAATTGTAGAAACAAGATGAGGTTAAGCTTCAATCTACAAATTGAGCAGGTATGATTCAGAAAGGAAAGTACTATTTGCCTTGGCATACATATACTTTGTCCAGATTAAGTCTTAAACCTGCTGTTTTAATACAATCCAAACTGGACATCAAATTATTGCAGGTTTAATGTTTTCCAAACATTATTATATAATGTGAATAACATTGCATCCCTTTTTGTTTGTAAGGATAATACACATTAAACAGTGCAAGGTAGGTCATAGGGCACATTTTTAAAATGAAAAGCACACCATGTGTAATAAATGCTGTAAGATCTCTATGACAGTCATAAAGCACAATGGCATGCTGATGGTATGCACTTTAAGGGTTGCAAACACCTTTACTCCATCTACTCTGCAAATACTTCCTATAACACTTACTATTCATGAGAAAATAAATCATACTGGCCTTATTTGGTTCTCACCCAGAGATGAATCTTGTCATCTTTCCTCTTTGTCACTATTATAAATAGAACTCATTTCTTTTTTAAAAATATTATTTTTATTTTTACTATATAAAGAAAGAGCAATAGTTTCAATGTCTATATAAACAGTGTGTTGTCCAGTTACAGTTAATTTGAGCAATCATCATCATCATCATCTTCATTAGTAGTGGTCATATAATAAGAGTATTTTCTCCACATAATATCAATACTTAATTGTTAATACTAAATTATATTAATAATAAACATTTCATAAACCCTCATGGTAAAATTAATCACTGTATTTTAAATGTTCTAACTTCTGTTTTTGTTAAGCATTGATAAAATGAATCCCATGTTTCAAAATATTCTGTATCTTCCTTCTCTTTAATTTCAAGTGTTAATCTATCCATTTCTGCACTTTCTAGTTTTTTGTTTTTTTTATTATCTTCTCTTCTGTAGGGATCTCCACACCTTTCCAATATCGTGCAAATACAATTCTGCCTGCTGTTAACACCTGTAATATTAGATACATAGTCTCTCTATTATATTTTTCTGGTATGATACCCAACAGAAATATTTCTGGTTTTAAATCTGTATGTTCCTTTATCATTTTTTCTATCCAACTATGTAAATAGAACTCATTTCTGATGATTTTTTGGCCACACTTTTTGCCACTTATTCAGTAAGTTCCTCAGATACGGCTTTTCTAAACATAAATGGTAATCACTGCAGATATGGTGGGATGTAGTCTGGATTCCTAGGAGGGAGGAGCTGCATTCCAGAGGAGCAAAAGACAGCAAAGTTTAGATACTATGGTTGGGAGAAAGAGGGACAAGATAATTCCTCCCTAGAAGTTGCCAGAGTAGATTTTTAGCGATGAAAGTAACTAAATTTAGCTTGGCAAGATTTTTGTCTATCGGTGAGGAACAATAAATGAAAATCCTTAGAAGTAACTCTGTATGTTCTTCTTGGGTTTATGGAGTTGACAATGGCTTCTACTGTATTACATAGATAACACATTCAGCTTTATTTTAAGCTCACGAATAAACCCACTGCAGCCTCATAGTTTCAATTGCCATTTATACTATAATAGTTTTTGATTGGGGAAGATTTGACTCGTCCATCCAGCAATCATGAAATTTAACACAGCAGTGATAATACATGTCTCCCAAGGATTGGAGTATCTCTTGATACAGTGTAAGATTCTGCTCCTATACCACATAATTCAAAGATTCCTTCCAGATTCTGATAATATAGAAACTGCTGATCCAGTATCCAACATTACCCCTAGTTCTTTTAATGTAGTCTCAGCAGTAGCATTTGTACTGCACATAATTTTCTCTGCAAGGGGAATAAAAGCCAGTATTCTCCACACCACACTCTAAATAGTTAATCTGATACTGTGACAACATGTGCCTGATGGTTAAATTGATTACTATGACATACTTTAGCAAAGTGATGGATCCTTTTTAATATTATTTGAATTGGGTCAATTCCAGCAGTGCATCCTTTATAATTAATTTTTATAATTAATTTATAATTTCTTCCCCAAACACATTAACTTTAGACTGTCTACTATTGGCCTCACCCCTTTCCTAAGAGGTCTGTAAGGTGGCATGCATAAGCATGCCAATGTGCCTACCGTCCCTGTCCTATTTTTTCTTTTTATTCGTAACCATTTCATGTATTCATAACTATGTTTATACTTGTACCTATTATCTAATACTTGCTTGACAAATAAATAAATACATAAAATAGCCAAAAGTTGAAATAACCCACATAAAAAAACCCCTCTCCCCACTTTTTATTGAACCATTTTCTTTTTTTCACCACTACCATAAAAACTCTGTCCCTGTTTGTATTTCAGTTTCTTTATCCAGCTTTATAATCTTGGCTATTGCAGCCCTTTTAAAAATAAATAACAAGTGCTTCCAATGCAAGGCACACATGTGGGTTCCAATCCATTTCCAATAATTTTATTCACTATTATTCCAAAATTACATGGCCCCATCAAATATCTCAGGGCAGCAACATAATGTAGTATAGATTATTCCCTTTTGTTACCTCTGGCACAGTTTATAATGACTAGCTACCACATTCACCCTTTGGCACAAAATAAGTCTGCTAATGCAGACTCATTTTTTATTTGTGAGAGGCAAGGTATAAAACATACATTGTCCTCCCTTCCCTAAACTTTGAAGGAGTATTGTTCTCTTTCTTGATTCTTTGTCATTAACTGCCTGTTCATAGTTATTGAACATCCAGATCCAAACAAAAAAAAATCACCTGAAGAATAACAAGTGGTAGATTCGTTGAAAGACAAGCTATCCTACCTTGTTGCCAATATGTTTTAATAAATCAAACAGTAATAAGATTTGTAAACTCTTTGTTAGGAGCAGATTTCTTGTCCAATTCCAATCCCACCCTCCTTTGTGCTACTTACTTTTACAGAAGATTAGCATAGAATTAAAATAATAAGAGATCATCTCTGTGTTATGCCAGAAGTATCTTCCCTCCTCTCTATGGTACCTTCATGTTTAGATGATTTTTAACAACATTATTTCATATATCTTTGATGATGGATGTCCTCTTGTCTTTCCTTTCCACCTTTCCAAACATTAAAGACTTCCCCAGAGAGCTGAGTTTTTGCAAAATATGTCAAAAGTAAGATAATATGACCCTTATCATTTGTGCTTTGGGTGAGGACTCTGGGTTGATTTGTTCAATGGGTTGCTTTTATTTTAGAAATCTTTGTCTTATAGTTATAGTATAAAATTTTAGTTTGCTTTATTGTCATTGCACCTTGTATAATGAAATCAAACACCATCTTCAGTGCACATCATGACCATGACCATGAAAATAAACACAAACACACATCCTTCACACTCCACACTGCACCAATACTGCACTATACAGCAGAATTCAAAAGAGCTACTGCCCTGGGATAGAAACTGTTTTTCAGCCTATTTGTCCTTGTTTTTATTATTCTGTACCATCTGCCAGATGGTAATAATTCAAAAAAAGGATGCCCAGGATGAGATGGATCTTGGAGAATGTTTTGAACTTTCTTAAGGCAGCGGGAGATATAAAGCTCTTCCAAAGAGGGGAGAGGGCAACTAATGATCTTCTGGGCAATAATGTTATACCCTCTGGAGTGCCATCCTATTGGCCACTGTGCAGTTAGCAAACCATACAGAGGTGCAGTAAGTTAAAATGCTCTCTATGGTGCAGCGGTAGAAGGTCATCAGCAGTTTTTCATTCAGTTGTTGTTTTCTGAGTAGTCTCAGGTAGTATAATCTCTGCTGGGCCCTTTTGACCAGTACTGCAATGTGAGCACCCCAGGTCAGGTCGTCTTTTATGGTAACACCCAGAAACTTAAAACCGGCCATGGTTTAATATACATGTAATATTGAGTTTTTACATACCTCTTCCTGTTTATAAGTAGGAAATGGTATGCAAACTGTTCCATACTAGCAGGCTTGTAGACCTGCAAATCTGATTGGTCCGTGAAACCTGGGCCGTGATTGGACGATATGAACATCTCTGATTGGTTCGTACAGAGCTTGCTGCGATTGGGTGAAACCAAGCGCGGCAAGCTTGAAATACTATCATAGGCTGCATAGCTGCAGCCAGCTCTATAAAAAGGGCTGCCGCGGCTAGGTTTGCTGTCTCAGAATCTGCCTCCTTAATAAAGAGCTGTTGTTCACCACTCGAGCTTTGTGTCTTAATGGGACCCACTGACAGTACATAACACAAACATTTTTAATAATAAATGTATGATTTAAACAAGCACACATCCCATTTCTGAATTGTTTTACCAATTGAAAAAACTAGTTTTTTAAAAAAATAAAGTGGAACAAGGCTAAAGAGTAAAATAATGAAAAATGTAACATATAAGAAACTGGGAATTTGAGCTAAGCTGTGCTTCAAATTTAGTTCTCAAAAGTTCCTTTGGGGCAAGAAGGATGTGAAAGATTGCATGGTGACTGGAAAACTAAAGGGAGAATTTTTAGACATAAACCACCAAGATATAGGAGAGAGATTTGTTAGCAGCACTTATAACAAGGGGCATAAACAGCAGCTCTCTCCAGACTGCAAAAAGACCAAGAACGAAAGGTTCAAAACATTCAAAGGGAGAATTCACTAATAAAAGAAGGCTGGAGATTTCTATCACGGTTTCCAAGAATCTGTACTTCATCCATACCTCTTATGTTTTTAATTCCTCTGTGAAATCGGTGTATTTGTTGCCCCTATATTTGTGTTCTACAGCACTTTTTTTTGACAAAGGTCAATGAATGGTAGCACTTAACTGCAATTCCTTAAAGCATCTGTTTTTTTTAGACCATACAGTTTTTCTCTGAATCAGAAAAAAAGTGTGATTGCATGAAAAGGTGGCAGATAGGTGCAACATTTGCACATGAGTGCATTTAAGAAAAAAGATTCAAAGCATTGTCCCGAGTACTAGAACAGGACAGCAAAAGTATTTCCCAAATCCATTGGAAATGAGCACAGTGAGAGACCAACCTGATATTCAGGGCTTAAAACTTTTAAACCAGTGAACCAATCTGCTATTAATCAGGAAGACAGTATTATTAAGTAGCAGTAACATATCACTGCATTGGCTTTAGCAAGGTCTGCCCCCTTAAAGTGGTTTTAGAATGAAGAGAGGTAAAAAAATTGAACGGAAATATCCCTCCATTCCTCCTTTACAATTTTCATTGGTACATATTTTATTAAAAGTAGACTGTTATGTACCCAGCTGTTCAAAAATAAAGCACTTTCCCAGAATTAAATTCAGAAAGTATGATTCAGAATGGCTTTTCCTCCCCTCCCCTTAGTGCCTTGAAGAGTTCTTGAATATGAGCAAAACATCCCTGCCGCAAAGGATAGCGTGCAAATATATCCTAAGTGCAATTATTCAGGGCTGAGCTAGCAAAAGTTTTACAAGTATCAGAGTAAGATTTGGATTCTGACACATTTGCAATTCATAACTGTGTATTAGATATAAAAAGTTGTTTATTCAGCATCGGCATAGAAAATACGAGGATTTATTTTCTACAAGAGCAATTTCCAAAGCAAACCAAGGGAAAAAAACTAGTCGCATTTTTCATTTGAAGTTGACAAATCATCTGTATGATATTAAAGTTTTCAAGAGGAGCATCAATTTAATTTAAAATTACTCTAGCATAAAGATGGCCAAAACCCCAGTGCATTTTGCATAGCTCTTGTGGCAGGCTTTCCTTTTCAAAGTTAGTTATGCAGCAAGCCACCCCACAAATTCTTCATCACACTTTTAAACATTTATATAAAAATGTTCAGATGTGCGAACAACATCAGATCCTTTCTCTAACTTGCAAAGCTTCAGAGAATTGTGGAAAGAGTGCATGGGGAAAAGCTCTTACATACATAATATGGCTGCGTAAACTTTCAGTTTAGAGACTGACTGAATTGTCAAGAAGAATCAGATACCTCTGAATAAATGTGATGACTTATCAAGGGTGACATGCCCTTGTTGGAATTGGCTTGATTTTCTGAATGAATCAACCTGATTCAATTCAACTCAGAGCATGCAACTAAATCAGGTCATTTTTCTGAATCCAAACGCTGATGTTTTGAATAGGATCAAAACTGATTTGTAACCAATAATCTGAATTTATTGTATGTTCTCAGTATAGAGGCAGATTCTCCCATAATTTTTTTTATAGAATCCCATTCATCTCTGATAGAATATATTCTTGTCAAGTCTTCTGCCCATCTCTCCCCATTTCTCTTCATCCTGGGGTATCTAATAACAAAATAAGAACAACCCAACTCTAGTTGTGAACTTCATACAGTTTTCATGTCCATTAATAAAGAAGATAACATGGATAAAGGAGAAGCTTTAAGCAATTGACCTCAATGGGAATGGTTCAGAGTTAGTAATCCTTTTCTCACACAGTGGACTAAAAATTCTCCATGGCAGATTTGTCTCTTTAGCCCCAATATATCCTCTTCTAAACCAATTCTGCTCCCTCCCTTGGCCAACATTCTTATTGAATTGTCTTTGTATAGAATCTTATATAGCAGTACTTCTATTACATTTTTCTGAGTTGCCTCCTTTATGGTTAGATTTCCAAATTGCTTCTCTTATCTTTTTGTTTTCTTGGCCTGACAATCTTCCATTCAGCCTCAGAAAAACCCACCAAACATTTCCCTTTCAAGTAAAACTTTTCAGGTTCCACACTGGCTGAACTATCAATGAAAGTTTCACGATTCTTTGTCCAAAATCTCCTGTCTTTTCTTCTTTATCTCTTGCTTCTTAGTAGCTTTCTGACAGGAGGCTTCAAACACCTTATTGGTCCTAAACATCTCCTTTTTCTTCTCTGTCATATCCAAAGTTGGTCTTACTCCACCCTTCCATTAAATGACCTTTAAGGGCAAGGGCAGGTTAATCAATAATTCAGAGTTTTATGAGTTGACAGCCAGCAGATTTAGAGAAAGTTACAGATCGCTTCCCTAAATCTAGCCTTCTATCTGGTTAATAGTTCTGAGGATCCCATTTCCTGCATCCTACCTTTGATCTATTTAGTCTAACAACTTTAACATTTCCATTAATTTCCCTGCAACCGCTGAATGGAACATGCACGTGTGCAGACACATACATACACCCATTCTGTCAAACACTGTGAAGTGCAGGGTCATTGGAGACTGCTATTCTGCTCATTTGTTTTGCAAGCATTAAGCACATTTGTGGAGTGCTTCAGTGGTGGGATTCAAATTTTTTTTACTACCGGTTCTGTGGGTGTGGCTTGGTGGGCGTGGCAGGGGAAGGATACTGTAAAATCTCAAGTCAGAGGTGGTATTTGCCAGTTCTCCAAACTACTCGAAATTTCTGCTACCGGTTCTCCAGAACTGGTTAGAACCTGCTGAATACCATCTCTGGAGTGCTTGTAATAAAGGATCAATTCAGTACAAATAGCCCACGCAAAGCTATAATGCAAATGGCTCTAATTCCCTCACATCATAGAGATGTAAGGGGGCTCTTTAAGGGATCAAGTCCAATCTCTTGCCAATGGAGGAGCCCAATTTCAAGTATCCCTCTACTTGTGTTGTTTGTGGAAGAAAGCAAAGGGGCTAAAATCAAAGGGACTAACTGCCTCTCTTGGTAATTGGTTTCATTGTCAAAATTCTTCTGCCATTAGGAAACTTTTCAGGTTAATATTCAACCAGGATCTGTCTACTTGCAATTTAATACCATTATTCTGTATTTATGTTCTGATGTCACAAAGAACAGGATTTTTTACTTATTTATTTATGGCATTTCTATAAACTGGATTCTATTTTATTTCGCTAAAAGCATCTCTGGTAGTTTGCAAAAAAACCCCACTCACTGAATATAAAATCAATAAGAAACCATAAAAACACACCCGCATCCCTCAGACTTGCCATCCAACAAGCAACTTCCATAGTTCCTTAGTCATTAAAATTGAAATTATATACTGACAATATTGTACTTACAGTTATTTATCCAAATGGCTTTTGGGAATTCATAAAGGAATATATACAGTGTAAGGTTAAAGTTCAGAATCAGGATATTGATTTAACAAGAACAGGACTCAAATGCTGACAATATTTGAAGAAGAAAAATAATAACTGTAACAAACATTAATATTTAATATTAGTGTTAAAAATATTAAATACCTGGGAATTTACTTCACACACGCACACGCACACATACCACACCATACCAATAATATTTTATTTGAAATAACTATTCACTAATTTGGAAAAAATATAACGGTGGGCATCTTAAGATGGAAGAAGCTAAAATAGTCCTGGCTAGGAAGAAGGGCAGATACAAAAACAAATAGTCAACCAAGGCTTAACTTTGTTTTTGAAATGATCTCAGTAAAAACTTTTATAATATTATATAGTATTATATGTATTATGCAAAGTATATTAAGTGAGTTTTATAATTTAGATAACAAATTGCATTACCTCACCTTGTGGCTGGGTTATCTCGGTTAAGGGAGAAGGATCCTCAGATGGCTTATATTTAATATTAAGGTTATCAATATTTATAAACTTTATAAATATATTTTATAAATATTTATAGATATAAATATTAGCTTTAATATTAACTTTAGCTTGATATAAACATAAATTGAGCCAGTCTGAAGAGCAAATTTGTTGGTTAAGGCACCAGGCTAGAAAATGGAGGCTATGAGTTCTAGTTCCATCTTCAGCATGAAAGTTGGCTAAGATGACTTTAGGCCAGTACCTCTCACAGAGTTATTGTTGTGAGGAAAATAGGAGAAAGATGTTATGTTGGATATGTTCATCATCTTGAGTTATTTATAAAACCAATAAAGCTGGAATATAAATAAATAATTGGTAAAAGATCATACAATAATAATCAGCATATTAAAACTAGCTCAGAACTATAACATTTGGCTTCATTGTTAAACATTTATTTTCAAGAAGATGAACATGCCAAAATATTTGGTCAGTGGAAAAATAATAAATTATTAAAAATTGCATTTTTTAATTGTTAACAATACAAAGTTGTAATATTTTGAGAACCTGTGGTTTGAAATGGTCCAAACTGCCTGGCTAGTTCCCATCACTTCACATGAGCAGTGTTGCTCTAAAGAAATACTATAACCAAAAGCTTGGCTTAATCCTTTAAAAGTTACTAATAAATAGGGCACAAAAACCAAAAAAGTTAAAATTTGTGTGATTAAAGGGAACATTTAATCGGAACATTTGATGTGGAACAGTGGGGATATCAATTGATTTTTTTTAAATTTCATTTTACATTAAACATCATCTTTAGAGAAAACGGGGATAGGATGTTTCAACAATACTATATCTCTCCAGTATTGTTTGCTACAATAAGTACAGTAATTCATTTTCTAAAGCTGCTTGTTCCATGTTTGGTAGCAACGTTTTAAAGCCCAATAATTTTGGGAAATATTTTATAACAGAGGAAACAAATTCTGACTTAAATTCCATTTCCAATCTGTCAACTTTAAATTAAATATTAGTAAAATTCATACTTCTACTGAACTAGCTTGGTATAGGTCAATTTATGACAGTTCATTTAGCCACCCTTCAAAGTTACAACGGCACTGAAAAATGTAACTTATGACCATTTTTCACAGTTACAATCTTTCTAGCATCCCCATGGTCACGTGATCAAAATCCAGATGCTTGGCAACTGGTTCATATCTATCACTGCTGCTGTGTTCTAAGGCCACCTTTTGTGACCATCTCACAAGCAAAGTCAATGGGGAATCCAGATTCACGTAAGAACTGCAACTTACTAGCTTATCAACTGCAGTGATTCCCTTAACAACTGTGGCAAGAAAGGTTGTAAAATAGGGCAAAACTCACTTAATAAATATCTCACTTGGCAACACAAATGTTGGGCTCAATTATGTCATAGATTGAGGGCTACTTCTACTTGTTAATAGCTTCCAGGATTCTCTATAGTTCTCATTGGAAAGGCATATTATTTCTTCAGTAGAAGAATGACAAATTAAGTTGTGGGTGTATGTCTTGATGTCTAATTTAAGCCCATATTTGAAAAATAAACCTGATACAGAATTTAATGAAACACAAAATAATTTTTGGACTATGGTTCTACGAAATAGACTCTATCTAATTTTTCACTTTAACTTATGTTTCCTACTGTGTGCTGATTACTCTGGCTGATACTCGTAAATTATATTGATTTAAATAATGATTGGTAGTTTTAGAGTGACATATGGTTTTCAAATACATAGAATTAAATGAATGTTCTTTTGATACTTTGTACTTAATTGACTTAATCTTATGATCCTGTAAATCTCTTGTCTGTTTTGCATTTTTCTTATTATTTTTTCTTATTAATAACAACCTGTTCTCAGATGTGGCACACAGTGGCACAGATATAAAATCTATAACATCCTCTTGACTGTTATCTGAAGTTTGCTGCCTTGGTGGCAATGAAATACTAGCTGTGGTTATGAAAATATGTGCCTGATGATAAATAATAGTATTGCTCTGTATTTTATTTTAATGTATTTGTGTTTTTCAATACTATTAGTCTTTCTGTCAGTCAAGTGAAGGGCTCCTCCCTTTGGGATCCCCAACACTGTTTTTTTGCTTCTTCTACCTTGCAATGGTAGTTTTACATATTGACATATTTCTTGAGCTATCTCAAGGAGAATCGTAGTGGCGCAGTGGTTAGAATGCAATATTGCAGGCTAATTCTTCCAACAGCCAGGAGTTCAATTCTCACTGGCTCAAGGTTGACTCACCATTTCATCCTTCTGAGGTTGGTAAAATGAGGACCCAGATTATTGGGGACAATATGCCTAGAAGGGGACTTAAAGCAATGTGAAGCAGTGTAGAAGATAAGTGCTAATGCGAACTTGCTGTCTTTTTCCAAATCAGCTTTCCCCCGCCTCATTCTTTCCATCTTACACCATTTAACCTTTAGGGTCTACTTAAATGTACCCCTGGATGCCAGAAACCTAGTGAAGTGGTTTAGATTAGCACTTTAACCTTTTCCTTGTACCAGCGGTACATCTCTAGCTGTCTGTAACCAGCTGGGCTTCAACGATAAATACATATTTTACGGCTCCTCAGGCACCCTCCCAAAGATGATATGATTGTATCTTAGAGTTTAATGTCAACTTAAACATGCATTAATAGTTATTCCTTTAATTTTTAATAGGTAATTTTTTATTTTTCTCTCTGTTTGAAGAAATTACCCAATTAAACAAAGAGACAATTACCAGGAAAAGAGAGCTCAAAACCAATAGTGGCATATAGGCAAATGAATATTTTTTTAATGATTAATTTGATCCTAGGAGCTATCTTCAAGCTGAGAGCTGGAATGGAAATTGGGTGCACCGGGCATTTGAGGGCAGCTAATGATAAATCAGAAAGAATAATTTTAGCATTGGGGCTGTTAATGTAGCTGCTGATTTTGTTTGTTTCTAACAAGGCCCGCTGTTCATGTTTGGTGCCATGTTAATAAAGGTATCTTGAAGTGATGATATATAATGGCTTCTATCAGCTGTGCAAGCTGTGAGATGAAAATTTGATAGCCCTAATAAAATAGTTAGAAAGTTATAATCAGGTTAGCGATTTTCTTATGTAATTTGTTTTCTAACTGTCATGCCACCATCCATCTCATTTCATTATTCCTTCTAGCAAACAATGGCCTTTCTTCTGAATTTGAGAATTAGCTCGGATTTTTGGAACTTTGTGTTGTTATTGCATTATTCTAGGCTGTAATATTTAAGGGTCTTTTTGTTCACCTGGGTCTTTATTAGTCCATTGGTAAGTGTAAAAAAAAATAAATCAGCCGTATGGTATCATTTCTTTCTACAACTGTAGTTGTAAATAGATACAGGTAATCCTCAACTTACGACCACAGTTGAACCCAAAATTTATGTTGCTAAATGAGATATTTGTTCAGTGAGTTTTGCCTCATTTTATGATTTTTCTTGCCACATTTGTTAAGCGAATCATTGCAGTTTCATGGTTGTTAAGTGAATCTGGCTTTCCCCTTGACCTTGCCTGTCAGAAGGACACAAAAGATGATCACATAACCCCAGGACACTACAACTGTCATAAATCTGAACCCGTTGCCAAGTATCCAAATTTTGATCACATGACCATCAGGATGTGGCAATGGTCATAAGTGTGAAAAACGGTCATAAGTAACTTTATTTCAGTGCCGTTCATTTAGTGACTTTGAACAGTCATTTAATGAACAGTTGTAATGAACAGTTGTTAGTCAAAGATTACCTGTATTATTTTTGCATGAGTCATAGTCCTAAATGCGTATTATTTCACACATCTTAAAAGTTGCTGAGGTTGAGAAACACAGGTATATATTGGTATATTTCCTTGCAGAGAAAGATGGCATCATTTGTAGTGGTGACTAGTTAGACAGTTTGTTGGCAATTGAGGTGGAAGAAATTTATTGTTATTAGGAATGGTCAAGATGCAACATTGGGGGCTCAGCTGTCCTGGTCAATGTTCTTCTAACCTGAAAATCTCAGTTGTGAAGTAGGAAGAATAGCGATGCTAGTCATATTGGAAAGGAAGAAGGCAGGATAAATTATCCCAAAGGTGCTTTTTCAAGAGATAACTGGACATTCTGGTTTTTGTTTGAAGATGTTTCACTTCTCATCCAAAAAGCTTCTTCAGCTTCAGGATAAATTAGAATTTTAAGAAAGATATGCAAACTGGTAGGAGTTTCCCAGGGATAAGCAATGCAGTTAAAAACTAGCTGTAAATGTTCTAGTTAAAAAAATTCAGAGGAAAAATTGAAACCTAGGCAGACATCAGGAAAAAAGGTAAGTGTCATGGATCTGCCCTCAGACCCTACTCCAGATTTGACTTTGGAGGAGGAGGAGTTTGAGTAGGCAGAGAAAAGTGCGAAGTTGAGCGATGGCCAGATCAGGGCTTGGAGAGTGCTAGCCTGACAGAGAAGCCTCAGCTAGGTCGACTGAATGAATGACAGAATGACAGGCTGAGGCTGAGTGAGGTGAACTACAGCTGCAGCAAGTTGGCCAGGAGGCTCTAGGCAAGGGCCGATAATAGCTGCCACAATGAGAAGGAGGTGGAATACATACCTCCTCCCAATCCAAGGACATGTAGGGCAGAGAGGAGACAGGCACAATGCTGGTCAGCTAGTGAAGAGGCAACTTCACCTCTTGTGAAGGGTTGCACTGGTGTCACCTATTTAATCCTGCCCTGAGGACTTCAGCATTGCTGGAGCAATGTGCCAAATTCCATGCCTTGTGTGCTTGTGCCACATATCCTGAGCCATTCGATTCATGGCCTGATTTCCTGAACTTCGTATTTGCCCATTGGACTCGGTTATCCAGTGACTCTTGGCATGCTGAACTTGGACTCTGAACGGGGTGCTTTCTGAGGCCTTGTTTGGGGGGCTTGAATAAACACCTATGGAACTCTTGCTGTAGATGCATATGTGTAAGGGAGTTGGGTGGCACAGTAATTTGCTTAAATAGGGTGGGATCAAAATGGAGGAGCTTTCTTTCCCCAAAGAGTTCGAAGTTGGGATAGATATAAAATGAGCTGTTAGTGTGAAAAAGGGAAAAATGTAGGTGGGAAGGGGGAAGTGTTGTGAAGTAAGATACTGTGGGGAGATGAAAAAGAAAAGAAAAGGCAGAGAGGTAAGAGATAAGAATCCAACTGGGGAAGTCTTTTGTCTCTCTGAAGTAGAAGGAAAGGAAAGGTGACTTATGAAAAGCCAAATGACAGAAGAGAGAAAGAATAAAGGTGGTTCTTTTTCCTGCCAGTTCACTAAGGGTTCTCCACTCTGTAGGTTAATTGGGCAGAGATAACCTGGGTGCAAAGCTTTGGTTAGCAAAAATCAGGGGAAGAAGCAGATATCCCTTTTGTGGAGGAAGAAAATTGCCAAACTGATAGGGACCAGAGAAAGGTAGAAAACAGAGGCCCAAACCAGCAAAATAAAACATGGCGAGTGACCGCACAAACTGAAGAAAAACATAAAGAAGAGTTGGGAGGTGAGTAGCTGGTTTAAGTTGGACTTTTTAAAAACATTTTAATGACCCCATAATCCCTTGCATCAGAGTGGAGTTGGGCCAACTGATTGGAGCTGAGTATTTACTGTTTGCAGCAGATATATTCTCATTGTGCCCAGAGAGAAAAATGTCTGCCTCTACCTAGGGTCGAACTCACAGCCTCCTGATTATGAGGCGACTACTCAGCTTGCCCCAGATAGTTCTGGAGGACACAAGTGAGTGCAACCAGTGCAACCTTCCCTGTAGGGCAAAAGAGGACATCTCTTTGACTGCAAAAGAAGAGGGCTATTTAAATTTATTTACATATCTTGATATAGCAGTACATTTTTCTGTTACTTATTGACGTAGTGAAACTGTTCGCATTCCTCATCAAATAATAGAATAGAATACTTTATTAGCCAAGTGTGATAGGACACACAAGGAATTTGTCTTGGTGTAAATGCTCTCAGTATACATAAAGAAAAGGTACATTCATTAAGAATCAAGAATCATAATGCACAACACTTAATGACAGTCATAGGGTACAATCAACAATCAAATCATATTAGGAAACAGTCAAGTGGGAGGGGATGGGTGATAAGGAGTGGTGAGAAGATTAACAGTAATAGTAGTGTACACTTTGTAAATAGTTGAACAGTGTTGAGGGAATTATTTGTTTAGCAGAGTGATGGCTTTCAGGAAAAAAACTGTCCTTGCATCTAGTTGTTCTGATGTGCAGTGCTCTATAGCATTGTTTTGAGGGAAGGAGTTGAAACAGTTTATGTCCGGGATGTGAGGGGTCTGTAAATATTTTCACAGCCCTCTTTTTGACTCGTGCAGTATACAGGTCCCCAATTGAAGAGAGGTGGGTAGTAATTAACATATTTTGATTGGCTTTCTGAGGTAGAGGGAGGGAAAATAATCGATTACAACTAATCTTCCACTTACAGACATAATAGATCCCAGAATTTCTGTCATATGTCAAGGCACCCACATGAATGAGCCAATTTCATGACATATTTTATGGTAATCGTTAAATAGAATGCTGCAGTCATTAGGGAAATCGAGGAGTTGCAATATCTTTTTTTTTTTTGCCAGAAATAAAAAATAAATGCCGGTTTCCAGCAAGGTACATAAATTGCAGACACTGCAAACAACCATAAATATGGGCTGCTTGTGCTAAGTATCCAAAATGAAATAACATTTCATGGTGGGGGGAGCCGCTGTTGGAACTTTGAATATGGCTCATAAGTACAGTTTGAGGGATCCATTATAATTTTGGACTTTGCTAAGTGACCAGTCATAACTATGTTTAATAATCCATAAATGTCCGTAACCCAGATTCCCTGCCAGACTTTATTTGAAAAAAAAAAAAAAACCTTGGGAAAAACCACTTAAGGCTTCAGGCAAACCAATTTCTTGGTTTAAAGTAGTGTCTCTTATAAATGCAAGAATAATGTAACCAATTAGCTTACATGTCACCAAGAGCTAGTAGCCAGACAGGAACCATTCATTTGTATAACGATGGGGAAAATTGCCACATATATAAAGCATGGACCATCCTTCTAATTTCAGTTTACTTGTGGTTATAAGCACACCATTCCCATCTCATATATCATCTAATTTTCTTGCTTTAAAAGTGATCCTCTCTCCTCTGTAACACAGAGGTGAGTAGTATTTTTACTTTTAAAAGTCCACTGGCAATCTTTCACCTCATTAATGCAATAATTTACTTAAAATGAAAAGGGACTTCTGGGGATTAAGAAGCTGCTTTCTTACAGGCAAGACTCTGATCTGAATTGGGTTAACATGCACTTATGTTACAATAAGCTACTGAAAAGACAGCTACACTATATGATACCTATTTCATATACTATATTGCAATTTCCCTTTGAATCCTTGCCCATCCCCAGTGTAACATTTCAATTATTTCTGGCAAGGATATGTTTTTTACATGCTAATCCCCCTCCATCTGTTGCCTAGAAACTCAGGCACCCCGAGTTTTGGCCGGGAGCTGATAAGAAATTCATCCCTGGATTTGTTTATCTTTGCAAATGTGCTTCTTGGCTCACCTGAAAATACAAATAACTCAGGAGTTCATGCAAAAAAAAAAGAAAGCTTTTATTAAGTGTGTATGTGTGGTGTGGATGGGTAGATGGGATGTCAAATCCTCTTATAGTATACAGAAACAAATGATGCATATATTCAGTATATTGGATACTTCAAAGAGCAAGTGATCAAACAATAAAAGGCATTGATTACATGTGGCACTTGAACCATTGAAAACATTGATTCTAGATAACATTACACAAGGAGCAAATTTATGGGTTAATGTTCCTCCCCTTTCTCAGCTGGGTTTGTATCTTGCAAGTGTATTCAAGCGCTTTCAAAATATACTTCCTTTTGTGTACAGGTAAACCTTGACTTATAGCAGTTCATTTGATTACCATTTAAAACAGCACTGAAAAAAGTGACTTATTATGACCATTTTTTCACATTTATGACTGTTGCAACATCCCCATGATCATATGAATAAAATTCAGATGCTTGGCAAGTGACTCATATTTATGATGGTTGCAGTGTCCTTCGGTCATGTGATCACCTTTTGTGAACTTCTGACAAGCATATTCAATGCGGAAGCCAGATTCACTTACCAATTATGTTACTAACTCAACAATTGCAGTGCTTCACTTAACAATTCTGGTAAAAAAAGGTCATAAAATGAGGCAAAACTCACTTAACAAATGTCTTGCTTAACAACAGAAATTTTAGGCTCAATTGTGGGTGTAAATTGAGAACTACCTGTAGTTTCTGAAAAGACAAGTTTGATTGCATTTCACAAGAAATGGTCTTGACTATGAACCAAAGCATGTTTTCCTACAATTAGAAAAGAATTCTAGGTTGCCCTATTAAAAATGCTAACATCAACTTTCTAATATCAACAATGCTAATACTGAAGCCTAACATTCCAGGTAATGCATCCTCTTGAGCAGTCCAAAATGGTGGTGGATATAATGTTTTGATATGGTGTGGTGTCCAAGCAGTTAAGCTACTGGGCTTGTCAATCAGAAGGTTGGCAGTTTGAGACCCAAGTACCACATAGGTCTCAAACTGCCAACCTTCTGAGCAATAAACCCCATGTCTTAACTGCTTGGACACCATGCCATATCACAATTTTATATCCACCATCATTTTGGACTGCTCGAGAGGATGTATTACTTGGATGGGGTGAGCTCCTGTTCTTGCCCCAGCTCCTAGCAGTTCGAAAGCATGCAAATGCAAGTAGATAAACAGGTACCACTTTGGTTGGAAGATAATAACATTCTGTGAGTCTTGGCATGTAGTCATGTTAGCCACATAACCACAGACGTGTCTGACTCCATTGGCTGGGAAACAGAGATGAGCAATGACCTCTAGAGTTGGATACAAAAATGTTACTTTTCTTTGTCGGAAATATGCTACACTCTGTTTTATTACAGACTGTTCCTCTTATGGGTGTAGAATTCACATTTCCCATAAAAAGAAATTGAGTAATTGATTTGAATTAATTATTGATGGAAGAAAACCAAGGAGAAATTCCAAGAAGCAAAAGTATTTCTATAACATGAGTATTCTCCTACTGTGATATTTATGATTTCCTTTTAAAAGATCATGATAGTGATAATTTGATACCATTTTTTAAAAATCTCCCTAATTTTTAATATTCCAAACTATTGTATGATGAGGCTATACATTGTCTGAAATATGAACCTGCATTGGAAAGAGTACCTTTACCATCTGCCAGTCTTCCCTTGCCAACAGCTTTCCTGAAATTTTACTATGATCATTGGTCAGCATTAACAGTTTCAATAGATGTAATGTTAAACATATAATAATATGTTTAAAATTTGTTTTAAACTGTATTTTTGCTCAAATTTTATTTTTAATGATTACCCTGAGCTACTAAAAGAGTGAGTAGCACACACATATTCTAATTAATTAATTATTAATTAGCATATGATGTGACTATGACAGAAGAGAAGTTACCATATAATCAAACTTTTACAGGAGTATGGCAGTGGCCTCATCACTGGATACAAGACTTGGGAAAAAAATTCAGAACTCTGATGTTATATATGTTGATGGCAGCAAGACTACTCTACGCACAGAAATGAAAGGTCACGTCGATCCCTACAATGGGTGAATGGCTGCAAAAACTGATGGAGTTAGCAGAGATAGCTAAATTGACTGCTCTGATTAAAGAAAAAACAAGCAAACAAATACCTTTATTTCAACTTGGAAACCACTTCTGGATTTAGTGCTTGAGGTGGAAAAAAAATGAAACTTTGACCTTGGGTTTTACCGATTAGATAGATTTGTTCTTATAGAAATTAGCTTTTATTAACTTCTGGTTTGAAGGGCTTTGGCAACAGACAGAAATCCACGATCGTGTGCAGTTTCTGTCTGGGCTCGCCGCTGGAGTGCCCCGAGCCAGCTGGTTTCGGGGCTAAGCCACCCTGTAGAGGTGGTGAAGAGGGGGGAGACCACCAGCAGGGTCAAGGAGAGCCGCATCTCTCCTCCTCAGCTGGTCATTACTCCCTTTTCCGAAGACGGTAGCAGCGGTGGTCAGAAATGGCCACCACAAAGAAGAACTCAACTGGAAAAGAACATGAGGAGGAAGATAAGAAGTGAAAGTTTTGGCTGATCGGGTTAAATTGTAAAAGCAACAACCGAGGTACTCTGGAATTTAAACTTACAAAAAATAACATTGCTCCCAAAGAAGATTCGGAAGAAGTGAAGGAAAGTGAAAAGGGAAAAGTTTGCCTTTTTTCCCCCTTCTCTCTCCTTCCCTATACTGACAACTAAGAGACTTAAATAAGAAATCGGAAAAATCCGCTTTGACATCAATAGGCAATTAAGTTGAAAATAAAACAAAATGCCAAAGGGATAATAAAGATTTCTGGATATTAAAAACTTTCTTTTTCATAAGCAGGAAGGTGGAGAAAAAGAATAAGGGCAGGATCTGGAAGAGGGAGGAGACTGCCTGGAATTAAAAAGATTCTAAAGTAAAACTTCAACAAGACTTCTAAAAGATACATTTTAACTGAAACTTTGCAACTAAATAGTAACTCCAGGAAGAGAAAGTGAAAAAAAAGAGCAAAAAAGAAACAGCTTACGTGTATTTGGATTATTTGGTGATTTTTGGATTTTTGGTTATTATATTTGAATGACTAAAATCAATCGGCTGGTTGTTTAAAAATTTATACAATGGCACCATTTCTGGATGATTTGAAAATGGAACTTAAAAAGTACAAAGAAGATGCACAATAAGAGAAGGGTTGTTTTGGCTTTGTTTTTCAATTCTTAGAAATGGAGATTTGGAACTATGAGAAACAACAAGAAAAGACTGCAAAACAAGAAGACTGGGACAAAGAAGAAGCCATCTTTAATGAACAAGTAATTCTATGTGGGGAAGAAAAAGAAAAGGGGGGAAAGAGAATGGAGAATTTAAGACTTAAAAAAACAACCAAAGAAAAGAAAATAAATCTGAAAAATAAATATAATACTGGAAAGCAACAGAAAAGGGGAATACAGAAGAGAGAAATAGAGGTAGAGAGACAAGGGGGTAAAAAGGGGAGAGAGAAGAAGAGAGGGAAGAAAGAAAGGAAAAGAAATTACAAAGGACTGGAGCAAGATATAGAGAAACAGGAACTATTTAGAGATAATGGGTGAAAATCTAACTGAAAAAGGGATTCTGTAAAGGTACATAAGATCGTATTATTAGTAATAGAAATAACTTTAGAAAATTGGAAACAACGTATGATTAAAATGAGGGATAAAATAGTGTAATTTAGTGAAATATTTGTGAATAAAATAAGTAAAATAAAATAAATGAGAAAATTGAATTAGGAAGGAACGGGAACATTTTAATTAGTCAATGTTTTATAAAATACAAGTGAAGAGGGGCGGGGGAATTAACTATGGAAAGTTTATAGTTGTTCCCATAGAAGTATGATATTTAATTGAAAAGTAATGTTAAAGATGTTAAGACTTTAATGAATATTAATATTAATGATAGAATTGAATGGGAATGGAATGTTGTTTTAATTATATACATTTATAATTTTTTTCTTTTTTTAAGAATACAGTGTGTATTTTAAGAATGTACCAAGCAGAATCCGAATGGAAGTTACGTATTTTATTGAATGTTACAACTTTAGGGAAAAGATATAAAGGCATCATACTCCACTCAGTAACTACAGGAGAAATTTTGTTTAATGAGAAAAGATAATAGATAATTGAAACAGGACAGACAAAAAATATAAATACAATGATTTGAATTGAGATGAGATAATTAAAATAAAATTGAGAAAATTAAAAGAGGGGAGAAGCTATGTAGAAAATGTAAAATAGTAATAAGATGGAATAGAATATAAAAATGAGCATGAACCTGGATTTGTGTCTGCACGAAGCAATGTAACCCAGGATTATGCTGCTTTCAAAAAAGATGTTTATTTGTATTTTTTTTCTCTTTGTGAAAACTCAAATAAAATTTACACACACACAAAAAAAGAAATTAGCTTTTATTATTACAAAAAAGTAAAAAGTTGAGGGTAGATCTTAATAGGGATAGATTTTATTGAGATCTTAATGGGCATAGATCTTAATGAGGGTAGATTTTACTGCACCAAAGGAGAATAGAATAGAATAGAATAGAATACTTTATTGGTCAAGTGTGATTGGTCACACAAGGAATTTTTCTTGGTGTAAATACTCTCAGTATACATAAAGAAAAGGTACATTCATTAAGAATCAAGAATCATAACGTACAACGCTTAATGACAGTCATAGGGTACAATCAACAATCAAATCATACTAGGAAACAGTCAAGTGGAAGGGGATGGGTGATAAGGAGTGGTGAGAAGATTTACAGTAATAGTAGTGTACACTTTATAAATAGTTGAACAGTGTTGAGGGAATTATTTGTTTAGCAGAGTGATGGCTTTTGGGAAAAAAACCTGTTCTTGTGTCTAGTTGTTCCGATGTGCAGTGCTCTATAGCGTCGTTGTTGCATAGCTTTAGTGTCACTCCTCTCGTGTCTTCCATTGCATCTTTCTCCCATCAGAAGAAGAACTGAAAACTGGCAAGGGCAGGAAAGTTTAGTTTTGAATTACCTATTTAAAGAAAACTTCGAAGAAAAATGCTTGAAAACTATTATAAAGATAGGATAGCTTGATTGACTTGAAAAGCAACACCAGTTTCAGTTCAGTTGTTCAGTTCAATTGTTATCTTTCCCCATCTAGGAGAAGCTTTACTCAGTGTATTGCTCATTAGAGTTTGAGAGTACTTTTTTGTCATGGCCAATTTAGGTAGTTCTCAAAAACTACCTAAACTACTGAAAGATTGCCTCTTTCAGTGATTATTCAAAGTTATGACAATCCTAAACAAAACAAAAACAAAAAAAACCCCCTACATTTACGAGCAGTCCTTGAAGTTGAAGTTGTTGCAGCATCCCCATGGTCATGTAATTATGATTTGGATGTTTCACAACAGACAAGCATTTATGACAGTCACGGAATCCTGTGGTCACATTTATTTATTTATTTTATTTATTTGTCAAGCAATTATAAGATAACATGTATAAGTATAAACATAGTTACTAATACATGAAATGGATACATATAAGAAAAAAAACAGTAGGACAGGGATGGTAGGCACGTTGGTGCGCTTATGCACACCCCCTACAGACCTTTTAGGAAAGGGGTGAGGTCAATAGTAGACAGTCTAAGGTTAAAGTTTTGGGGGTTTGGGGAAGAAACCACAGAGTCAGTAGAGTATTCCAGACATTGACCACTCTGTTGCTGAAGTCGTATTTCCTGCAATCAAGTTTGGTGCGCTTTACCTTGAGTTTGTATCTATTGTTTGCTCTTGTATTGTTATGGTTGAAGCTGAAGTATTCATTGACAGGTAGGACATTGCAATGTATCATTTTATATACTATACTTAGATCAGACCGAAGGAGGCATAGTTCTAGGTTGTCTAGGTCTAGAATTTCAAGTCTGGTGGCATAAGGTATTCTGCAATGAGCAGAGGAGTGGAGAACTCTTCTTGTGAAATATTTCTGGACTTTCTCAACTGTATTAATATCAGATATGTAACATGGGTTCCAGACTGATGAGCTGTATTTGAGTATTGGTCTAGCAAATGTTTTGTATGTTCTAGTGAGTAGTGTGATATTACTGGAGAAAAAGCTACGCAGGATTAGGTTAATAACTCTTAATGCCTTTTTGGCTATGTATTTACAATGGGCTCTAGCACTTAGATCATTAGAGATGAGTACTCCAAGGTCCTTGGCAGAGTTTGGATCATCAACAAGGTCTTAACTATTTAGCTTGTATTTTATTTTCTGATTTTTTTTTGCCAATATATAAGACAGAGCATTTATTTGTTGAGGTTTGAAGTTACCATTTGTTTGACCATTCTGATACATAGTCGAGATCTGACTTTCACAGCTGGCTTCTGAAAAGCAAAATCAGTGTGGAAACCAACAGGAAGTCGCAAATAACGGACACATAATATTGTGCTTAAATGACACATAATGATTTACTTAAAAACTATAGTGGAACTGACATTATAAGGGTACATTCATGTGAAGTTTCATTAAAATCACTTAGCAACATAGTTGCTTGTCCCGACTGAAATAGCAATAGCCCTTAGACTTATATACTGCTTCACAGTGCCTTTACAGCCCTCTCTATGTGGTTTTAGAAAGTCAGCCTATTGCCCCCAACAATCTGGGTCCTCATTTTACCCACCTTGGAAGGATGGAAGGCTGAGTCAACCCTGAGCCAGTGAGACCCGAACTGCCGAACTGCTGGCAGCCAGTGATCAGCAGAAGTAGCCTGAAGTAGAGGTGGTTTTAAGCAGGTTCTGACCAGTTGTGGAGAACTGGAAGCGGACATTTTGAGTAGTTCAGAGAAACCAGCAAATACCACCTCTGACTGAAGATTTGACAGTATCCTTCCCTTGCCACACCCACCAAGCCACACCCACAGAATTGGTAGTAAAAGTATTTGAATCCCACCACTGGCCTGAAGTACTGTATTCTAAAGACTGCGCCACTGTGGCTCTTACCAATTGCAATTGGTAAGTGAGGACTACTGGTTTGTCTATTGCTTTTTATATACCCCACAGTTAGTAAGTGCAACCATGAGGTTCTTAAGATAATAATATTAGAATCCCCCACTTCGAAAGTTGAGAACAGGCTGCAGTCTTGGACGAGGGAATCAAACAGTGGTGTTTTTTTGGGGGGGGGGGACTGTTTTCCAAAGTCTTCACCTTAGAAAGCTTTCAAGGGGAAGTGTTGAGGTTCAGTTAGTGGTATCAGAGCATTCTTTGCTTTTGGCCTTGTCTGTGTGTATATGCGTGTGGGAATAGACAATCTATTTGGCTTTCAAACCATTTCTTTCTCTAGCTTAGGAACATTTCTTTAAAGCAAGAAATGGATGTGGAGATAAAGCTGTCTCTCACTCTTAGCTTCTTTCCTGCTGGGTTACAAACATCAGGTTCTTTAATAATGTCAGAGTGGTCTGATCTACATTTAGATTGCTCTATGACTTTTTTCTTTTTGGCTAATATACATTTAAAGTTTCACTGCAGCTGTATAAAAAAGTCATGATATTCTCTACTGCACAAATGATTAAAACTAGTACATAGCATTGATTTAACAGCATTCCAAAATTACTTAATAATTGCCTGCTATTAGGTTTTTTTTAACAAAGGGAATAACTTTTTTCCTTAATTGATTCCTACTTTATTGTTCTCAGAAGTGTATTGATTTTAATAATCTTATACACTACTTCATGAACAATTGCTAATTCTAATATTAGCACAATATCCCTAGAAATTAACACATATAAGTCATTAATTGCATGAGTTACATAGATTTTACCTTGTAACTTTGTTCCTCAGGAAAATGCAGAACAGTTTTGCTCTTCAGCATTTCTACGTGTTCTCTGTTATATGCAACCCCTTGACTCAATTCTTCCTCACTATAGGCGGAGTGATTAAAATGCAGTATTGCAGGCTAACTCTGCCCCCAGTCTGGAGTTTGATCCTGTCCGACAGCAGCTCAAGGTTGACTCTGCCTTCCCTTCTTCTGAGGTCAGTAAAATGAGGTCCCAAATTGTTGGGGGCAATATGTTGACTCTGTAAAGTGCTTAGAGAGGGCTGTAAAGCACTCTGAAGTGGTATGTAAGTCTAAATGCTATTGTTATTGCTACGTTGTTCCATATTGCCTCAGTTTAGATTTGTCCTTTTTTTGTGCTGGTAGACACCTTTAAAACAAAGCATTGAGCTGCAGCTGTTCATTATTCACCCTTTATATTTTCTAAGAAGCTCACAAGAAGCAGGGAACTGAGTAAACACAGCCAACAATATCTATGGCAATCCCATGTAACTTATTGGAGGCCTCTCTCCTTGGCTGTGTTTGTTAGTAATCCTGAAGTTGCAGGATATGATTTCTGAGTTTAGAGGATCAAATGCATAAATAATTCCTTCATTGTGGAAGTGGTTGACCCTAATCCTATGGGAATTGTGTCTAATCTGCCTTACTGGGAAAGACTAACTCCACCTAGTTCTTTACATGCTGCGCGTGCATGTAAAAAACCTTAAGCTGTGCCACCTGGACAGTTTAAATGCGCTGCACGCGGGTGCACAGTGTTTGAAAAGCCTATTTCTTCTGGCTTTTTCAAGCTCAGCTGTGCCATGCAAAGCAGCTGAGGTTGAAAAAGCAGGAAATAAAGTACAGGTAAGAGCCTGGGTGGGCAAGTAGGCCAAACAGCAGCAAACACAGAACCGTTTCGGTGTCTGCTGCTCTTCAGAGCTACCGGTTCTATAGAGCTGGGCAGAACCAGTAGCATCCCACCCCTGCATTACCCATTCTTCCCCCAAATTTAGAAACTAAGATCTATATAATACACAGGTATTCTATGCCATGTGTGAAAGAGCCTGTGGAGAGGTAGTGGATGTATCTGAAATATAGCAACAACTTTATTAAACTTTTGAATTCAACCATGCCTCAGTTTGAGCTTGAATTTTGGTAACTTCACGTGCAGATCTATATTGTTTTCTTAACAAAAATACAGAAATATTTTGTCATAGAGTTTTCTAACATTTTTTTTATTTCCTAGATTAGCTGATGCCCAGAGCTTTCTTAATAGTTTCTCTTCCAAGCAGCAAACTGACCTTGCCCAGCTCTTTCATGATCAGCCAAGGTTGAGAATATCCTGCTGTTACTCACTAGAGCCCTAGAGTCATGGCACAATTGGATTTCTTTTCAGAACAGAAGCCCACTTGCTGTGACTCAACTTCCAGACAACTTGAAGTGGATTTTTCTTTTTAAAGGATATTGATATACATTGAAACTGGTGTGTGAATGTGTGAGCGTGTCTCGTGGGAAAGATTTCTCAAGGTTTCTCCCTTGACGGATAGGCATCATCTAACTGCAGATTCTACAGTTTAATAGCTGTTTGTGAAGAAGATACAGGACTTATTATAGAAACAGGAAAGATAATTCTCAGAGAGTGAAGCATGCAAATCAATTATCTGTGAAACCTGGTGGCTGCTGTGCGTCTTTTTGAACAAGAACTGTGTGAGACAGTGGACACGATCTCTCTGTGGAGAGAGATGGCAGAAATAGCTTTTCTCCCCCTCCCTAGCAACATAAAAGAAAATGATTCCTTAATATTAAATGAGAATTTGCTGAGGTGAATGGGTGGCAAACAGTCTGGAATCTTTCTGGTAACAAAGCTTTCTTTGGACAACACGATCCTCTGGATGGGGCATCATTTCTGTATGTGATACATTTAATGTCTAAGAGCCTTTCTTTTCTTCACCATTGTGGTATCTTGGAACAAGTTATTGTTCAGAGAACTCTGACGACAGCTTGTCTCTTCACTGTCATTTTCCAGCTGTGTTTAATCAGGCATATGTGCACCCTCCTTTTCAGAGAAATATAGGAACTTTATTTTAATTGTAGAAAAAGGAATCTTAATAGCATTTGAAGGTCTTATAAGAATGTGAGGGTGGCACTCACCTGAGTTAGCTTGTCATCTGAGAAAAGAATAGACATTTTTGTGCCTCTGTGTGAAACATTCTCATACAGAAAGAGGTGGATACACCCATTTTTATGCCATTTTAGAATTATTCAGTTTATTTTCTGGTTTGATGTGTGGTGATTTGTATGGAACATTCAAAGAATCACAATACAAAGTGCTCGTTTAATGAGCACTTGTTCAGTGACTGAAGCTATGACAGTGCTAAACAAGTGACTGGTCCTTAAAGTTCTGCTTGTATTAGCCTCCATATGTTCATATGATCACATTCTGGCAACCGGCTTGGACTCATGATGGTTCCAGCATCCTGTGGTCATGTGATCACATTTGTGATCTTCCTTGCTGGCTTCCCACAAACAAAGTCAATGGGGAAGCTAGTAGGGAAAATTATTCCCTTATGTCACTCCATTGAGTCATTCATACTCTCCCCAGTCTGCAGTTGCCATCCCTGGTTCTGCTGCACTTGTGCCATTCCTTGTAGATCACCTGCATATCTTTCTGTGTCTGGAACAGCTGCTTACCTGCCTGCTGACTTGCTCACAATATACCTGGGACTTGCTTAATCACCTGCAATTCTTGTTTAATGACAGCAATAAGGAATGCCAGGACTACTATTACTCCTTCTCCTCCTTCTCCTCCTTCTCCTTCTTCTCCTTCTCCTTCCTCTTCCTCCTCCTCCCCCCTCTTCCTCCTAGCATATTCCTGCAAATGCAGGCTCCACTTTTTGGATCATTGAAAGCAGTGGTGGAATTAAAAATATTTTACTACTGGTTCTATGGGCGTGGCTTTGTGAGTGTGGCAGGTGAAGGATATGTAAAATTTCCATTCCCACCCTACTCCTAGGTGTAGGTTACTGCAAAATCCAATTCTCTCCCCACACCACTAACCTGCTTTTCAGCTCTGTTCTCCTATGCAGGAGCAGAAGAAGACCCAGCCGATCAACTGGGATTCAGGAGGCAGAGAATAGATGGGGGAGGGGCCAGTCAGAGGTGGTATTTTCCGATTCTTTGAACTACTCAAAATTTCCACTACTGGTTCTCCAGAACTGGTTAGAACCTGCTGAATACCACCTCTGATTGAATGCCACATTGCATGGCAGCTGCATCTCTGGGGCACAGGCTCACAGCTTATATATCTTTGTTGATCGTATCTTGCCATCTCTGTTTTGGATGCCCGCGAGGTTGCTGGCCATTGACTTCTATTTGGTAGGCAGTCTTGGCCATGGTGGAAGGTGCTGCTCTCTGGACATATGCATACCAGTGGAGCCGGCCTTCTCTCATCTTTTCTGTAATTGGTGCCACACCAAAATGCTGTCAAATGGTGTCATTTGTGATGTGGTCAGGAAGGGAGATGCCCAATATCCAACAGGGCATTCACATGGAGATAGCTGTCGGTCCCTGTTGTTGCTGCCCAGCATTCAGATACAGATAATCAGAGTTGGAAGGGACTTTGTAGGTCATCTAGTCCAACTCCCCACCCAAGCGGGAGACCCTACACCATTTCTGACAAATGGCAGTCAAATCTCTTCTTGAAGGTCTCAACTGATGGCGCTCCCACAACTTCCGAGGGCAAGCTGTTCCATTGATTGATTGTTCTCACTGTCAGAAAGTTTCTCCTTGTTTCCAGGTTAAATCTCTCCTTGTTCAGTTTCCATCAATTATTCCTTGTCTGACCTACAGGAGCTTTAGAAAATAGTTTGACCCCTTTTTCCCTGTGGCAGCCCCTCAAATATTGGAAGACTGCTATCATGTCTCCCCTGGTCCTTCTCTTTACTAGACTAGCCAAGCCCAATTCCTGCAATTCCGTTCATTGTAGGTTTTAGCCTCCAGTCCCCTAATCACCCTGGTTGCTCTTCTCTGTACTTTTTCTAGAGTCTCAACATCTTTTTTTATAATGTGGTGACCAAAACTGGATGCAGTACTCTAGGTGTGGTCTTACTAAAGCTTTATAGAGTGGTATTAGTACTTCCCTTGATCTTGACTGTATCCCTTTGTGCCATACAGTGCCATATAGTGCCATACAGTGCAACAGGGTGGATGTGGAGTGCCAGGAGTGCCATTGATAAATGATGCAATCATGTGACATTGCATGTTAGCACATTGCTCACCTATGGAAATCCCTGCCCCAATTATCATTGTTAACTGAGGACTACCAGTAACACAGAATGTTAACTCTGCAAGGAACCATTTAGCCCAAAGAAATCCTATATTCACTGTAAGAATCCAAATTAAAATTTATCTGATCCAGCAGAGAGAATCAACCACCATTTTGTTTAATTTTCAAAATTTATATTTTTCTCCTCTCTTCCTCCACCCCCATTTCAATATATTTACCCCACTGAGAATTGTGACTCACATTTAGAGAAACTTAGTTGTGATGGAAATCTATATTTCCTCCTTTATGTAGGGTAAGGTAAATTTTAAGAAGTATGAATCAGGTCATTTTTGGGCAGGGTGTTCCACAGGTCAAATCATTCAAGCATCCCCTATGCAAAGATATGTCATAGTGAACATCATAAAACCCTTGAATTAATCAGGACTTGGTGTAAAAACTAAAGGGCATTGAACCAGAGATCTCTGCTCCTCATAGAACCGTGAGAATGGTATTTCTTCCAGTAGACTATTAGTACTTAAATATCACCAGACTCTTTGGAATGTTTGCATAAATCTCTCTTTCCATGGCACTTTATCAATGAAATGAAAATGAAACAAAACTTGCGAAAGATGATTTACTCTGAGCTGAGTGATTTATGTTCTCTTTGAGTATTTCGAATTCTTCAGAAAATAAAATTTATTTTGCATTAAATATTAAAAACTTCCTGACCTGGAATTAAAGCAGGGAGGTGTAAATGATGTATGAAATACAAGGAACAGTCTATTTTGCCAAAAATATGCATAGATAAGTGAAGAGAATGAGCATATTGCAATTACTATTATTATGGACCATTTGCTGCAATATTTAGATGCGAGGCAAATACTTCCTACTCTCCTTGAATGATGATAAAAATAAGTTAAAGTTCTTTGCTAGGAGCAAACTTTACAGTAAAGGGAAATCACTTCATTTAACATCTTAAACACTGTATTGAATTTCTTTTAAAACAGACTTCCCTTTAATTGTACTCCAACTAGTTTGCAGTTCTATTGTGTAACTCTTTATATCAAATTGGTTATTGTAAATAAGAAAGCCTGATTTTCATAGAAAGGGGAGGGGGGGAGAAAAAATTGGTAAAAAATAACCAATAAACATTGTCCATGTAAAATATCTGCTGCTGTTTTGGAAACATTTTAACATTTATATTTTGTCTGTTCTCTGAAGAGGTCTACCAGAATAATAATTTAGCAATTGGAACATATCTTTAAATAAAAGCCATGAGGAAATAGAAATAAAAGATACTCAGACTATGCCCATCCTGTATTGTTAATTAATGTTTACTGAGAGCCATGTTCCTTCTTGTGAAAGTTTGCGTTAGTCGACAGGTGCTTTGTGCTAGGTAGCTGATAAGAGAAACTGAGATTAGGAGTTTGTTTAGTTTATCATTGAAATATGTTTTCATAAGAGGAGAAGCAGCCCTTAGACTGATTTCAGAAGTGGAAACAGCAACAGCAGGGAATAACATTTTGGGAAGAAATAGAAGGAGATCTTTGATAAAAGGAGCAAGAATGGTATCACTAATTTAGAGGGATCTAGACAATTCTGGCTGTGGAAGATTTGTTGTTCCAGGAAAGAGAACTGATGGCTCATAAACCTAATTCGGACTGTTATCCCACTGAGGGCTTAGTTGTTCCAGGGCAATCTGGAGAAGACTGCTGAAGGGAGTATTTGGATGAGATTTGGGAAAGACTCACTAATGTCCTGAGGAACAGGTTGCACCATAAGACCTTTTCTACTCACTGTGTTGATGATCCCCAAGAACTGAAGACAATAGAAGACATTCTGCTAACTAGAGTTGAAGGAGCAAACCTTTGCCAATATGTTCAGTCCTTTTCAATCTCTAAACTAGCAGGTAAAAATAGATATGAGCCTATGTTGCTGTGAGCAGGGATGATCATGCTTTGTCTAATAGTAAATCATCCATGCTAATTTTTTGTTAAAGAAGGTGCTTACTTTGAAATGTTTTTGTAATAAATGGTGGGAAAGAATCCAAAATAGGTGCTATTCACAATGTTCTTCATCATATCCTGAGATGCCCTTTGATACATTTTTACTTTCTTTCTTAATTGTTTTTCCCCTTCAACATACTGTGTTTCTTTTTATGATAGTTTAATATATGGGGAATGAATCATAAACAATACATCTCATCACTAAATGGATTGGCATAATTATAACGTCTTTCTATTGCATGTTCTGACAAATCAGAATTGGTATAACATGAAATCCAGAAGAACTAGCTCATTTCTCATTAAATTATGTATAGCATCTAGACTATGTTCCAGAATACCTATGATTTCCATGTAGATATTCTAGGATTGCTCATTATTTATAAGAGAAGTATTCCCAGCAATCAGAAAATTTGTAAAGTAACAATTCTAGAAAGAACAGACCAACAGTTTGCTCTGAACAGAATTTCTACTGCAAAAATTCCTACCACTTTCTAGTTTTTGATTTGATTCCTAACCTGATCATATCCTTGAATCATGGTCTCAAATATGTTTTTCTTTCAGGGGAAATCCTAATATTTTTGTTCAGTTTCATTAATATGTTCATCAACAAAAACAAAGCTAGCTTGAAATTCATAATGAATCTCTTCAGTAAAATATTCTGTTCTTCTCCACTACAGCTTTAAAACATACTATTGAGACACATTAGACTAGCATAATTTTAACAGCAGGAAAGAAACCCACAATGATATAAACATACCCACAAATAGGAAGCCCTTAGATAGCTTCCTACAGAGGACTAGCTCATTACACAAAGTGGAGGTAATATAATGAAGGCATATAGGAGCATTTAAAAAACCCAATAACTTTCTTAAAGGAGAAAATTATTAAAGAATCTTTCTTTTTTCTTAAAGAGAAAAAGAAGAAGAGGAGGGAGGGAGGGAAGGGAAGGAAGGAAGGAAGGCCATTTCTCTGTATCTTCAATAAACTTGTTAAAAAAGCCTCCAGGATTTTAAAGTCCAGTCACTCATGGTGAAATGAGCAGGAGGAAAGGAGGTGTTCTTGCTATTTCACACATGTTCAACTGAAATGGAAAATTTTTCATACAGATAGACCTTGCTTACTGATGTTAACTGGGATCAGAAAATCTGTTGTTAAGCAATGGGGTTGTAAGTCATAATGTCACGTGACCATGTCAATGTATGACAGCAGTCACAGCAGTCCCAGTTGCCGTTTTTAGGTGAATCCTGTGTGGTTGCCACACCCTATAGTCACATGATTGCCTGACAAGATTGCTGACTTCTCTATTGACTTTGTTTGTCAGAAGTGGGTAGTAATGTTGCAAATGGTAGTCATGTGACCATGATGATAGCAACATCCACAGCACTTAGACTTATATACTATTTCATAGTGCTTTACAGTCCTTTCTAAGTGTTTTACAGAGTCAGCATATTGCTCCCAACAATCTGGATCTGCATTTTACCAACCTCAGATAGATGGAAGGTTGGAGTCACGTTAAGCCACTCAGAATTGAAGATCTAGAGCAGTGGTTCCCAAAGTGGGTGGTACTGCCCCCTGGGGGTCAGTGGGATGCCTTAGGGGGGCACTAAGAGGCAAGGGGGATGGCAGGGGGTGCTAAGAGGTGGCAGGGGGTGTTCGAGGCACCGGCCCTGCAGGTTCACTCATTGACTGTAGCACTGCTCCAGAGCCAGCGTCTCCAATGCGGAAGCGGTGGCAGTTATGTGCCGCTGCAGCAGAGTTCAATGCACCGTCCCCCTGCCACCTCATAGTGTCCCCAAGGGGGCCAGCGGAGGGGCGTTAAGAGGCAGCAGGGGGGCATTCAAGGTGATGGTCCTGCAGGTTCACCCATTGACTGTAGCACTGTTCCGGAGCTGGCGCCTCCAATGCAGAAGCGGTGGCATGTTATGTGCCGCCGCGGCAGCATTCAATGCACAGTCCCCCTGCCACCTCATAGTGTCCCCAAGGGGGCCAACAGAGGGGCGCTAAGAGGCAGCAGGGGGGTGTTCGAGGCATCAGCTGGCCCTGCAGGTTCACCCATTGAGGCGCCAGCTCTGGAGCGGTGGTATAGTCAATGGGTGAACCTGCAGGGCCAGGGCCTTGGATGCCTCCCTTCCATCTCTTAGCATCCCCAAGGGGGCCATCAGAAGGGCACTAAGAGGCGGCGGGGGTGGCGTGTCAAACGCTGCCATGGCAGCATGTAATGTGCCACCACTTCCGCATTGGAGGTGCCGGCTCCAGAGCAGTGCTAGTCAATGGGGGAAACTGCAGAGCCAGCCGGTGCCTCGAACGCCTCCCTGCTGCCTCTTAGCCCCCCTCTGCCAGCCTCCTTGGGGATGCTAAGAGGCAGCAGGGGGATGTTCGAGTCGCCGGCCCTGCAGGTTCACCCATTGAGTGTAGTAATGCTCCAGAACCATTGCCTCGAATGCAACAGCTGGGAACCAAAGCCGCTACCACTGCTTTCCCAAAGTGCCACTGCTGTCGCATTCTGTCTGTCTGTCCATCTGTCCGTCCATCCATCCATCCATCCATCCATCCATCCATCCAAAAGGTCTGTTTGCCTGCCCGTCTTCCTGCCCACCTCCCCCCCTGCCGGTCTGTCTGTCTGTCTGTCTCTCTTTCCATCCATCCATCCATCCATCCATGTTCAAAGCGCTGGCCCCCCAGGCACATTGGGAAAATAGAGCAAAGCCAGTCTGAGAGGGACAGAGGGAGAGAGGGAGGGAGGGAGGGAGAGAGAGAGAGAGAGAGAGAGAGAGAGAGAGAGAGACCTGATGCATCAGATTGAATGAGGCCTAGTTTAGACTGAGGCCCTTTTCCACATTGAAACATCTTTGCCAGCACATTGCACCCTCTGGCTTCTATTAAAGGTTTTGTGGACGAAACATGGTCAAGACTATCAGGAAGCTCTCACATTTTGTTGAGGCTTTAAACAGGATCCATAGGACCAGATCTCCACCTGAAAAATTACTTTTCCCCAATGTATTACAGTGCCAATTCTGAAGAAGGCAAAACCAAAATGTACTGATAAATTACAAGGAGAACACATGCACGCACACACACACACACACACACACACCCCTTCTAACCCTGTTAGAGCAGGTGATTGGACTAGAATAGACACCTCATTATCTTTCTCCTCCCTCCCTCCTTCTTTGTTTCTTTTTCTTTCTGTCCCTTCCTTCCATCCCCACTTTGTCCCTTTTTTCCCCTTTCCTTTTCTCTTTATTTTCGTCAGAGAGAGAGAGAGAGAGAGAGAGAGATCTGTTCCAACCCCTCTCTCTCTCTCTCTCTCTCTCTCACACACACACACACACAGTCAGGGGTGGGATTTAGACCCCTGATCTAAAGCTGTCAAAACTCCAAAACCTGGTCAAGTAGCTCTGGGGAAGCCAGTTATAAATTAGAACAGTTGCTAAACAACCAGTCATTAAGTGAGGACCACTTGTATTTGGTTTGCCAGTCACCTGGCCATGCCCACCCAGTCACATGACCAGCAAGCAATGCCCACCCAGTCTTGTGACCAGCAAACCACACCCTCAAATTTGGCCACACCCACAGAAATTTGAGGCACCGAGGATGAGTTTGTAGCACCAAGGGGGCAGTGGACCTAAAAAATTTGGGAACCACTGATCTAGAGTGAGCAGTGAGTTAGCCCTTCAGTACTGCCTTCTAACCACTGTGACACCATTATGATGCAACTGTTGTAATACAAGCCAGTTGCCAAGTGCTCCAATTGAGATCATGTGACTGCAGGGATGCTCCGATGGCTGCAACTATGAGGATTGGGTGTAAGTACCCCTTGTTCAGTCCTGTTACAACTTCAAATGGTTGCTGAACAAATGGATGTTAAACAAGGACTACTTATAGAAGGAAACAAGCTGCAGTACTACCCAGTGCAGTACTTTTATTGCACTATACAAAGTAATGCAGCCATTATCACATAAATAACCAGGGTGCCAATATATTCTTATGCAAAAGATGCCCAATCTATAAAACATAAGGTATTTTGAAATATCAATCTCTTTTGTACTAGCAACAGGATATTAGTGCAGCATGGGATTCCATTTGTAACATTGGGATTAAATGCAAGGAAGTGGAAAATTGGAATAGACCGGAATTCATGTGAAGTAGTGAGAGCAGCTGGCAGCGTTATTACAGCAAGGGAATAGAAAAATAAGGAGAAGAATTTCTTTGTATTAACTAAACCCCTCCAAGATGGTTAAAATGCTCAACGGACTATCTTTAGACAAATTGATATTCTTGATCTGATTGCTTCCAGTTTAGCTGGTGGTTATTACAAATGCAATGAAGCACCAAATTAAGGTTAGGTTAAGTGACATGGAAGAAAGAAGTCTGATCCTTTTGTTAATATAGGAAGGAGTAATCTGTGTTGTAAAAGAAAGCACAGGTGTTTTGATTTTATTTTGGAAAAGCAGAAAAATCATTAATAATGTTGAGAAACATTATGGATAACATATGATTTCAGTATTAATTCATGGTAGTTTCATTAACTCCCAACAGGTTACTTGTTCAAAGAGGAAACAGATCGTTCTTCAATTCTCTCCCTGACTATCAGAACTTCAAATACTGGTCATAAACCCCTTTTGGATCAAGAGTAACTTTAAAGTCACTAAATTATGGTCATAAGTCAAGGCCTACTTGTAGAAAGGTAACAACACCCCTAATTTCTAAGCATGTATCATGAACTATACTTCATGAAACTTTATGCCACAAAAACGTCTTCGTCTGTAAGGTGCCCCAACACATTTTTTGATTGTTGTACAGTAGTCCTCGACTTGCGACCACAACTGAGCCCAAAATTTCTATTGCTAAGTGAAACATTCATTAAGTGAGTTTTGCTCCATCCTACAATCTTTCTTGCCACACTTGTTAAGAGAATCACTGCAATTGTTAAGTGAGTAACTCAGTTCTTAAGGGAATCTGGCTTCCCCATTGACTTTGCTTGTCAGAAAGTCGCAAAAAGGCGATCCCATGACATTGGGATTCTGCAACAGTGATAAATATGAAATATGCCAAGCATCCAAGTTTTGATCACATGATTATGGGGATGCTGCAATGGTCTTAAGTGTGAAAAATGGTTCTAAGTCACTTTTTTTCAGTGCCATTATAACTTTGAGTGGTCAGTAAATGAACTGTTGTAAGTTCCAGGACTACCTGTGCCAGGTCTAGATATTTTTGTCATAATTGTGAACACTATAATCCCATTTAAAAGCTTCCCATAAAACTGGCTGTCGGATTTACTGCTCTACATATGGGAGTGAGTGCTTGAACTATACCAAAGGGGAAAACCTCTCTCTGGAAGCCACAGGATAATGATTACTTCTTTATTTGTTTCCTTCGGGGTAATTACTGAAAACTATTGCAACTGCTGTCATAGACTTAAAATATTTGAGATGATGGCCAGCTCACTCCTGAAAAGTTCTTGGTGCGCCGAAAGATAAAACAGTGTTAAACACTAAGCTTGTATCAATCTACCCAGGCTCCTCCTGAACTCCTGAGACTGGCACAGCTGTGAATTCATTAGCATACCTGGCAACCGGGAGAGATTCATGTAAAAAAAAACACACACACACACACAAAACTTACTGTCATTGTATTAGCTAATGAGTCCTCCAGTGCTTTATAATGTAGAAAGAGTTTTGCATTTTTTTTTTCTAATTTGAAAAAAGTACCAGAGATACAGGAAGAGGGGTCGAATAAGGAATTCGGTATCTTTGCACAATGAAGAGATATTTTACATGAACAATTCATCACACAAAGGCAAGGCTGAATCCAATACTAATTAGCATTTAATTGACTTTGCAGGAACATTCTGCTGTTTTCAACTCCTCTAATTATGGAACATTCATTATGAAGCTACATCTTCTTTAAAATTGACCATCCTCCAAAGTACAGTTTTCATTGTAAAGCTTCAAGGCCTCCTGTGTGAATGAAATGTGCTGGGCCTGTTTACAAAATAAATAAAATAAATAAATAAATAAATAAATGCTTAATCAGCACAGGCATCTGTCTGTCAGAGAATAATTAATAAACAATAAATCCTTTCGTTTCTGGAGTGGGAAGAAGAGATGCTAATAAAATGAATGAGCCTTTAATTATAAGATCTGTGCTCTAACAGAAAAATTGTATACTAAAAAAAGGATGCCTATTTTCTAAACCCTGTCTTTCCCTAGTCACCCATAGATGGTTGCTGTTGACAGCTAAATTGCAAAAGCAAGTTAACAGGCTCACATTTCGTCCCATTACAGATGTGGGGTTGATGGAGAAAAGTCAGCTGAATCCTATCCTATCTGCCTTTCCATGGCCATGTTGTATCAAGTTACATGATAATGTGCACAATGAGAAGCTATGCAGGGCCATGAAAACAAGCCACAGTGTTGGAGAATGTTATTGGTTATGTACGCTGGACAGACTTGTCAAGTTAGCTGACAGATTTGATGGAAGATGTCCAATTTTGGCCTCAGGACGAATAGCATAGTACATCAAGCCTATTTCCTGATACCTGAATCCACATGGTAAGATATGAAGTCATGGAATCCTGCTTATATCCAATTAAACAACTGTAAATGGCTGCAGCATAGTCTTCTCAAATGACCAAGTTCAAAAAGGAAAGAAAAAGAATATCAGAATAATAGAATTGGAAGGGGCCTTGGAGGGCTTTGTTTTTTGTCAACCCCCCTGCTCAAGCAGACCATATACCATTTTAGACAAATGGTTGTCCAGTCCCTTCTTAAAACCCTTCAATGTTGGATCAGAGAATAATTCTGCAGGCAAGCTGTTCCTGTTGAGGTAATTCCCTGTTAGGAGAATGAGTGCACACAGGGAGATGTAGTGAGAGTGGTGAAGAATAACACACAACCAGCACACAGATACACTGTATAGTAAAATGTAGGTTTTTACTTCCAGGAAATGGTTAAGCAAAGTTCAACAAACAGTCCAAGTCATACACAGTTATAGCAGTCAGTTTTCAGTCCAGGGATAATCCAAATATCAAAGTCCAGTATCAAAAACAGTTCAGTAAATAGACTCACATCAAATCCAAGAATAATGACGATCAGCAACAGTCAATAGGGAAGGAAATGCAGGAACAGCAACACTCTCAACAACAGGACAAAACAACCCGGGTTTCTGGCTCCATCTTATGGCCATTTGAGGAACCACATCCAATTACAATTTTAGCATTCCCTTAAAGAGACAGTATTAAAATGTCTATCCTGGTTTATATATTTTCCAACCCAACTGTTAGGTGACTTACATTCCTAACAGTTCCACTGGTTGATTGTTCTTATTGTCAGGAAATTTCTCCTTAGTTCTAGGTTGCTTTTCTTTTTGTTCAGTATCTATCCATTGCTTCTTGTCTTGCGTCCTGGTACTTTGGAAAATAGTTGACCCCCTCTTCTTTGTTACAGCCCCTCCAATATTGGAACGGTGCTATCATATCATCTTTTAGTTCTACTTTTCACTAGACTAGACAAACCCAATTCCTGCAACTGTTCTTCATATGTTTAGCCTTCAGCCCCCATCTCCCCGAAAAATCATCTTTGTCACTTTTCTTGGCATTCCTTCCAGAGTCTCAACATCCTTTATTTTTTATTGTGGTAACCAAAATTGGATGCAGTATTCCAAGTGTGGTCTTATCGAGGTATTATCAAGCAGTTAGTATTACTTCTCATGATCTTGATTCTATCCCTCTGTTAATGCAGCCTGGGATTGTATTGGCTTTTTTGGCAGCTGCAGAACATTGCTGGTTCATATTTAAGTGATTGTCCACTTTCAGAACTATCTAACTAAGCCTTCAGAAATTTCTTCTTCTGCTGATGAGATGGGACTAAACTGTAGGCAAATCCTCTGAGCTGTATGTGCTTGACTATGCCAAAGGACCAAAGCTTTATGATTACCCCACCTATATTATTATATTGCTCAGTGAAAGAGATGAGAAAGACAAAAGTTAATGCATTTATCACCTGAGGCTTCAGAAAAGACTCAAAGGACAACTTTTTGATTTGCCAGTGTATGTCACACAATCCACTAAGTATGGCTGGTTGATGAATTCTGGGAGTTAAGTCCACAAGTCTTAAAATTGCCAAGTTTGGAGACCCCTGGACTAGAGTATGAGGAACAGATGGTTTTGTACACAAATTACTTTGCTTCACATGTGACCATCCATGAGTATAACAGGGAGAGGCTTCAGCAATTAAGCCTATCCCTCTAATCACCAAACAAATACATTTTCTGATGACATATCAAATAGTTTGCAAAGATAATTTAGAGATCTGAAGGGCCAGTTCCTTTTCTACTACAATGAGAGATAACACTGCTAACAGACACCATTTTCAGTGCTCACCAATACCATTTTTATATCCATTCTTTTAGGATAGGAGCAACCTTGATATATGTGGCTTTAAATTTTTGAGAGCAGCATATAAAATGGAAGAACTAATGTCATTCCACATCATTTTAAAACTACACTAGTCCTGTCCTCCAGATGAAGCCAGCTGATTTTTATCAAGACTTGAGAACTCTTCTTACAAGAGTTATGTGAAGCTTTGAAAGAGTGCTTCACTTCAACAAAGTTTTGAATGATACCTCCTATGAAGCCATTTTGCAGAAGTGGTAGAGATTGCTTCATTGACTGATGTGAAGTAATGTGATATGTTCTGAAGATCCTCTCAGCTTTTAAGAATTGTATTGGAGTGGAGGGGCATATATCTTATTCAAAAAAAAAGTAAAATCATTTTACAGAGTTCACACTATGAAAGAATTCTGAGAGAGAAACCATTTTTTGGTGAAGGTTGAGAGAATTCTTCTTCTGTGGCTAGGAAAAGAGATGGACTCTTGCAAAGAAAACAAGATTTGTCTTTCATACCAGCTAACCAAACCAAAGCAGTGGCTTTTGCATTTTAATGCATACCAAGACCAAAAGCACACACAAGTTTCAATAGCAAGAAATACCACAATAGTTCAGCACCATCTCTTAAAAACTTCATGCAATAGGAACGATAATTTACCTTCTATGAAGACAGTCAGCCTATGTGTGAAGAAGACAGTTGGTCTTCCTTTAATTGTCCTTTTTTATCTGACCAGTGTACCTACAACATTCATTCTGCACATACACTACCTGTAGTGGATCTCAGAGGTCACACATGCTTTCCAATTCAGGTCACTGACTGGACCCCCAAAACATCATCCTTGACTTTATACAGCTAGAAATAGGGATGTGGCATTCAAAAGTTTTTCATATATGCCTTTTCATTTGCAACTACATATATTTTGAATATCCAATTTTCTAACATTCTCATTCTCAATTCAACACAGCAACAGTTGTCTTAGGCATTCTAGTAACAAGCTGCTTTGTAGACAGTGTTTTGTAAGTTAAAATTTGAGAATTATCTAATTATACCACCTTTTAAGGTTTGGTTAAAATCAAAGAAGCAAAAAAATATAAACTAACAAGACCGATCATAAACATTTTACAATGTCCTTTATTGTTTATTTTTAATAATAAAATAACATCTGTAATTATTTGCATGAAGTCATCTGCCCAGAAACATGTCTATCTACATGTTAGTAAAACAGGAATGCTTTATGAGTTGACATTCATCTCCCCTCACTTCTTTGTGGTACTCCACACAGGTGGTAGATGTGCTTCAGGAACAGCTTGGCCAACTGGTGGGCTGAGGGTAGTCTGCTGCAAGGTTTGAAGTGCACCTGCTGGAGAATAAGTCTATTACAGACCAGATCATCATATTCCCCCAGCAACTCCACTATGAAGTCCATTGCAATCTCCTCCCATGGCTTCATTGGCTCTCCCACCCAAGTACTAACAAAATGTTTTTAAAATTCTCCATCTTTGTTAGACCTTCCCTTTCATTGCTGACCTTAGGCTTGATGGCTTCTGGGCACAAAATGAACAAAGAACCATAATCGGTCCTGCAAATATACATTTTATCTGATATATTGTTATGACTTATGTTGAAAAAATATGTTCACTTTGAATGGGTCCTCTGCAGCTACTAGCTGATACTCACAAAGGTCAACATGAAATTTCTTCATTCACAACATGAATCATTTTTTAAAACCCTGAAATATATTCCAAGACTGACCTATTGCAACAGCATTTTCATGAATGGAGCTGTGCTGATTTTTGGCATCTTGTAAATTATTAGAAGAGGTCTGGAGAAATCCTACAGTTTTACATGGATTGGTTAGTGAAGACTGCATGGTTTGTGAAAATCCAGTAAACGGGCTCAAAATTTGGGGAGAATTTGGAATACAATAAAAAAGAGTAATTTCTGCAGCTAAGTTTTCAGAGTTCTAGTTTTTGTTATCTCATCCTTTTCTCCCAGGTATTTTAGTATTTTTTTTTAGTATTTATTTGATTTGTCAATCTCTTACAAGATACAGGTATAAGAATAAATATAGTTTTGAATACATGAGATAAATACTTATAAGAAAAAAACAATAGGAAAGGGACGGTAGGCATGATTGGTGTGCTTATGCACACCCCCTACAGGCCTCTTAGGAAGGGGGTGAGGTCAATAGTAGAAAGTCTAAGGTTAAAGTTTTTGGGGATTGGGGAAGAAACCACAGAGTAAGGTAGAGTATTCCAAACACTGACCACTCTGTTGCTGAAGTCGTATTTTCTGCAGTCAAGTTTGGTGCAGTTAACCTTGAGTTTGTATCTATTGTGTGCTCTTGTATTGTTATGACTGAAGCTGAAGTATTCATTTGCAGGTAGGATATCGCAATGTATGATTTTATATACTATATTTAGATCGTACCGGAGGCAGCGTAGTTCTAAGTTTTCTAGATCTAGAGTTTCAAGTCTGGTGGCATAAGGCATTCTACAATGAGTAGAGGAGCGGAGAACTCTTCTTGTGAAATATTTCTGGATTTTTTCAATTGTGTTAATATCAGAGCATCATCGGGATCATTTGATATTGTATGCAAAATAATTAAAAAAACATTTTAAAACTCCCAGGAAGTTTCTCATTTCTGGAAAAGTTGATATGGCATGATTCAGGACCAAATTAAGGCAGTGGGTAGCTTAATGGATCTTCAGCCCTTGATTGCTGTGCTGTAATCCTAGCTTGGATATCAATATACCACTCATTTATATTTGCATCAATAGAATAGCCCTGGCCTTGCAAGTTTGACATACCCAGTCCATTTCTTTCAGTGGTGCTTAAAATTCTATGAATCAAACCAATCAGTAATTAATTTTTGACTTCCAAAAGTGTGTGTTTTGGGGACTCAAGCATCCAATTATAACATTGTATATACAGCAAATGATCTGGATGACCTGGTCTTTTTTATCGTTATCTAGGGTTGTATTCCTAATCACAAAGAAAAAAAAATGAACTTTCCTTTTTTTTCATGATTCCATCCCTGCTAAGGTTCAAAAGAAAGCAATTTATTCATTCTGCGGCACTCAAATAATGTATTGTATCATCCTTCACACACTAAGTGGTTCATCTTGGAATCCTATTTTGCAAAAAACTTAACAACTGAGAGAATGGCAATGTCATCTCTCTAAAGCAACACCTCCCCAACCCCCCCTCCCCCACGAGAGTTGTATAGCTCTGCCCTGTCTTTGTTCAAATGGTCCTTAAAAATGAGGTTTCCCTCCAGGCCTCCGGCTAGGATGAGTGGTGGGCTCACCTTATGGAATAATATGTTGTCCTGAATTAGAATTTTATTTTTTTATGTGAGAACAGCCATGAATTCCTACCACTCATTTGTTCCTGCAGAATCCCTGATAATTTACAGTGCCTGTAAATTCCTCAGTTTTTAAAAAATTGAACAAGACCTTGAAGGATGTTCATATGCAAGCTCTTCTATAGCAATGCTCAATAAAACACGATGACAGGTTTTTGGCTTAGTATTTGATCTGTGCAAAAATATTAGCGTCCATTTTCATGAAATGATTCAAGCTGTTGGACTGATTCAACTTAATGAAACAATCTGGGACATGGACTGCTGGTACCAGAGCTTAAACAATATTCTGATACTTACTGGCTAAAGCTCCTAGCCACCTCATCTCCCTCTACATACTGTGGTCAGTGGATGCTAATCTTGATGTCGAAACAAACACTAGAAATCCTACAGAAGTCTTTTAGCTGATTTCTCAGGCACACACAGCATGATTCCCCTTGCTCTATGGTGGAGGTGGCTGAGCCTGTAAAAGCATTTGGCCAATGCTATAGAACTACTGTATCATTAAGCAACTTTGGTATTTAAACAGGGACCATTAAGGAATGGCACACTACTACCATCACTATCCTGCACTGTCCTCCATATGCTCATCATGGCTTTTAAAGGTTGTTCAGAAGGCTGGTCTGGTCCCAAATAGTTCCCCCCAGTGGCCTCCTAGTTTTTTTTCCTACTGATGTAGACCAGGGGTACCATATCTGGACTGAAAAAAAATCTGTGCATCCACCTGAGGACTGCAAAGTGATGTTCCTGAGTTCCTTTGCTGCTGTTGAGTGGTCCTCTGAAATTCTGAAGCACAGATGTAGATGAAAGGAGCTCTGAGTTAAACAGAAAGTTTCAAGGTTCTTGGTGCATCTCATGTTGGAACAGAGCAGAAGAGCTGAAGTGGTATGCCACTCTGGTGACAGCATGGGGAGATCCTTAAATCAAGGCTCTGTTCATGACAGCTGGGAGGGACAGACACATCTTGGATGCTGTCTGAGCAACTGAAGTCAACAGACATGGATATGAAGTATTATGTGAATTTTTGAAGCACTGCCTTTTTTTTTTGACTTTCTCACAGATAATGTTGCAATTCCAGTGGAGGAATGTTGAGGTGACATTGAATGGTCTAATGAGTTTACCAATAGTGATATGACTAGTTGGCCAATTAGGTTTTTTTTTATCACTAACTTCTCTGCCTGTCAACATTAGGAGTGGCATTGCTGTCAATGCTTTGGCTTTGTTCATTTTCTCAGCTCTCATCTTCTTTAATGTGAACAGAAACTTAATTTTCTGTACTTGTTTTATTAACACATCTGAAAATTGAATCTCACTTTTAGCCCTCTAACCCAAGGTTGATCAGTTTTTGGTCAAGCTTTTTAATTTCTGCAAGATGGAAAAAGATTAAGAATAAATGACTAAATCCTTGATTAAGATGACTTAAATATTAACCGCTTTTAAGAATGAGAGTGTTGTAGCATATCAGCACAAAATGTCTCAACAGGAGAAAACAAATCCAGTCTATAAAGAAATAATGTTGATGTTTCAATGTATTAAGGAAGATATAACAAGGAATCATAAGGAGATGATGGAATTGATGCAAGATACAGTGAGTTTAGGAAAATCCCAGCAAATGACAATAAAAAATGAACAAAAAATTCAGGAAATAGAGGAGAAACCAGAAAGTGTTGAGGAAAAATCAGAGGAGATAATTCCAAAATGATACAACTAGACAAAAAGATAGAAAAGATAGCAATAATTTCAAACACAGAACAAATAAATATTTTTTAAGAATTCAAAATAGAATAGAGAGTAAAGAGAAAGATTATTTAAAAATGATGGGGGGAACTGAGGATGGGTATTCTAGAGATCCAACAGCAAGAGACAGATGCTGTGGCAGCAGAAATATTTAGATTAAATAAAAATGACAAAAGAGTTACAAGATATCAGAGGAGAAGCAGGACAGATTCACACACACACACAAAAAAGCTGTGGGTTCGTGGCAACTGCCAGCAAGGACTGCAAGCTTAGAAGCGACCCAACTGTGGGTGAGTGTCTCCCCTGGCTCCTTATAGATCAGTGGTGCATTTTTCAGTGGGAGGAAGGAGCAGGTGAATGGCTCAAAGATTTACTGTGGACTCGAGTCAGAAACAACTTAAAAAGCGAAGACTCCAGAGCAGAAGGGGTGAGTGTGGAGATTAAGCGGCAGCAGCTTAATTTATGTTTTTACCCTCTAACTCTGGAAGTTAAATGGCAGCTTGAGAAAAGAGTGATTAAAGGAGGAAAAAAAAGGGGGGGGAACTAGATGAGAAGAAGAGGTGTGAAGAAGGTTTTTATTCAGGAAAACTGCCTTTTGAAACTGAGATTGATTGTGCATTCTGATGATGGAAGAACTGGAATGATGTCTACAGTTTCCATTTAAATCAAATCATCAAAAATCATTCTAAACGGCCACCAATCGGGGAGAACAAAGGAGACTCATGGAGAATTGATAGTGTCCATATAAATCACCCAGCTCCATTTAAATCACACAGCTGATTAGTCAGCCTGAATATAAATTCCCACTCAGCTGATTGGACAACCTCCAGTAAACCCTCACCCAAATCTCATCCTTTCCAAACTCCAAAGTAGATGATTGGTGAGCTCATTCAAATCTTCTCCATAAAAATCTATCAAACAGCAATGCTTCCTCTTTAAAACAAAAACAAAACAAAACAAAAACCAAAAAACTATGGCTTTAAGGAAAAACAAAGGAACTTTACACAACAAAACTCCAATAATTTACTACCTCCACTATTTCAGTACCTCAAGACCAAATATTTAAAGATAATGCTTTGTCTATAATAATTGATTTATCATATAATAGTATAATAATTAATTGTTAAATGACCACTAATTTACTGATTCATTGAACTGATAGAGATTTAATACTGTATCATTGATTATCTAGTCGACTGATTGATTGATTCTTAGTAACTGTCTACCTATCACATTAATTAGCTATTGTAATTGTTTAGTGTACTATTGTCATTGACCATGCCAGCCAGAAACTCCAGAAACTCCAAATCCTCCACTACCAAACAACAACAAAAATAATATCTCTACCAATCACCTCCCAGACTCCTGTACATGCTTTACCACAGTAAGAAACTATCATGTTTACCTATCAGATCGTGAAATCCGTAGAGGAGGTGGTGTTGCTATCTTCTATAAAAAGTCCTTGCACCTAAAAAACATCCAAGTTACCCAAGAGCTTGCTCTTCCTGAGACCATCGTCTGTGAACTGTCCTTAAATATCACATTTCGATTCTTACTATGTTACAGAGCCCCTGATTATGACATCAAACATGTAAACAAACTAAATTCACTACTAACATGGGCAACATCCTGCCCACACACTTTTATCTTTCTTGGTGACATCAATCTACCTCACATTAACTGGACCCTGAAGGAATGTAAAACTGAACCGATACATGCAACCTTCTACAATGCTGTAACAAACCTGGGACTGGAACAACTAGTAACCAACAATACTAGACTTAATAACTGCCTCGATCTCATCTTCCGCAATAGTTTGAATTCAATTTACCGGATACAAATTAAAGAACCTTTTTCCAACAGTGACCACAGCATGATTGACTTTTGTCTCAACATATGTTCACACAAAAATCAAAACAACGATGTGATCCCCAAATATAACTTCAAAAAAGGAACTATGATCTTATAGACAGTGATCTCTCATCCCTTGATTGGCAATTTCTATTCATTGGATGCAATACTGTAGAAGACCATTACAGCATACAGTATTTTTACTTGAAGTCAAAAGAATAATCAAACTATATGTACCAATAACAACTCCCCAAAACAGGAAAAACAAATTACCCATAACAATAAGGAAGCTTCAATCCAAAATGAAATCACTTTGGTGGAAAAACAAATCGGGTCACGTTGCCGATTTCAAAAGCCGATACAAAAATTTATGCCACCAGCTAAAGACGGAATGTACCAATTATCACATTAAACAAGAAGAAAACCTTCTACACATCAATTCCACCCACGCTTTCTACAATTTTGTAAACAACAAACTAAATGACTCAAGGTCCATCCCACCCCTGAAAGGACCTAATGGTAAAGACTGCAATGATGACACTATTAAAGCCAACCTCTTTAACATGTTCTTTGGCTCAGTATTTGTAAACAGCAATGGATCATGCCCAGTATTTCCTAGTCAAACCACAGACAACTACAATGATCTAATACATATCAATTTTACAGAAGACAAGGTTGAAAAAGCACTACACAATCTAAAACCATCTCTATGTATTGGACCGGACGGAATATGTGCCTACTTCTTAAAAAAGCTATCCACTGCCATAGCTGAACCTCTAAGCATAATCTTTGAAAAATCTTTCAGGACCAGCTCCTTGCCAAAACTATGGTCACTAGCCACAGTCATTCCCATCTTCAAAAAGGGAGACCCCAGCCTAGTTGAAAATTACAGACCAATCTCTTTATGCTGTGTCACCTGTAAAGTCATGGAATCAATTATTAACCAATCCATTATCCTCTACTTAGAGACAAACAACCTACTACTAACCTACTACCTCTAACAAATACTTTGGTTTCAGAAAAAAACTATTCTGTAATCTGAAACTCTTTCACTGCAAAAACATATAGACTACACAACTCAATCAGGGCAAAGCAATAGACTCAATCTACATAGACTTCTGTAAAGCCTTTGATTCAGTGGTACATGACAAACTACTCCTAAAACTAAAATCTGATGTATCTCTGGACACCTGTATAACTGGATAGAAGCATTCCTGTCAAACAGACAACAAATGGTCAAAATTGGGAGCGTCCTATCAAATTCTGTACCTGTCAACAGTGGTGTCCCCCAAGGCAGTGTTCTAGGACCAACTCTCTTCATACTCTACATAAATGACCTCTGTGATCATATTAAGAGCAACTGTGTTCTGTTCGCTGACGATGTAAAGCTATTCAACACCACAGACAATATTGCTACCCTTCAAAAAGACCTTGACTATGCATCAGAATGGTCAAACAAATGGCAACTTCAAATCTCAACAAATAAATGCTCTGTCTTACATATTGGCAAAAATATATATCAGAAAATAAAATACAGGTTGAATAGTCAAGACCTTGTTGATGATCCAAACTCTGTCAAGGACCTTGGAGTACTCATCTCTAATGATCTAAGTGCTAGAGCCCACTGTAACTACAAAGCTAAAAAAGCATTAAGAGTTCTTAACCTAATCTTACGAAGCTTATTCTCTGGTAATATTACACTACTAACTAGAGCATACAAAACATTTGCTAGACCAATACTCGAATACAGCTCATCAATCTGGAACCCACATTACGTATCTGATATTTACACAGTTGAGAAAGTCCAGAAATATTTCACAAGAAGTGTTCTCCACTCCTCTACTTGTTGCAGAATACCTTATGCCACCAGACTTGAAATTCTAGACCTAGAAAACCTAGAACTATGACGCCTTCGGTCTGATCTAAGTATAGTATATAAAATTATACATTGCAATGTCCTACCTGTCAATGAATACTTCAGCTTCAACCATAACAATACAAGAGCACACAATAGATACAAACTCAAGGTTAATCGCACCAAACTTGATTGCAGGAAAAATGACTTCAGCAACAGAGTGGTCAATGTCTTGAATACTCTACCTGACTCTATGGTTTCTTCCCCAAACCCCAAAAACTTTAACCTTAGACTGTCTACTATTCACCTCACCCCTTTCCTAAGAGGTCTGTAGGGGATGTGCATACGCGCAACAACATGCCTATCATCCCTGTCCTATTCTTTTATTCTTCTTTTTTTTTTAACAATTTTATTGATTTTCAAAGACAATACACAAACAAACAAAACATAAAATATAAAAACATAGAACATCTTTTCTGAAAGCTGCTTGATCCCCGGTTATAACTCTTTGTACAGACACAAATTCAAATTCATATTCATTTTATATACCATTCCATATCTTATTACCATTTTCAATTTTCTATATAACTTCTCACCTCTTTTATCTTTCTTAGTTTTATTTTATTTATCTCATCTCAGTTCAAATCATAATACTTATTATTCTTTGTCTGTTCTGTTTCCAGCTATCCATTTATTTTTTCTCTTTAAACAAAACTTCTCCTGTACACTGATTGGAGTATAACGCCTTTAACTCTTTCCCCTAAATTTATAATACTTAATATAATACATAACTTGCATTGGGATTCTGTTTAGTACATTCTAAAATTACACAATGTTTTTTATAGAAATTTTTTTTATAGGTATATGATGTAATTAAAACAACTATCAATGCCAATACAAATCTAATCATTAATATTAATATTCATTTATATCTTAAACACTTCACACATTACTTTTCAATTAAATATCATACTTTTATGGGAACACTTATACTTTCCATAGTTATTTCCCCCCCACATCACATATTTTAAATCATTATTTCATTAAAATGTTCCCATTTCTCCTACTTCAATTCATATTTCATTGCCTTCTTTTTCTTCACAAAAATTTCACTAAATTACACTAAATATTTTATCCCATTTTTGATTACATGTTGTTTCCAATTTTCTAACATTATTTCTGAATACAAATATAAGAATACAATTTTATGTACCTTTGCAGAATCCCTTTTTCAATTAAGTTTACCCATTGTCTCTAAAAGAATTTTGTTTCTTTACATCTCGCTCCCCACCATTGATGCTTCTCATCCCTTTCTCCCTTGCTTATTCTTCTCCTTGCCCTTTTTACCCCCTTGTCTCTCTACCTGCCTTTTCTTCTTCTGCTTTCCCCCTTTCTGTTGTTTTCTAACATTGTATCCACTTTTCACCTTATTTTTCTCTTTTTTGGTTGTTTTTTCAAATCTTAAATTCCCCTTTCTTTTCCTCTTTCTCCTTTCCTTCCCCAAATAGAGTCACCTGTTCATCAAAGATGGCTTCTTCTTTATCCCAGTCATCCTGTTGCGCAGTCAGTTTTTCATAAGTGCAAACCGCCATTTCTAAAAATTGAAAAAGAGTGCCAAGAGAATCTTTCCCTTCTTGTTCTTCTTTTTTTGTATTTTTGGTATTCAATTTTCAATTCATCCACAAGTGATGCCATTGTAGAGAGAAAAAGTTTTTCCAAAACAACCACCCAACTGCTTTTAATCAAAGATAGTTCCCCAAAGTTCCAAAATCACCAAACAATCCAAATAAGCTGTTTCTTTTAGTACTTTCTTCTTTCTTCCCTTTCTCTTTCAGGGGTTACTGTTTAGTCACAAAGTTCCAGTTAAAATGTATCTTTTAGAAGTCTTGTTAATATTTAATAGCTCTTTAAAATTCTAGGCAATCTCCTCCTTACTTTCAAATTCTGCTCCATTTTTTTCCCCTCTCCCTTCCCACTTACAGCAAAAAAGGTTTTTTTTTTTTTTAATGTTCAGAAATCCTTATCCCTTTAGCATTTAATTACCTCCAATGTGGGTTTTCCAATTTCTCTTGCGGTTCTATTCGCTGTCATGTTAAGAAGGAGAGTGAAAAGAAAGAAAAACTTTCCCTTTTAAACTTCCATTCGCCATTTGTAAATCTCTGGAAACGATGCATCTTTGGCAAATTTTAAGTTCCAGGGTACTTTAGCTGTTGCTTTATCCCGGTCAGCAAAAAACACTTTCACTTCTTCACAGCTCCTCCTGCACTTTCTTTTTCCGGTTGAGCGCTTCTATGTGGCGGCCATTTCTGACCACCACTCAGCTGCCTTCGGAAAAGGGGGTTTAGCCGGCTAGGGAAGAGAGGTGCGATATCTCTCGACCCTGCCAGATCCCCCCTGCCTTCGCCACCTTCTACGGAGGTGGCTAGCCCTGAAGCCGAGTGGCTCAGGGCACTCAGGCAGCGAGCACAGGCAGAAACCGCACACAGTTGTGGATTCCTGCCTACCCCGAAGTGCTGTAGACTGGATGTCCTCTTTTATTCTTCTTATATGTATCCATGTATTCATAACTATGTTTTTACTTATACCTATTATCTTGTAAGCAATTGACAAACCAAATAAAATAAAAAATAAATAAATAAAACCAAAAAGTTAATAAGAGTTGAAATCCTAAAAAGAGTAAGAGATGATGGATAGACATAGAATACTTTTTAACATGGTGGTTGTTCTAATAAGTGTTAGAAAAAAGAAGTAGAAAGTAGAAATTGGGAAAATATTATTATGTATACTGAAATATAATAGAACATATTACGATTACTATGTACATACACAAATGTTAGAAGTTGAAAAAGTATGATTATGTATATTTAAATGGTAATATCATTACCTGAATTGTATGCAAAATATATTGACCCAGATAATACACGGTTCACTAAGCACTTACTGAAGTTAAAGAAAAGGAATTATAAATAAAAATTTATTTAAAAAAAGAATGAGAGGGGTTGCAAGACTATAACTGCTCCCCTCTCTCTGTTGCATTGCCTCTTGGCATTACCTAGCCTGCTTCTGCTGATTATTAACACAGAATATTTCTAGTAATTTACAACACTGACAAAACAGACTTCTGCCAAGAAGACCAACTTTCCTCAGCTGATCAGCTTACACCCCACTAAAGTTATTGGTAAGTGCGTATTTCTTAGAAGGAGCAAAGGTTCCCATACGACTGTACAATTTCTCCTGGCACCCTGGTGCTAAGTAATCATTGAGAAATCAGAGGTAGCAAAATTAGACTGAGCATTCCTCAGTGTTATGACAGTCTTGGAACCCCAGAATTTTTTAAATAGCTTTTGAAAGCTTTTAAATTGGAAGAGAAGACTTTCTGCCTTTAACTATCAGTGCAACTCACTGTCCTAGCTGGGTAAGTTGTGCTCTTCCTTCTGTCTCTGCATTAAAAATGGTATCAGGGAATAGTTTAAAAATCTATAACGTTGAACTATATCAGATGGAAACTTGGTTATTATCTTTCTAAATAGTCTACTATCTGCATTATTTTTATCCCATTCTGTTAAATAAAATAAAATAAATACTTGCAGACATTTTAATGCTTTTTCATGAAATTCCATGGATTTGTTTTTAAATCAATATTTAAAACAGCTCACTTAAAGTGATTCTGCTTTTTGAAATGTAAGTTCAGGTCTTAGATATTCTGTCAAAGACCCTTAAAGATCTGCTTTGAGTTGATCTAACTGATTGTTAGATAGATGTAAGAAATTCTAAATAATGTTTATAGGGAGAATGGTAGGCATACCATATCGAGGCTGCAAAACTTAGATGACCATTAGATGGTAGCAAAGATGTTAGTTTTTTCTGTCTCTTTGTTGCCATCTAATAGTTGATAGAGGTTTTGCAGCCTAGAGAAAATAACCCTATATATAAAACCCTAAAATATATAACCCTAAAATTTAGTGCAATTTCAGAGACTATGATTATGTTCATAATTCAAATACGATATGAGACACACACACAGACACAGACACAGACTCAGACACAGACACACACAGACTCAGACACAGACACACACAGACACACACACACACACATGAGATATAGAACTTCCTCTAAATTGTCCTTCCAAATCTTTGCAAAATATCCTACAAATTTAAGTATATTTCTTTGTGATCCACAAAGAAATAGGTTGAAAATGAATCTGTCTTCTCACTTTAACCTGTGTGGAACTTGCCATGTTATAATAACTGGAGTGGAAATTGCTGTAATTAAAGCTTTTTGTTAGAGGGCTGTCAAATTCTTTTGTGTGTCTTTTTTGGGGGAAATTAAATCAACCATCTGTTAGCCTTCATTAGGCCTTTCATGAGCAGTGCTATTAAGTACAAGTGAGCACACTAAAAGAACTGTTGACAACTGGGTTTCTTTGGAAACATTGATCAATATTAATAACAAAACTACTTTACCTGAATTTATTATTAATAGAAATTTAAATGGAACATAGATGTGGATTTTTGTGTAGCAGTGCAGTTCTAAAGTAACTAATCTAAATGATGGAGCAAAAGCTTTCTTAGTGGTAGCCATGAATAATAATAATGATGATGATGACACTTTGAATACGAGACTTTCTTTCATGTTATTTCATATACTCTTGGGATCCTGAATAATATTTTGATATAAATAGCTGTGTATGAATAATTATCATTTTTATTTTTAAACATAAGCTACAATCTAAGATATTGAAAGCTGACTTTAACTAAGCTGGACCTAGCCAAATGATATATACATTGATTAAAAACATGCAACTCTACTGGTTATAATAGAGTGAGACTTGCTAATATAAGGAAGGTACCTGAGTGCTAAAGATTTGATTGCACAGGTTTGCAACTGGAAGGAGTTAGAAGCAATGGAAACAGGATTTGCAAAGGTGCTCAAGTTAATAAAGGGAAAGATTAAATAAATAATAAGAAGCTTAGAGTCAGAATCAGAATTTGAGTCCCCTGCCAAGGGAAGTTCGATGTCCCAAAGATTAAAGAGGCAAAGGATGATCTCAGAAGAGTTAGGAAAGATACAAAACACAAAAAGTTACAAAGAGAGATACATTTTGTATCTTTCCTAACTCATACAGATTCTTATACAGATTATACTCATACAGATTCTTATATGGGTTAGTGTGGGAACTAAGCAAGGAGAGAAGCAACCTAGAACTAAGGAGGAAATTCCTAATGATTAGAACAATCAATCAATGGAATAGCTTGTCTGCAGAAGTTGTGGTGCTCCATTACTGGGATCTTTCAAAAAGAGACTGGAAAACCATTTGTCAGAAATGGTGTAGGGTCTCCTGCTTGGGGTTAGACTAGAAGACTTTCCTTATAGCTCTATTATTCCCTTCCAATTCTATTATTCTATGTTCTACATTCACAAAGGGGCTATAGGCATCTACAGGGAAAGGGGAATGGAACAAGTAATGAAATGTGTGTCCTAATGTTACATTACAAACTGGATTTTGTATTCTTGCATGCAATATTGCAGTGCAAAGGGTGAAGCTTCTAATATGAAATCATGATTCAGATGTCAGGATTCCAGCACTTAACCTCATTTAAATCATGAGTCTCGAGCCAAACTTCCAAAACTTCAAAATAATTTATTGGGAGTTAAAAGGTCCAACATTGCTTGGGTGTATTGTAATTCATATTCTCCAATGGGACATATCCATAGCCAAGAGTCATCAATCATGCTCTTCAGTTAGAATTTTGTGCAGCAAAAATTTTGGTCACCTAGTTACTATCTTTGAAATCATTTATTAAATGCAGTTTTGGTTTGCAAGCTGCTGCATTGTTCCCCCTCACTTTCTGTTGGCAACTCTAAAAGACCATAGAAATATTTTATGAGTTGACTACAGGTTTCCTGAGAGGGAACCTGGTAGTGGAAAATAGACAGGTTTTCCAATGTATCCAGAGGGGTTTTATATATATATATATATATATATATATATATATATATATATATATATATATATATATATACAGGATCACAGCTCACCAGCTCAAATTCCCAGCAACTAAGACTAACCTGAGCACAACCAAGCCCCCCCACCTGAACAGAACACACCCCCACCCAATCAGAACACAGTCAACCCTTCAATCAATTAGAACACAGCCAAACCCCCAACCAATGAGAACACACCCCACCCAATCAGAACACAGCCAAGCCCCCACCCAATCAAGTCACACACCCCACTAGCAGTTAAAAGGAAGAAGCAGCTGCAAGCTCACATTACTCCAAGAAGCACAAAGCCGAAGACACAAGCCTGAAGATGATGAATGAGACTTCATCGAACACGTCCCTAGATACTTCCAATTTTACATGGGAGAAAACCTGAATAACCAAAGATATATATATATATATATATATATATATATATATATATATATATATATATATATATATATATATATATATATATATATATATATATGGATCTTTGGTTGTTCGGGTTTTCTCCCGCATAAGATTCAAGTATCTAGGCAACGTTTCGATGAAGTCTCATTCATCATCTTCAGGCTTCTGTCTCCGGCTCTGTGCTTCTCAGATAATATATATATCCATCTCTATCTCTATCTCTATCTCTATCTCTATCTCTATCTCTATCTCTATCTCTATCTCTATCTCTATCTCTATCTCTATCTATCTATCTATCTATCTATCTATCTATCTATCTATCTATCTATCTATCTATCTATCTAAATAAAGAGTTTACATGAATGGTATGAGCTCCCAGGTACTTTGGTTGCAAGGACATATTTAGCTAGCTGGGGTAGGAGGTAAGTTATTGAGGGTGTGTTCCCATATTTTTCTCAACATGGCATGGATCTGCATGAGTAATTTTGATTTCTATAAAGCAATATTGCACAGGCTTATTTAACAGTAAACATATTTGTAAGTCTGGATATTTCTGATAAGCAAGTTTCGAAAGCCTTAATCTTCCATTGATTTCTTTTGCACTAGAATCTGTCTTTGATTCTTAGATTTCATTCTGTAGTCAAAATGAAGCTACATACATAAATCACTGCCTTTCAACACTTTAATCTCCTACTGTAAGAGAAATTTCCAGTTATATATGCCATGTAGGCTCAGTTACTCTCTTTGTCATTTTGTGTGAGAAAGAAATTTGATGTATTCCTTCTTTTCCACACACAATAAATAAAACCTCTTCATAAAACATGCTGTGAGGTTAGGAGCTTAACTATCAAATGGACAGTACAATGAAAAATCAAACAATGAAATCTCACTAATTATAATTTAGCTAACACTACCTCATGTTAATATGACATGTTAGTTCACTGTGTCCTCAGTCTTTGTAGATAAAATGTAAATAACTATAGCAGGAAAAATCCTACCCATAGTTTTATTTCCATAACATTTGAATCCTATCCTTCACACATATAGCTGCATGTGTAAACCATTTCCTTTTCCAAACATTTCTAATGTATATCAGGATGCAAAGGGTAAAACAATAGCAATAGCACTTAGACACTACTTCACAGAGCTTTATAGCCCTTTCTAAATGATTTACAGAATCAGCATATTGCCCACAACAAGCTGGGTTCTTATTTTACTGACCTCAGAAGAATGGAAGGCTGAGTCAACCTTGAGCCAGTGAGACTCCAACTGCTAAATTGCTGGCAGCTGGCAGTCAGCAGAGTTAGCCTGCAATATTGCATTCTATTCAATGACTGGGCAACTTGGTATGAACACAAAACTTTATACCAAACTCTTCCTTAGCTAAATTTTTCATTACTACTATTACTAAAGTTTCCATTACCTCCACGTAAATTCATTGCATTTGCATTTCATTGTAAATACAGCCCAAAAGAATGTGTTGTAGTTACTTATTTGGCTATTTGGTTGGATAGAAAATAGGAGTAGCTTGTTTACAGTACTGCACTGAAATTTCAAGGCAGGTTAAAACCAGATAAAAAAGCCACAATTCTCAGCCTATTTCTCCCAATGTCTGCAAAATAATTTAGGTACTCTCTGATAATTATGCTCATCTCTGGGTCTGAAGTCAATCTGTTTGGAGAAGAATGGAAACAGCAAATTTTCTTGGGATCCTTGGAAATAGTACTATAATTTTTTACTCGGTTTAATTTATTTGTATCTGTTGTGGGCATGCACATGTCATGAGTGCTGGTCATTCATTCCCATATGTTTCTAATCTATGTTTGTATAGCCAAGATAGAAATAAACATATCCATATTCAGCAATATGCAGTAAATGAATATGTGGATTAAAGCTCAAATCAGTGGAAAGAATACAGATGGTAAATAGTTGTTTTCTATAGAATCTATTTTCATAGATTGCACACTAACATATATGAGATAAATTTAAATAGACTTTAAAAAGCTAAAGCAAAATAGACCCTCTCAAGCAAACTTAGCTTCTTATTTATCTCAAGGTCATAATAATGCAATTTCTTGCCAATAGCAAGAATGATTTCCCATTACCTTGTTTAGAAGTAAGCCACTTAACAGTCTTCATAGAATCTCTCTCTCTCTCTCCCTCTCCCTCTTCTATCTCTCTGTGTGTTTTTTTTAAAAAAGACTCAATATCTGATAAAATAAAATAAAAAAATCAACATGTTAGGTATAATTATTCTTATCTACAGTATTCTATTCTGCTAACCAAAGGAAATATTAAATAAGAAATAGAAATAAGAGGAAGCAAATAAAGATAATGATCAGCTATCATTCTTCTTAATACAACTGTTATGGAGATGATGGAAATCTTTGCTCCTACCCCAAAATTTTATATCTCCAATGTTCATCTGCCTCCTTCTCCTGAACTTTCAAATGCATTGTCCTTTTTCAAACATCTGAACCATTCTGAGGGGAAAATACATGCATGGAAATATCTAAAGGAGGAGGTAGGGACGAAAATAATTTTTCTGTGTTTAAGGTCAGTAAAAAATTTCCTCTGTGTAGACAGTAATAAATATTCCCACTTGCCTATCAAAGTATGGATTTTTGACCTAACTGTATGTTTATTTCAGATTAGAGCACTCTGTAAATTGCTTGTAACCCCAAAGGTTGCAGAACTGATTATAGGAATTGAAGTACTGTATGATGCAAACTGACAGGAGTTAGCAAAAGGTAAGGGGGTTAAAATATGGATCTAAGTTTGTGACAAGAATCAGAACCTGATGGGCATAATCTCTGGAAAGAGCAAATAATTGGAGAGGAAAAATAAAGTGGCTGATGTCAGATGACTTGGAATCACTGAAGGAAATCAGAATTAAGAAACTTCAGATAAAAAAGGGAGGTTATCCTAGGGAAGGAAGAAACAGAAGACAGAAATTAAAGAAAAAGAATAAAAATGAGAGTGACATGTCAGACGAAGACAGCAGAAGATGTTTAGATTTGAGCAATTGCTAGGTTTTTTTTTGTCTTTTAATGATTCCATAATCCCTTACATTGAAATGGAGTCAGGGCAACTGAATGGAGCTGAGTATTTACTGGCCAGATGCCCTTCCTGTCACCGATGCAGAGTTTGCAGTAATTACTTCTGATTGTGAGGTGAGGGCTCCATCTCTAGGCCACTGCACCACTCACTTGAGCAATTGGTAGTGATGGAAATAAAAATGATATTGAAAAGGGGAGCCTCAAGAGACAAAGAAAGACTATTCATAAGTACAGGTAGCCCTCAACTTATGACCACAATTGAGCCCAAAATTCCCACTGCTAAACAAAACAGTTGTTAAGTGAGGTTTGCCCTGTTTTATGACCTTTCTTGCCATAGTTATTAGGTGCATTGTTGCAGTCATTAAGTTAGTAGCATGGTTGTTAAGTGAATCTGGCTTCCCTATTGACTTTGCTTGCAGAAAGTCACAAAAGATGATCACATGATCCAGAGATGTTTCAACATCATAAATACTGTCAGTTGCCAAGCATCTGAATTTTCATCACATCATCATGGGGATGCTGTGATGGTCATGAAAAATAGCCATATCTCACTTTTTTCTCAGTGTCATTGTAACTTCAAACAGTCACTAAACAAATGGTTGTAACTTGAGGACTACCTATAAACAAGAGGAAGAAAGGAGGAAGGATATTTTTCTCTCCATGTAGCTCTGTTTCGATAGGATTTCATCCTTTACTCCTGACAGAGAAGAAGAGAGAATCTGAAGGGGCAAAGGAATGGATAATATCAGTTGTGGTCATATAGCGAGAAGAACTGATGGCAGGGGGATCAAGGCAGTTATAGAATGGATCCCACTTGATAAAAAGCATCCATGAAAGAAATCTAAAACAAGATGGATCGACACATCAGCAAGTATTGCCGGCCAATTGGCAAAAGAAAACTCAGGACTATATTGGTTGGAAACACACGGAAGAGGCCTTCATCCTGCAGTGGCTAGACAATGGCTAAAACTATGAGTGACAATGGTTAGCGGCTTCATCAGAGTATAAATAGTCTGGTGGATTGCCTGGAGAAAGCTAAAAGCTTGAAAAGAAGAAGAGGAAGAGGAAGTAAACATTTGTTTTTGAAATATTCAGTGCCTTTAAGAGGCCTGCTCTAAGAAGCCTGCCCAGAGGTGGTATTCAGCAGGTTCTGACCAGTTCCGGAGAACCGGTAGCAGAAATTTTGAGTAGTTCAGAGAACAGGAAATTCCACCTCTGACTGGAGATTTTACAGTATCCTCCCCCTGCCACACCCACCAAGCCCTGCCCACAGAACTGGTAGTAAAATTTTTTGAATCCCACCACTGAGCCTGCTGCATATATATGTGAACATGAGAGAGGAAGGAGTGTTAGTATCTCAGCAAGGCATCTCTACTAGTTTCTTATTAAGTTCAATAGTTTAGTTTAGTTTAGTTTAGTTTAGTTTAGTTTAGTTTAGTTTAGTTTAGTTTAGTTATTGTTCAGTTACTCACGTACAATTGTACAATTTGTATAGCTGGATGATTATTTCTCTGATGAAACAGTAAAGCTCTTCTTATTTGTTCACAATTAGAGGTTTGATATTTTTCTTTCTGGATGACCAGAAGGAAGGAAGAAACATTCCCTTTGAAAACAATCCTTGCTGGTTGCAAAAACATAACAACAGACATGTTTAAAATAAATTGCACACTTGCTGAAGAGCAATTTTGCAATTTTGTTTGGGATATTTCAAGGGAGTCATTTTCTCCAATTCAACATATTGGGAAAGTAAAGCCTCGCATAAAATTACGTCATTTTCTCCCCACTGCTTATTGCGGAATATTTTGGGGGACCTTTTTCTTTACAAATTGGCCCGTTTTTGAACTTGACTTTATTTTGTCTGCTTCCCTCACTGTATTGAATTTGGCACCATTCTGTTGTGAGGTACCGGCTGATATTGCAATAGAAAAATACCTCTTTACATAATCCCTTTTTAGAGTTTGAAAGAATAAAAAACCACCACTAGGCTCTTATATAAACCTTTGAGGGAAGAATAATAAAAAATACCCTCCCTTCCTCTAGACAAAGTAATAATCTTCTCCTTGTCCTGTTATGAACTCATTCCTTTAAATCAGGGGTCCCCAACCTCTAGGCTGCAGACTACTACTAGGCCATGGGCCCTGTCAGAATCTGAATCCAAGGAGAAAGATGAATAGCCATCAGGGAGTGGGAGAGTGGCTCCGTTAGCTGTGGAGGAAACTGAGGAAGGGCAAAATTGGGCTGGGAAGTGCAGGGAAGAGATAGAACAAGGGAGAGGGGGTTCAGAGGAAAACCAAGGATCTCTTTATCCCAGGGCACGCAGGGAAGGATGGAGAAGAGAGCTATGTGGGTTGCGTGGTTTACAATGCAGACCTGGGAAGGGAGTTTAAAGGAGAACCAGTTGGGAGTGGCATTTGTCAGGAACAAATGTTGAGTTATCTAATGTTGGCTGCTGTTATCTTAGTTTCTGGCCACCTCCCAACTGGTTGGATTTACTACTGTGTTACTTCACTTCTGGAACTCCTTATTTTGCCCTGCTGGATTTATGACCTTACCTTGGTTTGTTGGATTTATAGTTTAAAGTTTTCTGTTTGGAATATCTGCAGCCAAAAGCACTTGCAGGTTCCTGGGAGAGTTTTTCTCCAGACCGGAAGATAACCAAAAAATTGGGGGCAAAGTTGGAGCTAATAAAAGGACCTCTACTTATTATCTGGCTGGGTTGCCTTTGTGACATGCCCTGGAAACCGAGGTGCTGAAGCAGTAGGTAAGCCCACAAAGCTTCATTTGTGCATGTGTGGGATTTAGGTAGCAGTCATGAAACCATTGTCCCCTTCTGCTGCTGAAACCACCAAAGCTACCACCACTGGTCTATGGGACCAAAAAGGATGGGGATCGCAACCTTTTAAATTACAGCCTCATTTTTCCCCAACACTAATACAAAGATTCATTTTAGTTGGTTAGGAAAGAACAGCATTGCAGTTGAGGAAGCAAGCTCACCAATTTTAAGACGGAAAACTCAAGTTTCCACAAATTGGTCAGTAGCTTATAAAAGGAAATGTCCTTGAGGTTTGATTTGTCTGAACTGAAAGGAAAACCAAACAAGCATGGTTCATCCTATCAGTAATTGTCCTTCTGACATTTGCAGGTTTGGGGATATCAAGCACGAAACAGGTATCATCAAATCTATTTGCAGTGTGGTGACCTTCATAGCTAACCAGACATAGCTTGGTACACATAGTGGAGGCTCTGATGGATCCATGGAGCTTTTCTTAGATACTAAGTAAATATATGGCAATGCAGCAAATGAGGAAGAAATTATTTGTCCTAGGAAATACAGAGAGGAAGAATTTTTTTAAAGATGTTTCAGTGCTCAAATGTGCCTTGTAAGTAACAAATACTTACAGGACAATTTCTAGGGGCATATATGTTTCTAAGCAACTTAAAAATAAATCTGAATTTTAAAATTCTTTTAAAAAATGACTTGCAAACTTACAAACTGTTGCAAGTATTTAAGTATTCATTAAAATGTCACAACCTGCTTTATAAAGATTAAAGAATATTTCAGGCTGATGGGAATGTTTGGATGATTTAGAAAATTCTGTGGGTGTTCTTACAAGATGGCTGTCTTGAGATCATTGCCTGCTCACACAATTATCATGATACTCCATAAACAGTGCTGTTTTGTGGAATTTTGGAAGTAATCTGAAAATACGATTCACAACCCACTGGAGCATGTATGTACAGCTGCCAGGTGATTCTATGAAATGATTTCGTTTTGAAGTGTTTATTTTTTTATTTGGTTTGTCAATTGCTTATAAGTAAAAACATAATTATGAATACATGGATAAATATAAGAAAAACAAATGAAACAATAGGACAGGAATGGTAGGCACATTGGTGCGCTTATGCACACCCTCTACAGACCTCTTAGGAAAGGGGTGAGGTCAATAGTAGAAAGTCTAAGGTTAAAGTTTTTGGGGTTTGGGGAAGAAACCACAGTCAGGTAGAGTATTCCAGACATTGACCACTCTGTTGCTGAAGTCGTATTTCCTGCAATCAAGTTTGGTGCGATTAACCTTGAGTTCGTATTTATTGTTTGCTCTTGTCTTGTTATGGTTGAAGCTGAAGTATTCATTGACAAGTAGGACATTGCAATGTATGGTTTTAGATCTCTGCAATCATTGGGATGGGAAATTGATAGATTAGAATTCTTAGATTTCAAAATATAGAAGAAGAAAAGGGTGAAAACCTTGCTGAAATGATGACAGAAATCCTGGCAGAAGCATTAGAGGTAACTGAACAGGTGATGATGGATGGAATGGATGAGGTTTTTTGTGTTTATACAAGATATGCGATGAGAAATAAACTGCCAAGAGAAGTTCATATCAGATTTACTAAGAAAATAATAAAATCACAAATACTGCAGGCAGCAAGAGAAAAAACACTCAAGTACAAAGATAAAGAAATAGTGGTACTGAAACAGGTACCGAGAAGAGTGAGAGAGATAAGAAGAGAATATTTATTTTTGACCAAAGAGTTACTTAAGAGAGGCATAAATTACAGGTGGCTAATACCCGGAAGGAGGAAGGAGCCATAGGTAGTGTACCCAGAGAACAACGAGAACCAAGAGCTACTACAGCAACAAATCCATCTTACAAAGTCTAAAATGGATGAGAAAAATTTGATTACAATTAATATAAATGGGCTTAATTTAGCTATTAAAAGAAAAAAAGTATTTCATAAGTTAGAGAAATTAAAATTTGATATAATCTGCCTACAAGAAGTACATATTAAAAAACAACATAATTATATATTGAAACAACAAAAATTAGGGAAATTATTTACAGCATTAACACAATGTAAAAAAAAGAGGAGTGGTGTGATACATTAGAGATACAATCCCTGCGGAACAAATATATACAGATGATGATGGAAGAATTTTGATGGTGGAGATAACGAACAATAATCTAAAGACACTTTTAATAGCAATTTATGCTCCAAATGATAATCAAGAAGATTTTTACAGGAAATTACATAAGAAAATAATTGAACTGGACTATGTTAATATCTGTCTGATGGGAGATTTTAATGAAATCATAAATAACAAATTGGATTATAAAACACAAAAAAACAGCAAAGAAAACTAGAAAGACATTGCCAAAATCCTTCTTTCAAATGGTAGATGAGATAAACTTAAAAGATGCTTGGAGAGAGAGAAAGGAAAGAGACTCGAGAAGAATAAATCAATTGATAAATGAACAAGGACATGTATGCTATGGAAATGCAGAGAAGAATAAAATTATTCAAGATTACTATGGAAAACTGTACCATCAAGAGAATGTTCAGGAACAAAGAATTCAACAATACTTACAGGAAACAAATTTGCCCCAGATACCCAAAGATATTGAAACAATGTTAGAAATTAATATAACAATGATGGAATTAAGAAGCTTTTAAAAAGCAAAGCATTGAGAAAGCACCAGGTCCGGACGGTTTGCCAGTGGAATTTTATAAGACATTCCAGGAAACACTGAATCTTCACTTATTAGAAATTATGAATGAAGTTATGATAAAGAAGAGAATACCCAAAACATGGTCAGAAGCATATATAACACTTGTACCGAAGGAGGACACAGACCCACAGCAAGTTAAAAATTATAGACCTATATCACTATTAAATTCAGATTATAAAATTTTTGCTTCAATTCTGGCAGAAAGACTGAAAAGATATTTAAACAATTTTATTCATACTGATCAAAATGGATTTCTGCTGAAGAGACAGATTAAAGATAATATGAGAATAATTTTAGATACACTGGAATATTATGAGGCACATCCTGAAAAACAAATGACTCTGATGTTTATAGATGCACAAAAAGCCTTTGATAATGTGAATTGGCATTTTATGTTGTTACAATTGGACCAAATGGGCTTTGGTAAAAAAATTACTCAAGCCAGGTTATGATAAATGGAGAGTTACAGACTTTAAAGATATAAGAAAAGGGACCAGACAAGGCTGTCCACTGTCACCTCTGTTGTTTGTGTTAACACTGGAAGTGCTGAATAGGAACATCAGAGAAGAAAAAGAAATAAAAGGAATGAAAATTTAAAAAGAAGAGTATAAATTACAAGCTTTTGCAGATGACCTGGTATTTATATTAGAGGATCCATTGGAGTCTGCACCTAAACTGATAGAAAAGATAGAAGAGTATGGGAAAGTAGCAGGTTTGAAAATAAATAAAGATGAAACAAAGATTTTAGCAAAGAACATGTTAGTAAGACGAAAGAAAGAATTGGAGGAAGTTTTGGGGATCCAGGTCACAAACAAGGTTAAGTATTAAGGGATACATAAAACACCAAGATGTAGTACACTTAAGGAGGACAATTATCTCAAACTTAAACATCAGATTGTGACAGACTTGATAAAATGGGAAAATTTGCAATTATCACTGATTGGGAGAATATCTACAATCAAGATTAATGTATTGCCTACCATGTTTCTCATATAATAAGGCCGGGTCTTATTTTTTTTTGAGCCCTGAAAAAACGGCTAGGCCATCTTTTCGGGGGTGACTTAATTCCCCCCCTTGCATCTTAGGGTGGGTGGCAACGGCTTGGATGTTGACCTCGGCGTTGGTGGGGCACTTTGTATCAGGGTCAACGCAGGCAGCACCGTATTCGGGTGTGCAACAAAAGTACTTCCTAACGGCAAGCCCCCCTGCCATTTCCCCCCCATTTTTCATGTTTTAATACAGGCCTTAATTTGGGGGGAGGGGCTTAATTTCATTTCATGCCTATAAAACATGCTGGGACTTCCTATTGGGGGAGGCCATATTGTTGGAGAAACAGGGTAGAATCTTATACATATTCCAGACAATTCCAACTAGATTAGGGAAAGAATTTTTTGAAGATTTAAACAAAATAGTGCTAAAATACATTTGGCAGGGGAAGAAAGCGAGAATAAAACTTAAATTGTTACAAGATGCAAGAATAAGAGGAAGATTTGCTTTGCCCAATTGGGAATTATACTACCAAGCGACAAGTCTGATGTGGGTAAAGGAGTGGATAACATTAAGGAATACTAGACTTTTGAATTTAGAAGGACATGACTTGCTGTTCGGGTGGCATGCCTTCCTCTGGTATAAGGGAACTAAAATGCAGGGGTATTTTAGAAGACATTATATTTGAGAAGCATTGTTTCTAAACTGAGAGAAGATCAAAAAGCAATATTATTTAAAAATTCCACTATGGTTATCTACTATTAAAGCTTTTTCCTATCCAATAACAAACAGTTAGATATGGTGAGATATTGAATGAAAAGGGTGAACTTAAATCTATGCAAGCGTTGGAAGAACAAGGTGTAAAAATGTATTGGTTTTCATTTTTGCAAATACAATCTAGATTTGATAAAGATGTTAAAACAGAAGGTATCTATGACAAGTTGACTGATTTAGATAAAATTTTGACACGTACTAATGAAAAAGTAATAAAAAAAAACTTTATGGACATTTGCTAGAGTTTAAATTAGAGGAAGAACAAGTAAAAGAAACAATGATTGCATGGGGGGAAAATTTTGATATGGGATTGACTTAGATAAATGGCAAAAATTGTGATATCAAAACTATAAAATGACAATGTCAACTGCATATAACGAAAATTTGTATAAGATGTTTTACAGGTGGCACTTACCCCCAACGAGAATTGCCAGGATGTTCAAGGATAAATCGGATAAATGTTGGAAATGTCATCAGATACCTGGTTCATCCACATGTGGTGGACATGCTCGGATGCAAAAAGATATTGGACTATAATCCACACATGGTTGGAAAAAATGACAAAACAATACATAGACTTTAAACCTGAGATATTTTTATTGGGAATTATACCGGAAATATATTGTAAAGAATTTAAATATTTGATTGTAAATGCTTTAACAGCGGCTACAATTGTATTTGCTAAGAACTGGAAAAATGAAAAAATACTTATGCAGGAGGAAATTATTAAGAAAATCATGGACTGTGCCAAAATGAGTAAATTGACATTTGAAATTAGAGAACAAGAGGATAAACAATTTTATATGATATGGGATTTATTTTATCAATGGTTAGATAAAAAGACATGGTAAAGAAATAGACGAGTAAGCCTTACAATCAAAGTTAATAGACTGATATAGAATACAATATAAAATATATAACCATTGGATGAATGTCTAAGATTAAATCATAATGAAAATTAGAATATCTTGTATAAAATGATGGAAAAATAGTCAAATGAATGTTTAATAATTGATATTATATAAGCACAAGCTAGATTGATAAGATGAGAATTTATATAACTTGTGAGTAATGGTAAAGAAAGGATAGCACAAAAGATTGTAACCAACTGATACACTGTATGTATATAATTGAAAGATGGTTTTGTTTTATGTTTTGTTTGTATGTTTGTTGTAAAAAATAAAAACTTTGTTTTTTTTTAAAAAAACATTTTATATATGTTTTCTTTGTATGTGGCTGATACCGTTAATTTATAATTTATATTCCATATTTTTTCCTATTCCTCTAATTCTATAGTGTATCCAAAATTCTCTGCCCATGCAGTCATTGTACTTTTAACTATTTCCTCTTCCATTTTAAAATCTAATAAATATTTATATGTTTTAGTTATAAGTTTTTGTTCAGGTCCCATTAATATTTTATCTAGTTGGTTCTGCCCTTTGTCAAATCCAAAATCTTTTGAGTCTTTTTGATATTTATTTTGAATTTACAAATATGGCCACCAATCGATTATAATTCCATTTTCTTTCAGTTCTTGGTTTGATTTTAATTTCCCTTGACTATCTAATAGTTCTTTGTAGCTTACCATTTTCCGTAGGTCTAATCTATTTGGATATATTATGGCTTCCATGGTTGACAGCCAGCGTGGGATTTCTGTATAATGTTTACCTTTGATTTTTTCCCAAATTGTAATAAATGAATCTCTTATTAGATGTTGATTGAAACAGGTATGTATATTAGTTTTATTTTCCCACAAAAATGCATGCCAACCTATCAAGAGGTCATGTCCTTCTAATGTTAATATTCTCTTGTCTCTTAATTTAATCCAATCCTTAATCCAACTCAACACCGCTGCCTGATAATAAAGCCCCCATTCTGATAGTCCGAGACCGCCTCTGCTCCTATTATCTTGTAATAGTTTCATTTTAATATGTGGCTGCTTGCCCAACCTGACAAATTTGGATGTCATTTTATTTAGTTCTATAAAAAAAAGATTTCCCTAATTTAATTGGAATCATTTGGAATAGATATATTAGTTTTGGTAAGGTATTCATTTTCAACGTTGCTATTCTTCCTAATATAGACAGTTTCAATTTGGCCCATAATTCCAATTCTTTTCTGATTTGCTTAATCAGTTTGACATAATTGTCCTCTTTTAATGATGAACATCTGGGTGATATCCAAATTCCCAGGTATTTCACCTTTTTTACTATTTGGAGTCCCGTTGTATTTTCTAATTCTACTTTCTGTTTTGTTGTACAGTTTTTGACTGTCATCTTAGTTTTATTTTTATTTATTTTAAATCCTGCTGCTTCCCCAAATTTTTCTATTTGTTGCACCAATATTGGTTCCGAATTCATTGGATCTTCCACTATAAATACCAAATCATCAACAAATGCCTGAACTTTATATTTCTCATTTCTAATCTTAATTCCATAAATCTCTGGGTTTTGTCTGGTTGCAGCTAGCAACACTTTTAAAGACAAGGTAAATAACAGAGGTGATAATGGACACCCTTGTCTCACTCCTTTTGCAATTTCAAAATCTTCAGTACGATCTCCATTTAATAATGCACTTGCTTTTTGATTTGAGTATATTTCTTGATCAGTGCCATCTTTTGCAATTAAGGAGATGTATGCCTCGGACCAGGACCTCGGAAGTCTGGCTTGCGTTAGTGCCTCATGATATAGTTCCAGTAATATTGGTTCAAATATTTCAGATAAATTTTTATATAATTTGCCTGGCAGACCATCCGAGCCTGGTGTTTTATTATTTTTTTGTTTTTGTATTGCCTTTTGTAACTCTGTTAATGTTATTTCTTTATTAAGAACTTCTCTGTTTTCTTCTGAAATTGGGCTCAGACCATTTCCCTCCAAGTAATATCTAATGTTTTCTTCCCTAACATCTTCTTGCTTATAAAGGTCGCCAAAATACCTTTGCGCAATTCTCTTTTTCTCCTCCATCTGATAATACACTGTCCCTTCCTCATCCTTGAGTTGCTGAATTAGTCTTTTCTCTTTCTCTATTTTTAATTTATGGGACAACCACCTTCCTGGTTTATTTGCTGATTCAAAGAAATTATGTTTAAGAGTTTTTAAGTTATGTGCATTTTCCTCAATATCCATCAAATTTAGTTCATGTCTAATCATCCCTATTTCTTTCTTAACTTCCATATTCTTTGGGTCTGTTTGGAGCTCATTTTCAAATTTTTTAACCCTTTCTTGTAATTCGTTCTGTTTCTTCCATTTTTCTTTAGTTTTCTTAGCTATATAGGCTATTGATACGCTTCTCACGAAGGCCTTTGTAGTATCCCATAAATTTTGTAAACTAGTATGTTGTTTTAGATTAACCTTAAAGAATGTTTCTAACTCATTTTTCATTCTTGAGATATATTCTTTTTCCTTTATTATTTGTGAATTTAACATCCATCTCCTTTTCCTTTTACTATGTCCTATCCATGTAATTTTAACCGGGCTATGGTTAGCCCATATGTTAGGCATTATCTCTACTTCACTAATGTCTTTCTTGATTGCCCCATTAACCCGTACCATATCGATTCTGGACCATGATTTTTGTGGACTAGAATAAAACATATATTTCTTCTCATTTGGATTTCTCTTCCTCCATATATCTTCCAAATTGGTCTCATGTGTTAAATCAAAAAATTTTTTTTGGTAAAATTCTCTTTTTTTCTTCCTAGTCCCTTCCATACTAATATAGTCTTTTTTAACATCAACAATGGCATTAAAGTCACCTATCAAGCAAGTATTTCCTTCACCTACACTAATTATTTTATCATACAGTCCCTTATAAAACTTCTTCTGGTTATCATTAGGGGCATATATCCCCACTAATAGTAATTGTTTTTGATGTAAATTAATTTGTATCATTAAAATTCTGCCTTGTTCATCTGCATAGATTTTTTTTTGCATTTATTCCATTTTACGTAAATTGCTACCCCTCTTTTCTTTTGGTCTGCCAATGCTGTAAATAATACACCCAACTTGGGATATTCTAGATATTTTTATGCTATTTTTGGATATGTACCTCCTGTAGGCATATAATATCAACGCTTTGTTTAGTTAGTTTTGTTGATATTTGTTTCTTCTTGATCTGGGAGTTTAATCCATTGATGTTTATTGAGAGTAATTTAATCTCTTCTTCCATTGTTAATTCTGAGTCTACCTAAATCTTCTGTTTGTTCTTGCTTCTCTTTGGGGTCTTACACTTAATCCTTCTCTCCTTGGGTATTCTCATTTTTCTTTGCCTCTCTCTTCTTGGTCCGCTTCCTGTATTCCCTGATCTTTCCTATATTGCTGATCTTTTTGTTGGTCCTCCTGACTTTTGTTTTCTGACTCTTCTTTGCTGCTCCCCTCTTCCTCTATTTCCATCAACTGATCATAAAGTTCTTGTGCCTTTTCAATACTATCAATTTTTACTCTTCTTTCTTGCCATGTCACCAGCATTCCTTCAGGGACCAGCCATCGGAACCAGATGTTTCGTTTATTCAGTAGTATCGCCAGAGATCTATAGTCCTTCCTCAACTCTCTTAACCACCTCAGAATTTGTTTCAAGGTCATAATCTCTTTTTCTTTATACACCATTGGCTCATCCTTTGTGATTCTATATACAATGTCTCTTACAATTTTTTTTGGCAAACCTGATGTGGACCTCTCTAGACAGCTTGTTTCATCTGGCGTTGTATGGATTCAGTAGACCTCATCTAATTCTTTCACTATTTCCTGCTGGTCCCTTTGCAATGCTTCTGTTATTAAGTGGGATGTTATGTCTCCCAGATCTTCATCTTTAGATTCCAATACATTTTGGAACCTGAAATAGAATGCTGCACATTCCATTTCAAGATGGATAATTGAATCTTCTAAGTTTCTGTTCATCTCTATTACTTTCCTATCCATCCCTTCCAATCTCTTATCTGTTTGTTCAGCTTTAGTTTCTATATTCTTTATTCTTTGTTCATTCTTTTCCAGTGTCTGTTGGATCCGTTCCCATCTTCTCCTCTAAATTTTGAATCTTACCCTTCATTTCTCCCATTTCCGTCTTCATATCTGTATGGTTATTAAACGTCTCCTGAATTTTAAGCATCGTTTCCTGAATAGCTATTAATGTTGCTTGCATCATCTGCATGTTGGCCGCGTTGCTCATCTTTTCTGTATTTAACATTCCTTCTATTGTTTTTTGGCCCGCTAAGATGCAATAGACATTGATGAACCAGACATCGGTTTTTTCCCTTTCAGGTTCGCTGTTGTAGTACTGGTCATAATCCTAACTTTATTGTAGATATCTTCCCACTTTACCATTCACTGTTTGATTTTTCTGTTGTTATTAGTTCTATTCAGTAGTTTCCCTTAGAATATAAATATCTTTTCCACTTATGATATTCTAAATTATTCAGTTTTGATTCAATCTTTTGTAGAATTTGAAACTAACTGAATCACCAAAATTAAAGATAAAGAAGGGAGAGAGTGAAAGGGATGACAGGGAGGATAATATCAAAATGAGAGAAAAAAGAGAGAAAGAGTGTAATGTAATATCCTAAAATATACTTGCTGTAAATTGTTCTTATACAACTATTTTATATTACTATATTATGGTATATCAACTGTATTCTTTATCTTTAACTGTAAAGTTCGGTTTCCTTTAAACAATTCTATATTCCACTTCTTATATATATGACTACTTATTTCATTAGTTGTTAGTAATCAATCAATCAATAATCATCAAAATAGTTATTTCACCAGTTTTCACAGTTTCATATCATTTAAACTTTTAAATTCTTAATAAATTCAATCAAACCTTAATCAAAATGTTATTTCATTAATTATATTCTATGAAAAGAAGTCCAGTAATATTCCATCACTTTCCTTTCCTTGTCTGTTCACGTTTTGTTTAGTCACAGTCTGTTACATCAGCTTCTCTTCTCTCTGTATAATCTCAAAATGTCACCTCCATTCTTGGGTTTAGTCCTGTCTCTTACTTTTTTTCCACTGTTCTTCTTCTTTTACAAGTCACATATCCATCAAATTAAACTCCAAATTCTTAGATAATCAGTCTAAATCAACTCCAAATTTTTCAGAACAGGTCCAAAACACCAGTCAATCTTTAATCAACTAAATCAGCTTTGATCTCTGTCTTAAGAGTTCCTTGCTTTCACTACCGGATCGCCATTTCCCTTCAGACTCCATCCTCTTATTTAAGACTCACAGTTCTGCCGTCTCTCTCTGTTGTTTCTCTCCTTGACTTTCACTTTCCACCTCCTTCACTCCAAGTTCAATCCTTCAATTGATGCCAAAAACTCTGTTCGTGCTCTGGTATCTTCCTCGTTGGGCTAAGGCACTGCGACTTTGGTCTGCCATCGAGATGGCGAATCACTCACACATTGGAGCAAATGAGTTCTCCCTTGAAGCTGTCAACAGCTGCTGCTGTCAAACTTCTCCTCAGGCTTCCCCACACCTTCGTCTTCCCCCCCAGGGTCTTTGTGCCCCTCACTGGGGCCTCCAAACGTGCAGATTGGGGATGAGATAGCAGAATGTACTCTTCTCTCCTCACCCTTCCACAGCGCTGCAACCACTGGTCTGTAATTTTCAACTAGGCTGGGGTCTCCCTTTTTAAAGATGGGGATGACTGTGGATTGTGACCATAGTTTTGGCAAGGAGCTGGTCCTGAAAGATTTTTCAAAGATTATGCTTAGAGGTTCGGTTATGGCAATGGATAGCTTTTTTTAAGAAGTAGGCACATATTCCATCTGGTCCAATAGATAGAGATGGTTTTAGATTGTGTAGTGCTTTTTCAACATTATCTTCTGTAAAATCGATATGTATTAGATCATTGGAGTTGTCTGTGGTTCGACTAGGAAATACTGGGCATGATCCATTGCTGTTTACAAATACTGAGCCAAAGAATGTGTTAAAGAGGTTGGCTTTGCAGTCTTTACCATTAGGTCCTTTCAGGGGTGGGATGGACCTTGAGTCATTTAGTTTGTTGTTTACAAAATTGTAGAAAGCATGGGTGAAATTGATGTGTAGAAGGTTTTCTTCTTGATTAATGTGATAATTGGTGCATTCAGTCTTTATCTGGTGGCATAAATTTTTGTATCGGCTTTTGAAATCGGCAACGTGACCCGATTTGTTTTTCCACCAAAGTGATTTCATTTTGGATTGAAGCTTCCTTATTGTTATGGGTAATTTGTTTTTTTCTGGTTTTGGGAGTTGTTATTGGTACATATAGTTTGATTATTCTTTTGACTTCAAGTAAAAATACTGTATGCTGTAATGGTCTTCTACAGTATTGCATCCAATGAATAGAAATTGCCAATCAGGGGATGAGAGATCGCTGTCTATAAGATCATAGTTCCTTTTTTGAAGTTATATTTGGGGATCACATCGTTGTGTTGATTTTTGTGTGGACATATGTTGAGACAAAAGTCAATCATGCTGTGGTCACTGTTGGAAAAGGGTTCTTTAATTTGTATTCCATAAATTGAATTCAAACTATTACAGAAGATGAGATTGAAGCAGTTGTTAAGTCTAGTATTGTTGGTTACTAGTTGTTTCAGTCCCAGGTTTGTTACAGCATTGTAGAAGGTTGCATGTATGGGTTCAGTTTTACATTCATTTAGGGTTCGGTTAATGTGAGGTAGATTATTTGTTGACAAATGCTGCATTTGCCCTCTTGTATTCTTTAAAGCATATTTGGATTTATTCTAAAAGGTTGTACAGTACTGCAAACTGTCAGTTTTCTGACTGAAGATGGGATGAGGAGAGAACAATCCTTGAAAATGCCATCTTTCATTTGCCACAGTTGATGTCTATCATTCTTTCTTAAATTGTCTTAGGCAGAGGAATGTATTTCCAGAAAATACAGTATACACTTATTTTCTAAGAATATCACAGACTTTACATGGTATACAGAAATATGTTTGTAAAATGAAGATTGAGATTGACATGGTCTGGGGTTTGCATGTTTTGAGGAGGACAAGAGCTATGGCAATACTGGACATGTCTGATTAGAGGTGCCAGATGAAGAGTGTCTCTCTCATAAACAATATAGTGATATGTCACTTACAGAAGCCTATAATTTCAAATAATCTATATTTTACTAAAACCTAAAGGTTTGGTCTGGAACCTTTAACTGGATAAAACAGTTCATCACAGGGCAGCCATTTTTGAATCAAGTTACCACAAATGGGCTTGCTTTCAGAATATATCCCAAAGTCTGAACCCATGACTCCCATGGAATTTAAATTCTTCGGATGTGTGGTTGCTTCAATGTTATCATGCTGCCATACTGCCACCCAGAGGTTCGTAGTCCAATCCCGCTTAGATCAGTCCCATCATTGGGTGCCAGAAGATGGCCAGTTTTGGTCAAACTATCAGAAGCTATTCATGCTCCCACTGCATTTTTGCCCTGGTCATTCTGTTTATCTAGTTTGTAACGTAATATCTCTGAAATGATGACACAGTGGGAGGTTGCCTGGTTGGCTATAATTCCCAGAACTATTAGTAGACATGGCCAATAGCTAAAACTGACTTAAAATATAATTGCTTTACCTCTTGTTGGTATTTTATTTGCTACTCGATTTTTGCGATTTGTATTGTTTGTTAACTTCATTTTTAGATTGCTTTTTTATACTGCTTTTATTGTATTGTCTTTCCATAAAGTGCTTATTACTGGTGGCTTTGTTTTGGTGAACATATTGCACATCGCGCCGGCCCTGCAAGTCTATCGTATTACGTAGTTGTGATGTTATTTTGCATTCAGGAGTCTGACAGCCCAAGGATTTCTTTTCTACCTCCAGTGCAACATTATTTGGTACACAAGTTACAAAAACAGAAATGAAGTTTAAGACTCTGCCCTGTTTTCTTTTCCTATACCATGTCTTGACTGTCATAGAAATCAAAACTGACAGACACTCTGGGATTTTCAGGACAGGACACATCAGATGTGGGGAAGGTGAACCATACTTTGAACCTATTTCTGGAAACAAAGCAGGCAAACATTAATCAAAAAGCCAAAATTTAATTAAACCTATTATTCATATTTTATTTTGAATGTCAAAATTGTTACATGACCTAACAAAAGGTTCATTTCTTAATCCCTCTGAACCTATTAGTGTATCGTTTAGTGTTCCTCCCTCCTTCAACTAGAAGGAGAACCTGACAAAAGCTAATTTTTAATTTAATTAGATTTCCCCTTCAAATCCCCATGTTTGAGATTTGGGGGACATTCCATGGGATTAATGAGAGCGACTTTTCCATTTTTGATACTATCCGCAATTACACTTTTAGGATAGATCTGAAAAAAATAGTCACCACAGGAATATTAATGCTAATGAACATTCATGCGAAGGAGAAATTGCATTTCTGGTTTGGATCATCGTTTATTTATTAATTTATTTGAGGAAAAAAGGATTAAATAGAAATTGGACTTTAAATAAGTCTCTCCTTGGGATATTAGTGGATAGTCCAGTCATAGTTTTACTGCTTTCAAAATTTTAAAATAGAAAGTTTGTATGGTACTGAGCATCCAAAATTCCCAATTTAAATTACTAGAAGATTATATGAGGAAAAAAGTTTTTGCTTTGAAGGACCTTGGTAAGTTTTTAGCTATTCTATTTGCAAGCCAGATATAATCAAATGTTGATGTGATTTTACATTAGATACAAGATAAAATAACATTTTGGGCATACAGCTTCTGGGTGGTTTCAGAAATGCAATTTACTAAGTGTAATCCCAACCTCAACAATTCCATTGTCTCCTCAGGGTAATTCATTTTAAGGCATACTTCATCTGGCATGCAAGCATTCTAGTACAAAACATCCTGAATCTTGTCTTTTTGATCTATCTATCTGCACTGTTCATCTGAAGTTATTTGCCCTGCTTGCTGTCTACAGATAAAGGGTCTTGCATTTCCCCCTCTCTTTCTTACAAATGCACTTCCAGTAATGAGATTTTAGTAAACACTTTAGTGAGATAGGATAACTATCAGTAACCACAACAAAACCCAGATCAAATACAAGGTACGGTCTAAATGGGAAACACGAAAACAGTTAAATGAGATCTTAGTATCAATAAGGAATTTCTTGTTCCAGTATAATTATGTTATAATGCTGAAAGTTGGTTTAGCATGGAATAAGCAGTGAAAATTAATTCCATTTTTTAAAAAAGGGGATATGTTCCATATTAGCAGGCTTGAAACCCTGCATTCCCATTGGTCTGTTTCAACCGCTACCTGATTGGTCAGCCTGGGCGGTTATGATTGGCTTGCTAAGGGTCTGCCGTGATTGGTTAAAACCAAGCGCGGAGACTTAAAGCAATGTCATTGGCTGCCAAGCCACGGTGAGCTCTATAAAAGAGCCGCCGCGGCTGCTATTTTCTGATCTGATCTATCCTATGAATAAAGAGCTGTTGTTTACTGAACCAGAGTCTCTTGTCTCTAAAACCCGACCTTCCGAACTTAACAGGATATATTCCTAGTCATCAGAGAACCTGAAAATTACTACGTAATATTTCTTATTAACATATTTCATTTGCAAAATATACTGGGCTCAGTGTCACCTAGTCTAAATATAAAGAAATAACCATTGTGCTGAAGTGCTGTTTAAATGTAAAAATAAATTTTGAATGGGAATTGGTGACACTTTGCTTCCTGCTCCTTTGTAAGTATCTCCTCTCTACTTGAACATATCTGTTCTTGTTCCATTTATTATTAATTGCATTTATAAGTTGCCTTTCCTAAGGACCTCCAATAGTGACTTTCAAACTGGCGGTTGCAATGTGCTCTACAAGAGCAGCATTCAGAAGCTTCTGTTGGACAGTAATGTATTTCAGAGGTGGTATTCAGCAGGCTCTGACCAGTTCTGGAGAACCAGTAGTGGAAATTTTGAATAGTTTGGAGAAAAGGTAGCAGGAATTCAGAGTAGCTTGGAATACCACCTCTGACTGGTCCCACCCCCATCTATTCTCTGTTTCCCAAGTCCCAGATGATCAGCTGGGTCTTCTTTTGTTGCCCTGCACAGGAGAATGGAGCTGGGAAGCAGGTTAGTGGGGTAGGAAGGAAATGGGGATTTTACAGTATCCTTCCCCAGGAGTGGGGTGGGAATGGAGATTTTACAGTGTCCTTCCCCTGCCATGCCCACCAAGCCACACCACACCCACCAAGCCCTGCCCACAGAACTGGTAGTAAAAAAATTTGAATCCCACCACTGATGTGTTTCCTCCCAGGATGCTTCTGGGTGCAATTCAAAGTTCTGGTAGTCATGTCTTGGGGCTAAGTTATATAAAGGGTTTTTTAATGATTTCCACCAATACTATCCAGTTCAGCAGAATGGATATTCTCTGAGTCCTGTCTGATAAGATATGTTGGTTGGCAGGGCCTGGTTGGCACCAGACGGTTTCACATATGTAAATTGGGTGGCTCTATACATCAAACAAACAGAGAAATAAATAACTGGATTTCATCCTCATGGCAACAGTTTTGTGAGAATTTGTCCTAGCAATTTTGTTGAGGTTGCCCTAGCGTGAGCCACTAACCATTTCCTAAAGGCAGGAGTAAAAAATAGGGCCTCTTCAACATCCTAGGAAGGCAACCTGTGTCTCTCTTTTGCTGCTATATGGCAAAAGTAATATTTTCTGAGCTGTGTCAGCTAATGCTGGGCTGTCAGGTTTGCCCGCTGTGCTTTATTTCCTTGTAGGCAATCCTTGCAACTGACCAAGTTGTGCTGCGACAGGAAGGGTGAAAAAAAGCCCAGGGAATAACTGCACCAAAGTCGTAATTGCCTGGATCAAAGTGGGCCTGGAGCCTGTTTTTTCCCATTCCAAGTCTAGTAAACCTTTGCTAGAGTTTCTATGTATAGGATCTCCATGATGCTAGTTAGATTTGAATTAAACACATTTCTTAACATCTAGATGTAGTGGTGCATAAAATTTGCAAAATAAGGAAAAGCTTGGTGAAGTATCTTGAAATAGAGAAAGCACACATTCCCATTGGCCACAGAATGATTGTAGAAAAGCATCAACAATGTGAGCAGTAGTTGTATAACAGACTAACAGACAGAGTTGGAATGGACCTTGGAGGTCATCTAGTCCAACCCCCTGCTTAAGCAGGAGATCCTGTGCCATTTTAGACAAATAATTGTTCAAACTCTTCTTAAAAACCTCCAGTGTTGGAGCACCCACATCTTCTAGAGGCAAATTGTTCCACTGATAAATTGTTCTCTCTGTCAATATTTGTGGTCACTTCCTGAATAAAAACATCTAACATTAGGATTCATAAGTAGATAGTTCAGATGTTAGGGAGAATACTAAAACCAATAAAGGAGTGGATAATTTTTAATCATCCAAATGATGATTAAACAACTAAAAATTACCCCAACTAAAGCTTATGATGAAGATGGTGGGAAGTGCAATTCAGGAATACTTGGAAAGTTCTCTACATCTCACAAATATGTCTGAACTGTTTTTGCCTGGTATTGTAAATTGGAAGGATATGTTAAGCTGGGGTACTAAACACTTCACAGCTAACAGACAACACACCTAAAATTAGGAAGATAAGAGTCCATGATCATCCTTACAGCTATCTCTGTTGTAGTCATAGGCCTGCCATCATGTGTAATTTATTTGGTGAATGTGGCAAATCATATTTGTGACTAATTTGTTCTAAAGGAGAAATAGATAGTAGCGTACATCTGATAGATTTCTCACCATGATCATATCATTTCTTTTTAAGATTAAGAGCCATTCTTCTCTGTAGGCAATCTGTTCTCTTAGATAAGCCATCCATAACATAACTAGGAAAGGGCGTCTGGCTTATTTGGGACCAGGAAACAACCAAACAATTTTTATTGGTATGAGGTATTGTTTGTCACAAATCTACCCTGATTTAAGAGTTGTGGTGACACAGTGGTTAGAATGCAGTATTGCAGGCTATCTTTCCTCACTGCCAACAGTTTGATCCTGACCAGCTCAAGGTTGACTCAGCCTTTCATCCTTCCAAGATTGGTAAAATGAGGGCCTAAATTGTTGGGGCAATATGCTGACTCTGTAAACTGTTTAGAGTGGGCTGTAAAGCACTATGAACTCTAAGTGCTATTGCTATTCCCAGAAACAGATGCTCCATCCTCCTTTTATCAGAATGGACTAGAATTTGCAAAACTTTAAACAGTATGAATGGTTGGAAATATGCTAAATTTATTTTAAAAAATCAGCAGGGCTTTTTGGTGACATGACTTTAAAATATATTTTTAAAGGATACTCTCAAGTTTTATTTTTTCTAGGATAGGGTATGTACATAGGTTATTGTTATGTCTCACCTGTGCCCACGAGGTGAGACTCCAAGTTTCCAAAGGAATATGAACAAGCAGACAAGACCAGTAAGGACAGGGTTAAATTCCTTTGGCTGGAGAAGTCCTTGGCAGTCTCCCACAAGCTGCCTGCCAAGTCCGATATAAAACAAGAACATAAATCACAGGCAAACGCCACACACAGAATTTGTCGAAGCTTCTATCCCAAATTAACAAATTATCCCGAACAAGAATCCAGAGCTAACATGCTCACTTTTATTCCCTGAGGGGCGTGTCAGTCTCTCGTCCCTGATTTGTCCCTGATCATCTCAGTCCCTGATTTGTCCTTTCCTTCTACGTTGCATCTCACACCTATGCCTGCATCTTTGCCTCGCATCAAACCAACATTCCTCAGTTTGATCCTCAGCCAGAGGCTCTGCTACACTCTCCTGATTATCTGCCAACACCTGAGGCACAACCAGGGAGGAAGGTCCTGGGGAGGAAGGCAATTCCAAATCCTCCAGCAAAGCAGGCTCAAACCTCAGAGCCAAATCCTCCTCTTCCTCATGGCTCAAGTCTGTGTCCTCCAGCAAAGCAGTCTTAAACCTCAAGGCCAAATCCTCCTCTTCCTCATTGCTCAAGTCTGTGTCTTCTAACAGAGCAGGCTCAAACCTCTGAGTCACAACAGGTTATTATCAAGGAAGGAAGCCAGTTAGTTTTAATAGAAATCAGTGCAGTAGAATTCAAAATGTACTTCTTTAAGTTCTGTTGCTATGAGGATTTTTGATAGAAAGGAAAAAAATGATGGAGAGGAAAAAAATAGTAACAAGGAATAATTATGCCCTTTGTTAATGGATGGAAGCTGACTATTCAGGTGGAAAAGTAGTGAAAAGAGATTAATACACTTCTCTTTCCTATTAAATGAATGTAGTTCTTAAGCCAAGTAAGGAAGATAAGCCACAAGATGTCTTCTAAGATGAGACACAAGATAAAATTAAAAGTTCAAATGTAAACCTGAGGTTTTGCTTTCAAGTTTTCTCTGCATAACAGATCGCCAAGATAATTCTACTTTGAGAATAGATTGCAGAGTGGCAGTCAGGCCTCTTCCTCTCCTCTCCAAGATACTATCATGCAAAAGCATCAATGTACAGTATAACAAGTTAATACCAGTACATGCACACACACACACACACACACACTTTTGGGCACACAGGGTGATTTTTTCATCTGGCTTGCTAGCTAATGAATTACATATTGAATTAGGAGCTCAGTGAAGGTTGTCCTATCAGGGACGGGATGAGGTCCCAAATAAAAAAACCACTTGATCTTCCCCAAATTTATCAGAGTTTGGGTTTTGTGCCATCCATTGTCTCAGAATTGTTTTAACATGCTAGTTGAGGAATTCTGGGAGTTGAAGTCCACAAATCTTAAAATTGCCAAAGTTGTGAAACATTGCTCTTGAGATAGATAGAATGAGACGGCCATCTTGTACATTTCAACTTATAAACTTACTTTTTTTTTCTACATAATGCAAAATTTTCCCTTCTCAAACTTTTTGGATGGTTGTCCAGGAAGCTTGCAGCAGTGAGAAGAAACTAAACAGCAACCGAACAAAGTTAAGAATCTTTTATATAATCTACTCTGTGGTAGCAACAGCCATGAGGAAGAAATACTTCTACACTACAGGTGCAACCTGAAAGAATAGATTTGTTTTGTCTTGTGCAGAATCTGTTTAATTTGGTTAACAAAATTATATTAGAGGCTTGTTCTGGCAAGTGTTTTGAAGACTCCAGTAGTTAAGCAGTTCTTTTCTTGGATAAGTCCATTGTCTAACTTTGGTTCTTGGTCTTAATTTCAGTCATTCAAGCTAGAGAACATGGGCAAGGTATTTAATGGTGTATGGTCTAAAGTTATCCTGATCGATATTTTCCTGATCAATATTTCCCTTATTATGTCTAGCATCTTCCTGAAGTGGGGGGGAAAGCGTGACCCCCTCAGCCTGGCAGGAGGTAGAAAACCTGCAGTGAAAAGTCTGAGAGCTGCTCAACAATCACAGATATAGAAACGTGGCCACGTGCTTAAGCACATATTTGTTCAAATGCTTATTATCCCTTGTAGGAAATGCATTATTTTGTTCCATTTCAAAACACTTCATCGCAGAGATTATTGACAAGTACATTTTTAGATGTGCACTTAAAACATACTGGGCATATAAATGTCTTGTGCACAATGATTTGGACAATATTTGGGAAACAGTGGAGGACAGGGGGCCTGGGGCGCTATGGTTCATGGGGTTGCAAAGAGACAGACACAGCTTAGCGATTGAACAACAACAACAACGTAAACGACAAAGTCAGATTCTCATTTACCTTGGAATCCTTGCAAATGTAACAGACACATACAAGGCATGGTAAGAGTGCAGTCATATATATATATATATTTACCTGGGAATTTTATCAAGACAACTGGACTAACTTCAGGGAAGACAAGGATAAGATTGCACTACAAATATATTTCGTTTACTGTGGTACTACAGGTATAATAGGTTGAAATGAAGCTTAAACGTGAAGGTTTCTTTCAGAAGTCTAAATGAAATGGTGAGAAACTGTATCAAATACTTTAAAACATTTATTTAAATATTCGCAGCATTAGTTGCCATTCTTGCATCAGTTAAATTCTTGCTAAGTGTGATTATTTTTGCTTTCTTCTATATTAACTTATCCCAGCCATTCTAATAAATTGTTTTAGGGCATTCAAGAATTCATTTCTCTGTCTCACTCATTTATTAAATGTGCATTATAAAAAAAATAGTCAAGATGCCAAGAAAACAAATCCTGGTGTGCTACTCATTGGGATTTGTACCTTTTTTTGGGGGCGGGGGGGATGTTCTTATTTTAGAAAAGGTTAATAGTTGGAAGAAAATGCTCACTGGTAACAAGATGTGTCTGAGTGTCAATCTATATTTAATTGTTTCAAACACAGCTTCTACAGCTGCACTAGGGAACAGTTGCAAGTTGAGTCACATACAAAGTGAGGTTACCCAAACCACTCTCTCTAGAGTTTTGGTTCTTTAAAAAACCCCAGACAGAACTTTGGAGAAAAAGATGAAGAAGGTATGTGTTGATATATCTCTAGGAAGTAAAGGAGAAAAAGAAAGGTTCTTCTTTTCCAACCTTCAATTAAAGTTGAAATTTGCCAAAAAAATAATAATAAAAAAGATTCTCCAGGTAACAAACTGGCACAAAAGAAAATCTGTTTCAAGGATTCTTTATTGTCTAGAGAAATGGGGAAAAATGTGCTAAGATTCTTTTCTTTTTTTCTGAATTCAAGTTTATTTTATTGGCTCTATTATTTATTTTCCATGTACAAGTTCAAGCCTTTTGTACTTTTTGCAAATTGGCATCTTTTTACACTGGAATTGCTTTTATATTAGTAACATATCAGTGATATTTTATGATCTACTTAGAAACTTATATTTTCCTGCATAATTTTTAATTGGAGATTCTTTTAAAATGCCTTCTGTGGTTTTTCTTCTTCTTGTGGTTGCACAGATTGTTTTACATGTGACTAAAGTGAAAGAGAATGTTAAATGTTCTCTTTCTTCGTTCCTTTAAAAATAATGTTTGATTTTCTTTATCTCTTGTGTGATTAGTCAGGACAGGCAGAAGGGTCTGATTTTCCTAACCACATGCCTCAAGGCTAAAGGCTAGAGAGGTGGCACCATAGAATATATTGATTTTTTTTACTTTTATTTTTCTTTCATTTGCCAGTAAGGCTCACAGTCTTTCAGACCTGTATGTCGCTCATTCATTGGGAATTGTGGGCAGGACACCAAGGAATGCATCTCCTGAGAAAGCAAGAAAATAGCAAGAATTATAAAAACTCTATATCAAAGCTGGAGGTGGAGTTAGGTGGTATCAATCTAGAAGTTTTCAGGGAGAGAAAGTATTGGTTTTGAATTTGGTTTTCAACGTACACTTAGGAATACTTTTTTTTTTACAAAATTATATTATTTACTTTAGTGTGTCTCTCTTCAAACTTTTTTCCCACTGCATAAACGTATTTGCTATCTAACACTGACTAGTTGTTTTACACTAATCTACATTAAATTTTCCAAATACATATTCTGTTTTAAATATTTTGCATTGATTTCAGGTAATACAAATATGAGTTTTGAGCAGAGATGGGAAGTAGCAAATTTGCTATCCATCCATTTCATATAGAGAAGTTCGGGAAGAAAATGGGAATGTTCTACCATTCAGACATATTAATTCTAGCAAGCAAAGAGCTGAGACAGGAACATGTAATACAGTATGATTGTCACCATTCCAACCAAGCTCTCCATCTCAATTCAGCACTTAGAGACAAAGTCCATCCAAATAAGACTTTATTAGAGAAGTCATATTGGTACATCTGGGAAAACCCGAATCTGAATTCCCGTGTTTTCCCCTGCTATATTAAACTCACACCCAGCCCCCTTTTCTGATGAATCTCAAGTCACACTCTCCAATTCACCTCCATTCTGAACTCCTGTCAACTCCAGTCACTCCCCTCCAAACTCCAGCGACTTGGCCTTGAGCTCTGGTGAAATAATATTGTTGTGGCTATCCTCCCTTCTCACTTTACTTTCATTCCCATGGTTATCCATCCTTCCTTTTGGCAGCCCCAAATCCAATTCAAGATGGATGGGGCTGACAGTGGTCCTATATCTCATGTTTAAATACCTGTTAAGACTGAACATGTGAATAGGTTCTGAAGCCTTGGAAGATCCTTAACTTCAATCCTAAAGCTGATAAAGATGCTGTATTTTATTCTTTGCCTTTTCGAATAGCAGAACAAGAATGATTTATAACAGGAGCATGGAGTAGTTTTATTTTATTTTGACACTGTTAGTATAGATAAATCTGGTGAAATATTTCTCTGTTGATTTTTCTGCACAAATATCTTTCACAACATCAGGATGTAATTCTTTGGTTACAACCTTTGAAAACTATTTCATAGACATAGGCTTTTAACAGAAATTTTTAAACAGAAATGGAGTTTTGAAAACATCATACAATTTTCAGGATTCTTGCTCAGGTCACAGAGATTCCACATTATGGAAATTTCTATTCAGGAATTAACTGGATTTTTTAAAATTGAAAAACAATGATGAAGCTATGTCTTGGGATAGCTCTTACTGCTGGTCATACATATGACCCTCAATTTGTAAGATCAATCAAATTGGGATATCAATCAAAGTATGATTTGATTGTTGATTGTACCCTATGACTATCATTAAGTGTTGTACGTTATGATTCTTGATTCTTAACGAATGTACCTTTTCTTTATGTATACTGAGAGTATTTACACCAAGACAAATTCCAAGTGTCCAATCACACTTGGCCATAAAATATTCTATTCTATTCTATTCTATTCTATTCTATTCTATTCTATTCTATTCTATTCTATTCTATTCTATTCTATTCATTTCCCCAAAGAACAAGATCAAGTTTCAACTTAGCACAGCAAATAGCAATGTCAAGCTGACCTTGAGAAAGCTAAGCAGGATCAGACCTGGTCAATTATTGGATGGGAGGCCACTGAGTAATTGTAGCCCATAAACTATCTTTATCATTTTTAATTTTTTTTCACCCTAAAATGAAACTCTTTACATTTGTGAAAAGTTAATGGAGTTCAGAAGTACTGTGAAGGATCCAAGTTCAAAGGCAATTTCAGCTGTGATGATGAAAATGAGACTTCAAAGGTAACTATTTTATAAAGGAAAATGCACTACAGGATTACTAATAATATCAGTGAAAGTTATCCGATCAAGGCTTATTTGAGAAGTGCACAGGGCACTGAAAAGCATCTTTTTACAAATCCATACTGCATTTAGGTCAATTTGCTCTCATCCATCCATCACAATCCTGTTCATATTCCATCCATCATAATCTAGTTGAAGTGTGAACAAAGTTTTCTTGATGAAATAATCAATGAGCCATTGATGAAACTTGACAAAAGTCATTTCTGGCTATGCAGAGTAAGTTGACTTTGTGGGACAATGAACATTATATCACATTTCCTACCAGATCAGATTCCGATTCCTGGATGGAGTGATGTCATTCACATTGTAACAGAGTTATCACTCATATTCTTTCTTACTCAGCTTAGCTTTTGCAGCTGCTTAGAAGGGGTTCCTGCAGTTAAGGATTAGTGGGGGAGGAGATAATGATAATGTTAGTGGATGAAGGAAATGACCAGGATAAGCCAGAGGGAGAGGTCAAATGCATCATCAGTCATGCGTCCCATTGTACCCACAAGAGATCTAAATCCATCCCACTATGACTGCCTCCTTGACTTGCCAGAAATATCCAGAATTGTAGTTCGTTCAAGCCCCAGGCTGTAGATAGCACTTTTGAATCGAGTTTGATTCACAGTGTCTTCATAGAAAACTCCATTTAGATTTCTTGCCAAGAATACAAAAGTAGTTTGCACTGGCTGTTTCTAGCATCCTTTATTATTTTATCCAAGATCCTTATTATATCCTAGCAGGTTCTTATTCAGACACTAATCAATTCAAAGTTTTCTGAGCTTTTTAAAAACCAGACAAAGTTAGCTAGGCACTGACAACTAGCTTGTTTTATTGCATGTAATAGCACTTAAAAAGAGCCTGTCCCCTCAGTGAAACTATATCAAGGCAAAATGGTATAGTGAGCAATCAGCCATTTGTGTAGACACAATGACCAAAAAAAAAAAAAGGAATACAAATTTTAGTCTGTAGCTTGTACTCATGGGATTCCTTTCCAGTGAATCAATGATCCTTCTAAATGTTTCCTTCTACATAAAGAGACAGAAGACTGCTCTTTTAATGGATTTAACTGCTTAAACAGTGACATTTTTAAAAATCTAACTACAATTGTTAGTCACCCTGAGAAAGCACATATTAAGGATTGATATTTATTTATTTACTTTGTTATGATAAAAAACAATCTACTGGACTGCTCTGGAATTGGGAATGGAATGTAGAGACGTGTTAGAGATATACACTTCTTAAAAATTAATCTTAAAGCAAAAACAAAAATCTTATTTTTATTATTACTTATTATGCTGTTTTGTAGATATTTAAATTTTGGATCTTCTATCCAAAACAGATTAGCTAAGCAGTTCTGAAATATCTTTTAGATGTCAAAACTTGTTTTATGATTTATTCTTACAAATATCGTAGCAAAAAGTTCAGGAGGACTTTTACTTCAGTGTGAATGTTTGCAGTTTTAATTCAGCTAATCAATTGATAGGTTAATTGCACAGCTCAGAAGAATAAATATTTCTTTTATATATAAAATTGTGTACTTAGGCTAGCTGAAAAAGTGCATTTTTGAGAAGAAAAAATAAATCTTCAGTCTGGAAAGATTTGATTTTCTGAAACATGTAACATTATAGCAGTACTTTATCTTCTTAGTCACTGGCTTTGTGCGATGTTCTCTTTCTAAAACTTGGCTTTATAGATAAAATTCAGTAGTGTGTCAGAAGGAAATTGTATTAAAAATAAATTGCATTTTGGGTAAACATCAATAGTTGTTTCCTTTCACAATGCGGTAGCTGTAGTTTAGATTATAATTTATTTCGTTGATCAAAAGGTCTTTGAAGTTTCATTTATATGCAACTATATTTAAAGGCCTTGATTAATCAACTAGTTATCCATTTGAAGACTCTAACTGATGCTTCAAAACTCTTTTACTCTAACTGAACAGCATGAATTATTTTTGCAGGATTAAACATGTAAACTAAAGAAGAGACATTTTTCAAAGAAGTCCAGATAAACAGCACAAAGTTGCGCTGAAACATGCACAAAGCTTTTGTTAATATAATCCATGTGTGAGTTCATAAATATTGATTATGTAACCAAGTTGGAATCAAACCGCTGTTCTGATTGACTTGTGTTTATTGTTTGTTTTATAAAGAACTTCTTGGGGTTTTCAAGATGTTATTCATGAGATTCATGTCTGTCACAAACAAGAACATCATAACCAGTAGCACATATTCCATACTGGCTTTGCCACATCAGCATGGCATTGAGTATTGTGGCATGTGTCTGCTGCCTTTCCAGAGCTACACTGTTCCCTCCACTCTAAAGAATGGAATAAAGCTATTGAATTGGACTTATTATTAGGCAACACAAGAGCCAGATGTAAAGATTGGTTGTCATGGCAGAAAGTAGTAGCAAGAGAGCATGTTAAAGATTACAAATCTACTTCTCTGCTTAGAACGAATAGCAGCCTCCTGTTTCTTTATTTTGTTCAAAGCAGCACTTGGGCTTACCATTAAAAAATGGAAATGCTGACAAAATTGTTAAGGGATAATAGAGCTTTGGGCAATTCATAAATATATATTTTATTAAAGATCAAGGAGTACAGAAGCTGGAATCACAATTTATTCAGCCACAAGAAATGTTAGCCCCCTCAGGCAGAATCTTGTGGTCCCATATTTTTATAGTGAATAGTGAATTGTTAATAAACATGGATAAAACTGCTCCCCTGTCACCCTACATAGGGACTCTGACCTAATTAGTTGACTGGGATGATGAGAATATGAAAATCTATTGTCTCTTGAGCATGATTCCAATTATATGGGACACTGTTTTATTTCAAGTTTGCTTGCTGCCCTTTTTTGGGTAAGCAAAGGAAAAGGTTAGGAATTCATTTGCCCTTAACAGCACCTGGTCAACTTTCAAGGTCTGGGTGCAAAAAAATGAAGGGTTCTTTAGAAGGACAAGCAAACAGGCAATAAGTATGCAACAAAAATTACAGGAACAATGCACCTATTCAAATTGGTGTGTCATTAATCTTTCATTTCTTATATAACTGTAATATTTTAAATATGGATATTCTTTGGGTTTTTATGAAACAATTATTATATTAAGTTTATGTTTATAAATGAACACCTTTCCTCTTTCCTGAGCAACAAGCAAAATGATGGAAGAGTTGTGGCAGAGAATTGAGTAGGATTATTTCAATTTAACCCAATGCCTACCCACTTGTTGGCCAGCTGCATAAAAAATAATAAAATAAAATGATAAAATAATATAATATAAATAAAATAATAAAATAAAGTAAAATAAAATAATAAAGTAAAACATTATTGTGGTCAGTCTTTTTCTGTGTTTGATTTTTTTAAAAAAGAAATTGGATTCCTTTATATACAAAGAATATATAATGGAATATGTTGTTCATATAATGATCCCATTGGATTTAGTGTTAAGGGAATAAAATTAGATCTGCTCTATTGCTTTATTAGATTGAGATTTTATTTTAGGATCCTCCACATTGATCAGCTAGTTCAAGAACCATCTTTGGACAGATAATCTAATCATCTACCAAAACCTACTTCCTCTCTGATGGCCGGAGTTGCTATGAAATCCACCAATCCCTTTCTTCACTTGGCACAAAATATACCAGCAGACTTTGGTGGTACCTCATGACAGCAAAAGAAGCATATCCATTGGGAAAAGCCCTCAGTTAAAAGATTGCTTTGAAAGAAAAGATACCTTTATATTGATATGTGGAACAGAGCTAACTGATAAAATGCAAGTGATTAGATGACTGGAGGCTAAAACATATTAAGAATGGTTGCTGGAACTGGGTATGTCTACTTTGATGAAAAGAAGGACTAGAGGAGACATGATAATAGTGTTCTGATGTTTCAGGGGCTGCCACAAAGAAGAGGGAGCCAAGCTATTCTCCAAAACACTTGAGGCAATGACAGGAAGCAATAGGTGGAAACTAATCAAGGAGAAAAGCAGCCTAGAACTAAAGAGAAATTTCATAATAGTTAGAACAATAATCAGTAAAACAATTTGCCTCCAGAAGTTGTGGATGCTCCAACACTGGAAGTTTTTAAGAAGAGATTGGATTGATCTGAAATGGTATAGGGTTTCCTGCCTGAGCAAGGAGTTGGACTAGAAGATCTGCAAGATCCCTTCCAACTCTAATATTCTATTCTATTCTATTCTATTCTATTCTATTCTATTCTATTCTATTCTATTCTGTTCTGTTCTGTTCTGTTCTGTTCTATTCTGTTCTGTTCTGTTCTGTTCTGTTCTGTTTTCATATTAAATGAAATATCAAAGGTAGCTTTATGGTCCCACCCCATACTTCATTTAACTGCTGTGGAGTGGGGATAGATTGAAATATGAAGATTTAGAGCAATCAATGTCTTTGTTTTATTACTTTTAAATGCAGTTTGTATGTGTGTGTGTGTGCACATACGCGCGGGCGCATGTGTGGGAGATGAACATTTCAAAAACATAATGAAGTTTTCAAGTGTTCAGTAGTTAAAATGTGCTTAAATATTTTTTCCAGTCTTGATATAGTGCTTTTGAGAAAAGTTCAGTTTTTACTTTTTAGATGTTGAGGCATTTTATTTAATCAGGGCAATATTTTCTTCAATGTGAGAGACATTTTTCTTTTTGTCTGTATGACGGAACAGTTGAGCAAATTCTAAAAATTTCAGTACAAGCACATTTCAGGCAAAATGGGAGCTTTTTCAATTTGCTAAGAAAAGGAGAATAGCTAATGAAGCAGGCTTTAGAAGACTATTTTTATGAAGGCAATTTAATCTATTTGGGTTAACAAATAACCTGAGGAAGTTTCTTGGGAGCCCACTTTTTCTATTCCCTTACCCAGTTAATCCAGTATTTTTTAAATTGCCTTGCTGAGTAGGTGGATATTATCAATGAGAGAAAGCAAATATAATATATGGTAATATATCAATAGACAGGTCCATCCTAAAAGCTAAATCAGTAAAAAGACACAAGACAACAAAAAAGTGAGGCCACGAGAGGCCTTATAACTGGATGTTCTAATAATGACAAATTATTATAAATTTGAGTGGAAATTGTTCAGAACCAACATAGAGAAGGTTGTTGTGGTATTGGTTTTACTTCTGTATGAGGGCATGCAGGCCTGGAGTGAGGCAAGAGGCCCTTGCAAATAAAGCATTGGGCCTGACTCCTGAGTTTATTCCTGCTGCCAAACATCTAACCAGCTTAAGATGCAGAACAGAAATGATCAAGCCCAAATGAAGAAGAGTTGAGCCTTAGGGATGCATGTGGACTGCTAGAAGGGGTCTCCTCACCCACCTATGGAGTCATTTTACCCCCAAAGGGTCAACACAAATAGGGAATGCCATATCAGGATCCTGCTTCAGGGAGACTTTAAGGACAAGACTGCCTTATATAAGTTCTTCTGAGTGAAAGACTGTGGAGGGTGCCTATGCATTTAAATAATACTTTTTTTTATCAAGTGCATGCAAACTGCCTCATTCATAAAATATTATGAAGAGTATGCATTACATTTTTCTGTGCTCTCTTAACACTTGTTTTTTTTTTCTTAAATTAAAAGCAAAGAGAAAATGTTTAAAAATGCACAATGCAATTTGAATCATAGCATTATAAACCATCAATCTGAAAGTCTCCTTTATCCACCTTCAAAAAAATTGTTAGGGCACCTCAGAATGGAATGGAACTGAATGAAATAGAAATGAATGGAATGGAACTGAATGAAATAGAAATGAATGGAACGGAACAGAACAGGAGAAGGAGATATGTTTTCCCCAGGAGTGAAGGGTTCTATGATTACAAAACACCCTGCATTGATTTGATGTTGGATTTTATCCTAACAAATCTAAATTATGAATCTATTCCTTATGACATAAACATGATTTTAAAAAAAGGAAGCAAGGACTTCCCAAGAGACAACCCTACAAAATGATGTCTGTGGGGTGCCACACAAAAAAATCCCAACAAAAATATCAACTGCGCCTCAACATTGCATCCAATTCATCATAATCATAATAATAGCTTCCATTTTATATTTTTGTTATTCTAAGAAGATGAGTTCATGTAGTACAGAAAGACATCTACTATGGAATTATTGGTTCTATGCCCTATTCCACCAAATATCGAAAATCCCAGTTTTGCTAGTAAAGCTTGCTCAGTCATAATTTGAGTATTCAAAGGCTGAAGTCTCAAGTGATCTAGGATGAAATTCAGACAAAACCTATTTATTTATAATAAACTTATAACCCTAGAAATCTTCAGCATAATCTGTATGGCTAATCAGAATTTGTTCCCTTGGCAGAGCTTCTGGGATCAGGGTAGTGCTTAAACCCCTAGTAAAAAAATAACAAATATCTCTGTCCACATGAGTCATTTTGGCTAGACAGCTTTCATCTCTAGTAGGAAGGAAAAAGAATGACGGTAATGATAAACACATACACACACACACACACACAGAGAGAGAGAGAGAGAGAGAGAGAGAGAGAAGAGAGTGTTTTATAAACAGAGAAAGCAGATGCAGAGTTTATAAGAACATATTGGCTGTGTATGTAATTTTGCCATTAGTAATTCCACAGATGAAACCTTGATAATTATTAATTATGCCCTTGGTGACACATTTGCCTCCCATTGTTGAAAGTGCAGGTGGGAAAGAATTGGAATATATGCATTTTAAATTTTTCTGATTGCATTTTCACTGAAGTGTGGAAGCCTGAAGTTTCCTGACTGTTTTAATGCAATTGGTTCTGCTTAAAAAAAAAAAAAAAGATGCCATGTGGAAATGTGAGGAGCAGAATGTTTTAGAGGTCATTGTAATTCAGGCAAAAAAGCAGCCCTGCTGCATTGTTATAGTTCTTAAGGGAAATAGATATTCCTTCTGTTTTCTTTCTAGCTTAAGAACCATAGATCCAAGGTGCTAAACTAAGATTTTTCAACTTTTATGATTGGTTCATTTATGATAGCAATAGCAATAGCACTTAGACTTATATACTGCTTCATAGTGCTTTACCGCCCCCTCTGAACGGTATATTGTTCCCAACAATCAGGGTCCTCATTTTTCCCACCTCAGAAAGACGGAAGGCTGAGTCAACCTTGAGCCGGTCAGGATTGAATTCCAGATTGTGGGCACAGTTTACCTGCAAAATGGCACTTTAACCACTGTGCCACCACAGCTCCCTAATAGTTTTAGTTTACTTTATTGTCATTGCACTTCGTACAACGAAATCAAACACTATCTTCAGTGCACATCATGACCATGACCATGAAAATAAACACAAACACACATCCTTCACACTCCACACATTGAACTGAAACCCTCGACATTGCACCAATACTGCACTATACAGCAGAATTCAAAAGAGCTACTGCCCTGGGATAGAAGCTGTTTTTCAGCCTATTTGTCCTTGTTTTTATTATTCTGTACTGTCTGTCAGATGGTTCAGAAAAAGGGTGCCCAGGATGAGATGGATTTTTGAGAATGTTTTGAACTTTCTTAAGGCAGCAGGAGCTATAAAGCTCTTTCAAAGAGGGGAGAGGCAACCAATGATCTTCTGGGCAATGACGTGAACCCTCTGGAGTGCTTTCCTATCTGCCACTGTGCAATTGGCAAACCATACAGAGGTGCACTAATAGAACTAGACATAATTCCCATGTAGAAATTAGCCATTTTTAACTCCTTCAGCATATCAGGGTCTTTTTTTGATCCTTCCTAAGATGGTGTAGATGGAATCTTTGGGCTTTTGGTATGCAAAGCGAGAGATGAAGCTTTTTTTCATTGGTTGCTTTAGAAAATGGAATGGGAAGTGAACAATCAAATAGCGTTTTTTCATCTGTTTTGTTCCTTCAAGCTCATATTACAGATGAGATAATCAGATAATCCTTGACTTACAGCCATTCATTTAATGACAGTCCAAAGTTATGAAGTCTTGGAAAAAGTGACTTATAACTTGTCTTCAAAAGTACTACCATCATACCACCCTCCAGTCACATGATTGAAATTAAACTTAGCAAGGGCTTGCATTTACAATGATTGAAGTTTTGAAGTGAGCATGATCTGCAACCTTCTCATTTGGTTTCCAGCAAGTAAAGTCAGTTGGGAAGTTGCATTCACTTAGCAAAGCACAATTCACTTAACAACCACATGATTCGCTTAACAACTATGGTAAAAAGTAATTGTAAAATCTGGCCTAATCATCTAATGTCTCATTTAACAATCCCATCACTTAGCAACCAAAATTGTTGATTGCTAAGTTAAGGATAATAATCTAGAGCCATGCTGGCACAGTAGTTAGAATGCAGTACTGCAGGCTACTTCTGCTGACTGCCGGCTACTTGCAATTTGACAGTTCGAATTTCACCAGGCTCAAGGTTGACTCAGCCTTTAATTCTTCTGAGGTTGCTAAAATGAAGAGCCAGATTGTTAGGGACAATATTCTGACTCTATAACCCATTTAGAGAGGACTGTAAAGCACCGTGAAGCAGTATATAAGTCTAAGTGCTATTGTTATTGCTATTACTTGTGATTCTGACTTTATGATTCATTTTTGCCAGGTAAGTGATTCCCATTGCTAAACAAGTTTTAAGACTGAGTTCTAGCTATATTTTAGTCAAATGCACTAAAAATTTCCTCTTGGTAATTGTTCCCTGACTTCGATTTGGCTATTTAGTTGTCACCCTGTGCAACCTAATACACCTTTCATCACCCAACTAGATCACATCATTGGTGCGGATAAATGCTCACTGTTTATATACAGTAGTTTGCTGTGCCAGTGTAGTGAGGAGGGTGTTGTTTTCCATATTGCTAGTTTTTTGATTAGGGTATAAACTTTCTTCTATATCACAGTACCAAACTTCAGCTGGGAATTTATGAATTTATTTCTTATCAGACTCTTATACATTATTGGAGTTTATCTTTGCCATTTTTTATGGCTCACATTTTAACTATTCCCAGTTCTGCCCACTTTGAAGATAGGCTGCTTTCCCTGTTCATGTGGCTGGGAAATATAAAGGAAAATATAGTGAAAATAGAAATAAAAAAGCAAACCAGGTCCTACCATACTATTATACCAATGTGGACAAGATGATGTTTCTTTAATAAATGTTTGTGCCATTTCTTTAGGAGAGCATGAAACAGTTGCAAGGGATAAAACAATAAAGCACCAAAGAAAACAAGAAAGAAAAATGCTATAAGTGTAAGGCATTGTTTGTTGTGTAGACATTCACTGTTGCTCAAGGATACTGAAACAGGTGGCTAGAAATGGAGAGCTGATTGTGGATGAACACTATAAGCTTCCTTAAAAGACTGTGATCTCTATTTTACTAGAATTATTTAAGTAGAGTTCATCCATTTAAAAATCCATTTAGGGATACTGTGATTGCTCTCTACAATACAAATCCTGCATTGAAGCAGAGAATTGAATATAAAGAAGGAATCAAAGTCCCTTCCATTTTTAACATGTGTCTAAGATCCAAACTCTACTATTTTTCATTATTGTTGATTTCACTCCCCCAACATTTTCCCCTTGCTTCCTACTCATTTATTAAAATCCTTTCCATTTTTCTTTCTTTCAATCCCATCCATTTTTTACTTCTTTTTCCATTAGTCTTCCCCAAAAGCTTGACTTAGAGGAATTTGAGGGGTAGTGATTTGAAGATCAGAATAGCTGTTCTATTATAACCAGAAGATCAATGAAGTAATAGTAGAAGTGAAACTTAGAGACGGATATTTGAAACAACCTCTTTCTCTGTAATAGAATGTCATTTTCTTTGGAATATTCAAACTTGAAAGAAAATTTTCTCACTTAAGTATACTTCAACTGCTCTTGATCATTCAATAAACATATGGGATATGGAAATCCTTTTACAAATTAATCCAACAATATTAGGTATTGCAAAAGACATGCTAACTTAATGCATGAACCAGTTTTACAACATATTGGAATCATAAACTGTAGAGGGCCTAATAATGCAGTGATATACATTCATCTTGGGGGAAAAAATCTCTGAAAATAAAATCTTTTACCACCTTGAGAGATTTCATGCTGAACTGACTTCTTATCATTTCTGTTACAGTCAAAGTTAATCATATAATATCTAAAAATGATGATAATAGATATTCTGTAAGCTGCATATTGGGAGCCAGTAGTTCCTCGGGCTAGAAATCAGAAGACAGTGAGTTCTCATTCTGCCTTAGGCCTGAAGTCAGCTAAGAAACTTTGGGTCAGTTATTCTCTCTTGCCCTAGGAAAAAATAATGGCAAACACTGCAAAAAATCTTGCCAAGAAAACTGCAGGGACTTGTCCAGGCAGTTACTAGAACTTGAAAACATACATTTACTTAAGCTTGTCAGGCCCCCAGAACCAAGAAAAACTTCTAGTGTTACTTTCAAGCAGTTTCCTTTATTGTTTCTTACTTACAGAGATAAGTTTTGCCAAACTGAACCAACCATTTACATCACTATAGATGTACTCTGAGAACTGTTAGGGAGGAGCTGTCTTGTTCTCTTTCTCCCAACCAAATTATCTAAACTTTGCTATTTTTGGTCCTCTGAAATACAGCCCCTCTCTTCTGGAATCCAGACTACATTCCATCACAAAGCTCCACATGTTTAAAATGAGTAAAATCAACTATTTTATTATTTTTAAACACAAGAATGGAAGTCTCATCTTTTTCCAAGATAAAAACCACTCTACAGTGATTTGCTGCAAACATGGGATAAAGATATCTGCAATGCAAGTACAGCTTCATTATTTTGAGTTAATATCTTTCATTGAACTGTGCCAGAGAATTTCTCAATTGCAGAAGTGCATGTGGGGAGAGAGTGCTGTGATTCCGTTGTTATTTTGAATAGTTTTGGTGAGGCAGAGTGATACTGTGCTCTATGAAAAGCTTCAATTTTCTTGAATTGCCTGAAATATAGGTTGTTGTTTCTTTTTTTTCTAATTGTATGCTACAATTTCTCCTTTGTTCATTTATCAGAAGAAATTATTCACCGTAGCAGGATGTTGGAAACATTCATAACACAGTTCACCTTTTCCCATTGTTTTTAAACTTTTAAAAGTTTAAAACAACAATGGTATCAAATTTATAATGAAACTATACCAGCATAAAATAATTCTTTGTTGAAACAAGGCCAGTTGATCAACTATTTAATAAATTGGAATGTTTCTATAATCATTCAGAACTTCAGTGTGTCCTTGAAGATCTTGTTACTATTAAGCAATGTTAACAATAAGGCTATACATCAGATTTTGAAGTAAAGTGGAATTGTACTGAACAGAAGCTCATTATGTTGAGGTGAACACTTTTTACTAGTCCATGATTCCGAGTAATGACATCACTGCATATTGTACATGATATGTCACAAACAAGTATTTAATTGTACCATTGATATCAAATACTGCCAAGTTCAGAAGTAGTTATGAACATCAGTTGCTCTTTTTCCCTTCATGGAAATCCACTCCAATTTCATTTTATAAAGTAGAATACATTTATTGAAGGTGTGTTTCAGGATTGCTTTCAACTAGAGTTGATTTAGCCAGAAGATCATCTTAAATTCAGGATCTTTTGGATAAATAGATAACTCCCCAAAGTCCACCAATGTTCGTTCTGAATTGCTGCTCAAATGTTAGCCTAACAGAAGGCAACTGAAATGGCTGAGTGTTGCTGGAATTGTTCTCTGGATAAAAGGATGTTATCATCAGGTTTATATCCCATTTTCTCCTCAGGAGTTTAAGGCAATATGAAGCTCTCTCTCTCCTCATTCCTTCTTCCTTTTCTTCAATAGCCATTTAAAGTGGGCTGGGCTATAGTGCCTTACATGGCTTAAGGTAGCCTTCATTCTGAGATTCAGATTTAGTATATATGATAAAAAAGTGATAAATGAAAGTTTGGTCAGAACAGACTTTGCATTGGCTCCAGTTTTCCTGTAATGAGAAATTATCTCCAGGAATCTGTCCACTAAAGGACAAGGGAATAGAGTAATCATGGTTCCTCTATTCCTCAGGAGCCCTCTGTGACCCTGAAGAGATGCTTTGGAGACCTGGAGAAGCTTCTAGAACAGGTGTCTTCAAACTTGACAGCTTTAAGACTTGTGGACCAACTCCCAGAATTCCTCCTCCAGTCAAGTTAGCTCAGGAATTCTGGGAGTTGATGTCCACAGGTCTTAAACTTGCCAAGTTTGAAGACTCTTGCTCTAGAATGGTGTGAGGTGTATGGTTGGTGGCACAGAGCAAAGCCCAATCAGCAAGGTATTTCAGCTCCCTTCTGTCCACTGGAATCTCCATTGCATTTTAATCCTTTCAAGATCAGAGGAAAAACCTTGCTCAATCTGTTTTTAATCACACTATCCAACTCTGTCTTTAATCTCATAATAAGGAACCTCTCTTTCCTTATTATCTCCTCTAAAATATCTGCTGAAAAAGAAATTATAAAATGAGCAGACAAGCTTTATTAAACAGATAAACATAAAATAATCAAAGCAGGGTAAAATGGGGAAAGATATCGCTTTAATTTTACATAAATAAAATAAATTGTATATAAATTTTATGGTATTTTCTATCTCTGGGTGGAATCTCAGCTTTACTAGGTAACAATTAGAGAGGGGGCTTTGAACATGAAGAATGTGGTGGCAAAATGTTACAAGTTAGTCTGGAATCAGGAACATTGTAATATTAATCATAGAGGAAAGTAATACAGAGCACAGTTCCCTAAATGCAGAATTGTCATTCTGTGACCCTTTTCCTGTCCTCCAGAGGAAAGAAGATTAATTTAGGACTTTTAATAAAAGGGCTATATGATTTGGACCATGTATTACCCAAGAAAATTGAAGCTTTTGTTCTACATCTCTGTTTTTATGATTAGTAGCCTATTTGTGTGCGCGTGTGTGCACCCCTCACTATTTATTTATTTATTTATTGAATTTATATTGCTGCCTATTTGCCCATACCCACTGTTCCATTAGAAGTACAAGATGCAAGAGTCAGTTAATAAATAGAGGTTCTGAAAATAAGTCTCCAGAGAATTCTAGTTGATAAATTCAAACGCCCTTAAAAGTCTGTGTAAATACACTGCTCCAAAAATAAAGGGAACACTTAAACAACACAATGTAACTCCAAGTCAATCACACTTCTGTGAAATCAAACTGTCCACTTAGGTAGCAACACTGATTGACAATCAAATTCACATGCTGTTGTGCAAATGGAATAGACAGGTGGAAAGCATAGGCAGTTGGCAAGACATCCCCAATAAAGGAATGGTTCTGCAGGTGGTGACCACAGACCACTTCTCAGTTCCTATGCTTTCTGGCTGATGGTTTGGTCACTTTTGAATGCTGGCTGTGCTTTCACTCTAGTGGTAGCATGAGACGGAGTCTACAACCTACACAAGTGGCTCAGGTAGTGCAGTTCATCCAGGCTGGCACATCAATGCGAACTGTGGCAACAAGGTTTGCTGTGTCTGTCAGCGTAGTGTCCAGAGCATGAAGGCACTACCAGATTAACTGTAGTTAAACAAGATAAAAGTGGTACGCTGAGATGGGAGATGGACAGATCAGAATGTTATCTTAGATTCCAAAACATAGAGGAAGAAAAAGAACAAAATCTAGCTGAGCTTTAAAAAAAAGGAAAAATTCTTCAGGTTCTTCAACACCTTAATCCAATTAAAAGGTCTCAAATATAAAAGGCTGGATAAGAGAAAAAGAAAAAAAAGCCAGGAAGATAAAAAGAAAGAAAAGAAACAGTATTGGAGGTAGATGGAAAAACAAAAGTACCAGAAAGGCAGAAAGAGAAAAAGAAAAAAAGGCTACTCCCTTAAAAAGAAAAGGAAGGGAATCATTAATACTAAAACTTTTCTTTTAAAATAAAAAGCAAACAGAAAAATTTAACTTCCAAAGACAAAAAAAAAAAAAAGCAAAGACAAGTTCCAAAGAACTAAAAATCCAAATAGCTATTTCAAAAAGTAAACTGTTGAGGAGGGGTAGCACAGCTTAGGAAAAATCAAGAGAACACACTGCACTTTGTTTAGTTATCCAAGGCTCTTGTTATAACACTCTTCTCCAGAAACTTGTCACCTTTTCTTTTCCTATAAACTTTAACACCAGACTCCAGCTGTTGATAGAAACCCAGAGGAGTACCTGCAATAATACTCTCCCATGCTCTTCCCTCTATCTTATCAAATAGTAATGTCCTTGAAAAAGTTTCAGTTCTTTCTTTCTCAGCTTTGTCTGGTCACAAGAGAAATAGAATATTTCCAAGCCTCTAGTTGGCAGTGTTACAAAGTTTCTTTGCTTTCACTTTCCCTCTCCTTTTCCAAGCAAAATATAATATGAATTAATAAAAAAAAATATTTTAAAACGTGAAATAACTAAAAGGGAGTCTTTAGCCTAAAATGTTACAAAATCAAAAAGAAGAAAAAAATAGATGGAAAAGAAAAAACCAGTCCAGTTTCAAAATATAAGATCATGTATAGAAAATCCAGCAATGAGAAAAAAAACATTACTTTGACATTCCTGTTTAAAATCGCCGCTTAATCACTTCTGTCAAAAACTTTTACAGATTCTTTCTTTTCCTTAGGGTCTCCTTTCAGATCTTAGAAGTTCTCACCAAACTGGCACACTCTTTCTGTTCTCTTTTGTTTCGGAGCTGTCACAACTTCAGCAGCTTTAATGGCTACCTTTTTGCTGCTGGCAAGAAGAGCTTCTCCTGGATCTACCAGGGACTTTGTGGTATCCCTGGGATCGACAGGATGCGCTCTTCACTTTCACCATCTCTTCAGGATGGTTTAGATCTGATAGGACCGTACAGGAGCAAAGATATCGGCAGCGATCTCAGACCTCCAAGATCACATGCCGTATTGTCACAATGCCAGCTCCGCCCTCCTTTTGACTTGTTTTAAGGACATTACATCAAAGTTGGATCAGCCTGTAGTGCTGTTTTCCACTTTAATTTTGAGTGTAACTCCAAATCCAGACCTCCATGGGTTGCTAAATTTGATTTCCATTGATAATTTTTGTGTGATTTTGTTGTCAGCACATTCAACTATGTAATGAACAAAGTATTTAATAAGAATATTTCAGTCATTCAGATCTAGGATGTCTTATTTTTGTGTTCCCTTTATTTTTTTGAGCAGTGTATTTTCTTTAAATAATTAAATATGATGTATGTTGCCTGATGCATTCAAAGAATGTATTTGAGAGATCAGAGTACATTATTACTTTTGTAAAGGTAACATCAATTCCCTTAACTTGCGCCATCCTATTATGAATATATCCATCTTAAATATGACACATCTTCAGGCTTTTTGCTGGAATAAATTAGGATGATTTAGTGTGTTTTTGTTTTATGAACTTTTATAATTTATTAGGAAGATCCTGGTCACTGTAGTTCATTGGCATTTTTTCAGGAAAGAAATGCCCTAGAGACATGTCCAGCTACTCAGACTAATGCATTATTATTGGAAATATGATGCTGTGGAAGAATAATTAAGTATTGCTCAGAGAAGGATCAAATTGGTCTGAAGAAACATGATATTCCCAACTGTGAATGAGTGATATTTGGTAACGTTAAAGGCATTATTTACAAAATTACAACAAAAGAGCATTAATTTCACTATTATGTCAGTTGTATTTGATCATATGATAGCGGTTCCCTAGGAAAAGAACATTGCTAAGTGCCAATTCACACAATTTTGTTCAAATTTACTAGCCATCCCTGTGTAGAAAATGTGCAGCTGCAACACTTTTAAATGTGAACTATCTACATATGGAGAATGAATAATTTAAAAAACACCTTCGAAGTGGTAATAGTTAAAGGTCTGAGCCATCCGTTCTCAGTTCTTAAAAGAGTTGCATATAATTTTGAACATGCACATTCTTGATTAAACATCTGGCATTTAGATATTTCTGCTAGGGTATATGTAAAAAGAACAGTGAGAATCAGTAAGGTCTGTTCACAAATTTTCTGCTTTTAAAGTCTGAAGGAAAATATGCTTCTTTATGTGTTGTGTTCAGCAATGAGAAAATTGTATTAAAAAGTTAAAATGTATACTAAACATTATTTAATTCAATGAAATGAATTTTGTGATTAGTTTCAGAAATTTATAAATAAGTAAGCAAGCAAACAAACAAACATGAATTTAATTAAATAAAACCTGCTGGAGGAAGGCAGGGATAAACTAATCATACTGTTACCAAGATAACATCATAGCTGCATTCATAAAATCCCCAGAAGTCATGACAGTATGATTTGTCTATAGAAATTCTCAGCCATCCAGGTCATCATTATTCCAAAAGTGTTTTTTTTTTTTCCAAAAGGCAATTGGACTTTCCTTGAAGACATTTTGTTTCTCATCTAAGAACTGGAAAAGCTTCTAGAATGAGAAGAGAAATGTCTTCAAGGAACAACAAAGAAAATCCATTTGGGATAATGGCAGGATTGTTGTATTATTCAAATAATTTCTTTTCTTTCAGTCCCATTGGACATAGATGAAGCTTTGAGTATGAGAAAGTGGGTCTTTTAATTCTGTCTTAAGGATGTACAGATTGTATAATATTTATATATTTGAGTTTTTCTTCCAGACTTGAGTCTAGAACAGCTTACAAATAAATGAAAAGCGCATTGTATCATTGTAAAAAGTTTTTTAGGAAACAGATGGGTAAATATCTGCATTTTTGGCCTCTCACAAATCTCTTCACCTAAGCATACAGTTAAAAATAGATACTATTTCAAGCTGATCTAAATGGTTCCTCCTTTACCAAAATTTAGTATCTTTAATCACAAATTCCGAATTTCCCGGATTTCTGGGAGTATGGGTGGCTTTCTTAAGTTGAACAGAAGGAGTGAATTGTGTTAGTACAATGAGCAATAATAAACAATTGAATATTGGAGGGAAACACCCACAGTTTGGGATCTTTCTTACCCCAAATAGCAAGGAGAAAATACATCACAGCCTGTGGCCAGTTTTGCTTCAGCTGAGAAATAAAGAGAACTGAACCAGAACATTTCTATCTATAGAATTTCCATGGCCTTGCTGATCATTTTCCATTTAATATGTCTAATTCTGATTTCTGGAAATATAGTCAGAATTCAAGTGACCAGTTTTAAGCAGCTTTAGTCTGACGCCATAAGACTCAGGATGAAATGAGAAGGTTACAAATTCATTCCCTCGGGTATCTGGATCAATTTGTGACTTATGAGCTTTGCACACCTTCACCACTTAATGTATGTTATTATTTATTTGGATTTCTATCTATTTCTTTTGGTAGGCTTTGGAATACGACATTCAAAGAAGTACTAAAGTTACTATAAAACGGACCATAGAATCTGTGATCCTTCCGGCTGAATGCACTAATAACCTTTTTTTTTTCTATCAACAAAAATGGATGAAAGGGTCAAGGGCCAAATGTCAGTCCACTGCATATAATTGCTTGACTGAAGTGCTTATATTTCTTTCAATTGATGTCATATTTTAAAGTCTCTTCCATAGGAATCAAAATGAATTAAAATAAGTTACTTTATCTAGTTGTTGACCTGCTGTTTTATTTAGAGAAAGGACTATGTCACATTTCAGCCAATTAAACAGCCTGATATTAACTTCCTTCCTTCCTTCCTTCCTTCCTTCCTTCCTTCCTTCCTTCCTTCCTTCCTTCCTTCCTTCCTTCCTTCCTTCCTTCCTTCTCTTCCTCTCCCTTGTTGTTTCACAAGATCCACATAGATTCTGTCAACTCGAAATTCAACATTAAACAAATCCAACTTCTTTTTAAAGAGCTAATATTAAATCCTGCTCACAACACAATACCCTATACCATCAGGCTTGAGATTTTGGGCTTGGACAACCTTAAACTACACCACCTATGGTTAGACTTAAGTGTAGCACACAAAATTATCTGCTACAATGTCAGTGTCTACTTCAGCTTCAACCATGACAATACAAGAGCACACAACAGATACAAACTCAATGTAAACCGCTTCAAACTCGATTGCAGAAAGTAGAACTTCAGCAACAGAGTGGTCAATGCCTGGAATACACTGCCTGATTCTGTAATTGCATCCTCAAACCCCCACTCCTTTAACCTCAAACTATCCACTATTGACCTCCTCAATTCCTAAGAGGTCTGTAAGGGGTGTGCATAAGTGCAACATCATGCCTACCATCCCTGCCCTATTGCCCCATTTATTCGTACCTATTTCCTGTATTCTTACTCGTGTTTATACTTATACCTATTATCTTGTAAGCGATTGACAAATAAATAAATACATAAAATAAAAAGCTAATATTAAATCCTCTTCTTTGTGCTGTTATAATTTGATGCGATGAGCCTGGAATGGCTTAAAAACAAATCCAGCCAACTCCAAGCACTGTAAATATAATGTGTATTTTAAGCATTAAAAAAAAAAAAACATACCCAGGATATCTCAATGCAAACATAAATCTTTGTGAAAATTCTTGAAAAAGAAATTTGTATGAACCTTGATTTTACAAAACTATATTGAAACCTATATTGTGACCATTATCTTTTAGATTATTTTTTTTTGGGGGGGGGAAGCAAAGCATTGAGTTGTTTGGAATGAAACTGTGCTTTTTACACAATGCTACCATGTCTCTGTGAATTGATCTGTCAATTATAATTGCAAAGGAAAGCAGGACACAGTCCAACTTACTCTCCTGCAACTGTTCACTAAATTGCACATAAATATATGGGATTAAAGTAGGTTCCTACTGTAGCCAACAAAACGGTTTTGGTGGAATGGAAGCTCAACTTTACAACTTTGAATAGAGAAAGAAAATATTCATGTTTTTTTTTTATTTCTTAGAGAAGGTTATGGGAAAAATGGTTATTCCACTAAGCTTTATGTTTGTCAGGAACACAAGCTACATTGGCATTCCCACAAAGAAGAAAAGGTATTAACTTTACAGGGGATAGAAAATTGAGAGGATAAGTAAATATCTCTACAGTTATCCTGCTTGCTCTGAAAGCTTAATTCGATTAGCTATAATGATGTTGGCATTGAATAGTAGCTTGTTTTTAGTTTTATGTTTTTACTGGGGGGATGATATGTATCTAGGAAAATTATTTTTCTCCTCTACCAATTTGTTTAATAAGATCACTTATTGTCTCTTGTTGCCATCTCAGGAATAATAGAATTTAGAGGGAAATGAGAAATCATGTCTTCATGCCTCTGGGTTAAGAATAAGTCACAATTAGCTTTTTGTATTACATGCTAAGCCAAAAATCATGGTTTAAAAACAACAGGGGTTGGTTTCCACAGTTCACTAAGCCAAAACCAAGTAAACCACATGTTGGCTTAGAACAATGTGCATATATAATAGTTATATATAAGCAGTTTGGTAAAACATTTTTCCTGAATATTGATCTACATAAGAACAATTCTATTGAGAATGTAGGAGAAAATTCTACTCTACAGAATCTGAATAAAATGTTAAGACTTGCTATTCAAGATGGCAAGATCTGAAATCTAAGCATGTAGGAATAGAACAACGTTTTCTATACTGGCACTGGTAGCTGTCAGTCAACCAAGTAGCAAGCTGGCTGACTGCCATAGTCCAGGTACTGTATATGTAATCCAGGCAGAGCTTTTACAGTAGAAGCAAAGAGTCCTTTTTGCCTACAGTTAAAAACAGAATTGTAATGTAAGTCAAGGCTTGGCATGGGTTGAGACCAGGAATCCAATAAACAAATGACACATCCAGGGAAAAGACAAGAAACACAGTGAAATGGAATCCATAGCCAATGGCACAATAGGACAAAGTAAACACCACAGAGCTGAAGCTTGACAATTTGTTCTCAGAGTTTTCTCCCAGTAAATCACCATTCTGAGCTTCCATCCAGTGCATGTTTGAGATCCGAGTCTGCCTCTTGGTCAACCTCTTTGGACCTATGAAGATCAGCTGTCTGCCCTTGGATCCTTAAGGCCTCCTTTTGCTTGGGGCTGGATGGATGAAGCTCAGAGGCTGAGAGGCTGTCAGTGGATGCAGCAGGAGTCCTGGGGCTTCCTGAATCTGCTTTAGTCAGAGTGGAGTCATGGGACCCAACCAGTGGTGGGATTCAAAGTTTTTTTTACTACCGGTTCTGTGGGTGTGGCTTGGTGGACATGGCAGGGGAAGGATACTGCAAAATCCCATTCCTTCCCCACCCCATTAACCTTCTTTCTAGCTCTGTTTTCCTCTGCAGGACAACAAAAGAAGACCCAGCCGATCAGCTGGGACTCGGGAGGCAGAGAATAGATGAGGGCAGGGCCAGTCAGAGGTGGTATTCACCAGTTCTCCAAACTACTCAAAATTTCTGCTACCAGTTCTCCAGAACTGGTCAGAACCTGCTGAATACAACCTCTGGATCCAACCCAGATGGAGATCACTCCAGGGTTCTTGTCCCTAGAAGCTCCCGTCTATATTTCATCATCTTTATTATCCAAAGATGACCACAGGAGGTCACAGTAGATAAGATATGTGAAAATTTGGCAGCTCTAGGGTCAAAAAATGAGTCTACCTTGGACCATATGGACTATTAATTCCAACCAAATGCTCAGTATAGTCCTTGTGAAAACATTCCTGTTAAGACTTTCCTTTAGCCAAAAGGAACTTGCCACTTCACTACATAACTGGTTTTCTTGAATTTAAATATGAATTACTAAGATCAGTTAATATAAAGTCCCATTGTTTTTCCCTGTGTTCTTCACTTCGTTTTTCACACTATATAATAATTATGTGCATGTATAGTAAGTTGGCTTAAGAAAGGATTGATGCAGTAGGCCAACTGATCTGGAAAAATGCAAACAAAGCAAAAATAATTGATTTTTTTTTTAAAAATATTATATATTTTTTAAAAATATGCTATAATAAACCATTGATTTATTATAGCAGATTGGGCTATAAAGTAGGAAATAACTAAAGAAAAATAATCAGGAAGGGGATTCTGAAAAAAAAGTCTGAACCCTAAGTAAATATCATGCAGGAGGATATGGGTAGATAAGGAAAATCTTGGAATATTTAAAGATAAATGGACATTCAACAGAATAGATACATGATGAAAAAAAGTATAGTAGCTTTTGCCTGAAAATTGAAATATCTTCATGTGCTTTTTGAGAAAGTTTAAAACAGCAAATAGAGAAAATGTAGGGTCCAGAGAAAATGAAATCAGTAGTAATTGTTTTATTGATGCAGAAAATACTTTTTGATATAGCCAATGGAATTTTCTCGATTAAGCACCAGCCAAGTATGGATTTTCTTCTTTTTTATGAATTGGATTAAAATGCCAGGGGGATAACAAATGGAACTATCTCCTCATCTTTGAAGTTGTTCATGGAATAATAACTTTCCTCTGCTTATTATAGGACAGAGAGAAGGAAGGCATCACCTTGCTTTTCTCACTGGACTTCATTGATCTCCCCATACATTTAAGGGCATTTCCTTCTCCTTGCCCTTCCCATTACGGAATGCTTGCTCATTTGGGGAACATAATTATTTCAATTATATATGATGTGATGTTTACTGTTTTTACTGCTGTTGGCATAATTGCTGTGCTGCTTGTGAAACTGCATAATACTAAGAACCTTATCATGTTGGACTGAAACTTAGTTTGGTGGCTTCCTCCCACAAACCTCCAGTTTATGGATAGCAAGCTACATACCACCATACACCACCACCACCACCACACACCACCACCACCACACCATCACACCTAAGCTTCACTCCTAAAAAAAAAATCTGGGAGACAGACGGACAGATGGACGGATGGATGGATGGATGGAAAGACATATGGATGGTTAGATAGATAGATATTTTTGCCCTTATTATTTTTTAGAAATAACTCAAAGTAGTGAAGTGTTTCTATTTCCCTACCAACAATAATCTTATGAGTTGGATTGGGTTGGGTTGAAAGAGAATGTCTGCCCCAAAGTCTTCCAAGTTGATTTTCATGACTCAGGTGGGACTAGAACTCTCAGTCAGCAGAGACTGTACCACATATTCTTGTGGGTGTTAGGTGAAAAATGAAGAATCAAGGGGTTTATCCTCATTGTTTCCTGTAGCCAAAAGACTTTGGGTTATTTTGGAGTTTGGTGACTTCTAAATTTAATGAAACAAACAAACATTGTTTTATCATTTATGTGGAACTCTGGAAGCATTATGAATTTTGCTTTATAAAAAACAAACAACAGTATTAGATCAGGCTGTTTTGTTACAACCATAAAACAAAGCACATTTCCAATGGTAGAGAAACTTCAGTGAATGAGTGGCAGCAAAAGGGACATTAAGAACTTAAAGAGCAGCAACCTACAGTAAATTATATTTAATATTCTCACTTAGGACTAATAATAAGGATATTTATTTCTTTATTGCCTCAGGAATAATGGTAGGAATACATTTAGATCATTTTCTCCCATTCCTCTGCATTATGATAAATTATGATAAATAAACATAGACCATAACTTAAAGTGGAAATGTAATGGCAGATGCTTGACAAATTTCCAGGTTTCATCCTGGTTCTCTAGCAAGTGAATTACTAATAACCTCATTATTTTATCATCTTTAAAGGAAACTTGGGTAACCTTTGTATAGTGAGGACCATGCTTGCACTTTATTTAGTTGTTTTTCCTTGCCTTCACCTGGCCAGAGTTAGTATGGCAGATGATATTGTGATGTCACCAAAATGACACAAGCTGAGAATTTCTGCTTGCTATTTTTGGAGGGATGGAGTTGGAGGTAAATTGTGTGATGAAGTAAACATACTAAGCCAGTATGTCAAATTCGTGATGACACATTGATGACACCCCTGTACTAAGCCAACCAGAGGCTTAAACAAAAATCGAGACACCTGAAAGGCATAGCTGAAAATCAGTGCTTTTCTTCCAAATTGGGATCATACAATTGGGTGACCCTCTGAAATTCATCTAAATGAAACAAAATGCCTCAGAACTGATAATCTTCTCATCAGTTGTGTCCTTCTCCAAGCTCTGACTAAAGGAAAGTTCTAGACAACTTTTATATCATTTCAACCTTTGCATCTTTGTTGCTGCCATCAGATGTTTTTCATCTGTGGCATGGTGGTATTGCTTGTGTGGCTAGCTGTGTGTTGCCTATGGGTTATATTGTGAAAGGAAAGGTTAGGATAATAGTCTCTTTAATTTTATTTATTCTGAACTACAATCTACTGAAGCAAAAGGCCTCCTTTTCCAAATCAAATAGCCCTGTGAGCAGTGAAACTCCAGATAGAATCCCAAACATCACCACCCATGTTGGCAGAGGCTTTAATTACCATTAATTGTAGCTTGAAGGCAGTTGCCAGCTGTGTGTATAGAACCACGCCATGCTTATTTTGGCAATTGTTTTTACTCACTAATGGATGAACTGTTTGATCGTTCTATTTAATTTAAGTTACAGCTGCTCTGGGAATTCACATGCCAAGAATAACCATGTAAATATTGTCTTCCTTTGTTCAAATCGGTCTAAAATTAAACTTTTTTCAAACCAAGAGCAAAACAATGCTTTTTATAAAGAAGAAGGATTAAAATCTGCTAAATGTTGAGAGATGAGCTCCTGCTATTTTGTCATTTTGTAAAGTTTGCTCTCCACAGAGACTAAGTCTCATCCAATAGCACAGGAAGACGCTTTCAACTCACATCTATCAGGCGTCCTTCATTGTCTCCAAATTATTCATAGCCAAAAAAAATTTCTTCAATTTTGTTGTGAAAAAAGATAATTGAGCTATTTTTTCCTCCATCTTGATACTTTTGAGAACTTCTAGGATCCTCATGCCACATGAGAGTTCTCTGAATTAAAACTAGGGCAGTTGCAGAGAAGTTTTGATTGAATTCATTTTTGTTGTTGTTGACTGAAAACACATAATAAATATTTGGCTCCTTTGAAGCATGATTTAGTATTATAGTTTAAAATTAAATTATGTTCAGACTAAACAAATAGATGTTTCCTTGATGAACTGTTATGTGAAACACAAGGGAAACTGATAAACTGTTCATCAGATATAAATCTAAGCCCCAAATTTATTTTTCCATCAGGAGAATTTTTTTCACTGAAAATATGTATAAATATATATACCAGCATGCTTTCTATTAATTCAAAGATATTGAAAGATATTTTGATAGTAAATATAGGAAGCCTGATCCAGTAGATGTGGGAATGAGAACCTAAAAAGAACGCTAATGAACTACAATTTTATTTCCTGGTGGTCACTAAAGAAATGGCATTCCATCTTTTTAATTAAAGAGTTTTCTTAGCACCCGCCCTCCCCAATTGTGATGCTTCCTTTACCTCTCTAACCTTGTTTGTTATCTCTTCATGTTTACATTTAAGCTTCATTTCTACAGAGCTCTCAGAAATAATTTATATTTCAATTTTTTAAATTTGGAATTATTTTCTCACTAGCTCGATACCCGTGCTTCGTTACAAAACGATGTGGTCGGGCTTAGTTTTTTGGGAGGAAAATAAGGGGAAAAACCCAGCATCCATCAGTATTTATTTGGCTAGCATCCTGTCAGTGTGTTTGAAAACTGAAACAGTATTTGCTGTGTGAGCAAGAAGGAGATACCAAGGAGCCTGGGCATGGCTTAGCTCAACTGTTCTGTAGTAAAGCTGTTTGCTGCTCCTCTCCTCTGCTTGTGTTTTGCATTTGGAACAGATTTCTCTTCAGGTGCTGAGGGGGAGTAGAACTCCTTAGCATCAAAGAGCATTAATAATAATATACCAAACACTAATGCTCTGATGGTCATTTTGAAAAATCCTTTCTTAGTGAGTACCTAGAAGCCAAGAGGAACATATGTGCCAAATTTCAAGTTTGTAGGCTTTATGGTTCTGGAGATTTTGTGATGATGCATGAGTGGTATTTCACTTTTATATGTATGGATTCTTTCTGCTGTAATGATAACATTTACACTGGGACTACAGAGCTGCAAAATCTACATAATCACTAGATGGCAGAAATGAATACAGATAATTTTTAAGTATACAAATAACAACTCTTTAGGATTTGCAGTCAAACTCTAGTGGCACTAAAGATATTTTTTATTCTACTATAAGGAGATCTCTCAAATATTATGCCACATAGTTCTGTGGGCTTTGGGTGAAAAATGAAGAATCAGGGGACTTATTCCTACTGTCTCCTGTAGCCAAAAGACTTCAGGTTATTTGGAGTTTGGAGTTCAATATCTCCTCTTTAACATGTATTCATTTATTAAAACGTTATGATGGCTTCCATTTATGTACTCTGGGATCAAACTACCTGGTATTGAAATATTTGTGGTTTTAATTTGAATTTTATTTTCAGAATTATTTGGATGTTTTGATGTTTTGCTTTCAATTTTTTTAAGAAAACATAATTACCACATATAATAAAATTCATTTTAAAAAACATAAAGAAGAAAATGGTGAACTTCTCAGCTGTGAAATTTTGCTTTTTAGTTTAACTATGAGTGGCTAAGGACATTTACTCATATAATATGACTTTGTCTACTTTTCCTCTATTTGGTTTAATAACCATAAGTTTATTAATATTTTCTTATAAATATCATTTTGGTTTAAAGTGCTCTTTAACTATATATCAAAATCTGAACGTTATCATTATATGAAAAATTGTGGATTTATTGAGCATTTGGGGCAGGAGAAAATATTATTCTTCAAGGACACTGTTACCCAAGATTTACAATATTGGATTTATGTGTTCATTTTCTTCATTTTGATGAAATAGCTTTCTATTGGTAGCACTTAGCAATAGAACTTAAGACTTATATACAACTTCAAAGTGCTTTACAGCCCTCTTTAAGGGATTTGCAGAGTCAGCCTATTGCCCCCAACAATCTGGATCCTCATTTTCTGACCTTGGAAGGATGGAAGGCTGAGTCAACCTTGAGCTGTTCAGGATTGAGAGATTCGAACTCTTGGCAACATGAGCAGAGTTAATCTGCAACACTGCATTCTAACCCTGCACCATCATGGATTTATCTCTTATATGAGATAAATCTTTCCATAAAGTCTAAGTTTCATAACATATTTCTGAATAATATTTATTATAAATATTATGACATGATATATGATATGGCATAACACAACACAACAAGCTTAACATAGCATAGTGTAACATAACGTAATGTAGCACAATGTAATGTAATGTAATGTAACATAACACAACACAACACAACATAACATAACAGCAGAGACTCCGTCAACCACAATTTTCTTCATAATTCATGTTTTTCTTATTGAAAAATGGAAATGCTGCAATCCTTTTTTTCCACAGAAGCTTTAAGAAGATCTGCTCATCCAAGACAAAGGTGTAGACAAAGCCTAGGTGCTGAATTATATGAAAAGAATGAAGTTGGAATTTATTACCTTTAATTCCCATTTCATTCTTTTCATAAAATTCAGCATCTAGGGAGTGTGAGTGCAAGAAAAAGGATCATCAACTTTAAGATTGAACTATCTCTGCTCTGCAGAATTAAAACAAAACAAACCAGAGATAGCAAATCAAATAGTTGCCATACTACTTCACCATGCCTTTTTTTTTTTTTTTGTCATGAAGGTGTCTTTGCTTTCTTACAAAAGAAAATGAGAATTGATGTAATGTTTCAGGCATTATAATTTTACTCTTGTATATGATGCGGCAGATAAGAATCAGAGGAATTGAAGGGGGACTGGACTTAGATTTCTTGTGGGCTTGGAGGGACAAATGACTGATGATGCATTGACCCTTCACTTGGGTTCAGTCTAGTCATCTCCTACACCTACATAGAAAAAAAGATGGTAGATGTATAAGTTGGTTTTAGAAAAGCCTGGGGAACACAAGGCATAGCCAATGCATGCTGTATAATTGAGAAAGCCTATGAAAAGAAGTCAGTGGAAAGAAGAAAGCTAATCTCCAAAAGAAGTCAGGGAGTGCTTCATTGATTATAGAAAATCTGGAAGCTGTAGTAAATAAAAGCCAAGCAACACAATAAAATAATGGAACTAAAATTAAGAATAAAGAAGAACAAGCTAATGACAGTAGGAATGACATCCAGCCTTGGACATGATGATATTGAAATAGTGGATAGCTTCTTTTAAATCATCCATCAACAGTAAACACCAGCAGTCAAGAAATATGCCATGGATGAATACTTGATACATGAAGCATGAAAATATATTCAAAGCATTGAAAAAAAATATATTCCAAAATTATATTGTGTCTAGATGTACAAAGAGCAAAATTGTGCAAGCCAAGGTATTCCCTGTAATAACAATAGCAATAGCACTTACATATTGCCCATAGTCCTTTACAGCACTCTCTGAGTGGTTTATAGTATCAGCCTATTGTCCCCAACAATCTGGGTCCTCATTTTACTGACCTTGGAAGGATGAAAGACTGAGTCAACCTTGAGCCCTGTCAGGATCTAACTCCAGACTGTGGGCAGAATTAGCCTGCAATAATGAATTCTAACCACTGAGTCACCACTCATTCTATAGAGGTGAATATTGAACTTTGAAAAAGCAGGATAGGTCTTTTTGAATTTTGGTGTTGGAGAAGGCTCCTAAGAAGATCATGGACAGGCAAGGAAATAAACAAATTATCAAAGTTATCAAACAAATCAAGATGAATTCTCACCCAAGGCACAAATGACCAGGCTCAAATTATTCTTTGGATTATTTATTTGTTTGTTTGTTTATTTATTTATTTATTTAAACAATTATTAGATAACAGGTATAAGTATAAACATGGTTATAAATACATGAAACGGATACGAATAAGAAAAAAAAGAAACAATAGGACAGGGACGGTAGGCATGTTTTGGTGCACTTATGCACGCCCCCTACAGACCTCTTAGGAAAGGGGTGAGGTCAATAGCAGACAGTCTAATGTTGAAGATTTTAGGGTTTGGGGAAGATAACAGGTAGAGTCAGGTAGAGTATTCCAGACATTGACTACTCTGTTGCTGAAGTCATATTTCCTGCAATCAAGTTTGGTGCAGTTTATCTTTAGTTTGTATCTATTTTGTGCTCTTGTATTGTTTTGGTTGAAACTGAAGTATTCATTGATAGGTAGGACATTGCAATATATAATTTTATGTACTATACTTAGATTGAACTGAAGGTGACGGAGTTCTAGGTCGTCTGGGTCTAAAATTTCAAGTCTGGTGGCATAAGATATTCTGCTACAAGTAGTGGAGTGGAGGATTCTTCTCGTAAAATATTTCTGGACTTTCTCAATTGTATTAATATCAGATATGTAATGTGGGTTCCAGACTGATGAACTGTATTCAAGTATTGGTCTAGCAAATGTTTTATATGCTCTAGTTAGTAGAGTGATATTACCAGAGAAAAAGGTACGCAGGATTAGGTTAACAACTCTTAATGCCTTTTTGGCTATGTAGTTACAGTGGGCTCTAGCACTTAGATCATTTGAGATGAGTACTCCAAGGTCCTTGAAAAAAGTTTTTGTCATCAACAAGGTCTCGACTATTCAGCTTGTATTTTATTTTCTGATTATTATTTTTTTTTTGCCAATATGTAAGATAGAGCATTTATTTGTTGAGATATGAAGTTGCCATTTGTTTGTCCATTCTGACATACAGTCGAGGTCTTTTTGAAGGGTAGCAGCATTGTCAGTGGTGTTGAATAGCTTTACATCATCAGCGAAATGAAGGCAGTTGCTCTTAAATATAATCACAGAGGTCATTAATATAGAGTATGAAGAGAATTGGTCCTAGAACACTGCCTTGGGGGACACCACTGTTGACAGGTACAGGATTTGATAGGACACTCCCAATTTTGACCATTTGTTGCCTGTTCGACAGAAATGCTTCTACCCAGTTATGCAGGTGACCAGAGATACTATAAGACCTTAGTTTTAGGAGTAGTTTGTCGTGTACCACTGAATCAAAGGCTTTACAGAAGTCTATGTAAATTGCGTCAATTGCTTTGCCCTGATCAAGTTGTGTAGTCCATATGTTTTTACAGTGCAAGAATTGCAGATTACCGGACAGTTTCCTTCTGAAACCTAACTGTTTGTTGAGAGTAGGTTGTTTGTCTCTAAGTGGAGGATAATGGATTGGTTAATAATTGATTCCATGACTTTACAGCTGACACAGCATAAAGAGATTGGTCTGTAATTTTCAACTAGGCTGGAGTCTCCCTTTTTGAAGATGGGGATGACTGTGGCTTGTGACCATAGATTTGGCAAGGAGCTGGTCCTGAAAGATTTTTCAAAGATTATGCTTAGATGTTCGGATATGGCAGTGGATAAGTGGATAATTATGGAAAGACCTAGCTCCACAAAGGATGTTCTACTGTTGGGAAAGGTGAAAGGAATGAGAAAAAAGGATTACCAGTGGTAAGGTGGATGGATTCAAGTTACAGGGATATGAAAATGAAACCTGGACCTGAGGAATTGTAAGTGCCAGTGCTAGTTGGCTTCACTGGATTAGGAAAATTTGAGTCAGCCATCGATATAGTCAATGACAGTCATAGGCTACAGAGGAGCTGATGTACTCCTTTAACCAGAAAGCGATCTCATTCCTATTGAATTACAATGCATTGGACACGTAGAACATAACTGAGGTTGGTCATCATGCATATGGATCACTAACACTCTCTGGAGAGCAGGAATATATGTCATTTTCTGTTTACCTTGAGTGTATTTTCCTTCTCTTAGTTGAAAGTGATATTTTCCAGCTTATGCCAGCCAAACTACTGCTGCTTTGTTTGTGAGCTGGACTTTATTGTGTTCAAGGAAACCATTTTCACTATCTGGATGGAGATAAAAATGCCCTTTCGCTTCATTTTCTCTGTTTTTCCTCAGAAAGAAGCACTGCAACTTCCCCAAAAGTCTTTTTTGGTGGCATAATAATGCTTGAAGTACACACTGTCTCTGTACATTTTTAGTTTCTATTCCATTTGGTTCCGGTACTTGCCTTACTGCTTGGCTGGTGGGGCTTCCTTCCTTCCTTCCTTCCTCCCTCCCTCCCTCCCTTCCCCATTGTAATTTCAAATCAGGAATGATCTACATGTCAAGCACTATAACCACTATTGCTTTAATAAAGATTTATAATTGACCTTCTCAAGAAAAATCTGGAAAAAAGCAAAAAAACAGTCACTCTGCAGTATATATGTAACTTTGGAGTTTTAAGCATATGCTTTGACATCTGTGTATATGTAAAAAGATGATAGATAGAGCTATGAATACACTTAAAAGTATACATGTCTAGTAAGATCCACCTACACAAAGAAAAGTGTTTGAAAATTGCTTCCCTAGAAAGGAAAGTTAGATTGAGATTTTTTTTTTTTAAAAAAAAGTCATTTATTTCATAAATTTAGAAACTGCCAAACTCCATATGTCGCTGGGTGGCTTATACTTTAGAAAAGTAGGAACAAATAATAAGATGGATCACAAGTACACAAGAAGGCAAACTCTGTATGACAACTAACTGGAATTGCCCTGTGGGGGCTACAGTTGCTTCTCATTTGGAGAAAAATCCCTTGCAAGTCACTACAAAAATATCATAGTTCATACCATTTTTTTCACAAACCAGCATCACTACAGGACAGAAATACCTTAAATGTTCAGGGTGGAAATGCCCTCAGAGTATAATGAAAGCCAGCCATCTTTTCCAGTAGGGTTGTTTAACACATTTCACATAACCACCAAGGGCATTTAAGAAGTACAAAGGAAGAGATTAAGAACATATGCCCATGTTATACTGCTTGCCTGGGTAGATTTTGTCATTGTTGGCTCTTGCATCTTCCCTTTTCAAAGAGGTAATTATATTTTGAGACAGCAGTGCAGACAAGAACTCTGGCATAGTATCTGCACTCATGTATGCATCAACTTTTTTTGAATTGGGTTTATCTTGCAAATAATCTTGCAAACACAGGCAGGAGGGCAGGAGGAAGAGTTTACTAACATCATGCAGAAATGGGTTTTATAGGCCCCCTATCTCTCTGTGTTAAAACTTTACTTAACTAAGAAAAGAATGGGAGAAGTATCATGTCATAGTGGAGTAGGCTATAAGACAGGCATGTAATGTGGGGAAAACAATCACAGCAGGAAATTACAATCCCAAATGTGTTAAAATGTTATTTTAAATTCAGAACACAGGAAAGAAGTTCTGCTGTTTTGATTAGTATAAGAATTGCAAGAGCACATTGAGTAATATATTGTTCTGCAATAACTTTCACGTTCAGTTCAAAGTACTGCTTCTTAACTTTAATACCCAGCAAAATATTGCTTCTACATACTTCATGTTTATTTATATGAGCCTGCTGCCTAATGAAATTATGAACTAATAGGACATGCTCCACATTTGTTCAGAGTAAGATATTGTGGATTTTCAGTTTTCAGAGTTGTAGCTTTGGGACTCCGGATTAGCCACTCTGGCATACTTCTTCCTGGCCTTCAAGATTAGCATGAAAGACCACAGAGTATTGTCTTTTAATGCCTAATTTTATTTGTTTGATTGTTTGAAAAGGTTTTTAAATGACATTTATATTCCAATGGTTTAATGTTTTGAAAAAAATACTTTTTAAAAATACTTTATAAAAATACTTTTTATTGATTTACTTTACCTATCGAATTTATCAAATTTATACACCATCCATCTTATTATCTAAGTGACTCTGAGTGATTTACAGATAAGATTTTTCTTTTGTGCATCTTGTCTATATAAATATAGAAAGAGAGAGAATTATTTTTCCAATGATAAAAAAGATTTTCAATTAATGATAAAGGGACAAATATACCTTCTACTGTACTTCATATTATCAAATTTCACAGATCTTAAAAGTACCCTTTAGTTTGTAGGCACAATCATTGTAAGAAGATGAATAGCAGATGTTTAGAACTCAGACCATCTTTTAATATAAGGATATATGTTATGTCCTGAGGACTCTAGGAGTTCTCACTCAGGTCCATTCACTTTGCGGGGGCGTTCTCCCCGTTACCCATTGGTTGGTTCTCCCCAGCAGCCAGCTATAAAAGCAGGCTGCGGGGTCCGACCAGTTGCTGATCGCTGCGAGCCAGTTCCAGGCGTGGCAAGCACGGTCAGCCCTTTATTGTTATAATAAAGTATTGTTGCACTCATGCTCTGGTTCAGCCTCTCTTTTCCCAAACTTAACACTGGCGACGAAGGTGGGATGGCTACCAGAAGCACCATGCAACCGCTGAGTCACTAGCCGCCGATCCGCAGCCAGAGAGAGCGACGTCAGCAGCTGATCCGCAGCCAGAGAAGCGTCAGCAAGCAAAAGAGCAAACAAAAAGAGCGAACGCTGGTCCGCCGACAGAGAAAGCGGCCAGCAAGCAATAGAAGCGAACACTGATCCGCAGCCAGAGAGAGCGGTCAGATCGAAAGTTAGAAGCGTCTGTAGCCGCTTGTTAGCCCAGCTACAGGGAAGTGAAGCGCTGCGAGCCGCAGCCGCTCATTGTTTAGGCGCGAAATTCAAACGGCTGTCATTTGAATTTCAAACCTAAAAGGCACAGCACAGCGCTGTAGTCAAGTCACTGACGCCCACACAGGCGTGAATTTAAACGCCACCAACGGCTGACGGCCAAACGTGGCTAACCCAGAGAGAGAGAGAGGATTGCGAAAAGCCTCTCCAGAGCTGAAATCACTTGCCTGCCACAGGCACTAGAACATTTTTCTGCTGCCCCAGAGAGATTTTTCCACAGGTTGTTCTACCGGCCCCATCACCATGAACTCCAATCCAGTCTTCCCAGCGTTCAAACCGGATGAGGAGAAGTGGGAATCATACAAGAACCGTTTTAACCATTATATCGATGCAATTGGGCTTGCTGATGCTGGAGAACATCGGAAAAAATCGTATTTCCTGATCTACTGTGGAGCCATCGTCTTCGATACTGTCACAGCCCTCGTGGCTCCACGTGAGTTGAAAAACGTTCCTTGGTCAGAGCTACTTGAAATCCTCACTAACCACTATTCTCCCAGGCCCTCACAGATTGCCAGGAGATTCACCTTCCGTATGAGGAAGCAAGCGGACAAGGAAACCATTAATCAGTATATGGCCGCTCTCAGAACAGCAGCATTGCATTGTGGGTTTGGAACCTACCTGAAGGACATGCTCCTTGATCAACTAGTCTGTGGGGTCAAGGACCTACACCTTCAAAGGCGCCTCCTCGCGAAAAAAGACCTCAATCTCGCACAAGCAGTCGAGGAGGCCTTAGCAGCAGAATTGGCAGCGCACTCAGCCACCGAAATCCATGGCCCGACTGCCAAGCTGACATCAATCCCAGTCCACTCCGAGGAGGTGGTAGCAGAGGAATCCCTGAGTGATGAAAACGACGTCCACCGCCTCTCAAACGACAGACGGCCGCAGGTAGGAGCCAAACAAGAAAACATCGGTCCACCCAAGCACATCACACTGTGCCTAGCCTGTGGTGGATCTCATCTGAGGGCCACCTGCAAGTTTAAAGGAGCCACCTGCAATAACTGCCATAAAAGGGGGCACATCGTGAGAGTCTGCCAAGCTCCCCAAGGCTCAGCACAAAGGCACCCTCCCGTCTCACACTCGGGGCCGCAGAGGCAAGTATTGAACTGTCGCACACATCACCGTGCCAAACACACTTGCCACACTGTTAGTAAAATCTCTCTCTCCGTTTACTTAGAAGGTAAACCGTGCCGCATGGAGGTTGACACAGGGTCAGCGCTCTCAATTATCTCGTGGAACACCCTCAAGAGGCTCCAGCCCAGCCTATCTACTAGATGGCTCCAGAAGTGCCAGTTTAGCCTGAAGGACTACCAGGGGAGGACCATTCCTGTGATCGGCAGAGGCAAGTTCCTTGTCAGTTTTAAAGCTTTTAAAGGTCACCTACCTCTAGTGGTAGTAAACGGCAATCTCCCTACCTTATTGGGGCTCGATTGGTTTCCCCATCTCGGCCTAGGGCTAACAGGAGTCCATGCTGTCTCAACCTCAGACACTGACTCCTTATTCGCTGATTACTCAGATGTATTCAGCGAGGAACTGGGGTGTTATAACGGTACCCCAATATCGTTCTCAGTCGACCCCCAGGCAGTCCCAATCAGGCTAAAACCGCGTAGGGTCCCATTCGCTATTCGGCCAAAACTAGATGCTGAATTGGATAAACTATTAAAACAAGGGGTCATTGAGCCAACAGATTTCGCCAAATGGGAGATGCCCATTGTCACACCCCTCAAAAAAGACGGTAGCCTGAGAATTTGCTCGGACTACAAGACCACAATCAATAAGTTTCTACAAGTTAGCGCTTACCCAGTGCCCGTCATTCAGCATTTATTACACACTTTTGAACCTGGCAGCATTTTTGCCAAATTGGACATGTCTCAAGCGTATCAACAGTTCCCTGTTGACAACCAAACAGCGGAACTCCAGACCATTGTCACTCACAGGGGTGCTTTCAGATGCAAGCGTCTCCAATTTGGCGTAAGTGTTGCCCCAGGTATCTTTCAATCCCTCATGGAGCGGATTTTACAGGGCCTCCCTGGAGTAGTACCCTACTTCGACGACATATTGGTCTCGTCCAGGGACAGACCCCAACTCTTCCAGAGAGTTCGAGCAGTGTTAGAGAGGTTCAGACAGCATGGCCTCAAATTGAAAAAAGAAAAATGCGCCATTGCCACTAGACAGGTGGACTTTCTGGGTTATAAAATTGATGCCTCAGGCATTCACCCCTGGAGTCCAAGGTTAAGGCAATTCACGAGGCACCCACTTCAACCTCCAAAACGGAACTACAGGCCTTCTTGGGGCTATTAATCTTTTACGCATCTTTCTTGCCCCATAAAGCATCAGTAGCTGAACCCCTACACAGATTACTGGATAAAAAGTCACCTTGGCACTGGGGGCACAAAGAAGACCATGCTTTTCACGCCGTGAAATCACTACTCACGTCAGAGGCGGTACTTATTCAATTCGACCCAAACCTTCCTTTAGTGCTGGCAGCAGATGCATCCCCCTTTGGAATTGGGGCAGTATTAAGCCACAGGCTTCCCAATGGCGCCGAGGCTCCCATTGCCTTTTTCTCCAGAACGCTCTCCGCAACAGAGCGTAATTACAGCCAGATCGATAAGGAAGCTCTAGCAGCTGTTGCAGCAGTGAAAAATTTCACGAATTTCTTTTTGGCCATTTTTTCGAGCTGGTCACAGACCACAAGCTCCTCCTGGGTCTACTAGCTGGGGACAAACAGACCCCTCAAGTCCTTTCCCCTAGGATGACGAGATGGACCCTCTTCCTAGCAGCCTACTCCTACAGACTCATACACCGGCCAGGTAAAACATTGTCCCACGCTGACGCTCTCAGCCGCTGTCCCTTGCCGGCCCCGGCTGAAGACCCTGCTCCTGTCCACGCTATTTTCGAGGTAACACAATTGGACCTCCCCATCACTGCCCTTGACATTGCTGCTAAAACCAAGGCAGACAAAACGCTCGCCCAGGTGCTCGACTGGGTGAGGAGGGGGTGGCCAGGTGGCAATGTTGAAAACAAATTCTCACCCTTCAAGACCCGCATGCAGGAACTGTCCAGTTTGCAGGGCTGTCTACTGTGGGGCACTCGAGTGGTCATCCCGACCTTACTGCGTACCCGAGTCCTGGAGGTGCTGCACGAGGGACACCCTGGCATTGTGAGAATGAAGGCATTAGCACGCAGCTACGTATGGTGGCCAGGCCTCGACGAGGACGTTGTCAGATGGGTAAGTTGCTGCAACATTTGCCAGGAATCCCGTCCTGCTCCTCCTATTGCCACCCCTACTAAATGGGAGAGCACCAGCGCTCCGTGGTCCAGAATTCACATCGACCTGGCCGGCCCCTTGCATGGGAAGATGTTCCTAGTGGTCGTGGACGCCTATTCTAAATGGATTGACATTGCACAGCTATCCACGACCACCACACAAGCAATCACCAATGTACTAACACGCCTGTTTGTTACGCACGGGCTACCCGACTCCATTGTCTCCGACAATGGCCCGCAGTTCGCATCAACCGAGTTCAGCCGTTTCGCTGCCAACCTGGGTATCCGCCACATTTTCACAGCCCCATTTCATCCTGCCAGTAACGGATTGGCTGAAAGGGCCGTCAGGACCACTAAAGAAGCCCTGGCTAGGTTCAGTAAGGATGACTGGCACCACAAACTCTCGCGTTTCCTGATGAGCCAGCATTCAACTCCTTGTTCAGTCACCAACAAGTCCCCAGCTGAGCTCCTGATGGGCAGGCGTCTGAGGACTGTATTGGACAGACTTCATCCACAATACTGCCCTGACTCTCCCCTCGCTTCCACATCGGGGGTTAGACATTTTATCTTACAGGAGCCAGTATTCGCGAAGAACTTCGCTGGTGACCCCCTGTGGATCCCGGGCGAGATCGTGGCCATCACCGGACCAAGGTCGTATCGGGTCAGACTGGAGGACGGCCGGGTCTGGAGAAGGCACCTGGACCAGCTGCGTAGGCGCCTCAGCACCCACACTAGCAGGGACCCAGAATCACAAAGCGACGGGAGGTCTCAGCATCAACCCCACATCCACATCCTTCCCGGAGACCAGTACACACCAACCATCAGTCCAGAAAACCCGAGCACGGACAGCGGCGCCCAGACGGTGGATCAGCCCGATCCAGTCTACGGGAGCACGTCACCAGTGACCAACCCTACGAGTCCCGGGCCTGCCCGAACCGAGGGGCATGTTGGTGACACTCACTCGGCTCTGCCTTCCCAGACAGACTCTGAGCGGACAGTCAGCGTTCCAGAGCTGCGCCGTTCCGGGCGCCAACATAAACCTCCTGCCTACCTCAAAGACTATGCGTGTTCGCATCTGGGGGGAAGGGGTGTTATGTCCTGAGGACTCTAGGAGTTCTCACTCAGGTCCATTCACTTTGCGGGGGCGTTCTCCCCGTTACCCATTGGTTGGTTCTCCCCAGCAGCCAGCTATAAAAGCAGGCTGCGGGGTCCGACCAGTTGCTGATCGCTGCGAGACAGTTCCAGGCGTGGCAAGCACAGTCAGCCCTTTATTGTTATAATAAAGTATTGTTGCACTCATGCTCTGGTTCAGCCTCTCTTTTCCCAAACTTAACAATATATCTATTCTCTTGGTGTGGGTGTGTAAGTGTGCGTGTGTGTGTGTCTATCTGTCTGTCTGTCTGTTTGTATACATAGTAGTGATGAAGAGAGATGAATATTTTTTTTGAGCCTAGTTGGGAGTCTTGTTTCTTTAACTTCAGTGTTGAATTGAAGCTGCTGCCTCTTTTACCATTTTTTATCCATCATAAAAACATGATGGATCATGTTTTTAAGATCCATCTACTTGGGAAGCAGATGGAATGTAGGTGTCTTGAAATTGCACTTGAAATAGCAAGCAGGTGAAATATTTGGTTTATTTTCTGACAGAAACTTTTGGAAAAATGGTCACTTTTTCATAAACTGAACAAAAACAAACAGGAGGTTCTGAAACTCTAAAAACCTCAGAACCTCAGAAGATGGGAGGAAAAGTTAATTCATGAGAAGGAAGGAACATTTAAAGCTATAGGGAATTTGGATGGGGGAGGAAAGTAACACTGGGTGACTATGGATTATGAGAGCCCTGGGACCAAAGACATTCTATCTTTGGGTGCTGGATAGAATTGTTCTGCCTCAAAGAAATCCAGTGCACAGTTTAAACTTGGAACTCCTGCTTGAAGAACCAATGGTAGCCATGACTTTTGAATATCTCCACCTTGTTTGTTAAGGGCATTTGCTCTGGATTGCAAAGCCTGGCTTGCAGTCATTCACATCTTTGTCATCTCCCATTTGGATTACTGCAATGAACTTTACATGGGGCTGCTTTTAGCGATCACTCAGAAGCTGTGTCTAGTTCAGAATGCTGTGGCACAGATAATTATGGGGATATCCCACTGTGTTGGTATAACACATTTACCCCATGAGTTGCGCTACTTATCAAGGCAGTTCAGAGTGTAATTCAGATTCTGGTTTTTACCTATAAAGCCCTTCATGGTGCAGGGGGAGGTTACTTGTGGGACCATCTATTATCAATTACATCTGCCTGTCTAGGCCTAACAGAGTTAGTATGCTTCAGAATACATCACTTGGTGAATGTCATCTAATAGGACCCAGAAAGTTGCCTTCTCTGAGACCACTCTCATTGTTTAGAGTAACATCTCCCTCCAATTTGGTTAGCCCTGAATCTATCCATCTTTCAAAATACATTAAAGGTCTGATTCTTTCCCCTCCATCCCCTGCACTGGATCTGGGGCTGTTACCTACTGAATGATTTCTCCCCCAGACCCTCAATGTTTATACACTATTTTAGGGATTCTACTGTTACATTTTGTTGTTGTTTTTAATTGTTATGATTGTTTTGATGATGTGCGCTGACAATGTGTGGTGTAGGGTAGGATAATTATATGAACGGCACAAAGAAACCAAAAATAAACAAACAAAGCAACTAATGGCTTTTGCAAAGGGATATTTTAAAGATCAATATTAAGGAATATACAAGCTCCAAAGATGTTCTGACATAAGAACTACAGTATTAGAGGCAGATATTTGGGTTTTTTTATTATTCCATAGGAAATTATCAAAAAATATGAAACATTACCATTGAAGCTTTGAAGTTGTCCTCAAAGTAATGAACATTTAATTCCACAAAAATACGTGTATCAATCAGTATGAAGTTGGGTTTTTACACCCAACATTGCACATAAAGAAATGCTTTGGGGGTCATTTGGCTATCCTGAGCCAAATTGGAATGTAACTATTGATATTAAAGTATATTAAAGCTACTCCCTGTGTTGGCTCAAATGGAATAGACTAAATGAAAATGAACAAGCTGAGACTGAAATCAGAAATGGTTATAGAAAGCTTAGTTAGAAAAGTCACCCAGTTTTGGAGGGGGTTGCACTTACCATAAACAATTCTCTTTGATCTTACAATACATATGGATCTTCAGGTGGAGTCTATCAATTTATTTACTTATTCTAACAATTTATTTACTTATTAGAGTTTTATTCCACTTTTATTATTTTATAAGTAAATCAAGGCTGGGAGCACACTCCTCCCTCCTCCTATTGTTCCCACAACAACTACTCTGTGAGTTGCATTGGTCCGAGAGAGAGAGAGGAACTGGCCCAGAGTCACCCTTTTATGGGTAAACTAGGACTAGAACTCAGAGTTTCCTATTTTATAGCCTGGTATCTTAACCAATTAAAATTAATTAAATTAACTTAATTAAATTTACTCTACCAGATGCAACCTCCTATTTTGAATCAGTCCATTCTGGCAAGAGTTACCCAGCAATGAAATATGTAAATTGGTTGCCAGTTGTTTACTAAGTTCAATTTAAAATATTGGTCTAACCTTTACAACCAGAGTATCTGAGGAATTGCCTATCTCTTTATGAAATTGCCCAATTTCACACTTCTGCCCAGAGGAATTTCCACTGCATTTCCCCCAGGTTATATAGACCTTTCCTTTCAGAATGAAACAAGAGCTTCTTATTTTAAAAAATAATTTCGAAAAGGTCTTGCACACCACTGCTTTAACCCACCTTTAAAAAAAAATCCCAATATCTGTTTATTGTGCTATTTAAATGAATCTGTAAGTATTATTTATTTATTTAAAAGAAAAAAAAAAAACTTGCATATATATACCTGAGATATTTGTAAAAAAGTATACGTGACCATTACTAACAGATGTGAACAAAGGATTACCTAAACTAATAAATGTATATATGGATGCCCAAGTCTGGATCTGGATAAGTGATAAAAAGTACATTCAAATAGGATTTCGATACAGAATGGTGAAAGTAGGATGTGACTTTCTCCATTAATGCTAGTTTAACTTTTGTGAACCTAGAAATGAGATGAGCATACATGATACCATATGTTTCACACTGGAAAGTGATCAGAATGTGTCCTGCATATGGAGACATTTCTAAATCCCACTTGGCACAGCTTTTGAGTCACCCAAGCAAAGTAATGCTTTCCTCATTATTATCCTCTCTTCCCATAAAGGTTAGAGGCAGGCCCAATGGGTACAACAATTGATTCTGCCTTTGTTAAAATTTATTTATCAATAGCAGATGAATAGGAAAAGAATAAACCAGACACTAATGTTATTAATAGGTGCATTTTAATCAGGAAAATGCTATGTAGATTGACAATATTCTTTTAATATAGTACATGCTACTTTTCATATAAAACATAGTATAGTTGTTTAAGTGAAATATTGCTGTGAATTTGAAGAAAAAGTTGCACACCAGTATATGTTTTAAATATTATTTTACATTGTATAAGCCACCTTGAGTCGCCATGGGCGAATAGGCGGCAATATAAATCAAATAAATACATAAATAAACAAATAAATACATAAATAAATATGACAGTTAATCCAAATGTCAGATTTCTACAGAGCATTAAATTTCAGATTGCATACTGTTTATGCAAAGAAAAAAAATCAAGAGATAGTCTGAAAATGCATGTTATAATTAGAATTATAAACAGAAATATAATGTATACATGTTATATTTAACATGTATACATTCACCTAATTGCAGATAATTTTCTAGATGCAGCAGACTATTTAGACCAGTGTTTCTCAACCTCAGCAACTGTCAGATGTGTGAGCCTCAACTCCCAGAATTCCCTAGCCAGCCTGGGAAGGCATGACTGGCTGCAAGTTGAAGTCTACACTTCTAAAATCTGTCAAGATTGAGAAACACTGATATAAAATACCAAATCCAACCCTTTGTTCATGGCAAGAATCCAAATTAAAGCATCCAGACAAGTGTCTATCCAAGCACTGCATGTATCTGCCCACCAAAGAGATTCTAGCATCTGTCTAGATACCTTATTCCACTGTTGTTACTAAGTTGATGTTTTTTCTATTATTTACCTTAAGAGTTTATTTACACATTATAAAGTAGTCCCCCAAACTAAATGACTATTTTAACTGTTATTTTTTTTTTAAGTTAAGGCTCTCAGATCTGCACTGTAAATGTCTTGATGATCTATACATAGTATCAACGGAATTCCAAGAATTATAAAATTATTTGGTGTCACCTAGTAATTGTTCAGATTTTTGCAGTCTAGATCTGGTAGCTCACTCTAAGCAAGTTTTGCTAGCAATAAAAAAACAGTGAGTAATGCTCCAAAATCATTAAAATGACCAGCCAGTGGGTCAAGTGCAGAAGTTTTTTTATGTCTATGCTGTACACCCTTATATGCACCTCTCTTTATTAGTAAACTATGGTAATATTTACTAAGATGATACCAAAGTTCATAATTATTGAGTCATTTAATTTTTTGAAGTCGTATTACTGGATTTCTTACGAATTAAATATTCTCACTGAAGTCTGTCACAGTGTATAAGTGCTCCTTCAAAATACGGAGAATAGCATTCTTCATTGTTCAGCGTTTTTTTGAAGAAACATGTCCATTCCCCAAGTTTCCATTGTCAGCTAGTACTTTCAGAGCAAGGGTGGGATTCAAATTTTTTTACTACCAGTTCTGTGGGCGTGGCTTGGCAGGCATGGCAGGGGAAGGATAATGTAAAATCTCCCATCAGAGGTGATATTTGCCGGTTATACGAACTACTCAAAATTTCCACTACCGGTTCTCCAGAACTGGTCAGAACCTGCTGAATACCACCTCTGTTTCAGAGGTAATATTGTTAAAAACCATCATTGATTCCCATGAGATCTATTGATACCACAGTAGATACTGCAAAAGGAACAGTGTGATTTCAGGAAAGCTGCAGCTCCTTGGTTGCACTGTTTCATTTATGGTAAATTTTGCTTATAATCTAGATGGCTACTTGGTTACAGTATTTCAGTGTTTCCCTCCCCCTGCTGAAAAGATAAGCAGGAAAAAAAATAGTTGCAGCATTTTCAACTTGAAAAATAATGCTGTGCCATATTGATACTGGAGAATGCAACCTGCAGATCCACACAAGTATTAGGAAATATGTTTTTGGTTTGTGCAGAGAAGAGATTAGATTTGGATCTCACTTTGGTGCTTTGGAATTAAGCCATTCATTTTGGACTGTTGAGATGTAATCACTTTCTATTGCTCGCTGACTTACATGAAGAAGTGAACTAAATATTGGCTCCTTTCCAAAGGTGCTTTTTCTTTGTTTTGCTTGAAAGTATTTCACTTCTCATCCAAGAAGCTTCTTCAGTTCTGAACTGAACCCTGGATGACTGAGGGTCTTTTTTCTAAATTTATTTTTTTTATTTTTTTACACAAACACAAACAAAACATAAACATAAAACATAAACCATCTTTCAATTTCATACAGTGTATCGGTTGGTACAAATCTCTTGTGAACAGTCTCTACAGTCTTTCCCTTCTAATTTAAATTAATCCTCATATTATAAATCAGCTATATATATATATATATTATTATCATTATTAATTGCTTATTGGACTGTTACTAACATTCCATCATTTTATGCAAGCAAATCACCATTTTAACTTAACCTACTTTATAATATTCATTTCATCATCACCAATCTATTCAATAATAGTGTATCCATACATTACTTAATCTCTGCAATTCTATTGTACTTATATTATAAAGTATTATAAAATATTTCATTTCCCTGCTTTTTTATCTAACCCTTGATAAAATAAATCTCATATCTTATAAAATTGTTTATCTTCTTGGTCTCTAATTTCAAATTTCAATTTACTCATTACTGTACACTCCATTATTTTCTTGATAACTTCATCTTCCATTGGAATTTTCTCATTTTTCCAGTTTTTAGCAAATACAATTCTAGCTGCTGTTAATACATATATCAATATATCAATTCTCTACTGTATATTTCAGATATAATGCCTAATAAAAATATCTCTGGATTAAAATCTAGGTATTTTTTGGTCATTTTTTCCAACCATGTGTGGATTTTAGTCCAATATCTTTTAGCCTCTGCATACGTCCACCACCTATGATAATATGAGCCCGGTGTCTGATGACATTTTCAACATTTTTCAGATTTGTTCTTGAACATTCTTGATATTCTTGACGGGGGTAGATGCCACCTGAAAAACATCTTATATAAATTCTCTTTATATGCTGTTGACATTGTCATTTTATAATTTTGAGACCATCATTTTTGCCATTTCTCTAGATCTATCCCATATCCAAAAAAATTTCCCCAAGCAATCACTGTTTCTTTAACTTGCTCTTCTTCTAATTTGACCTCTAATAAGTATCCATATAATTTTTTTTAATCCCTTTTTCATCAGTACCTGTCAAAATTTTGTCTAACTCAGTTAATTTATCATAAAAACCTTCTGTTTTAGAATCTTTATCATATTTAGAATTCATTTGCACATATGAAAACCAATTCATCCTTATTTCTTGTTCCTCTAGTTCTTATATAGATTTAAGTTCACCCTTTTCATTCAGTATTTCGCCATATCTAACTGTTTGTTCCATTCATAAATTACTGGATATGCAAATGCTTCAATAATTGACAACCAGACTGGTATTTTTAGATAATGTTGTCTTTTAATTTTCTCCCACATTAGTAGTATATAATGCCTCCTGAAGTCTTGATAAATGGTTAGATCCTTCCTTCCTTCCTTCCTTCCTTCCTTCCTTCCTTCCTTCCTTCCTTCCTTCCTTCCTTCCTTCCTTCCTTCCTTCCTTCCTTCCTCCCTTTTCATTGCTGACATCATGAACAAAGAGGAAGAAGTAAATTGTTAAGTATTTCTTTAACATCTAATACACATTTGAGGAAAATAACCTAATGAGTTGTCTTACATTGAATAATTATACTGAAAAAAGAGAGTTGGAAAGTCTTAAAGTAACATTTTCCAGCTTGCAACCATGGCTTGGTTGATTTGCTATAATATGGAGGGAAGGGTATTCAATATGGATTTAAAAATGATAATTCAAAGAAAGAAAAAGAAAAAAACCCAGAAATATTACATTACAGAAGTAACATAGGCACCGTAATTAGACTGAAGTGCTTTCTGTGGCATGTTATGGTTTATGAAATACTAGAGTGCTATTATTGCAAGAAATAAAATGCCAGAAATTCATTTAAGCTATTCTTACATAATTTATGTGATAGATTGGATGACATCTTACCAGGCTTTTCCAGGCTGTGTGCTCCTTCTTTAGTCAAGCTGTAAAAGCTTTATTGCAGGGAAGAGGGGAGAGAAAGCACTCAGTAAAAGTTCGTTGCTTTCATAAATTGAAAATATAGATGATTTGTAAAAGCTGTTTCTTAGCCACTGTTAGCAATGCATTAGGACTGTCACGCTGCGGTGTTCATATTTTATGTAAGTCTTTCAAAATTAAATAGAATGTCCGCTAGCAAATATTGGCCCAGACAAAGAGTCTCTGAAATACTACAGCACCTTATTGCTACCTGTTGGATTTAGAAACCTCATTGGCTGAATGACTCCTGAATTATGTTATTTCAGTCTCATTTATGCTCCACTGTATAATAAAGTGATGCATCAGTAGACCACTATCTCAGCAGTATATTACTAAGTCTGGATAAGATTCAGATCACTGACCAAACACATAAATAAATTATCATAATAAGGATGAAGATAAAATCCTACTTCTTGTATCTGAAGGCCTTCACAGTATAAGTGTATAAAATGAAAAGGGGTATAAAATTCTATCGACACCTTAATTTAATCATTCTAAAGCAATAAAGCTATACTTCAAAACATAAAATGGTTATATGTCTACTCATCTCTTTGCAATCAACTGGAAGGGCACAGAGAAAAATGCTGTAAGTTTTCTGACTGCTAAGGCCAACTCTGCATGCTTCCTCAGAGAATAATAATAATATGGCACTAGAATTTTTGTCTTTTCATTTCTTTCTTTTATTCATACACTTGTAAAATTTCTGTTCTGACATACGTAGGTGACACAGGTCATCTTTTAAAATATAGCAAATGTTATTAGACTCCTGTGACATGTAAAATTAAACTAGGTTTATTCTGAGGCAGGAAGGGGTAAAGATAAGGGAAGTTATCTGTATTCATTTAGTTTAATTAACAGTGACTAGTTGCAGTTATCCTTGTACTGCAGAATTTCAACCAAATAAATGTGTATGACGTATGTATAAATTAGGCATTCAAACTCAAAATAATACCAGTTAAATGAATTAATTACTAATTAGCTCATGTTAGTTAAACTCATGTTCCAACCAAAGACACTACATCCAGCAAAGTTGCAAGCTGGACAAAAAGAGATATTTTGCATGAAGGAAACAATGGCTAAAATTTTAAGAGAACTGAAATGTCAAACCTTGTTTACCCTTCTTTCCTCTCTCTCTTCCTTTTCACTTTCATTTTGAAAAGGAGGGATGCAATTGCTATGAATAAAATAAGTAGCAGATGTAAAGGCAAAACAAAAAACAAAAACAAAAACCAACCCAGTTACCTCTTGGAAAAGCCTATCACTAAGATATTCATTGCTCAAATTGTGGAAGGATCAGATCACATCTTCAGAAGCATCTTCGCCAGGGGTAGGCTTCAAAAATTTTAGCAAAGGGTTCTCTGCCCGGTTGCTGGGTGGGTGTGCCCATAGTGGGCATTGCCATCGTGTGTGTGTTGGGGGGTGTTTTAGCCATTCTAGCCATTTAGCCAGGCTCTGGAGGCTTTTCTTGAGCCTCCGGGAGGGTGAAAGCAGCCTCCCCAGGTTCCATAGGCTCCCTGGAAGCCAGAAACGGGCCCATTTCTGGCCTTCCCAAACTTCCAAGAGACCCGTTTTCCACCCTCCTCGAGCCTCCCCATTGGGCCCTGCATTTACTTGCATGCCAAACAGGCCACATAGGGACTCCTGGGAGGGGCAGATTGGGATGGGCAGGGCCAGCCAAGAGAGGAATTTGGAGGTTCTCTGAACTGCACAGAATCTTAGTTAGGGGCTCTCCCAAACTCCTGTGAACCCCCAGTAGCCCACCCCTGATCTTCGCTTCTGACTGGGAGGAAAAATATTGAGGAATGAATGGGAGAAGCAAATGATGACTATGCTAGACAATCAGATGGTTTCTTTCTATTTGCTTTTAGAACACGTTTCTATACAACATTTTCAGTCCTCCCCATCCCTGGATATGATTTTATCTCTGTGCCATTTCTGCACATGATTTTTTGATTAGTCCCTTGACCAGTCAGCCTGCATAAATTCTTCAGAGGTAATAAAATTTAAACAGATGAATTGGCTTATGGCGATCGTTAGTGTGCTTTTTGTGTTTCTCTCTGTCTAGTTCTCTTTATAAATTAAGAACATATGTGCTCCTTTGCTCTGAAAGTGACAAAACAGGTACGGATCAAAGCAAATTTGTAATTAGGATTCCAGTGATAAAGCTGAAATCCTTCCACCTAAGGGAGATTTTTGTTGTCTGTATAATTAATCTTGGTCTTCATATATTATCATTTTAATAGTCTGGCTCCCCAAGGTTCCTATGGCTATGACCATGGGGTGACATCTTGTAGGAATCTGTGAAAATTAAATTACTTTCAAAATATATAAAGCTTTCACTGTTCCCATAAAAAATATCCTTACTTTAATTCATGTAAAACTTTAAAATTGTGGTGACTATCCCTGGTGAATTTCCTGTTGTGTCCTGTATGTGTTAGCTGGTACCACGGGAAGGGAAGAGAGTAACACTAAATTTCTTTTCTTGTTTCATTTACATTCTTTATATAGGAATACATATGGAGGATTTTCTTTATATAACTAAAGCCTAATCATAAGGAATTCAATCACAAAAACCAGTATATTTATTATATTACTTATTTATGAAATGTATATTTAATATAAATATAATTTATATTGCTGCCCATCTCACTATGGTGAATGTTATAAATAAAATTCAATGATAGCATCACTTCATGCTCTGTCAGAGATGAGTGGAAATACTCCTATAATCTAAGCCAGTATCTCTTGAATAACATGCTACAGGTAGTTCTTGATTTACATCAGTTTGTTTAGTGACCATTCAAAGTTACAATGGCAATGAAAAAAGTGACTTATGATCATTTTTCACAGTTACGATCTTTGCAGTATCCCCATACTCATATGATCAAAATTCCAATGCTTGGCAACTGATTCATATTTATGACTAGTTGCAGTTGTTAGGAATAACAAGGTTACCTAATGTAGTTTGGGTAAAATAATATATATAAACTATGATAGTAAGTTTAAGTGTGTGTCACTTTAAACTGCAAAGCATGTAATTTTGGGTGCGGTGTTGAACCACCATAAGAGGGAGCAAGAGAAGCTGACGATTCCTGACGATTGACTGGTTTGATGGATTGATGGTTTGTTAACTGCATGTTTTTTCCCTACTGCTGATTTGCTGAAGGAAGAGATGAGTTTTTGACTTCTTCATATCTCTACTGCGAGGAGATATATTACTGGACTGATATTTCTAAGTTTACTGACCTCTCTTTTTCGACACTGGAATTTGCAACTGAATAATCCCTGGATGGACTGAATTAGTGAATGATATATGGACTGTTTGACTATGCTATAACTCTTACTGGAATAAACTATTTAACTAGCACTGTGTATCTGTTTTACTGAGTGTAAGCTACAAAAACGTTTATCTCACATATTTTGCCTGCCTGCCTGACTGCCGTGCAGATTCTGCTAGGGTGTATCCCTAACAGCAGTGTCCCAGGCTCATTGATAATCTTTTGCAATCTTCTGAAAAGCAAAGTCAATGGGGAAACCAGATTCACTTAACAACTGAGTAACTAACTTACCAACTGCAGTGATTCATTTAACAACTGAGTCAAGAAAAGGGCAAAACTCACTTAACAAATGTCTCAATAGAAATTTTGAGTTCAGTTGTGGTTGTAATTCAAGGACTATCTGTATATTGCCTATAACAGAAAACATTTAGATTTCTGTGAGTTATTAGTGGTGGGAAGCCCTCTGTTAGTATGTCTTCTTTCACTGCGCTTCCTTCCTATGTACTGATGGAAAGGTTAGTCGTTCAAGTCACTAGTTGGAGTTACACAGTGTGTTCAAACTTGTTAAATAACAAAACCTATCTTAGTAGTTAAGACACATTGACATGGCTAATGATGTAGAAGTAATATTTTTGCACTCATACATTCATGAGACAATTTGGAACTGATGAGCAGACATAATAGGTCCATAAAACTCAGATTTATTGAGCCAACATTTTAGGTTAAAATTAGTAAATTAGATTGGATACTAAATTAGTATTCAGGTCTGCATCAGAAATTTGTATGGTATTTACATACAGCACTTCTGTACCTCAGAAAGTGATAGATCTTTCAAGGAAATGAGCTATCATTCACTTCCTGAATCTATTTTTGATGAATTATGACTTCTAAGACTTCCATTAAAAGAAAACTAACCCAATGCAAAATAGTCACAATAAAAAAAAAATCTTCAAGTCCTAGGCCAGTCTTACATCAATGTATAACATTTTAATTTAGACTATGAGTAGAAATAAGGATGGCATACATTATCCTTAGCCTTGAATGTAATCTCACAAATTCATATTATATTCTATTTCTAGGGTTGACAAAGAGGTTCATAGATTTAACTGCTGATTTCAGACAATATTTCTTTGCAGGATTACAAACAGGTAGAAAGCCAGCTAGAACTTCACGTTTCTCATGGCGGCTGCTGGATCTACAGTCCCAGTTCCCCTCCCTCCAGTTTTTGAAGTTTTCTCCTAATCTTGGACTGCTTTCTAATTTAATTGACACATAGATAATGTTTACTGTTCAACTAATGGCTATTTATAAATGAGACACATATCCTAAGATATGTCATCAGAGACAGAAAACATACCTCTCATTCAGACAGTCTTCTTCAGCAAACAGTATAAGACAAAGGAGCTCTTCATGATATAGAACCTGGTTATATGAAGCATTTCCAGTGGTGGTATGCTACCGGTTCGGACCGGTTCAACTGAACTGGTAGTAAAAAAAGCCTCTGACGATCAGCTGAGAGGAGAAAGAAGAGAAAACCACAGGATTGGCCCTCCCACCTGGCCCTTCAATTTTCTCTTCTTTATCCTCTCATCTGATTGGTGCGATCACTGAACCGGTAGTGGAACAGGTAGGATCCCACTGCTGCGCATTGCCTATATACAGTTCTTTCTGTCCACCTGGCATATTTGGACAGAGTGGCTACATTACTGGATCTGCAGAAACTCTGCTGGCTTTTTATTTTTTCTGAATGTTGGGAACGCTATCTTAGCTTGGAAGGTCATGTTATTTTAGTTGATTTTTTTAAAAAAACCCATGCATATTGGCTATATAATAAGCTGCCCTGAGTCTTTTTGGAATTGAGTGACTAACAACAACAACAACAACAACAACAAAAACAAAAACAACCCATTCTAAACTTCTGGCTGGCTGTGTGATGAACCCTAATTGTATAATAGAATGGAGAAGATCATAAAGTGTAAAGATCTGGAAATTGAAAGATTATGGCATAAATCTTCCATGATGGTCCCAGTGGCTGTCAGCACACTGGGTGCCATACCAAAAAGTACCTTGGACAGTTCTTAGAAAATAGGCACGTTGACAAAATCTTCACCTGTCAATTGCACAAGGCCACACTACTGGGATCCAGGGGTGGGATTCAAAAATCCCAGCAACTGGTTCGCTATCCAGTTGCTGGGTGGATGTGGCCATGGTGGCCATGGCCAACTGGAACTTTCGGAAGGGCCATTTTTCACCTTCCCAGGGGTACGGAGGCTTCCCTTGGGCCTCTGAGAGGGCAAAAATGGCCTCCCCCAGGCTCTGGGGCCCTCCAGAAGCCAGAAACAGGCCCATTTCCAGACTTCTGGTACTTCCAGGAGGGCTGTTTTTCACCTTCCCAAGGGTCCAGAGGCCTCCCTCAGGCCTCTGAGAGGGTGCAAAAAACTTCTCCTGGGCTCTGGAGGCCCTTCGTAAGTTGGAAACAGGCCAGTTTCCAGACTTCTGGTACTTCCAGGAGGGGTATTTTTTGCCTTCCCAAGGGTCCAGAGGCTTCTCCTGGGCCTCTGGGAAGGTGAAAATGGCCTCCCCCAGGCTCTGGAGGCTCTCTGGAAGCCAGAAACAGGCCTGTTTACAGATTTCTGGTATTTCTGGAAGGCCCATTTCCCTCCCTTCCAGAGCCTCCGCATGGACCATGTACTTGCCTGCACTGAAAATGGGCCACATGGAGATTTCTGGTAGGGGCGGGGCAGGGTGGAAAGGGCCAACAGGTCGGTTCAAATACCAGTTTGAATCTGGTTTGCCTGAACTGGTCCAAACCGGTAGAATCCCACCACTGCTTGGATCCACACATATAGTATCTGATAACTGCAACATCCTCAGCTCTTGTGACAAACTTAGTGAGTATGAAGGTCAACACCATTTCAAGAAATGGCAGTGGTGACTCCACATTGTTGTGAATAGATAATAATAATAGCAAATAAATCAGGCTCTCCCATCTCTGAGTAATTTCAAAGAGTTCTGCTAATGCCCTGTCCCACTGAACATCCAAAAATCTATTAAAAGCAATTTCAAAAAAATGAAGGAGGTGGAAAGCCAGCAGCTATATCATGGGTGTCAAACTTGTGGTGTCATATTGATGTCATGTGACAATTTCGGGATGTTTTTTCCCTTCGTGGAGATGGGGTGGGCATGGCCTGCATGTGATGCATCCAGCCAGTTTCACATCCCTGAGCTACACCAACAAAGAATCAGCAAGGAAGCCATCACAATCCAAGACAGGAAAAAGTAGCTAGCAGAAAAACTTGGATCATAAGAAACTATTGCAGTTATTCCTCAGAAACTAATGACATAGTAACATACTTGCCAATCATGAAGTCATTCAGAAGTGAGCTGTATCCTCCCACTAATATTTTCCTGTTAATATTCCAGAGGCAGAAAAAAGATGTATAGATGAATTTGAGACATGGATGAAAAAAAAAATAATTTGGAAAAGTCACACATCCCCTGACTTCATGATGTGCTTATTAAACATAGCAAACCCAGGTGGGAGTAAAGTTTATCTAGAAGTTCTGTGCTTACTAGTAGAGGATGCCAGGTTTAACATCTGTTCCTCTCAATATTTTGGCAGCCATTTAGCACCTGTGTAGAAGGAACTGTCATGACAGCAGGGGAAAAATTGGCAGTATGGTAGTTTTCCCTTTGGTTTTCCTCTGTAATTCTCTAATTAAAATAATAATAATGCACTGTTTATATTTAGAGTTTTCATCTCTTTGAAAAGCCCTAATTCTGTCTAAGAATATTATTAATTCATAAGTTCCTCACATGAATGCAGATCACTTCTTCCCTAATGCTGGAAGTGAGTACAAATTAAATAATACAGGAAAATGAATTAATAGCATAGAGCCTTGGAGAGAAAGATGTTTAGATTGTGTTCCATTGCCATTTCTGATTAATCATTCTTTGGCTACTCAGAAATAAAACATTACTGCGGATAATATAAATGTAAAAATATGCAAAAACAGTAGCAAAAATTCAGTATTAAGATTTTCTTTTCCAGGCATCCTGTAGCCAATTTTAGGTGGAAAATCCACAGGCCAATTTCCCTGATGAGAACATGTCAACAGTGAATTTGTTTCTCACCAACTCACCTAGTCACTGGTGACTCCTTTAGTTACTTCAATATAAAGTGGTTTTTCACATAAAATAATAAATAATAAAAACAAGGTCACAATTGTTGAAACATGGGGTATTAGATCCTCTGATTTGCTATTAATTAACTCAATTAAAATAAATGCTTCAGAAAATATGATTAGAAGACATCTGATTTCTTTTTAAAAAGTCTACCCATATTTTCGCAAAAATAAGACCATGTCTTATATTTCTTTAGCCACTAAAGAAGGCACCAGGTCTTATTTTGGGGGGATATCATCCAATGACTCACCTCACTTTTGAGTGTCATCCCCAGCCTCCCTTTTGCTCTCAGAGACCTTCAGGAACGTTTTCTGCAGCCAGCAAGGCTTTTCTGAAGGCCTCTGCAGCTGATAACATAGCTCCAGATCGATCTTCAGGAAAGCCTTGCTGGCTGCAGAAGAAATGAGCCAGCAATGCAGCTGTTGGGATGTGCGAGGACTGGTTGCAACTGCCTGAAGGTAAGTAGTAGGACAGCTCCACTTCCCATCGCCACCCTAGCTTAACTTTTACCTACGCACCCTGGAGTGGGTGGAGTATTAATTAGGACTTATTTTGACGGGAAGGGCTTATATTGGGTACATGTGTAAAAATCAAGCTAGGACTTACTTTTGGGGTAGGATGTATTTTTGGGAAAACATGGTTGCATGGAAGACATATCTAACCCTTCCAGAATTCCCCCAGCAGCATGCTGGCTGGAGGAATTCTTGGAATTGAAGTCTGCCTGCTCTAATGTAGCTGATAATGAGAAAAGTGACATAGAGAAACTTTGTTTGTTTCCTTTCGGAAGCATTCCTAGCAGACTGACAAATATCAAGATATGCATAACCCTAAGTTAATAGGTGGATAGGTATATGCTTTTCACTGTTTTTATTCATGAGTTCTATTAAAGCCAGTTGTGCAGTGTGTTGTTCTGTGCTAGGCACTTGTGGCCCTTCATATTGGCAGGCTGGAAAAAATGTGCCCAAACTGTACCTTTATTTCTGCCTCTCTGTCTCTCTCCATCCCTGCCTCTGTCCATCTCTGTCTCCATGTCTCTGTCTCTATCTCTCTGTCTCTGTCCTTCTGTCCCTTTGTGTCTCTGTGTCTCTGTCTCTCTTTCTCCTTGTTTCTCTCTTTTGAAGTTTCTTTTTTAATCACTCCCTTGATCAACTCTTTTCTAGTTTGAATTATAGGTAGAAGTCAATGTACACGAGCATTCTACCTGCTTTATGAAAAACTGAAGCTACAAATATCCCTTGTACCTAATGATGAAACACTCAAGTTGTTGCAAATAGTTGAGGATCTGGGAAAATTGATATTATTTGTTTTAGTTCTTTCATTGGAAAGTTCCAAATTAGCCTGTTTTGACCAGCTTGAAATAAAACACATTTCTGTTTTGTAGTTATTACAAGGAACCATTAGTTGATATTATCAAAATACAACTTACTTCTAGGTTGGTTCTTTCCTTGATCAGTTTTCATCCATGGAAACTAACATATAATCCAAAGTCAGATGACTGAACCCACGGACCATAATTAAATGTATTCCTTCATATTTAGCCTCTTAATATGCCAAGTTAATAAGTGCATACTTGGCTCAGACTAACTGATGAAGATACTAGTAACTTATAATGCAATAGATATATAGCCCACATTCCTTTTGTTCTTGGCCAATGGCTCCATGTACAGAACATAAGATAAGTTGACAGCATAACTTCGTTTTGTCAGGTTTTCAAAATGGAAATGTAAACAAAATGTACAATCCCTCTTGGTATTGCAGATAGAAATGTTCAAAAGAATGAAGAACATCTTATTCACTCAGAATGACTGACCTTTCAAATGTCCTGCTAAGTTATGCCATTCAACTCTGGGAAGGGAAAAAAAGCTAAAGTGATTGCAAAATAATATTTCTAGGAAGGAGAAAAAAATAATTCAGAAAATGTGGAATGGTCTCATTTCCAAATGACCAACCTAGTTTGAATGGATACATGCATTGCAGAGCAATTTACATTTGATGCTATATAATGGCACAAAATTAGTCTCAACTTTGATTCAGCTAACATCCTCTTCTCCTTTCTCATTATCATCATGTTGAATACCTTTTTATAGCATTTCTCATCCATGTGTGGTGGATTACTTTGCATTAAAACTACCATTGATTATTGTGCAGTATCTGAGACTTTGAAACCAATTTAGGTTGGACTGACTCAGTATGAAGAATCAGAATGGAAAGAAAAAGGAAACTGAGAAAAATAAGTGTAGATCATTATCCGTATAGTAAATCAATATACACCGAGAAGTTGAAAAGTGACATGGATTACTTATAATATATTGATAAGTTGACAATATGACCAGTCACTCTCATTCAGTCCACAAGTCAAACTTGTGTGACAAGCAGGTTGGTCAATTCCTATCACAATCAATGGATCAACACAAAGTTAATCCAAAAGTAGTGGACCCTGCATTTTCAGAAAAATGCACTGAAGGAAAAATAAATAAATAAAGGCAATATGAAGTGATGCCAATAGATCAAAATAAATTAACACATCCTAAATATTATATTAAAATTCAATGAAAAATTGCCTCCTTTCAGATCTTCTAAAAATTTGCATTAATTCTGCCATTGAATCTTGTCAGATTTTTACATGGATATACCTGGTATATAAAGGGAGTTTGTGTGAGCAAATAACATCAAAGCTTGATGCTTGTTTAAACCAAGTCATTTAGCAAGTGCTGCACCAATGTGAAAAAGTGTATTATTTGATTTAATTCAACTAAAAGATTAACTAGGACCAGTTGTATGAATACTTCATTAAACAATCAAGACTGATTTGGATAGGCTCAGTCCTATATAAATTCCACAAAGTGATTCTTCTCATAGTGAAGTTCTTACCATACTGATTCTAAAAGAATTAGAAAATGTTTTCATTAAAAAGCCATTGATACCTATCAATTTGTAAATGGTTACAGAACCCTTTTTATAGCTCTGGGGCTCCACCAATCCCTAGTCAAAAACATAATCTTGAAATGGAGATTTGGGACAGTAGTGAATATAAATTTTAAAACCTTATGAAAATCCTTTCCAGATCACGATATAAAATTACTCAGCAATTCACAAAGAACACACAAATAAACAAATTCCTCAGTGCATTCTCACCTTGGTAAAAGTTAATGTTTATCACTTCGTCATCGGAGTACTTGGCAAAGATTCATCAAAGAATGGCAAGGTAGAAACAATTGTTAATTGATAAGAACTTTGATACTTGGAAGTTTGCCCAGAGGCACTTGGCTGAGTTGCCATTTCTGAAGGAAGCATTCATGTTCCTTTGTTACAGATAATTCTACAGGAGAATATTAGACTATCTGTCACTCAGCTGAAGTGCAAGTGGGTTTCGTGAAGCAAGGCAATGATCAAGTGAACAAGTCTTCAAGACAATGGATGGGAAAAAGTTCAGTTCAGTATTTTGGGAAGGTTTACTATTGACATATGTTGTCCATAGAAATGTATAAGGAACTGAAATCATCAATTCATGCTAGGATCCCTCAAACACTACTGAGCTGAAGTGATTTGCTGTGAAGAAGTGGGTCAGATATCATACAAAGTGACGTGAGATACTGGTCATCAGTTATACAGTAAGAAACATTTGGTTGCAAATATTGCAAATTTACTGGAGAAAGACAAAGAACAAATCTCACAGAACAGAGGTAGCAGTGTTTTTTTAGGTCTTATCTTGGAGTGAAACAAGCCTTCCTCTTTTCTCACCAGTGACCCTATTTCAGGTATGGTGCTGGTTCCTTCTATTAAATGTTGACATCTGATGGACCTTGGAAGGGAAGCTTTCCCATAGATTTGCCTACCTTAGAGAATAGCCTCCCTCTGAAATAGATAGACAGATGATAGATGATAGATGATAGATAGATAGATAGATAGATAGATAGATAGATAGATAATAGATAGATGGATAGATAAATGGATGGATGGATAGATGGATAGATAGATAGATGAATAGATGATGTATGTATGTATAGATAGTGTTGTAGAGCGGCGGAGGAACGAGGCTGAGCCAGAGTGAACGTTAAAGGCTTTATTCTAAGAATAAAGGGTTGCCGCGTCTGCCTTCTAACTTGGCAGGTTAGCTGGTGGCAACGGGGCTGACACTGCCCGACAGCCGCCTTTTATAGACGGCTGTCAAACTGTTTCAGCCAATGGGAGCGGCTGGTGCTCCCGCTCAAACAGCGGACCTGGTTGGGGGCTCCAACCAGTCCCAAAGACATAACACTCCTTTCCCCTAGCCGGGAGCATGCATAGTCCTTCAAGTAGGTTGGTCGTCTGCACTGGCGGCAGGATCGTCGTAGTCCGGGCAAACCGCTGGCTGGAGCCAAGTCCTCGCCCCCAGGCAGCGTCTCGGAGGTTGCTGATGAGCGGGCTCGGTCGGTGGGGGCACTGTGTGAATTAGGTAAGTCCCCCTGCTCGGGCTGACCTTGGTGAGTCGCTCGGTCCGGACGGTAGGCAGGTTCGCTTGGTTGTTGGTTCTGGGTCTCTTGTCGGTAGACCGGGTCCTCCAGTAAACTCTCTTGGTCGACGGGGTAGATCGGGTCCTGCAGGGAGCTTTCGTCTGGGTAGACCGGTTCCGGCAGGGAGCCCTCGGTGCCGGGAGATTGGGCTGGGTGGACTGGTTCCTTGGTGGCTGCTGGGTAGGCATCAGCTGTGCTTCTCCATCGCCTTCTGAGTTGGTCCACGTGTCTGCGCCACAGGCGTCCGTCTTCCAGGAGGACTCTGTAGGATCTTGGACCTGTGACTGACACAACTTGACCAGGTACCCACAGAGGGTCCCCTGCATAATTTCTGGCGTACACCAGGTCATGCAGAGCAAAGTCCCTGACCAAACTGTCAGATCCTATAGGGGTGTCTGGGCAGTAGTGGGGGTGCAACCTGTCCAGGGTGGTCCTAAGGCATCTCCCCATCAAGAGCTCTGCTGGGGATTTATTTGTAGTGGTGCATGGAGTCGTATGTTGGCTCAGGAGGTAACGGGACAGTTTGGAGTGCCAGTTTTCCTGGCCAAACCTGGCAAGTGCCTCTTTTGCTGACCTGACTGCCCTCTCAGCCATCCCGTTGCTAGCTGGGTGAAAAGGGGCTGTAAGGATGTGTCTGATGCCCAAGTTGGCAACGAACATACTAAACTCACAAGACGTGAACTGGGGGCCATTGTCAGACACCAGCGTATCAGGGAGCCCATGGGTCACGAAGAAACGGGTCAGAGCCTTAACAATTGCTTGAGTGGTTGTTGAAGGTAGTAGGGCCAAGTCTATCCATTTGGAATAAGAGTCTACCACAACTAAGAAGGTCCTTCCATGTACTGGTCCAGCTAGGTCGATGTGCAGGTGAGACCAAGGACCACTAGCACTTTCCCACTTGGTAGGCATGGCTGCTGGTGGGGCAGCCCTGGTTTCTTGGCAAGGTTGGCATGAGCTTACCCAGTTGGAGATTTGGGCATCCATGCCGGGCCACCAAACGTAGCTGCGGGCCAGAGCCTTCATCCTTACGATGCCCGGGTGGCCCTCGTGAAGTACCTTTAGGATGGGTACACGAAGAGTGGCTGGGATGACTACCCTTGTCCCCCACAACAGACATCCCTGTAGTTTCGACAATTCCTGCTTACGGATTTTGAAAGGAGCAAAGTCAGAAGTGTATTGTGTTTCAGGCCATCCCCTTCCCACCCAGTCCATAACTTGGGCAATTATTCTGTCTTTTTTTGAGTGCGCAGCAATGTCTTCGGCTGTAACCGGCAATTTAAGTTCATTTACTTCAAAGATGGCATGAACGGGTGCTGGGTCTTCGACTGGGACTGGCAGGGGGCAGCGACTAAGGGCATCAGCGTGACTCAAGTTTTTTCCAGGGCGATGCACCAATTTGAATGAATAAGCGGCCAGGAACAAAGTCCACCTGGTCATTCTAGGTGATAGTACCTGTGGGGTTTGCTTATCCCCTGATAAAAGCCCCAGGAGTGGTTTATGGTCAGTTATAAGTTCAAAATGGTGCCCAAACAAAAATTCATGAAACTTTTTCACTGCAGCTACTGCAGCCAAGGCCTCCTTATCTATTTGGCTGTAGTTTCTTTCTGCAGAAGAGAAGGTACTAGAGAAGAAGGCAATTGGTGCCTCAGAACCTTTGGGAAGCCTGTGGCTCAGAACAGCCCCAATCCCAAAGGGGGATGCATCAGCAGCTAGGACCAGGGGGAGTTGTTGATTATATTGGATTAAAACTGCATCAGATGTGAGTAAGGATTTGACTGACTTGAAAGCATGGGCTTCTTTGGGTCCCCAATGCCAGGGGGATTCTTTGTCTAACAGTCTGTGTAAGGGTTCAGCAATAGATGCTGTGTGCGGGAGAAATGAAGCGTAAAAGTTTAGTCATCGAAGTAAGGGACAACCCCTGGGAGACCTTGGAGAATCCTTTCCATGAGGGATTGGAATATACCCGGGGCCACACTTACACCGAATTGGAGGCGTTTACACTTGAACGCCCCTCTATGTGTGACTATGGTTTGTAATTCAGCTGTCTGATCATCCACAGGGAACTGTTGGTATGCCTGGGACATATCTAATTTGGCAAAGATGGTGCCGGGTTCAAAGGTGTGTAACAGGTGTTGAATAACAGGGACAGGGTAGGCGCTGACCTGCAGATAACGATTGAGGGTGGTTTTATAGTCTGTGCAGATTCTTATGCTGCCATCTTTCTTGAGTGGGGTGACTATGGGGGTCTCCCATTTGGCAAAGTCAGTTGGCTCTAACACCCCTTGCTTCAGTAACTTATCTAATTCTAAATCTAACTTAGGATGGATGGCAAAGGGCACTCTGCGTGGCTTAAGGCGAAGGGGAATTGCCTGGGGGTCCACAGTGAAGGAGATGGCGGTGCCAGAGTAGCAGCCCAGCTCGCTGCTAAAAACATCAGAGTAGTCTGAGAATAGGGCGTCTACGTCAGAGGTTGAGACAGCATGGATCCCCGTTACACTAAGGCCGAGAGAAGGGAACCAATCTAGTCCCAACAGACTGGGGAGGGCACCATTAACAACCACCAAAGGCAACTGGCCTTTAAAACCTTGGAACTGAACTAAAAACTTGCCTTTCCCGAGGACAGGGATGTTCTTGCCTTGGTAGTCCCGCAATGTCAGGTGGCATTTCTGCAGTTTCTTCTTTGAGAATCTGGGATGAATCTTCTTTAGGGTTTCCCAGGAGATGATCGAAAGTGCAGATCCCGTGTCTACCTCCATTCTGCAAGGCTTACCTTCTAAAGAAACAAAAATACTGATTTTATTAGGAGTCTTGGAAGTATGGTTCGCGTGGTAGCAAGTATAGCAGTCCTCCACTTGCCTTTGGAAATTAGCAGGTGTTGGAGGTCTCTGAGGAAGGTTTCGCCCTGCTTGGCAGATTCTGGCTAGGTGGCCTTTCTTCTGACAATTTAGACAGATGGCATTCCTAAACCTGCAGGATGCCCTAGAGTGGGAACCCCCGCAAGCTAGGCAAATGGGAGGTTGCTTGGGGGTGAAGCTGTTTCTCTGCCCCGCTCCTTCCTGTGAGGGCTTTTGTTGCCTAAGGCGGTTAATGTCTGTTGAGTCTATGGGGTCTTCTTCAAGGGAAACTTCCTCTGAATGAATAGTGGAGCTGCTGGGTTTTAAAGGAGTTCCTTGAATCTCAGCTGCTGATTGGGCAGAGAGTTCAGCAGCTTGGGCTTCTTCTACGGCTAAAGCTAGGGTTAAATCCTTTTTGGCTAGGAAGCGCCTTTGAAGCCTAAGGTCTCTAACCCCACAGACGATCTGGTCTAATAACATGTCCTCTAGGTAGTCTCTAAAACCACACTGTAAGGCAGCTGTCCTCAGAGCTGCCATATACTCATTAATTGACTCCCCCTCAGCCTGCCTTCTAGTTCTGAAGGCATATCTCCTGGCTATCTGGGATGGTTTAGGTGAGTAGTGGTTGGAGAGGATCTCTTGGAGTTCATCCCAAGGTACGCTCCTGATAGAGCGAGGGGCAACTAGTGCTGTAGCGGTGTCAAAAACCGCAGCCCCACAGTAGCTGAGGAAGAAAGATTTTTTTTTGTGTTCAGCAGCATCAGTTAGACCAATAGCGTCGAGGAAGTAGCTGAAACGGTTTTTATATGAATCCCATGTTTCCTCGGTAGGCTTGAAGGGTGGAAATGTCGGATTGGCATTCATTTTTTGAGGCGGCAGTGCCTGTCACCTTAGTCGTTGTGATTCAAAATTCGCGCTCTTAGAAGAGCGTTTGCGGCTGCGCCTATCAGGCGGTGTCTGTCTCCCCGGCTGAGGGGCTTTTGAGTTTCGCGCTCTTTGTGAGCGCCGGCGGCTGCGGCTTCAGCGCCCGTGGCTTCGCTCTTAGTGGCTACAGCTCTTCTGAATCGCACGTCTGGCAGCCTCCGATCGCATCCCGCCCTCGTCGCCAGTGTTGTAGAGCGGCGGAGGAACGAGGCTGAGCCAGAGTGAACGTTAAAGGCTTTATTCTAAGAATAAAGGGTTGCCGCGTCTGCCTTCTAACTTGGCAGGTTAGCTGGCGGCAACGGGGCTGACACTGCCCGACAGCCGCCTTTTATAGACGGCTGTCAAACGGTGTCAGCCAATGGGAGCGGCTGGTGCTCCCGCTCAAACAGCGGACCTGGTTGGGGGCTCCAACCAGTCCCAAAGACATAACAGATAGATAGATAGATAGATAGATAGATAGATAGATAGATAGATAGATTGCTTACCCAAAGGCTGTTAAAAACTAACTTTTGCCACAGGCATAATGCCAAGGCTGGAGATGATCCGAGCATTTGGGTCCTTGAGATGGGAGCATTGTGGTATCTGGTAGGAGGTAAAGTTTTTCGCTTTCTACATTTTACATGTATATGTTAATTGTAAGCTGCCTAGGGTTATTTTATATAATATGTGCAGCTATGTAATTTTATAAATCAATAAATGTATGCAAGCATCTAAAGGGGCAACTTCATTTTCACATGATATATCACATGCCGGATAGTTTTACTTATAAAAAAGACAATTCCCCAAATGTGTTATTTGTTCACTTCAAGGTTATCCACAGGAGAGTTTAAAAAAATCAGGATAGTGGCTCTGACTGTACAGTTGAAGCCCTTCCTTTTTCATATATAATACTTGTAAAAAAAAGTATACTTGTAAAAAAAAGTATTTCCTCTGTGGAAACCACTGGTTTATTCAGGCTCTTTAACACTGATCATATGATCCACCTAAAGCTCTAAAAACATTCAGTGACAATGATATGCATTTAAAAAAAAAAACTCCAAAAGATGATAAATGCTTTTTCACAGAATTGTTACTGACAAGGGGCAAGCAGCTTTGAATAATTAAGGAATTAATTTCAGGAGATCTCTTCAGCAGTTCAAGGTATGCATCCATTTAACATATTTTTAACATACAATTTAAACATCCATTTAACATACAATTTTTAAGACAAATTCTTTGCGGTAGATTATTAGGATAGGAAAGAAAATAAAGGTGTCAATATTCTCTCTATTTCTCTCTACCACTCCCTCTCTCCCATCTATCTCCTTTTAGAAGAATGATACGGTATTCATATTTGAAATGTTGTATTAAATGTTGATTGCCCCATCCATCAAAAATGGGATTTGAAACTATTGGAAAAGTAGCGACTACAGTAAAAGAATGGATTGGAAAATTTCCTGTGGGAAAAAAATAATGAGCACACAGGTATATTTAATTACATAAAAATGAAGATTTTACTGTGAGAGTGGACAAATAGAAACCTTTCTCTCCATAATATTAAAATTGATGATTGTTGAATGAAATGAAATGTCAACATATTCAGGACATTACATCTTTAATTCATGACTTCAGGGCATAATGGTATTTGGGAATGACCTTGGGAGACAGGAGGAAGAACTGCAAACTAAATAATAGTCATGCAAAAAGTATCTTGTCATACAGAAGGAAAAGGGAAATGGGGAGTGTCTCAAAAGGAGAGAAGAAAGTTGATATAAAGAAGAAAGTATACATAAAGGACGGGAGACTCTGTTAATCAATAAAGATATTGTACTATTGGTACTCACGATTTGCGCTTCTCATCTGCATTACTTGAAGGGCTGGCTACTGTTACTGAATGTGAGGACAGTCTCTAATTTAGTAGACCTTGATGAGATGAGAAAATGTGGACTGAACAGTATTTAAGTGGATAATCTTCATACCTAGCCAATATGTCACAATGTAAATTATGGGGGCACATTATGAAATAAGATTATTGTTGAATGAGTCAAGCAGGTTTTTTTTTCTTGTGGTGAACAAAATGCTGGTCTGAGAGAACCTTTCGTTTAATCAAAGTTTTATAGGTGTTAGGTGTTCGTTTACATTACTTTATATTACATTTACATTACTTCAGAAATATCAGAACATCTGCAGGATCTTTCACTATCCAGCTAAACATTACTTCCACATGATCCATAGTGCCCTACCTTCACCAACGCCATGGAAAGGCCTTCCAAGAGTTGTATGCCATACATGGGTAATAAAATTTTATACTCTCAAACCAGCCATTGCACTTGATTAGGAGCATCCAACTTGAAATGGATTCCAAATATATTGTCTGTTAAATAGCAAAGCTATTGTCTGTTAAAAAGCAAAACTATTTATTAACATGAACAATGCCTTTTGATAGTCTTGAATACATTTTTGACTTATCTTTTGAAGATGAAAAGAAAGCTACAATGAAAATAATATATGAAAAATATATGGTACAGTGCAGTGAACAAAATACAGTGATTTCAAATCCAAAATATCAATCATGTGGTGAACTGTAGGGGAAAATGCAGTTCTACAAAGACCATGACATTTTAATCAAGGCAAAAATGTTCAGCTCAGTAGTATTCCTTGTTGTGCTAAATAGATATGAAGGATAAACTCTACATAAAACACAAAAGGACGAACCTTTCAGTATTAGAGGAAATCAAGATTGAATGATCATTGGAAGTCACAAACACAGAGACACACCATAGGTGTATTCAGCCAGTTCTGACAAGTTCTGGAGAACTGGTAGTAGAAATTTTGAGTAGTTTGGAGAACTGGTAGATATCATCTCTGCTTTGCCTCGCTCCCATCTGTTCACTGCCTCCTAAGTCCCAGCTGATCAGAGTCCCAGCTGATTGGCTGGGTCTTCTTTTGTTGCCCTGCACAGGAGAACAGAACTGGAAAGCAGGTTAGTGGGGTGGGGAAGGAATGGAGATTTTGTAGTATATCCTTCCCCTGGAGTGAGGTGGAAATGGGGTTTTATAATATCCTTCCCCTGCCACGTCCACCAAGCCACGCCACCAAGCCACGCCACCAAGCCATGCCATACCCACCAAGCCATGCCACACCCACCAAGCCACACCATGCCCACAGAACCGATAGTAAAAAAAAATTGAATAGCACCACTGACACACAAACACACCTCAACCCTATTGTGCTGAAAAAGCTAAGGCTCGATAAACTAAACAGAAGGAGAAGAAGAATCTGGCAGGGAATGAAATGGCTAGATGAAGTAGTAGGAACTACAGGACTCTACCTGCAACTTGGAGACATTGAGAGAATGTAATGACAACAGCCAGGTCTTAATGTATCTATTCCTGTAATAACCTTGAAGCAATCAACTGAATGCTTATCAGATGGGAAATTATTCCCCAAATAGCAAACTGGGATATTTCCAGCATCTCTTATAGGGCTATGTTTGCCCAGTCTTATATCCTAGACTGTATTGGAAAAAAAGTGTGACACTTCTTTACTAATGGAACTCATGATCCACTGTGTGGTCCTTGGGGCTCTCAGTTTTCTTACAGATGTTTCATTACTCAGCTGGGTAACATTAACAGTAAACAATAACCTATTTATCTGAGTTGGTAGTTCCTTGACTGGGGTATTGCTTACTGCTGCTCCATCAGTTACTTATTTATGGATGAACCCCAAATATTTGTATTATAATCACTGCTTTTTAACCTGCATTTAAATCATCTCAACTTTATTGACTGTAGATTGTGCCATCAAATTGATTTTGACTCTTGGCAACCACATAAATTTTATTCATTTTGATTTGGCTTTCAGCTAGTCCTTTGGGCAGTGCAGTCCATTTCCTCCCCAAAATATGGTAGTATTGGAATATATGGTATTGGAATTGGTGATGGCCATCTAAAGCAAGGGTCTTCAAACTTGGCAAGTTTAAGACTTATGGACTTCAACTTCCAGAATTCCTGAGCTTACATGACTGGAGGAGGAATTCTGGGAGTTGAAGTCCACAAGTCTTAAACTTGCCAAGTTTGAAGACCCCTGATCTAAAGCATGGTGGGTTTCATTTACTTCATTTTTTTACTCTACATTCTGAGTAATAATAGTAATTATGGTTGGTACTACAAAGCTCTAAAAGTGGTTGTGTAAAGGAAAAAAAAGGCAGCTGCAGAAATAGGAGGTGGAGAATTTACATATAACGGAACTAAAAAGCTGAGCTTAATTTTAGAATACACTAAAGCAGTAATTTGCTAGCCATTATGAGCAATCAGACTTCACTGCAGAAGCTGAGGCTCTGCTGCCTAAAAATGTAATCAGCTCCCTATCTAATACTAAATTTTAGAATTCTTTCCAGTGATGTTATTGCTGAATGATATGGAACATTAAGTAGACAGTAGAGGATAATGGAATTATGAACTTGGCATGAACTAGCTTGCCTGGGAACTTTACAGAATATTTGGAGATACGCACATTTGAACTCCTGGAATAGTTGCATGAGTAGAGAGAGAATTCATAAAACCTTCCAATCTTTTTCCCTGCATGGATTGATATTATATCCTGAATCTAAACACCTCATATTTAACACAGTTTTCACACAGATGTATTAAAGTGATTATGTAGTTAAAAGATTTATAAGGCCACCTGACTCCATAACAACTCTAGACAATGCAGCACATAAAAGAGCACAAAACATATGAAGAAAAGGGAATAATAAATGCTTGGAAGAAAAATAAAACATGTAAATGTAAAATCAAGGATCCTACAGGAAGCTTGCCACCTACCTTAAGCGCGTGGCCTGGAGGAAAATTACATCAGAGTAAGAGCTCTGGGGTGATGCTATTCCAGAGAGCAGCTTCCTAAGTGCCGTCAGGTGACATTGTTTAATCAATGAAATGTGGCACATGCCAGGTTAGTCTGACTGTACAGGATGGGCAGAATCAATATAATAATACAATATACAGTGTAATATAAAATACTGCATAAGGAATACAAGGTGTTCATCAATTACTTATCTTCAAATTGGACTTCCACCAAAAGTTCAAACTCAGGGATTCCTTTAGTTCTTACATACTCAAAGCATTTTTCCTTATGGCTACTCCACTGCTTTAGTTCTTTCTTCCTTCATCAGTCTAAGTCAGGGGTGTCAAACTGGCAGCCCGTGGACTGGATGCGTCATGCGCAGGTCACATCCACCCCAGGTCCGTGAATGGGAAAAACACCATGAAATGTCACATGATGGCAAAGTGACATGACGAATTTGACACCTGTGGCCTAAATGTAAGTTGGCTAAATATATATTGTGTATTCAGTCTGTTTAATTGGAGGCAACCAATTATTTCAATGGTGAAACAATTTACCACTTTGTTTCTTTTTGAAGGATTCAATAAACATTTCCAAACTCTGCTGTTCATGGCATGTAACTAATGAATAATCTTTTCTCTCCCCTGCCTTCTTCATATCTCTCTCTCCTTCTCTCCCTCCCTCCCTCCCTCCCTCCCTTTCTCTCTCTCTCACACACACATCTACCTACCTATCTACCTCTCTATTTCTATATCTATCTATCTTATCTATCCTATCCTATCTTATCTATCTATCTATCTATCTATCTATCTATCTATCTATCTATCTATCTATCTATCTATCATCTGCTTTGCCTACTAGTTTTTTTTTAATGTACTGGCTCTTTAACACTTTATTTTGGCCCATCTATTTTCCATTCATCATTTGATCTTCCTTGTTGTCCAGTTTGGTCTCTCTGATATTCAGTAAGCTTTCATGGTGTATAGCAGAGCTGTCAAACTCACGGCCCACGGGCCAAATGCACTGTGTACTGGCCATGCCCCCACCTGGTTTAGTGAAAGGGAAAAAGTCCTGATACATCATGTGATGCCAGCATGATGACATGAGTTTGACACCCCTGGTGTACAGCTTCAGTGAATCTTCTTCATTGCCTTTCAGATTTTCTTCCAATGCCCTTTTTATCTCTTCATCTGCCTGGTGTGCTTGCCGCATTCCACACCCAACTATGGTCCTTGGTAAATAAAGTCTGTTGTCACTGCGTGGAAGAAAGGCATGATGTATTGTCATTATTTTTATGGTCTTTCTACACAGGGGTTTTAGTTCTGCCTGACTCCAATCCACTATTCCAGCTGTGTATTTAATGACTAGAATTGTCCATGTGTTAATTGCCTTGATGCCATTTCCTTTACTGAAATTGAAGTTTAAGATCTTTGACATTCTCATGGTCTATTCACTTCTAATCTTCTTGATTTCAATGTACTTGATGTTGTCAGCTTGGAGGATGCCCAGGTATTATAGTGATTGCCTTCATTCAGATTTCTGATATTATTTTCCATGTGGGATCTTTATTCTTACAGTTTTCATTATTTTTCCCCTCTTGGTGGTAAGCCTGACACATCTGTCAAGTTCAAACTCCATTGCAACATTTCGGCTGCATATAAAAACAGTATTTAGCAGCTATTTTATTTAAGATGGTGTTTTTTCATACAGTTTCAGATTGTCCCTGTAAAGTTAGTGAGGTAGCCTGGCAGATGTTTTTGATCTTTGATAGCCTAACTTGTTCAGTATTATTGACAGAGGAATCAGTGCAATGACAATCAAAAGTTATGATAGTTCTTCTCCTTGAAAGATTCATTTCATGCATCATGATTTTTGGTTATTGTGGGAAGGTGAAAATGATCATTAGTAAATTCTCAGAAGACAGGTATGATATTGCTAAGCAATTGTCTACATTTTTAATGCTACTCTTGACAAGTCTTTGCATATTGTATGCACCTCCATATTGGTTTGCCAATTGCACATTGGCAGATAGCAAAGCACTCCAGAGGGTTAATGTCATTGCCCAGAAGATCATTGGTTGCCCTCTCTCCTCTTTGGAAGAGCTTTATAGCTCCCGCTGCCTTAAGAAAGCCCAAAACATTCTCAAAGATCCATCTCATCCTGGGAACCCTTTTCTTGAACTATTACCATCTGGCAGACAGTACAGAATAATAAAAACAAGGACAAATAGGCTGAAAAACAGCTTCTATCACAGGGCAGTAACTCTTTTTAATTCTGCTGTATAGTGCAATGTTGGTGTGGTGTCGGGGGTTTCCAGTTCAATGTGTGAAGGGTGAAGGATGTGTGTTTGTGTTTATTTTCATGGTCATGGTCATGATGTGCACTGAGGATGGTGTTTGATTTCATTGTACGAGGTGCAATGACAATAAAGTAAAATAAACTAAATGCTACTCTTGACAAATCTTTGCACATTGATCTGCAATGACACTATTTTTAAAGATCTTCTTTCCTCACATCATCACATAAAAATAAAAATAGGTAATAATGAGTTGGGGGAAGTGTATTGTGCATATCTACATGTGTTTTACAAATCATGCTAAAGAACTGAGTAGCTGTTAGGAAGAATTGCTGAACAAAATACCCATCTGATAGCATCTAAATATATTCCCTTTCTTTCAGGTTGTACAAGTATGGCATCCCAGCAACTGTTGCCATTAAAAACTACAGCATTTATGGTCAACACACACAAATAAATATCACAATGTATGCCTTATTTATGGTGAATGGTAATATGTCTCCAGGGCTTTAAGTACTTGCTTACTATTACAGAAGGCAGGAAATCTGCAAAGTGATCTATATCCTGAAAAGTTTAAGAGTCCCAGAATACAAATGAGATGAACATCTTCCTATCCTATTCCATATCTCATCTAGAAAGCACTGGGACTCTTTCTATCAATTGATGTTGTTAAAAAGGAGAAGAGGATTGGACCTACATTCACATTTCATTTTTAGCCAGGGATTTTGAATTCACCATGTGCATGAAATTAATTAATGTTTCCCTAAATAGTACAAATAAGTTGGTAAGATAAGCATGTATAAGTGTCTTATTTTCTGGATTACAAAACAGCAAAACAACAAACAAACAAACAAAAAACCCTGGTAATCTGCCTTACAGCCATGGTGACACAGTGGTTAGAATATAATATTGTAGGCTAATTCTTCCCATTGCCAGGAGTTCGATTCTGACCAGCTCAAGGTTGACTCAGCTTTCCATCCTTCTGAAGTTGGTAAAATGAGGACTCAGATTGTTGGGGCAATATGTTGACTCCTAAACCACTTAGAGAGGGCTGTGTAAAGCACTGTGAAGCACTATATAAGTCTAAGTGCTATTGCTATTACTATGATGCAGTTTGCAAAACATGTTGCTGTTTAAATTTCCATTCCAGCTTGGACTATATTTGGAGAATAGGCTCTGAAATAGGGAATAAGGCAGCTGGTTTTGATAGATTGTTCAATCTGAAGTTGAGAAGAAGTTGCTTGGGGAAGTGATGCCAGCCAGTGCTGCTTGGAGCATGTTCATTCTGGATTAATAAAAGTTGCCAGAATGGAAAAGACAAGCAGAATGGTGAAGGACTAAATATACCTCTGAGAAGATCTGTCTCCTACTTCACTTCAAGGAAATTGTTTAGATAAAAATTTGAAAAGAAATATTTAGAACTTTTCATTCTTCACATATATTGGCCAGAGTCCAATTTAAAGTAAGAACTATGAATTAGACTTATGATTGAGAACTATGAATTAATTCTAAATCCAATTTTGAAGTAGTGGTGATAATTTAAATCCATCCCTCCCTCCCCCTCCCTCCCTCCCCTCCCTCTCTCCCTCCCTCCCTCCCTCCCTCCTCCCTCCCTCCCTCCCTCCTTCCTTCCTTCCTTCCTTCCTTCCTTCCTTCCTTCCTTCCTTCCTTCCTTCCTTCCTGTAATGATCTATTATAATTTATTTTGTTTGACAATCAAGTCAAGGATAGCATTTTTAAAAATGAAGTCATTTGTCAGGAACTATTTCAGAGGATGATATAACACAAAGTATTTATTAAGAGAAGAATTAGAAAAAAGTTGGAAACACTTCAAAATAAATAAAAACCACAGTGTAATTAATGTTTGAACAGCAATGACATATGACAGAAATTATTTGAGGAATATTTTTCATATCCTTAAAGACCTATAGGTGGTACCTACAGGTGAAACTCAAAAAATTAGAATATCGTGCAAAAGTTCATTTATTTCAGTAATGCAACTTAAAAGGTGAAACTAATATATGAGATAGACTCATTACATGCAAAGCAAGATAGTTCAAGCCATGATTTGTCATAATTGATATGATTATGGCTTACAGCTCATGAAAACCCCAAATCCACAATCCCAGAAAATTAGAATATTACAAGCAATGAATAAAACAAGGATTGTACATAGAACAATATCGGACCTCTGAAAAGTATAAGCATGCATATGTACTCAGTACTTGGTTTGGGCCCCTTTTGCAGCAATTACTGCCTCATTGCAGCATGGCATGGAAGCTATCAGCCTGTGGCACTGCTGAGGTGTTATGGAAGACCAGGATGCTTCAATAGCGGCCTTTAGCTCTTCTACATTGTTCGGTCTCATATCTCTCATCTTTCTCTTGGCAATGCCCCATAGATTCTCTATGGGGTTCAGATCAGGTGAGTTTGCAGGCCAATCAAGCACAGCAATCCCATGGTCATTGAACCAGGTTTTGGTGCTTTTGGCAATGTGGGCAGGTGCCAAGTCCTGCTGGAAAATGAAGTCAGCATCCCCATAAAGCTTGTCTGTGGAGGGAAACATGAAGTGTTCCAAAATCTCCTGGTAGACAGCTGCATTGACCCTGGACTTAATGAAGCAGAGTAGACCAACACCAGCAGGTGACATGGCTCCCCAAATCAACACAGACTATGGAAACTTCACACTGGACTTCAAGCATTTTGCAATGTGTGCCTCTCCATTGTTCCTCCAGACTCTGGGTCCTTGGTTTCCAAATGAGATGCAAAAGTTGCTCTCATCAGAAAAGAGGACTTTGGACCACTGAGCAACAGACCAGGTCTGTTTTTCTTTAGCCCAGATAAAATGCTTCTGACATTTTTTGTTCAGGAGCAGCTTGACAATAGGAATGAGACATTTGAAGCCCATGTCCAGGATCCACCTCTGTGTGGTGGCTCTTGATGCACTGACTCCAGCCTCAGTCCACTCCTTGTGAAAGTCCCCAACACTTTTGAATGGCCAATCCTCTTCAGGCTGCGGTCATCCTTGCTGCTTGGGCACCTTTTTCTTCCACACTTTTTCATTCCACATAACTTTCTATTAATGTGCTTTGATACAGCACTTTGGGAACATCCAACTTCATTTGCAATTACCTTTTGAGGCTTTCCCTCCTTATGGAGGGTGTCAATGATGGTTTTCTGCACAACTGTCAGGTCAGCAGTGTTTCCCATGATTGTGATTCCTACTGAACCAGACTGAGAGACTATTTAAAGGCTCAGGAACCCTTTGCAGGTGTTATGGCTTAATTAGCTGATTAGAGTGGAATACTTGAGCCTAGAATATTGAACCTTTTCACAACATTCTAATTTTCTGAGATTGTGGATTTGGGGTTTTCATGAGCTGTAAGTCATAATCATCTCAATTATGGCCCATCACGGCTTGAACTATCTTGCTTTGCATGTAATGAGTCTATCTCATATATTAGTTTCACTTTTTAAGTTGCATTACTGAAATAAATGAACTTTTGCACGATATTCTAATTTTTTGAGTTTCACCTGTATATGAAAATCTAAGAAAAAATTTAAGAAATAAGAAATTTACTGTAACAAGGTTCCAAACTAGATAACTTATATATTGTATGATTTTTATATAGGAGGCAAGTATGCTTTCCAATTGCTTCAGTTGCAAATTAATAGAACTGTGGGGGGTGTTTTTTGCAACTATAACACAGAACTATGTATATTTTGTGTGGACAATCTGTCAGTGCTGGTGGGATTACACTTTTTTGTATTTTTTCCCCAGCTTGGAAGTGTGCAGGTGGGTGAGACAGAAATGGAGGAGAATGCTTCTTGTTTTTTTCTGGAATGGGGAGAGGAAGTTGAGTTCTATTTTAATTCTACATATTAAGCCTTTTTGTTTTAATTACTAATGAACGATATAGTCAGTTCTTAGCATTTTCTAACAAACTCCATGATATGGTAGAGAGGACTAAAAATATACCCCAATTTATGGAACTGATTATGTAAAAGGTACAAGAAAACAGTTTCATTCCCAGAGGAATTACAATCTGTTATTCAGCATTGAACAGACAATTGAGCAAAAGAGAAGAGATTTAATGAATAAATATATGATGCTATGATGATAGAAATGATAGCTAGATGATAGCTAGCTTGCTAGATTGAGTGAGTGAGTGAGTGAGTGAGTGAGTGAATGAGATAGACAGATAGACAGATAGATAGACAGATGAAAGATAGGTAGATAAACAGAGATAGAGAGATAGAAATAGAGGTAGTGGCACAAGTATGCAGGTAGTCCTTGCTTAATAAATGTCTTGTTGTGCAAACATTTAAAGCTGAAAAAATAAATTTACAACTGGTTGTCCCAAAGTGGGGACAACCCCCATAATGGGGAATGGAAGGATTCCATTCCATTTCTATCCTGTCAGAGCTGAAGAAGCTTCTTGGATGAGAAGCAAAATGTCTTCAAAAGAAAAATCAAGAAAGTCCAGTTGCCTCCCGAAAAAAGCACCTTTGGGACAATCATGACCTAGATGACTGAGAATGAATCTCTGCAGACTTTTCCAATTGATCCTCAAACTTATGAGTGGCACAGCATCATAGTCTGATCAACATTTGGGTGCTTCACAACTGGCCAGCATTTGTAACCATCACAATGTCCTGCAGTCATGTGATCACAACTTGGATGTTTCACAGCTGGCTTTTGACAAGCAGAGTTAATGGAGAAGCTGGCAGCAGAACTGCAAGTTGGAATCACCTGACCCCATTACAAGGACCCTTCTGGCAAAGAAATGACTCCATTAGCTGCACTGATTAACTTGCAAAACACAGCAACTGCAGTGAAGCTGAACTGCAGGGTGCCGCAGGGTTAGGCCAGTAAATTGCACGATAGTTCTTGTAGTGTATTGTTTCAGATGGCTGAGATATATTAGAATACTATAGCATAACTTGTGACAAACATATGGAACCAACCTGCTTGTTCTACATTTTATTCACTTCTATTCAAAGTTTTATGAATAGCAAGATTATTTCTGCCAGCAGTGCCAAAGGCTACAAGGGTGTACAGTAGCAAAACACTTGCATTTTTCCAATATTCACGAACAAACCATTCTACTGCCAAAGTTGCACATTCAAGAGTTTTGGGGGAATAATTTCTCTGTTTTAAGACATTGTCTTATGTCAGAGATTTGGGGTCAGTCATTTCCTTAATGCTGTCTCTCCCCCCCCCCCCATTTTCTGAAACATGGTAAGGATGTGTAAATGGTTCAAACTGTTTTAATTAATTTATGCCCTTGGATAGGTTGAATAGTTCAAATGAATTTCATTACAGCTTATTTAATTATGTAAAGAAGTCATAAGCCCAGTGTTAATCCATAAAACCATCATTTGTATGGACCAACACACTTAATGAGGAAAATGTAAATTGATTTGATAATTTCTTAAATTCACCAAATTCATCTGATTTTCCAAGTTCTTCACAAGATAAATCCTACATTTTCTTGCTTCTAATTTTATTATCACGGGTGTAGGCCCAGAAATGGTATTTTATCCTGCATTTGTAGTCTGAGAGATTAATTTCTTTTCCACCAACAGCTATAAAGTTCCTTAAAAACTGCTGTACATGGTCTCTGCTCAGAATCAACCAAGTATTCTAAGATGATAAGTCATTTAAATAACTCCAGATCATACGATGGTTCCTAAAGGTTTTTTTTTTAAAGAAAACATTGAGCAGCTAGACTCCACATGGAAACCACCACTAGATCCCATGTACATGGGGAGGTGTTGTGGCTCTGGGCTTGGATTCAGCTCCTGTGATTGATATGAGTTCAAGTGAAGAGGTCATGGCAGAACAATATGAGCCGGCCTGGCTTACTGATTGGACTGATAACCAGGATGAGGAGATGGACATGACAAAGGACGACAGACCTGATGTATTAGAATTGTCAGGACCTTTGACCTCCTCTGGTTCCTTATCTGATCAACAGCTGGGAATGGCTGACAGGGAAGTTTTGAGAGAGTCTTCTAGTGGAGATGAGAACTTGGAAAATTTGCGGTTAAATGTAAAAAATAGAAGATGGTTGAAAAGGCAAAATCAGCTGGAGCGAATGAGAAGAGCAAGTCAGTAAATTAGCACGTTGCCTTAATGAGTATAAAAGGACACAGCTGGGCTGGTACATTTTGCCAGGAACAAAATAACTATTTGAGTGAAGACGTTACAGCAAAGAGCTCTGAGGCTGGAGATTTATTGCCAGGACTGGTTTGCCGGACAGAGTAAAGATTTATGCTGTGGTTTCTGCCAGCCGTTATCTCATAAGACTTCTTTCCATTTGACTTAATTGTGAAACGGCTGCTTTCTGTTTTGTTCGTTTGAATTTCGAAGGGGAGTCATAACAGGGAGGCATGATCTTGGCAATATTTTCCCACATTAATTTCCTGCTTAGTGCAAAGTCTAAATCCAACAGAATGAGACAACTCCATTTTTAAAGTTACACTTAAAATGAATTGAATTAATGTTTCATATATTCTACCTTTGATTAACAGACTTTGTCCCATTCAAATATAGATGCTAGTTATTTTTTCTTTGTTTCTCTGATTCCCTCAGTAATTGGGAATAAAATGAGATGGATTATTTGCTAGGCTAACCCAAGCTGCAAAGCTAGTAGGATGATTCTTGCATAATCATTGTCACAGATACACTTAGATACACAGATTTAAAAATCCCAGTGTCACACAGAATATTTATAGAATAGACATTCTAAAAATGATACATTTCCCCGACAAAACTATTTTATCACACTAATCCTCTACTATCTATCTATCTATCTATCTATCTATCTATCTATCTATCTATCTATCTATCTACCTACCTACCTATATAGTCTAATCTATCATCTATCACCTATCATTTATCATCTATCTATCTTGCATCACCTTCATGTCTTCACTCTTACAATTGCGTAATGAGTTCATTTTTGGAAGTGATTTGCCTTTGGGTTCTTCCTAGAGCTGAGAGAGAAGGTCTGGCCCTGAATCGCCCAGCTAGCTTCATGATTAAAGCAGGACAGTCTTCTAGGTTTTGATCCGATGCCTTCAACCACTAACCAAATTGAATAGGCAGTTCACATAATTGAGATTAACAATATGAGGATATCTTTTTTTTCTTTTTTTCATAATAAAGTTTATTCAAGATTTCAAGAAAATTTAAAAAAGAGAAACAAGTTCTCACATTTTACAGCATTGTTATAACAGTATGCATATTCTTCAGTGACAATTCTATTCATTTACTACCAATAAATATATAGCTTGTTTACTAAGTCCTTACTTATGTTATTATTAAATACCATATTTATATACAGTATTTACAGTATTTTACATATATACACATTTACATATACATATGTCATGTATCCAATTCTTCTTTAGGGTTTCCTTGGTTGTTTTCACTAAACAACTTTAGTTCCTTTTTTTTAGCCAATTATACCATATATTCCATATTTTTAAAAAATCACCTTCTTCCTTATTTTTTAATACCATAGTTAATCTGATCATTTCGGTGCATTGATGAATTTTGTTAATTACTTCCAGGTCTGTGGGTATCATGGTCAATTTCCAATTTTGTGCAAAAACAATTCTTGCGGCTGTTACAATGTATAATATTAGATGTTGATACTTCTTGTCCCATATTGGTTCTAACATTCCCAATAGAAAAATCTCTGGTTTAAAGTCAATCTTTTGTTTTGTCAGTTCTTCTAGTCCTGCTTGAATTTTAAGCCAATACTTTCACATTTGGGGATATGTCCACCACATGTGAAAATAGGTTCCCTGACTGTGATTCCACTTCCAGCACTTGGCTCACAGATTTGGGAACATTCTAGCTAATCTCACTGGTGGAAGGTGCCACTGATAAAACATTTTATATATGTTTTCCTTATAGGAGACCGATAACATTAGTTTATAATTAATTTGCTATATTTATTCCCATTGTTCTAAATCAATACTATGGGCAAAGATTTTAGGCTATGTTATCATGTCTTCTTCCATTTTAAAATCCAATAAGTAATTGTACATTTTACTAATCATCTTTTTTTTTACCTCCTTGTAATATTTTGTCTAATTCCTGATCTGTGTATTATATTATAGAATCCAAATTGTTCCTTATCTTTTTTATATATTGTTTGGATTTGGATTTACCACCATCCACCATGGATTTGGCCACCATCCTATTTCAATTCCTTGTTTTAATTGAATCTGTGTTTTTAGCTCACCTTCATCTGTTATCAGTTCTTTATATTTTATTATTTTGTTCAAGCCCATAGCATTGGGATCTATTAATGCCTCCATTGGGGATAGCCAGAGAGATACTTTCACATAGTGGTATCTTTTGATTTTTTCCCATACATGTAACAAAGCATTTCTAATCTAGTGTCTTTGAAAATAGTTATGACATCTGTTTTTTCCATCCCAGAGAAATGCCTGCCAGCCAATCTGTAGGTCGAAACCTTCCAGATCAGTATTCTTTTATCCACCAGATTAACCCAATCTTTTATCCAAGTGCTAACTGCAGCCTGGTAGTATAACTCAAAATCTGGTAGGGCCAATCTTGATGGTATCTTTCTATTGCTTTCAAGTTCTTAAGTTTTCCCCCTGTCTATTTCTAGGACATTTTCAAACTGCTGCCTGAACTTCATGGAACAATATTAGGCAGGAGGATTGTCTAAATTAGGTAATAATAATTTGGATGCAACCCCCCTCCCTTTCTTTCTAGCACTATTACATCTAAACTCAACTAAATCTTGATCTTCTCACATCTGTCAGCTCCTGTTGCAAAGCAGTCACATATTACTTAGCTGACCTCTAAGACTTGCTGTGATCAAATGAGGAAAAGGAAGGGCAAATATATTATGCAAATAAATTAATTCAACTCCTGAAAAAATGTACTTACATCTATAGAAATGTCTTCCCTTTTCCATATAAGTAAAGTAACAAAAAATAAGGCCCAAACCTCCGATAGATGAAAACTTTGTGCATATATCAAAACCTGATTCATATTTATTAACTTCAGAGATATAGTGCTGGCTCCTTACCAAAGATAAAATGATATCTTTGGACCTTCATATTTTCTTTTCTCTTATCCTGCTTTAAATTTCTTTCATAAGAGCTTTAGTTTCTATTGCTGTTTTTATATAGGCAATTCATTTATTTGCAATTTACATTCAGAGATTCAAGCAGTTGAACAATTTATTTCAACAGCTATTTATGACTTCTAACAATGCTCTTTGAGTGCAACATTTACAAATGATGATTATCTATAGTTAATGACTTAGTTTTTATTTCTAGGTTTGGGGTTGGCAGGAGATGAAAAAGTGTCATTAATTAATTTTACCCATTTAATTAATCATTTTTCTTCCTTTAATTCCCCGAGCATTGTCACACAGAATAACAATACATTTCTGGTGAAAAACCATCAACAGTAGACATCCTATAAAAATGTTCTTTGAGTAATGAGAACACATCCACAGCTCAAGCACAGTTCATTTGATCAATTTGTAGGTGGTATTAAGGTAACTTATAATAAAAATCTTTCTGCCTCTTGGGTAATGTAGTCATTTAAAAATGTAACTACAAATGTAATGATTGCAATTAAGATGTTGGTAAACGCCTCTATTCTAAATTAAGGCTGTCTGGCAACTGAGGACTTTGACCATGAAAGTCAGCTAGCATTTTTTTTTTTTTTAGTGTTTACCTTCACAAATGAATAAATACAGCTTTTCTGTGATGTTTAAATGCCATGTACTATGTAAATGATATTTGTTGGCAAAACATTTATAGATTGGAGGAAAAAGAAGGATATGGCCTAATAGCTAAATTGCTGTGATAACCCGGAGGGGGGGGGGGGAGGCCTCTTGGAATATCTGATTCACTTCGTTCCCTTGTCAGAGATTTAACATTGAAACAAAGTTATACATAATAATGCCTTATCTGACTCATGGTATCTTTTACCAATTGATGCAAGAAGACAAATTTTAAAATATGAATTCGGGTAGCTCTGCAACTTTGGATTGTTGAGACGGATCGAGATAATAAAGGTTCATGTTCTGAATTAATGGTGAGATTCAAAAACCTGAAAACACAATGCTCTCTCAGTAGCAATTGCAAATTGAAACTAGTTCACTTTAGTTGAAGATTAAGCTAGAAATAATAGAAATAGTAAATAGAAAATATGAATGACAGTTCTGTATTTTCAAAAGTTATTAGGAAGAGAAATTAAGGGTGTCAGAACCAACTAATTCATGTCCACTCAGAATAGATAATCTTGGTGCCACGTTTTCTTAAATTACCTCTTACTTTCTCTAGGTCTCAATTTCCTTAAGACCAAATACAACTGCTGATAAGATTACTAGCTGCACTGCGGCAACTCAGTTTCCGTATACTATTTGGTTACAAATTAGTTTTAATTAGTAGTACTGCTGGTCCTTTTGGTTTGGAATGTTTCTTAGGTAGAGTGGAAAAAAGTAAAGAGAGTGTATTATGGGGGTAATAGCAAGGGAGATATGAGGATAACCTCATAATAAGCCCACTTTACATAGTTCTACATGATAACTGTCTTTAAGAGACGTATCTTCAAAATGTTTCTATATGTCTCATAATTACATCCCTGGAAACAGCCTAAAGTGGTTTTCATGTTCCTTTGTTAAGTGGTGCTTTCCATTTTCTTCTTATTCAAGTCCTATATTTCAAATAATCTATGACACTTCCTTGTTGATATGGTCAACAACATAGGAATCTACCTAGTTCTCATTGGTTTTTGGAGAAATCTAGATGGAGGGGAATGATTGGGCACAGCATTATTCAAGAAGAATGATAGTCTTGGAGCAAAACAGGCATAGGTAAAGGAAAGGGAAAACATATTGTGGATGATAGTGCTTAAAAGGGACATTATCTTATGAAAACCATAGACCAAAGGAAATGAAAAGCACAGGAATTAGAAGGCTGACAGCTTTTATTTACAGGGTCTAAATCAGAGATGTCAAACTCACATTGTCACGGCAGCATCACATGATGTATCAGAACTTTCCCCATCTTCACTAAACTGAGCATGTGCATGGCCAGTGTGTGATGCATTCAGCCCGTGGGCTGGGAGTTTGACAGCCCTGGTCTAAACCATTTACCAATTATTAAGGCAGAGGTAAAAGCTGGTAATTTAGACAAGGAGTAACAAAGACTTGGAGGGTTCAAAGAGGTTGTTTGCTTCATAATTATAGCAGCACCAACATAATTATACCAATACCAGCTAGTCTGAAAAAATTGGAGACAGAAATATTAAGGTAAATCCAGGTTTACCCATAGGTAAAGAGCAAACAATTCCATGAAACTTACTTCAAAACTCAAACTGAAGTTATAATCACAGGACAAGAATTTTCATTTTCATACTCTACATAAATGACCTCTGTGATCATATCAAGAGCAACTGCGTTCTCTTCGCTGATGATGTAAAGCTATTCAACACCACAGACAATACTGCTACCCTTCAAAAAGACCTTGACTATGTTTCAGAATGGTTAAACAAATGGCAGCTTCAAATCTCATCAAATAAATGCTCTGTCCTACATATTGGCAAAAAAACAAACAAACAGAAAATAAAATACAGGTTGAATAGTCAAGATCTTGTTGATGATCCAAACTCTGTCAAGGATCTTGGAGTACTCAACTCAAATGACCTTAGTGCTAGAGCCCACTGTAACTACATAGCCAAAAAGTCGTTAAGAGCTGTTAACCTAATCTTACGTAGCTTTTTCTCTGGTAATATTACACTAATAACTAGAGCATACAAAACATTTGCTAGACCAATACTCGAATACAGCTCATCAGTCTGGAACCCACATTAACACAGTTGAGAAAGTCCAGAAATATTCCACAAGAAGAGTTTTCCACTCCTCTACTCGTTGCAGAATACCTTATGCTACCAGACTCGAAATTCTACTAGAAAATGTAGAACTACACCGCCTTCAGTCTGATCTAAATGTAGTATTATATACTAAATCATACATTGCAATGTCCTACCTGTCAATGAATACTTCAGCTTCAACCATAACAACACTAGAGCAAACAAACAAACTCAAGGTTAATCGCACCAAACTTGATTGCAGGAAACATGACTTCAGCAGCAGAGTCGTCAATGTCTGGAATGCTCTACCTGACTCTGTGTTTTTTTCCTCAAACCCCAAAACCTTTAACCTTAGACTGTCTACTATTGACCTTACTCCTTTCCTAAGAGGTCTGTAGGGGGTGTGTATAAACGCACCAAGTGCCTACCGTCCCTGTCCTATTGTTTCTTTTATATATTTTTATTTTTCTTACATGTATCCATGTATTCATAACAATGTTTTTACTTATAGCTATTATCTTGTAAGCAATTGACAAATTAAAAAAAAAGAAGCAAAAAGAGTTTGCAGGAAGACAGGTCAGGAAGTAGGGGAGCAATTTACAATAAAGGGAAGAGATCTGGAGCATGATCTTATATAGTCAGAGCGTTTGTCTTTGCTTAGTTAGAGGAGTCAACAATTCTCAGCATCTCCATGCTCAACCCTAATTAGTAATAGCATGATTTAACACTTGGTATTCTGTCAATGACAGGTTAAAGTACTTTATTATGGGAATCATTGACCATCTGTGCCCAGTCAGACCCATCACTCAGAGATGGCAACCTAATTACTACCACTTGAACTACAGGCTGTGTATCTGTGCTAGCTTCTCTTCTTCAGCCTTAGAATCAGAGGTGCTAGTGTGATAAAATCTCCTAAATGCATTGTATGGGAGCACACATTGGGAAAAATGATTGGTGTTATTTTTCCATGCCTGTAAATAACCTTGGGTAGGAGAGAACAGAATGAAGGAATATATCAATTACCACTTTTAAAATGGCCCCCCAGGAATATCCATGGAGACAGCTGTCAAGATTATATTTACAATATTATAAGCCCTTCCCTTTCTGTAAATATCAATATTGCACTCATGTTCAAATGAGATGGGTCTTGCATCATAGCATTCATTCTGTCATCCTGCTGTTTTTGATCCCCTACAATAGATCAAATATATTGAGTTAATCTGTAGGGAGAGAACTACCCCTCCCCAGACTTATTAATCAGTCACACTGAAGTTGGGCTGTGAGGTGAGTGTAATTGCATCTAATAACAGTCACAGCAAACAGTAAGCTGGACAGTTATAACTTTGCAAGACTCTATTGCTTTATCATAACTTCCTGAGAACAATTGGGACTCCAGTGAATGATTAGCCACTTCAGCAGGTAGCCACTGTGAGTGGGAGAGGGGGGGAGAAGAGATTCAGAGCCATAAGAGTTGCACACAATAGTCTAAGTTTCCCATGCCAGAAAATTCCTCAAGCTGATCTAAAGGTTAAGCCAATGGTCTAAAGACAGGGCAAGGAGCAAACACAACAGGAATACAAATACCAAATTGGAAAGGTATGTCCAACAAATGCAAGAATCTGGAGACTCTAGTTATATAGTGTCAGATGCTGGCATAGATGATTAAGAACATTGCTGCCTTGTGCTGATTTCTTTGCTCTGCTCTTCATAGCTTCCTTGGTGTTCTTAGTGAAGTATCCTATATCCATTCTTTCAGCTTTGGAAGGAGATACGTGTCAGTGGTGGGATTCAATATTTTTACCACCAGTTCTGTGGGTGTGGCTTGGTGGATGTGCTTTGTGCACTTTATGCATGTGCAGAGGGTTTGCTACTGACTTTCTCCTTCAATCCTGCACTCTTCCTGTGCTTCAACAGCTGATACATGGCAACTGGCTGTGTTGCGCAAAGCAACTGAGCTTCAAAACCAGGAAATAAAGGTCAGAATACAGCCAGGGCAGGTGGGTGGACCCAGCAGCTGATCATCGGAGAGAACCGGTTCTCTCACAGATGATCCTCAGAGCTAGTGGTTCAGCCAAACCAGGCCGAACCAGTAAAATACTACCACTGATCTACACTCTTAATTCCATTTGATTCTTTCCTCTACTTGATCATCCATTTTTCCTTTCCTGCCCTTGATTCTGAAGATATTCCATCTGTGATTCAGAAACCTTTTATAGGGTTAGAATTTCTGTTGGCAATGGAATTTATCCAGAGAAGAAATGATCATTTCTACTGAAGAGTCATTGGGAAAATGGCATTTTGATTTCTAACATCTCTTTAATTAGCAATAAATTGTTCTTCTCACTTCAATCACTAGAATTATAAAACTTCTCTGATGCTGTTTTTAATTGCCCAATGCTTTCAAATACAAATAACATCAAATAAAATTGTAGGCTGTTGGCCTCACCCATATTTATAGGTTGCGTAGACAATATTATGAACAAAAGCTATGTTTTAAACATGATTTGACTTGGAAAAAGATATGCATAGTAATTACCAGTGAATCTCTAAGACTGAAATAATGTTTCAGATATTTATAATGTAAAATTTATCCCATCAGCAATGTTAGGCAGCATCAAATTGTCAAGATGAAACACTTCAGTGGGCAGCTTGCTTATATGAATGATCTCTGCGAGATAAATTCTTGCATTTATGACATTATTCCATTCTACAGAAGAATAGTCAGAAATGTTATTTCTGCCTAGTGGAGATGCTTTTCCTTTCTCCCTTATTTTAGGAAGAACATTTAAAATTGCAATTCCATCCTCCTTGACACTCTCCAATTGACAGGATCCCAGAAGGACATCACCACTTGACCTTGTTGAATGATAAACTCAGCTATTTTCCAATATAAATGTACCTTCCCCAATATTTGCTACTAATTCATCATGATGTAACAAAGTGAGTGAAATCAACTCATATGAATTATTCCAAAGGAGCATTAAAACCTGGCTAAACAATTAAGATGGCAAAGAAAAAAAGAGTTGTTTATAATATCATAATAATATATAACCATAACATCATAATAATATAGAACATCCTCTCATTAAGTACAAAAAAGTTGCCATGGGGTATAATTAACATTGATCACTGGAAGGAGTCCTTTGACTTAATTGATCCAAAGTCAAAGCAGAAGCTTATATCTTATTAGCATGATTGACCAACTAATCTTAGTCTGAAAGAGCTGGAGTACTTAATCATTTATATTTTAGTTAATATTGGCAGGTAGTCTCTATTTTCCAAACAAATAACTAAATCAGAAAAAAAAATCACATTGTTTAGTCATATATTATGATTTCAGCATTGACTGCAGGCTGGTAACACCTGAAGAGAGAAGGAAATTCATTTAAATCATATCCTTTCTTTCCACAGCATCCAGGGTAATATTAATCCTGCATTATTTTTTATTCATGGAGTCCCTGGAAAAAGAAAGAATGAAGAAAAGTTAAAATACAGAAGTCCCTATTAGAGTTATCCTTCAACTGAGTAGCTTTCCTGATTTGAAGTAAAAGCACTGCACTATGTAATCATTTCAAATATGTTTATTTGTACTGTTAATACAATAATCAATCAAGCATTAAACCAGGATATAATTCCTATGTATTTGGGTTGTGGGGAGATAGACATTGGAGATATTTGTTACACTGAGATTTTGCTAGGAAGAAAATTGCTCATATACAAAATGGCTACCTGTAGTAAAATGCTTCTGCCCTCCACAATGGGTGACTGATTATCAAGTTAGTGCAGACTGTTAGATGATTTTTCTTCATGCTAATTGATCCCTTACCTGGCCTTTCAAGTCTTCTAATGATGCACTAATCACCACTGTAACTGAGTCCATCCACCTTTCTGCTGATCATCCAATTGTTCTATTTCTTTACACTTTTCTCAGCATTAGAACCTTCTCCAGAGAGCTAGGTCTTTGCATAATATATCTGAAGTAAATAATATAAGTTTAATTATGTGAGAACACTGAGTTTATTTGTTCAGTGATCCATTAATGTGCTATATTGGTTGGCTGTCCATGATATTCTCTGGAGTTTTCTACAACACCAAAGTTCTAGAGGGTCAGTGCTCTTCCTATCTTGCTTCTTCAAGTCCAACTCTTGCTTCCATAAAGTATCACAGAAAATACCATTCTGTTTGTCCCAATAATGCTTTTTTTAAAGAGGCAATGACTTTCTTGCTTTTCTTTGAAGATGTTTCACTTCTTACCCAAGAAGCTTCTGAAGCTCTGCATAGCTAAATGTCTATGGAAGTTTTCAGTCGTCCAGGTCATGGTCGTTCCAAAGGTGCTTTTTTAAAAAGAGGCAAGTAGGGTTTCTTGTTTTTTTTTAATTAGAAGCAAAACATCTTCAAAGAAAAAACAAGAAAGTCATTGCCTCTTTAAGACACCCAGGACCTGGATGATTGAGAATCTCCATAGATACTATTCTGATTGCATAATTTTCATCTTCCACAATCCCTCCACAATGCATCCTGTGATATTAATTTTCTTTGTGCACATTTTTCTGCAAAAAAGTTAATGTTACAAACAAATCTGCAGCTAAATGCTATTTTTATTTCTTGAGGATACTTATGGTGCTCAAAGGCATTCTTCCAAATATCAAGAGAGAAACTGGCATTTTGATTTGTAACTTCCTTATTATTTTAGATTTAATGCAATATTTGCGTTTTAATGGCTTTCTTTCTAAATCTGATGTGAACTTCTCTTGGTAAGCTATTTCTCATCGCATATCTTGTGAAGACTCGATAAACCTCATCTATTCCATCCATCATCTTCTCTTCAGTTATTTCCAAAGCTTCAGCCAATATTTCTATCATTATCTCAGCTAGATTTTGTCCTTTCTCTTCCTCTATGTTTTGGAATCTAAGATAAAATTCTGATCTGTCCATCTCCCATCTCAGCATACCACTTTTATCTTGTTCAACCACAGTTAATCTGTTATCAATGTCTCCAATCTTCTTGTCTCTTTGTTTATCTTCTTCTTCAATTTTTTGGAGTCTCTCATCGTACTTCATCATCATTTGTTGGATGTTCTCCACATTTTCATCGGTTTTCCCTGTTCTTTGTTCAATGTTCTCTGTTCTTTGTTTAATGTTCTCTATTCTCTTTTCAATATTCTCTGATCTTGTTTGAATATTTTGAATTCCTTGCATTATCATCTGCAGGGTCACTTTTTCTTGTTCTTTTTCTTGCCTTAATATTGTTTGTATTGAACGTTGTCCTCCAGATGGTGGAGAGGAAGAAGTGGAAGTGGAAGAACCAGGAGCTGTTAATTTCCTACACATTTTGAGGAGTTCAAAATCTTCAGGTTCTTCTAGACCTTAATCCAGTTGTAAAATAACCAATTGCAGTTCCAAATAAAAATAGTAGGAAAAAAGTAGGAGAATAATAAGAAAAGAGAAGCCAAATAGTAATAATAATAGAAAAAGAAGAAAAAAATTCTTCAGGTTCTTGTATACCTTAATCCAATCGGTTGGTTAGATGACAGTAAAAATTCAAAAATGAAGGAAAAGAGCATAAACACACCATGAACACACACACAAAAGAAAAAGTTGTAAAATCCTAAAAAAGGCGAAAAAGTGAAGAAAAAGGCTAAAAAAGAAAGGAAAAATTCTTCAGGTTCTTCAACACCTTAATCCAATTAAGAGGTCTCAAATATAAAAGTATGCATAAAAATAAACCAAAAAGAAAAAAAAAACAATTTGGAAGGTAGATGGAAAGACAAAAATAACAGGAAGGGAAAGAGAAGAAAAAGGCTACTCCCTTAAAAAGAAAAGGAAGGGAAGCATTAATACTAAACTTTTCCTTTAAAATAAAAAGCAGTTGTAGAAATTTAACTTCCAAAGACAAGAAAAAAAAAGAACAGACAAGTTCCAGAGAGCCAAAAATCTAAATAGCTATTGCAAAAAAAGGTAAACTGATGAGGAGGGGTAGCACAGCTTAAAAAGAATAAAAAGAGCACATTGCACTTTGTTTGATTATCCAAGGCTCTTGTTATAACTCTTTTCTCCAAAGACTTATCACCTTTTCTTCCCTAAGCTTCAACACCAGACTCCAACTGTTGATAGAAACCCAGAAGAACACCTGTAATAATACTCTCCCATGCTCTTCCCTCTATCTTATCAAGCAGGCAATGTCCTTGAAACAAAGTCTCAGTTCTTTCTCAGCTTTGTCTGGTCAAAAGAAAAATAGAATATTTCCAAGCCTCTAGTTGGCAGTGTAACAAAGTTTCTTTAGCTTTCACTTTCCCCCTCCTTTTCCAAGCAAAATATAATAAGAATTAATTTTTTTTTTTAAAAAAAGATATTTAAAAAGTAACTAAAAGGGAGTCTCTGCCTTAAAATATTATAAAATCAAAAAGGAGAGAAGAATATATAAAAAGAAGAAGAAAAAAAACCAGTCCAGTTTCAAAAGATCATTCAAAAGATCATGTGTAGAAAATCCAGCAATGAGAAAAAAAAATTACTTTGACATTCCTGTTTAAAATCGCCGCTTAATCACTTCTGTCAAAACTTTTACAGATTCTTTCTTTCCCTTAGGGTGTCCTTTCAAGTCTTAAAATAAAGAAAAAGTTCTCACCAAACTGGCACACTCTCTCTTTCCGTTCTCTTTCATTTCGGGGCTGTCCCAACTTCAGCAGCTTTAATGGCTGCCTCTTTGCCGCTGGCAAAAAGAGCTTCTCCTAGATCTACCAGGGACTTTGCGATATCCCTGGGATCGACAGGATGCGCTCTTTACATTCACCATCTCTTCAGGACGGTTTAGATCCACTTGGACCGTCCAGGAGCAAAGATATCGGCTGCGATCTCAGATCTCCAAGATCGCATGCCGTATCATCATGACGCCAGCTCCCCCTTGATGAGGAGAGAGTTAAACAGTATTTACAGAATGCTAATTTACCCCAGATATCTAAAGAGATTGAAACAATGCTGGAAAGCAATATAACGATGATGGAGTTAACTGAAGCACTTAAGAAACAAAATAATGGAAAGGCACCAGGCCCAGATGGACTTCCGGCAGAATTTTACAAAACATTACAAGAATCATTGAATTTTCCATTGCTAGAAGTTATGAACGAAGTTATGTTAAAGAAGAGGATACCTAAATCATGGTCAGAAGCTTATATCACATTTGTTCCAAAAAAGGAGACCAATCCATTACAAATCAAGAACTATAGACATATCTCCCTACTAAACGCAGATTATAAAATCTTTTCTTCAATATTGGCAGAAAGACTTAAAAAATATTTAAATAATTTTATCCATCCTGACAAAATGGATTTCTGCCAAAGAGACAAATTAAAGAAAATATGAGAGTAATCTTGGGCACTTTGGAATACTATGAGGCACATCCTGAAAAACAAATGGCTTTGATATTTCTAGATGCACAGAAGGCATTTGATAATGTGAATTGGCAATTCAAGTTATTACTGCTGGAACAGATGGGCTTTGCTAGAAAATTTATTCAAGCAATAGAAGCTATATATCATAAGCAGACGGCAAAGATAATGATAGAGGGAGAACTGACAGAATCTATCAATATAAGAAAAGGAACAAGACAAGGGTGCCCACTATTACCTCTGTTGTTTGTGTTAACTTTGAAAGTGCTAAACAGAAATATTAGAGATGAAAAGAATATAAAAGGGATGAAAATTAAAAAGGAAGAATTTAAGTTGCAAGCATTTGCAGATCATCTGGTTTCTATTTTAGAAGACCCACTAGAAACAGCATCAAAATTGATAGAAAAGATAGAGACATATGGAAAGGTGGCTGGTTTGAAAATAAATAAAGATAAGACAAAGATCTTGACAAAGAATATGCTATCAATACAAAAGGAAGAATTGGCAGACCTATTGAAAATTCAGGTCACGAATAAGATCAAGTACTTGGGGATATACTTGACAGCAAGATGCAGTACACTAAAAGAGAATAATTATATCAAACTTAAACAGCAGATAGTGCTAGATTTGGCGAAATGGGAAAAATTACAAATGTCATTAATAGGGAGAATCTCAACAATCAAGATGAATATATTAACCAGAATTTTATATTTGTTTCAAACAATTCCAATTTGGCTCGGAAAAGACTACTTTGAAGATTTAAATAAAATTGTGTTGAAATATATATGGCAAGGTAAGAAAGCGAGAATAAAGTTAAAACTTTTGCACAATGCTAGAATAAGAGGAGGATTTGGTTTGCCTAATTGGGAGTTGTATTACCAAGCTACAAATTTGATGTGGGTTAAGGAATGGATAATATTAAGAAATGCTAGATTGTTGACATTAGAAGGACATGATCTGTTGTTGGGGTGGCATGCTTTTTTATGGTATAAAGGAACTAAAACACAGGGGCACTTTAGAAGACATTATATACGGGATTCTCTGTGGTTAAACTGGGAGAAGATTAAAAGACAATGTTATTTGAAAATTCCAGTCTGGCTATCGATTATTGAAGCATTTTCTTATCCTATAATATACAAAAAGGAACAAACAGTTAGTTATGGTGAAATATTGAATGAAAAGGGTGAACTTAAATCTATACAAAAACTAGAGGAACAAGGTATAAAGATGAATTGGTTTTCATATGTGCAAATACATTCAAGGTATGATAAAGATTCTAAAACAGAAGGTTTCTATGATAAATTGACTGACTTAGATAAGATTTTGACAGGTACTGTTGAAAAGGTGATTAAAAAATTGTATGGATATTTATTAGAGGTCAAATTAGAAGAAGAGCAAGTTAAAGAAACAGTGATTGCTTGGGTATGAATTTTGGATATGGGATTGATCTAGAGAAATGGCAAAAATTGTGGTCACAAAATTATAAAATGACAATGTCAACAGCATATAAAGAAAATTTGTATAAGATGTTTTACAGGTGGCATTTTCCCTCAACAAGAATAGCAAGAATGTTCAAGAATAAATCCAAAAAATGTTGGAAATTTCATCAGATACCTGGCTCATATTACCATATGTGGTGGACTTGTGTGGATGCTAAAAAATACTGGACTAAAATCCACATGTGGTTGGAAAAAATGACAATAAAGCATATAGATTTGAAACCAGAAATATTTTTATTGGGAATTTTACCTGAAATATATAGTAAAGACTTGAAATACCTGATTGTAAATGTATTAACAGAGGCTAGGATTGTATTTGCTAAAAACTGGAAAAATGAGAAAATACCATCACAGGATGAAATCATTAAGAAAATATTGGAATGTACTGAAATGAGTAGATTGACATTTGAAATTAGAGAACAAGATGATAAACAATTTTATAAAATTTGGGATCTATTCTATCAATGGTAAGACAATAAAATATAGTAATGAAATATATAGACTTTTAGAAAATAATAAATATATAAAGATGTATTCTTTTCTTATTATATCTACAAAATGATTCTAGGATAGATCTGGGATGATAATATGAATTGTCATAAAACAAATTAAGTAAAATATGATCCTTTTGGAAAACATGAAAGAATAAAAGTATAGTCAAATGATTGATTAATAACGATATTAATGTATTTAATATATTGATTGAAAATATGAGATTATATACAATGTAATTATAATTGAAGACTATGAAATGGAAGCACAAAACAATTTGTAAACCAACCGGCACACTGTATGTACATATATGGAAGATGATTTGAAGTTTTTATGCTTTGTTTGTTTATGTTTTTTTAAAAACCAATAAAAATTTATTAAAAAATAAATAATAAAAAAAAACACTCCAAGCAGCTATACAACCTTTACAGAGATCAGCATTTGAGCCCTGCACATGTGCGTGCATGCACATAGGACTGGTAGGGAAAATTTGGAAACCTACCACTGCTTCCTACTAATCATAGAGGAACATGCATGAAACCAGAGAAAGTCAGTCTTATTGCCACTGTATCTATCAGATTGTAACACACTGTAAAAGCTTGGAATATCTGCACATTTTTCAAATATCAGGAAAATGATTGGCTACCTCCCAATCTATCAATCTATCCCAATCTATCAAAACATTATTAAGAAAGGTAAGGAGTGTCTTGTAAATATTGAGATGCATTGGAAGCCAAATAGATAAATGCAATTACTTTGTCTTCAAGATTCCTGCAAACTAATCCCCTTTCCATTTTGATAAATCTTATTACAGAAAGCTTGATGAGAACTTGTACTCTGTTCCTAACATAGCAATAGACCGTTTCACAGTGCTTTACAGCACTCTCTGGGCAGTTTACAACGTCAGCATATTGCCCTCAACAATCTGGGTCCTCATTTTACTAACCTCGGAAAGATGGAGGGCTGAATCAACCTCAAACACTGTCAGGATCGAACTCCTGGCTATGGGCAAAGTCAGCCTGTTATACTGTATTCTTACCACTGTGCCACCAGGGCTCCTTGACACCACCCTCCAAATCTTCCCTGCACACAAGTACTATATTTATAGAAGATTTTTATTTGGAGCCCTGAGTAGAGACATTAAGAAAACATAAAAAAAAGGCAGAAGAGCCTTTCACTCCCCCCCACTCCCGAACAATTGGGGAATGAAAAGCCTCTTTTCTAAAAGCTTCAATAAGCAGGTATAGAAGTCTTGGAGGAATCTTAATTACTGCTATAGAGATGTAGATAAGGTATCAAACAGCATAATGATTGCCTGGGATTCATTTTCTAATGCAATCTAAATCTCAATGCAAGAATAGCCCCCACTTGTTCCAAGTTCTCCAGAAGTACAGAAACAGTTGGGGGAAAAAAGACAAAACTTTTCTTGCTGAACTAGAATCTCCTTAGGAACAGATGTGTCATTTGCTTTTTCACTTTGAACAAATGATTATATTTTGTTCCTTTTTCAAGAACTTGTACGAATTAGACAGAGTGTTGCTGAAGGAAAAATATTTGTGCATGAGTTTGAATGTTTCTGAAAGCAGGAATCTAATCCCAGCAATGATTAGTGAATCAGGTTTCACAATTAAATCTGAAAGCAATTTTACCTAAAGTAGCTGCTTCCTTTTTTGTTTTGTCTCTTTTTCCAAAGCTCCTTAAAAGTGGTTGAAGTTCTTAATGCTTCACTGAAGCACTGGTGAACATGGACAGGGAAATCTTTCCCACAGAAACTCAGATGAGGAGGAAGGCAGTAGGAGAAACTAAACTTAACTAAATGGCTGCACTGCTGAGAGTTCATCAGTCACTCTCCAAGGAACAAGAGACACCCCTTCTCGATAGCAGAAAAGTGGCATTGTTGATGCAGAAGTGGAAATGAGATGTCTCTGGAGTCTACAACTGATTGCACCCTTCAGTGGACTGATGTCTGCTCAACTTTCCGTAGGCATAAAAAGCATCAGCGACATATCTCAACCAAAATATAACACACTCGGATTGTTAGTATACATTAATAAAGTCATACCAAGGTTTACCTTTTAATCAGACTAGCAGGAGAACCTTATTTATAATATTAAACCATTATTTAGATCCAAACAGTTTAAAAAAAGAGACAAACCAGAAGCACCAAAGAAAGTAGAAGTTAGAGGCAGATATAGGAAGAAACACAAAATATTTCATAAAATTTACATCCCTTGTAAGGAAAAATACCATCACTAGTAACGGGTGAGATGCTGTTTAGGAGAAGACTAGACTATATTTCTGAACCAGGGAGATCTACCAGAGGTGGTTTTCAGCCAGTTTGGACCGGTTCTGGTATACTGGTAGCAGAAATTTTGAGTAGTTTGGAGAACCAGCAAATATCACCTCTGGCTGGCCCTGCCCACCCATCCCCATCATTAACTCTCCTATATTCCCTTGGTTTTTTTTTAGCTCAGCTGATTCACGCGGCAGAGTTAAAAAACAGCTTAGCTTACCAGAGTTGACAGAGGTTGGTCTTTGAGCCCTCTGCATGCAAAGCGTGCACACATAGAACCAGTAGGAAACAATTTGGAAACCCACCACTGAGATCTACAGTTTAGATATACCATCCAGAATATGCATTTATCTCATTTCTTGTCTCCACATAGTAGCATGTTATTAGATTTTAATGGAGTATGCTGGCATGTATTCAATCAGAACTTGAATTCAGATAGCTTGGTTGAGGAAGTTGCTTTCTTCTAAGCCAGGCTGCTGGATGCAGGCCAACAGCCATGGAAAATGGTTTGTTACAGGCTCCATAAATATCCTGTTTTTTCTGTAGACTGCCTTGTATTATAAAGAAAAGTTGAACGGGTTGTTTTCACCTTTGTCAGTCACATGGGCTTATAGTTCTTCGTCATGTTTAACTGAGTTATATGCAAGACTTGCCATGCTATAATATTTCTTTGAGGGGTATGTGTTTGTGTATGCATGCAAAAAATACAAAAATAAACAAAAGACCCTCATGGTACAGTTGGCTCAAGCCTGCCCATTTATTTATTTAGAATTATCCTATTTTTACATGTAAGATACTTCAAGGTGTTTTTTTTCCTGTTTGTCCATATGGAACTGGGAGTTAATTATGAGCCTCTAGTTCTTTCTGGCAAACAAAAACCATTAGGGATTAAGCTGTTTGCGTTCAATTTACAAGGAATTAAGAGAATGTGTGCAGCAAATTTTTCCACATATAAAAGACTTTCTTTTGGCTTTTAGATTTGGAAAATGATATTTAGCAGCTCAATCTAAGGCTTAATGAGGAAAATGTCACTCCTTTGTTTGTAAGAGACATTTTGCTTATTAAAACTGAAAAGGCTATAGAAGCTGCTGTGGATTCCTTCCCAGGAATTTGAGCTGAAGTTGAAGCTCCCCCATAAAATTGCTCTCAAAACAGCCTGCATATTGAGCTAAGTGATTCCCCTTCCCATTATGGTATCTATTCTAGAAATGCAATGGCATTTGCTCCTGCATTAGAGCAGAACTCAAAAGTTACCTTCCCCTTTTAAAATTTCAGGTTCAGTGTGGTGAAAATGACAAATGAATAATTGCTCCGTAAGCATTCTGTGTTTTGATTTGATAAATTAAATTTTCCTTTTATGTCTGACAGACCAGACGTGTTCTGCCTGTTCTCCTATGAGTGAAAAGTAATTTCAACAATTTTATAGAAGACAAGTAACTGTATCTGATAATTCAGAGTGTGAAGGCAACAAATATTAATTGAAGGCAGGGAGAACCAGCAGCTCTCACTCGCATATTAGGCAGTGGCATGTCACAGGAGAGAATGTAATGTGGCATGTTATATTCCCCAAGCAATCTAACAACAGCAATAGAACTTAGACTTATATACTGCTTTACAGCCCTCTCTAAGCAGTTTACAAAATCAGCATTTTCTCCCAACAATCTTGGTTCTCATTTTACCAACCTCAGAAGGATGGTAGGCTGAGTCAACCTAGAGCTGGTCAGGATTGAACTGCTGGCAGTGGGCAGAGTCAGCCTGCAATACTGCATTCTAACCACTACACCACCATGATTTTAATCTAATTCTCCAATATGGATGATGCTGTCCAGAGTAATCTACTCAGAGCTGAATATTAATAATTGCAGCTGAAGACAAGGATTTGATAGAAATATGGGTAGAAATCTGTGTTGTCACTAAGAGTTGACAATTACTTGATGGTACCTAATCAATCAATGGGCAGTGATATTGGTAAGTGGTTATTATACCTAGACCGTTTATTCTAATATATGTGTGTGTGTGTGGTCCAATGAAATATGTTAAAAGGGTGAACATATAATAACTCATTTTTGTGGGGGGTTTTCACATTTTTGTGATACAATAGAAGCAGAGCAGGACTTATAGTATTTTGCTTGTTCTACATGACACTCAAATTGTCTTCCTCACTACTCCTGCACAGATAGGGGAAGGAAAGTGCTGTATATAAACTGATTTCACTTTGCTTCTCCATATCTGTGCAGGAGTGCACACACTTATGAAGAATCAAATTGGAACCAGTTTGTATGCAGCCCTTTCCTATTTCATGCTTTGGACAATGCTACAGTAAAAGATAAAATAAAAAACTTTATGCTTCCTGGCTAAAATACAATAGAATACTTGATGGTTTGTGCAGTGAATGGCCAATCTTTTACCTGATAAGAGGACTATATTGTGAGGGTTATTATGTCATGCATTTCATCCCAGAGAAATCTAATGTTTTTCAGACTGATAATAACAAGATGAACTAACCTGAGTGCAAAACTTCTCTCCTTTGCTGTTTCAATTTTTAATAGAAGTCTGATTTTGTGGTAGCATAATTTTTCTGTTATCTCAGCTATGGAGAGTGAGTTGCCTGGATGTTAATGCTGAATACATTCTGGGAAATAATATCCTATGCTTTAAAAAAATTTTGTAATGCATATTCCACAATTCCTACCTTTCTCTGGTGGTTAAGTGAGGCTGATAAAATGGAGAGGAAGGCCTGTCTTTCTAAAACCAAGTCTACGCGAAAGGTCAGAACTACGGAGTGGGTTTTTATAATTCAGAAGCAACACGAGACAGGGAGAAAAACGCCCTCACTCGTGCTAGGAAGATGCAGAAAAATAAAATAGTGCAACATTTATCCATTCATATTCCTGCCTTCATCAAAGTGGAAGGCCATTCCTTTTTTCTTCATGACTTTTTTTCTCATGTTTTCTTCCCTTAGGTTTTGAAAAATCCACAGGAAACTGTGGAGGAAAGCAGACTAGAAATTTTTTCCACATAGCACTACTGAAGAGAGGAAAGATGGTCTAATTTCAATGCATACTAATTGCATTTAAGGCAAATTAAAATTCTGGAAAAAATGTTGATAGTTGAGTAAAAAAATTGCTTTAAACATGTTTCATTTATTGATTTGCACAGATTTGTATGTTGCTTACTCATACAACTCTAGGCGACCTACAATGTTTTAAACTTTTACAAAATCCATAACATCTCAATGAATAAAACAATGAATAAATATACATTTTAAATCCTGTTAATATAATTTTTTAAAAAAACTATTGCTACCATTATGTAGGATTTTTTTGTAGGAATACTCTTTAAAAGAAGATTGTTTTTCTATATAAGGGACATAAAGGGGAGGACATATCTGGCCTCAGAGATTTCTTCAAACTCTCCTTATAAGACTTAAGGTATAAATGTACATCAAAGGTAAGTTAAGGTTCACTTTGATAAGGAGCTTTGTGCGCTGGAGGTGATGTAGTTCTGGTTGAGGTGTTTCATCTCAGAGACTCCTTGGGTTATCCTATTTACTGGAAGAAACTTCTGTGCATATCTGGTAGATGTGCAGAAGCTACTTCTAGTTAGTGGAAGTATTGGAGAAAGCAGACTGAACAGGCTAGGACAAGTCATATGACCGCTTCACTGTTAAAAGTGGGGTGTTGCACTATTTCTTATAGCAATTTTAAAGGATAGTTTCACTTCAAGCACAGTGTCTATTAATTGCACAGTGTCTATTAATTTCTACTCCTGTATCATCCTCATCCCTTCTCCCCATCTTTGCAACTACTGGAGCTGGTATAAATTATTCTTATAGCGTGACACCCTGAGTGGATGCAGTGTCTGAGGTAGAATCTGAAATATGTGGAAAATAGAGTGAAATTAATACTTCCCTTGATTTAGAAATGATGGTTCTATGAATACATGCATACATATAAAGCTTGCTATTCCATTTTGTGTTAAATCACATTATGCACAGAGAATAGGAATAAGAAATAATAAGCAAAGGATTTAAAGGATTCACAAAGAAAAGAGAAAGGAAATAGAGCCAAATCCAGCACTCCAACACTATTTATGAGGAATGCAATTGTTTTCTTTCAGTATGTTTTTGTAGCTTTCCAGTCTAACATACAGTTCTAGTATTCTTCAGTATTTTCACTTCAACCAGATGTTACCACCCATTAAACCCACTTATGCTATAAATAATGTTAATACAGGGGTCCAACAAGGTGCAGCATTGATGATGTTTTATTTTGATATTTTATTTTGCTTATTCACATCCTTTCAATGTTGAAAAAAAGGATGAGAGATTTATTTTACATCTGTACTTCAAGTCTCCAGAACAGAGCTGGGATTGAATATTGAGGGTGATGAAATCTCTATTTGTCAATAATGTCTATGTGTTGTTGTATACTGAGAAAGAAAGAAAGAAAGAAAGAAAGAAAGAAAGAAAGAAAGAAAGAAAGAAAGAAAGAAAGAAAGAAAGAAAGAAAGAAAGAAAGAAAGAAAGATGGATTTTGAAAATGTAATTCTGGTAAAATAAGTAAGACTCCAGTATTTAGAAGCAAAATCTAGAGGTTCGTTTCCCATGGAGCCATATGAATGACTATAAGGACACCAAGTTGATTTATTCTACTCTTAGTCTCTAAGTGAGCTTAGCTGATACACTTCTTAGCATTATACACATAGTGTAGGTAAATATCTTTTTGAATAAGTTATTTAAATAGTGACTTTCCCTCCTCAGATTAGAGTGCTATGTCATATCAATGGAAAAGTTAAAAACAAAACAATTACATTCTAATCACAATGATTAATATCACTTAGCACTTTTACCAAGCTTTTCATCCTCAAAGCTCTTTTCTAATTAATCTTCACAACTGGATCAGGATGAATTACATGGTGTGAATAAATTATCTGACAAACCAGCTTTCCCCTTTGTTCCTGAATAATTGGAAACAGATCCTGATTTTGTGTATGTGAAAGTTTTAATAAATTAACCTGTTTTGGCTCTTTTTCCATTTCCATTCAATGAAGTATATTTACAAATTATTGTTTCTCCTGAAAAGTAATTTGTATGGTTTCCTTTCATCCTCTTTTATCTTTGGGCCCTGAAAAAATTGTGGTACACATAGAATCTGTATCAATATTGTTGAGGCAAAAGGTGAATCATGCTAGCATTGATTGTATGCATTGAAGTTTTTTATGGATGGTGAGGATCATTAGACTCACATTGCTATTTGTACTTGACATGCATAGATGTTTAGTTTTCTGCTGTTCTTATCTTATCCAAACCCAAACCCAAATCAGATGCATTTCTCCGCCATATAGCAAACAGGTTAGGGAGCATCTTTACTTCTTTATTACCCTAAAGTGGATTTTAATAGCCTGAATGGTTACCATATTTTAAAAAATATCCCATTGCTGAAATCTGCATCTGTTTCTTCATTAAAGAAATTGGCTTGCATTTGTAGCTTATTATATCTAAAAAAATTTTCACACTTTTTTAATGAAGGTGCCAAGATAGAATTTGTAAAACTTGGATCAACTCCAGTAAAACTTTTCTATTTCTTATCCCACTGAAAATGTCATCACTTCATTAGACCTATATATATAAATATAAAAGATGACTTGGAACCTCAACCTGATTCATTTCAACTAGCCACAGGAGTTGCATAGTATTTTCAATATCTTACACCGCATGTGTCATAGCATTATATTATCCTTAGCAATAGGAATGAGACATTAAATCATGAATGTTCTGTGCTCAGTTCCTTTTTTCCCATGCAAGTAACTTTGAACTGGACATCTAGAAGGATGACTATTTATTACAATATTTTTGTAGTGGGTCTACAAAGTGGCTTGTTCTCTGAATGAAAGCAGCTTTTATATCACTACAACTGCACACCATTCCAACAAAAGAAGAGAATGGAAAACTTAGGAAAGTGTGGTGGATTCATAGAGGATTTTTCCTGGATTAAGAGTTAAAAGGAACCTATATGAAGAGCCCTGGTGACATAGTGGTTTAAAGTACGGTATTGCAGGTTAACTTTGCCCGCCACCAGGAGTTCAATCCTGATGTAGGTCAAGGTTGACTCAGCCTTCCATCAGTGGTGTGATTAAAAAAAAATTACTGCAGGATCTGTGGGTGTGGCTTGGTGGGCGTGGCAGGGGAAGGATACTGCAAAATCCCCATTCTCTCTAACCTGCTTTCCAGTTCTGTTCTCCTATGCAGGGCAAGAAAAGAAGACCCAGCCGATCAGCTGCGACTCGGCAGGCAGAGAATAGATAGGGGTGGGCCAGTCAGAGGTGGTATTTGCTGGTTCTCCAAACTACTCAAAATTGCCACTACCAGTTCTCCAGAACTGGCCAGAACCTGCTGAATACACCTCTGCCTTCCATCCTTCTGAGGTCAGTAAAATGACTGTTGAGGGCAATAGACAAGTAATGCTTCTACATTGCAAACTATCCAGAGTGGGTCAGAAAGGGCTATGTATACAAGACTAAATACTGTTGGTATATAGAATATGGATGATAGGTTTAATCATTAAGAAGATGTACTAGCAATTGGCTAGTATCTGCAGAAAAATGGAAAAAAAGAGATCAATATTCAAAAGGTATTTAGTTTGTAGGTGAAGCTAAAAGCAACAAAAGGGTTTGTTTGTTGTTGTTTTTTTGCAATGGCTGTAGCAAAAGAAAGAGAAAAGAAAGAATTGGCCTTTTTTTAGAAGATGGTAAGAGAGTAATATGATGAGCAACTTAGTTCCTATCTTCTAAGTTTGCATTAGTTTTCTTCCAAAAGAAAGAAATGGATCTATACAGATCTATACAATTAACAGAGAGCAGGAACCCCAAGTAAATAGAGATGATTATTTCTTTATTCATGTGTATATATTCCATTTTTGTGACTGCCTGTAGATCTTTAATTCTTAACAGCTTACAAAGATTACAGTGACAGTATAAATGCTTTAGATCAAGACAGCTCCAGGCATGCCAGGGGAAAAAGCACCACAATAACCACTCAGATTCAGTAATAGGCTCATACGTTGCCCTGCCCTATTTCCTGTGAAAGAGCCAGATCTTCAGGATGAAGAAGGATGATTATGCAATCAATTTACAGAAATAGCGAAGTAACATTTCAAAAAGCTGTTATGTTTTTTGGAGTTCTACTTTGCTTTTAGTCTACATGCCTGTTTGTCTATGGAGTTGAGCCTTGTTTGAACATACATATCGTTTTTCCCTATAGAGCTATGCCTCTACACGTCCTTTCTATGTGTCCTTTTCCCCTTCCTTGTAGTTTTGGCTGCTTATTTTCTTTTTACAAGGTTTCTTGCCACTCTTTTAACTTCCTATCTAATTTTGAATGCATGCTGTTACATTTCCTTCATCTCTAACTGATCTGTTGCATAGTTATATTCTTCTAAATTTTTATTCCTTTCTAGGATGAGGTTTGGTGATCCATCACTATGTAGATCTTATTGCAATAATCCATACATGAGGTGACCAAGGCATGAATAAGTATGAATAGCATCTCTCAAAGCAGGAAATGGTGCAATTGGTGCACCAGTTGGGTCATAAGAAAAGGATCTAGCTACCATAAATAAATTTAAATCTCTAGGACAAAAGTAATTAAATCAAGTATATGGAAGAAATTGGTACATCAAAGTCTCTTTCTGTGATATTAGAAGAAATATGTCTTTATATTGCAGGTGGAAGAAAATATACCTCTCATATTGCGGTAATTTTCTGTTTTTCATACAGTGTCAAATAAGATATGGGAAAGGATAGATGTGGAATGAGTTCCATGGTTACTCAACCTTCCCAGTTCTTTTTTTCTTTGTACTGGCTCTGTAGAGTTCTGTGGAGCGATTCTGTACACAGAACTGATAATTCAAGTACATCAGTTGCAAGACTAATGGATAACCCAGAAAGATTCCAATTTAAGATGTAACAATAATATCGCAATGTAGGGATTTCTGCATCCCATCCCACAATGGCTGCTCTTGCATTCTCCTTAGATTTACTTTTTCCAACGAGGGGATTTTAGTGCACATAAACAATGTATGAAAAGACTTTATATTTACATTCACTGCGGGCATCACTTCAGTGTGTTTCTGTGTGTGACTTCCCAACAGCCTATTTTCCATACCATTTGGATTAACTGACATCCAGAAGAGTCCGGATCTCTTCCTCCCAACATGCTAGACTTTAATTTACTCTGCTCTCTCTTGTTGTAGTTGCTATTTTATCTGAGGATCTCTCAGAACACCCCAAGAGGACTGTATGGTGTTGTTTATGAGAGTCATATATAGTCAGAATGACTAGGATGTGAAGTCCCATTTTGAAAATATTGGTTAATAATATTTTATTAGCTTAGGTCCCAAATGGAAACAATATATGAAAGCAGGAGCAGTGGGATTTTAGCCTCCATCATAATCATGGTTTTAGGACAAAAGGTCTGACTACAAATGACTCTCATTTCTTTTGTGTCAACTAACATTATATCAACAGCAAAATTTTATGGAATGGAAAAAAGGGAACAGAAAATGTACATATGCTGCAGATAATTGGAAACATTACCACAGGCCTTGAATTTGAAAATACATTTTAAAAAAGAAAGTGCTTTTTCCATAAATGGCATTTACATTTTTGAACAAGCAAACAGAACTCAAGATCAGCTAGTGAAGGATGGGTAAACATATCCTCCCATAGCAAATAGTTTTTAGAAACAGAAGTCAACACATTTCTCTCCATAGAAATCTTGGAGGAGTTGAATATCACAGAGATTAAAATCTTAAATCATTTACATTTTTCATCTCTGGAGGCTAAGAAAGCAACCATGTATTGCAGTCCTAACCTTTCTGGCCCTAATCTTTTTCTACTGTTGAGAAGCCAAGTTGCTGAATGAAACTGAAAAATGTAGCTGAAAGAAGTTACAGTGTTTTTTGTGACCTTGTGGAAATTATACCTTCCTTTCATTGCAAACAATACTTAGAAGAGAATCTGCCTATAACCTCAATATTGAGAGAGTGCATGTATCCTGCCATCTATATGGAAGACTCCAGGCAAAAAAGGCAGAACTGGAATATCCTTGTTCCTTTCCATATACTATATTTTGGAAAAGCCAGAGGACAAGCAAATCATCATCATCATCATCATCATCATCATCATCATCATCATCATCATCATCTATTTTAAGAAGATACTTGATACCTAGGATGCTGGCAGCAACCCATATCAACCATTAGCACCAGTCACTGGTATTTGTGATACATTTTTAAATGTTCAATTGACTGACTTTCATGTTTAATGAATAAAATATTAATAATAATAATAATAATAATAATAGTAATAATAATGTAAATTTAGTGTTACCTTAGTAGTCAAATTCCCACTGTACTTCAGTACAGTACAATACAATTCTACTAACCAAATCAGATCTCCTTACCAGTGGTACTAGCAGCACATGCTCCCCCATAATACTCCTTTGGTATTAGGGTTCAAACTACTTGGGCCCAAACTCTTCTTCCAGTCCTGTCAAACTATTTCCAGGATTGTCCTGGGAATGTCCTCAGTTTTGTGGCAGGACCATGAAGCATGAAGATCTTTTCTTCAGAGGAGAGAATGGACACTTGATGAAGACAATCCTCTCAACTAAACAGATAAATCTAGATTACCTTTGGCATATATCTTTGCTGCTCTCAGGAAAGAAGTCTCTGAAGAAGAAAGATGGAAAAATTCTGAACATTATTGTTAACTTTGGTCTTAGAAGTGGTGGTATCACTGAATTTTGTGGGCTGCTTCATCTGAAACTTTGTTGAAACGGTATACTCTTAAGTTGCAGAAAAGCTCCAATATTACTTCTGTTGTAAACCTATATTCTGTTCAGAATTGACCGTGATACTTAAAAACATGAATAAAAAAACAGCTGGACCCTTGAGCATTAGGTATACCTGTTTAGAGGTTCAGATTGTTTTATTGCTTTCTATTGAGTAAGGACTAGTTAAGCCTGATGAGCAGCTTACTAACAGATACTTGTATCGCATCTTTTATGTATTCCTGAATCTCACTGATAGATAGTTCTGTGTAGATAATTCTATTAACAGCAATTTCATTCCCTATATTCATGTGGAAAACAACTCGAAACTGAATCATGTTGAATTCATCAGAATAATATTTTGTCTCACATAGCCCAGCTGTGTGAAAAACAAAATTTGGAAAGTCACATTTAATTCAAGTGTGGAATAAAAACATGATGTTGAAAGTAATATGTCAGAGTTAAAGTGAATCAGTTTAGGCAGAATCTTTTCCAAACTTATTTTGCATGGCTCCCACCTCTAGGCTGCATTACTTGTTCTAACCTAAACTGCATACTTCCTTTGTTTCCTTCTCACAATCTTGAGGACAGGGGTGGGATTCTCCAGGTTTAACAACTGCTTCTATGATCATGTGCTGCACGCATGTGCAGCACTTGAGTAACAGAGCAGAGAAATGGCAATCCACTGTACCATGCTAATCAGCTGAGATGACTGATTGATTGATTGATTGATTTTGTCAAGTGATTATAAGATAACAGGTATAAGTATGAGCATGGTTATGAATACATGAAATGGATACATATAAGAAAAAAGAAAGAAACAATAGGACAGGGACAGTAGGCATGTTGGTGTGCTTATGCATGCCCCTGACAGACCTCTTAGGAAAGGGGTGAGGTCAATAGCACACAGTCTAAGGTTAAAGTTTTGGGGTTTGGGAAAGAAACCACAGAGTCAGTGTTCTGTACTAGCAGGCTTGAAAGCTCATGCGTCTTGGCTATTGTCCGGAAAATCCAGGCCCTGATTGGAAGATATGATACTCTCTGATTGGCTCATATAGAGCTTGCACGATTGGCTAATACCATGCGCAGCAAGCTCAAAAACCTGTCATTGGCCGCCTAGCCAGGCCAAGCTCTATAAAAAGAGCAGCCTTGGCTAGGGGTTTTGTCTCAGTATCTGATTGCTAATAAAGAGCTGTTTGTTCACTACCACAAGTCTTGGGACCCACTGACCAGACTTAACAGTCAGGTAGAGTATTCCAGACATTGCCCACTCTGTTGCTGAAGTCATATTTCCTGCAATCAAGTTTGGTGCGGTTTACCTTGAGTTTATATCTATTGTGTGTTCTTGTATTGTTACAATTGAAGCTGAAGTATTCATTGACAGGTAGGACATTGCAATATGTACAGTAACTTTATGTACTAACTTAGATCAGACCGAAGGTAGTGTAGTTCTAGGTTGTCTAGGTCCAGAATTTCAAGTCTGGTGACATAAGGTATTCTGCAACAAGTAGAGGAGTGGAGAACTCTTCTTGTGAAATATTTCTGGACTTTCTCAACTGTGTTAATATCAGATATGTAATGTGGGTTCCAGACTGATGAGCTGTATTCAAGTTTCACTCTAGCAAATATTTGGTATGCCCTAGTTAGTAGTGTGATATTACCAGAGAAGAAGCTACGTAGGATTAGATTAACAACTCTTAATGCCTTTTTGGCTATGTAGATACAGTAGGTTCTAGCACTTAGATCATTAGAGATGAGTACTCCAAGGTCCTTGACAGAGTTTGGATCATCAACAAGGTCTTGACTATTCAGCTTGTATTTTATTTTCTGATATTTTTTTTTGCCAATATGTAAGACACAGCATTTATTTGTTGAGATTTGAAGTTGCCATTTGTTTGACCATTCAGTATTGTTGGTGGTGTTGAATAGCTTTACATCATCAGCAAAAAGAACGCAGTTGCTCTTAATATGATCACAGAGGTCATTTATGTAGAGTATGAAGAGAGTTAGTTCTAGAACACTGCCTTGGGGGACACCACTGTTGACAGGTACAGAATTTGATAGGACACTCCCAATTTTGACTATTTGTTGTCTGCTTGACAGGAATGCTTCTATCCAGTTATGCAGGTGTCCAGAGATACAATAAGATTTTAGTGTTAGGAGTAGTTTGTTGTGTTCCACTGAATCAAAGGCTTTACAAAAGTCTATGTAAATTATGTTTATTGCTTTTCCCTGATTGAGTTGTGTAGTCCATATGTTTTTGCAGTGTAAGAGTTGTAGATTACAGGATAATTTTTTTCTGAAACCAAATTGTTTATTAGAGAATAGATTGTTTGTCTGTAAGTGGAGGATAGTGGATTGGTTAATAATTGATTCCATGACTTTGAGGTGACACAGCATAAAGAGATTGGTCTGTAATTTTCAACTAGGCTTGGGTCTCCCTTTTTGAAGATGGGGATGACTATGGGTTGTGACCATAGTTTTGGCAAGGAGCTGGTCCGGAAAGACTTTTCGAAGATTATGCTTAGAGGTTCGGCTATGGCAGTGGATAGCTTTTTTAAGAAGTAGGCACATATTCCATCCGGTCCAATAGATAGAGATGGTTTTAGATTACGTAGTGCTTTTTCAACATTGTCTTCTGTAAAATCGATATGTATTAGATCATTGTAGTTGACTGTGGTTCGACTAGGAAATACTGGGCATGATCCATTGCTGTTTACAAATATTGAGCCAAAGAATGCGTTAAAGAGATTGGCTTTAATAGTGTCATCATTGCAGTCTTTACCATTAGGTCCTTTCAGTGGTGAGATGGACCTTGAGTCTTTTAATTTGTTGTTTACAAAATTGTAGAAAGTGTGGGTGGAATTGGTGCATAGAAGGTTTTCCTTTTGTTTAATGTGATAATTGGTGCATTCAGTCTTTATCTGGTGACATAAATTTTTGTATCAGCTTTTGAAGTTGGCAACATGACCAGATTTGTTTTTCCACCAAAGTGATTTATTTTTGGATTGAAGCTTCCTTATTGTTTTGGGTAATCTGTTTTTTTCTGGTTTTGGGAGTTGTTATTGGTACATATAGCTTGATGACACTTTTGACTTCAATTAAAAATATGTTGTAATGGTCTTCAACAGTATTGCATCCAGTGAATAGAAATTGCCAATCCAGGGATGAGAGATCATTGTATATAAGATCATAGTTGCCTTTTTTGAAGTTATAATTGGGGATCCTGTCGTTATGTAGGTATGTGTGTGTATAGATAGATAGATAGATAGATAGATAGATAGATAGATAGATAGATAGATGTAGGTAGGTAAAGCACAGGGCTCAATATCTTTGTTCTGGGAAAAACTAAATTTATTACACCTGTCAAGAGAGAATCCAATCTCCTATCCAACTAAAATGTCTGTGTTACAAGTACAGAATGTTTGATGTTTTAGTATTGCGTTTGTAGTCAAGAAGACTAGGATAAGAAAACCCTTAGCCCTTAACAAAGTCTACAATATAAATTTGATTTTTTTTCAAAACTATCAAATGGGTGTTGAAATCATGACAGCAGAGGATTTGGGCTCTAAAGCAAAGTAGGCAGGAAAAATGGAAAAAATAAATCAAGAACATCTAAAACAATTAGAGGAGGGTTCCCCAATCCCTAGTCTGCATGGACTGGCACTGGTCTGTGGCATGCCAGCAACAGGTCTGTGCAAACAAATGAAGCCCCCATCTTCAGGACGAAAGGGGTACACATAACCATGCCCCTTCTGGTCCATGGAAAAACCTTTCTCATGGAACCAGTCTCTGGTGCCCAAAAGGTTGGGGGCCACTGAATTAGAGTACATTTTAAAAATGCTGCTATTAAGATAATTTACATGTGTTTTACATCTCATAAGCAAAGGGTTGCTGTAGGAAAAACCACATGGCTAGATTTTTTTAATAGACTGGAAGAAGCTATTAAAAACTGTAATTAGCATTTGGGAGACTCAGGTTGCTGGACTCCTGAAACTGCACATATTATAGCATGCCACTACTTCATGACATATTATAATAGGTACAGGTTTTCCACTGTTTCAGCCTACAGTACTTTACTTTAGAATCCAAGTCCCCTTCTGTCATGTTTTCCACACTCACTGCCAGTTTTAAAAAAAAAGTCAAATTTATGATGTAGACTTTGGTTGGTTAAGGGTTTTAATCCTAGTCTTCTTGACTACAAATGCCAGCTGCTAGCAGTTTGGCAGTTCTTTTCTCGCTGGTTCAAGGTTGACTCAGCCTTCCATCTTTCTGAAGTCAGTAAAATAAGGACCCAGATTGTTGGGGGCAGCTTTGACTCTGTAAGCCACTTAGAGAGGGCTGCAAAGCACTGTGAAGCAGTATATAAGTCTAAGTGCTATTGCTGTTCTGTACCTGTAAAACAGAAAATTGAGCTGGATAGACTGGGCTCCCTCTTGACAGGAATTATTTCACCTTACCATGAATCTGAGAAGGAACTCAGGGACTATTGGAATTTTATCATTCTGTCACCAGATTGGTTTTCTCTCCTCCCTATAAATGCATGTAACTTGCTTTGAGCATAGTGGAAAAAAAAAAAAGATTTAATTCCGTATTCCTGCCTCCTCCTCCTCCCACTAGGTTATCTAAAGCAAGATGGAATGAAAAAAGAAAGCTCATCCTGTCTTCCAAAATGCAGATTTTAATCAGATTTGAAACTAACATTTAATGCACATTATTTGTAGCGGGCAAGTTCAAGGCAATTTTATTGAACTGTTATTGTATCTTTTCTCATCTAGTTATATTTTCTATGACCAATTGATTCACAGACTTAGCTAGAGTTGCAACAGCAACTTTCAGCAGTGGAAAAAAAAGCATCATTAAGTCCTTGGAATATTGTTTACCAATTAGAAAATAATAAGAGCTCACAAACATCCTTTCTCATTTGGGACATATAAGCTGGTGAGAATAGCCTAGCTCAGGGCTGTCAAACTCAATTTCATTGAGAGTTATATTTGACCTCGGGGAGGGGGGAGGCTGGGGGGGACATACCTAGGGTGGGCACAGCCAGCTTAACATCACTCAATGTTGGAGGTGCCTGTGGTGGTCTGAGCACTCTGCCAGTGAAAATGGGCTTCTGAGCTCCGTTTTTGTCTGCAGTGGCCTCCTGCATTCCTCTGCTAGTGAAAATGGAGCTTGCGAGGGCTGCGCATGGCCCCTCCCGAGCTCTGTTTTTGCTGGGAGAGTCACCATGGGCTGGTCATTCACTATTTCTAGGGTGGCCCCGTGGGCCAGATGTAAGCACCCCGTGGGCCAGATCCGGCCTCCAGGCCTTCAGTTTGACACCCCTGGCCTAGCTGGAGCTTATACTGAAAGCCAAACTTTTGTAACAAAAAGAGATGGCCACCAGCATTAAATAATAAACACAAAGTCATGATTTTATTTAATTTATAAGTGCTACGGAGTCAACTGGGGTCTGTTCTGGAAATGCAGAAATAGAGAGCCAGTTTGGTGTAGTGGCTAGGGTGCCAGGCTAGAAATCAGAAAACTATGAGTTCTAGTCTCATTTTAGGCATGAAAACTGCCTGGGTGACTTTTTGGCTACTCTCTATTTCTCAGCTCAAATCAGTTCACATGGTTGTTGATATGGGGAAAATAGGACAAGAAGGAATATTAGGCAAGTTCATTGCCTTGAGTTATTTATAAAAATGATAAGGCAGGATTTCAGATGAAGAAATAACAAGCTCTCAAAATATACTGTGATTTCCTTATACCACACCACTTGATTTCCTATTAAAGGGCATATTATGTGCCTTAGTCCTTTCTTCCACTTGCTAAATTTATGTCTTCTTCTTCTTCTTCTTCTTCTTCTTCTTCTTCTTCTTCTTCTTCTTCTTCTTCTTCTTCTTCTTCTTCTTCTTCTTCTTCTTCTTCTTCTTCTTCTTCTTCTTCTTCTTCTTCTTCTTCTTCTTCTCCTTCTCCTTCTCCTTCTCCTCCCTTCTCCTTCCCCTCCCTCCTCCTCCTCCTCCCCCTCTTCCTCTTCTTTCCTGAATTAAGCCAAGATTTATGTTGTTTTATTTTTTTTATGCCATGCCTCCTCTTTCCCCATTATGCAAGGAGATACTGTTTCTCTGAGCCTTTTCCATCATTTTCTCTTTCTCTGTAATGTTACAAAGGAACTGGCATGCCCGATCTTTGGAAAGATATTCCTCCTGAGATTCTGGTGATATGGATCTTTTAGCATTTCAGAGATCCATGAAGGCCTGGCTTTTCTCCTGTGCAGTGGATCAAGGTGATAGCTAAGGCTATTCTTTTGGGGAAGTGAGTCTTTCTTATACCCAGTCTGGGTTATGTGTTGATCATATTTTGTTACACTGTTTTTGCATTGTATTCCCCTCTTCCCCACCTGGTGTAATCTACACAGAGTCACAAATTGAAAGTAGGTCAGTCTTATAAATTCTATAAATAAAGGGGGAAAAAACTTGTGAAGGATACAAAATGTGGACCAAATTGGCAAAACAGCAGGTATTTCAAATGTAAATTACAAGAACATCAGAAAAAAAAATAAGGAAATTGCATTACTCCTGGCACTCTGTTCTTCCACCCCTAGAAAAAAATGTGATTAATTTTATTTTATTGAAGTTTTGGGACAAATAGGTTTTCCCTAGTTTGTACTCTTCTAAATCTGGTCACTCTGTCTGCAAAACTGCTGTCAGATTTTGGCTTAAGTTGCCCTGGTATTTCTAAAAAAAAAACAGAATAGGGAATGATTTTTTTCTTCTTCTCATTTTGAACTTGCTGCAGCAAAACTGACTGAAGGGAAGACATGAAGGTGACGGCAGTGAATATTAGTTGAAGACAATTTGTTTTACCCATGAGGCAGGCCTGGGTGGTTAGACAGCTGGCAAGAATCCTTGACATAAAAGTAAATGAGAATGTAGTGCTATGGTTTCACGTATAGATCATAAACATGAACCTCATTTCTCTCTGTGACTTTTATACTTATGAAATGTATTTGTAAAATCTATTTTTCTTTATTTGTACATTTGGCTCAAGTCATTAACATCTTAGTCAAGCATGGGAGTTCAGGCTGAGCAGGAAAGAAAAATAAAGAAAACATATATAAAGACCCAGAACTCACTGCTTTCTTTCAGAACCTTCCCCACCTCAAAAAGCTAGCACAATTTGCATTTATCTAATCTAATTTTTTTTACATTAAAAGATGGAGGAGGAGGAGGAGGAGGAGGAGGAGGAGGAGGAGGAGGAGGAGGAGGAGGTGGAGGAGGAGGAGGAGGAGGAGGAGGAGGAAAGTACCAGCTTCCGACATCATGGAGTTTTGGAATAACCTCAGGAGCTTCTACTAATTTTTCAGCTTTTGATGGAATGTCTATGGAGATTCTCAGTCATCCAGGTCATGGATGTCCCAGAGGGGTTTTTGCAAGAAGCAACTGGAATGAAGCTTTCAACTGACCATAAACTAAAAAGAAATACTTATCAGTAAATCTACGGTAATACATTCATTTTTTAATTAATTTGAAATTGATTGCATATCCACAGTATGATTGCATCCTTTGCAGATGCATTTTCTTTTTCAGTTAAACAATAATTAAAATGATCTAATAAGGAAAAGAAAGAGGAGTAATTGGGGATGAACCACAAACCGTTGAACTGGTGTCAGCACAATTGCTATGTTATACGGAATTTTGAAAAACACTATACTTTATTGCAGTGATTATTAGCATTTTAATGTCTGGGAAAACCAAGGTAAATTGTAGGTTTCTGGAGCCTGATTCATAAAGCCTTTATGGTAGATGAGGAGGAACCAAATCTTCAGATGCTCATATATTATATAGCACAAAATGTGCAATCTTACATCTTTTTTTAATGTTATTTCTTTCATTTTTTAAAGCATGGATTCAAATTTAAAAAATGTTACATGCCTATCTTAAAAGGGTTATTTTTGAAGTAGTGACCTATAATTGAAAAAGAAAAAAGATTTCTCAGTTTGTGAATTGGCAAAATTAAGAGGTTAATTTTGCTGAACTCTGAGAAAAGTTTGTCCAAAACAAACTAATGTCAGGATTTTACTATTTCCTTTATATACTGAGTCTCAAATTCAATCATCATGAGTGTCACATGAGGACCAATTCATTAGCCTCAAGTCTGTAACACTGAAACCTTTTCACATATTGATGCAAAAGTCTCTAGTAAGTGCAAGGGAAGGAAATGAATTGTATAATTATATGCTGCTTTAAAAAAACAAAAACAAAACAAAAACCTGATTGCAAATCGGTGCTATTTGTAAAAAAAAAACTGGGAACAAAGAACCATTTCATGTTCAATGTTTTTCATTAACCAGAAGACCAATTTTTTTTATTGGATTGATATGAATTAGTTTTTCAAAATCACAACTCAGACCTTCTCTGCATCTCACCCCCAAGTGCCTCTTTCCCTTTTCTTCATTCTTCTTTCTTCCTTTTGATCTTTCACTGTCCGTTATGTCTCTCCTTCCCAAAGTAGAAATCTTTCTTCTCTTTCCTTGTCTAGCCCAGACATTTTGCTTGCTGTCTTCCCCACTACTTGCCTGTCAGAGGTCTTGGTGGTAGGTCAGTCTTACCTGTACCACTATCTCTTGGGCAATCCTGTCTTTTTATCCTATCTATAACTGACACTTATGGTATAGCACTATTACACAGGCCTCACCAGATTTGATTAAGGCAGGCTATGAAGCTGCTACCACCAGACCACTCTTCTTGCTGGACAATTTCCAACGGCACTCATTCCAAAGATGCATCCAAATGGCACTCAGCATACTAATATGGACATTTCCTTGATGATGATGATGATGATGATGATGATGATGATGATGATAATGATAATGATAATGATGATTTCCATTCAGTTGTGTCTGACTCCTGGTGATTCTATGGGCCAGGTCACTCCACATCTTCTGATCTTAGTGCATCTTAGTACTTCTTTGAGTTTTTCTATGCCCTGCCTGGTGTCACCTTTGATGGTGGCACATTTCTTTAGCACATAGGAAATATTGTTATGGGCTCCTAGTTTGAGATTTCTGTTTTACAACTTAAGACAAGCATTTTCTTTACTATTAATGGTAGTAAAGGATGGCCAAGAGATAGATTCAGGGAGACAAGCCATGCAAATCAATAATTTATTTGCTTTGGCCTTTTTTTTTCTTCAGGTACTGCTACAAACTATTGCAAATACATACAAAGAGGTTGTCAAGGGGGAACAGAAACATGTCACATGCATTGCGGTTCATGACTGCAGCAGAGGTGGAGAACTGGTAGCAGAAATTTTGAGTAGTTCAGAGAACTGGCAAATACCACCTCTGGCTGAAGATTTTACAGTATCCTTCCCCTGCCACACCCACCAAGCCACGCCCACCAAGCTGTGCCCACAGAACCAGTAGTAAAAAAAATTTAATCCCACCACTGGACTGCAGAGACCTGCCTTTTCATAGCTAATAAATGCTGGTGGTTTATATTTGAATTGATTTGTTTTTTAAGGAAGGCAATCATTTTTCACATAATATCCTAATTTTATCAACCTGTTTGCAGTGTGACTACATACATTTTATTTATACATTTACTTATTGCCATATGCATATTCATATATAAGTTACAGAGTTCTGGTTGTTCTTTTTTATTTTTATGCTATTTTCATGCAATGAAATTAAATTTACATATTTTGAAAATGTAACACAGAAACATATATTATGGGATCTCTCTATCCATACCATCTCTATCTTTAACTTATTGAATAATCTAGCTATAATCCTTTCCTATCTCTTTCATTCTGTGCAGCTTCCTAGAACCTCCTCCTTCCTCACTAAATATGGTTCTGTCCAGGATTTATTGGGATGATCTGTGTTCATTGAGAAGGAAGAATTATTTTATTATCTTTGCAAATACATTATAACAGAGCTAGAGACTTACAACATCATGTTTTCTGAACAGATGATAATAATCCTTTGAGCCTGTATAGAGTTTTTTTGAAGGCTAGCTGAGAATGCAAGGGAGGCCACACAGAAAACTTTCTTAGATTTTGCATTTTTTTCTCCTTATGAAGAAACATGGGAAGATACTTAATGTTTATTGTTTAGATAACAATAAATGACACCCCAAAATTTCTGAGGTACCATTTTGTTCTACAGTTTTGAAATTTTGTTTACACTGATTATTTTTGTAGAAATGTGAATCATTGCAATGTAAGGAAAATGTTATATGTTAAGTGGTATTTTCCTGATAAGACAACATTTGAACCCAAATTGTGTAGGTCCAAATTTAGTTTATTTACTTATTTGTATTCTGCTTTTATTATTTTTACAAATAACTGAAAGTAGTGAACATATTCCAGCACACCTTCTTTCTCCTCTTTTCCCCAAAAGGTGACTTGGGCTAAGAGACAGTGACTGACCCAAAGTCACCCAGCTGGTTGGCTAAGGTGGGACTTGAATTCACAATCTCCCGCCTTCTTGTCTGGTGTCTTAACCACTGAATGACCATATTTCCATGGACTTTCCACTGGAATGTGAACCATTCAATGAATATATATAAATATATAAGTGAATTAGAAATCTGAAGATTTTATCTGATTGATTAAGCCATACTATCCATTTTAATTTAATATTAAAACTCATTTAAAACATGAATGAGATGCCATCACAATGATTTCACAAGTGGATGTACTTAGGGAAAACACATACTTTAAATTAATACAATTCTTGATGAATTGATAATATCATTCTTGGATGAGAAAATATCAGCTTCTCTGTAGGTTTATTCAAATGTAGTCAGAATGTGCATGTTGTAAGGATACATGTATGTTTGTCACATGGGATATAGGATATCTTCTTATCCTTTATTTGTTAACTACAGCTGTGTGAAAAAGTCCTGTATACTTTATAGTTTATGGTTTATGGTTTACGACATTTTTTGGATAGGCCATTGATTTTATGATATTTTATGCTAACTGCTATGCAAATATTGTTATTTTTAAATAAATACTGGTGGTTTTTAAGTGAAAAGCATAAGCTTTTTGCAATTTGGTGCTGTTTGAATGGGGATTGTGAATTTTCTTGCATGCTTACAATGCATGCTTACAATGACTATGAAACCAGATTAACTGATGCATACTCAGTGGCATACATGTTCCAATTACTAAGGCCAATGCTAGTGTTTTGTTAACATTTTTATTGTTTGTGGCCCTGAAAAGGACCATTTCGGTAACCAAACATGGTTACTAATATGAAATTGGCCAGCCCTTATTGCTTATCAGCAGGTGGCATCACTTTGGCATAGACTATATAAACCTTTGCACATGATCTTTGGTGACAATGTGGTGCCAGGATGCAATAATGGATTCAATCAGCTCCTGCTTGGTCTTCGGATGCTTCTTGCTTATTTCGTAACCAATCTTGGCCCACAAGTTCTCAATTGGGTTCAAATCCAGGCTTTGAGCTGGCCAATCCAGGAGTCGAACACCATGCTTCTTCTTCCATTGCTGGATGGACTTGGCTCGATGACAAGGAGTGTTGTCATCTGAAAGTAAAAGTCCTTCCCTACAAGTTGCTGAGCTGAAGGAAGCATTGTCTTTTCCAGGACTTCAACATACTGCTTGGAATTCATAATCCCCTCCATGATTTGCATCCGACCAATACCAGAAACAATGATACCACCCCAGATCATCATGTGCAATGGATGCTTCACAGATAGATTCAGGCAGTATGGCTTAAATTCTTCAACTGGAAATCATCTGACATACTTATTGCATTGACTTCCAGTCAAGTTGAAATTGCTCTTGTCACTGAAGATGACCTTGTCCCACTCATCATTGGTCCACTTGACATACTTCTTGGCCTATGCACGTCGACGAGAACAGTGAGCATCTGTGAGCAAAGGTTTACTTCGAGCCCTGCAGCATTTGAGCCCTCTGGCAAGCAGTCTGTGATGCACTGTGTTTGTGCAAACTTTTACATGTTTCACCCCAAATTCTTGTAATCTGAGGTGAGGTGAGCTTCCTGTCAGCCATCAAAATATGTTGCAGAACCCAATCTTGCCATTTTGTCAACTTTCTTGGTCTTCCAGAGCAGAGCCTGTCATCAACTGAACCAGTTATTTGGTATTTTTCAACCACCCTGCTCACTGTGGTGCGATGGCATTTCACTCTCTTGGCTATTTCTGTACAGGAATAACCCTCTTCATGAAGCACAATGATGTGATGCTGCTTCTCAGTACTGGTGAAAGCAAAGGCCTTCATCCTTGCCCGTGGCCAGAACTAAATTAAATTTCTCAATGCTTTTCATGCCTATTTATAGTCAGAGAGTATGACAACATTGTTTGGCTCATAGATTTAGCCTATGTGTATTTTGATTGGTCAGCCAATGCTCACTGTTAATTGGCTACTTTTGTTCCTAATATTCTTGAAAATGCAAGTTGTGTTTGTTTTAGCACATAAACTCACTCAAAACCTTAAAAAGACTTTGGTTATATTAATAAAAATTATGCACCTCAATCCAACTACAGAAATTTTCATTGAAGTACTAATTTTGTGTGGTTTCTATGAGTGAAAAGTTGATTAAACATGTAAATACAGCTTAAAACTGAGAGTGTGCAGAACTTTTTTGCAACCCAGGCAAATGACATCTGAGTCATGCCATCAGGCAAATGTTGTGACTTAGATACTTGTGTCAGATATTATGGAACAGACTAATAATTGATCATATTTTGTCATCTTCATGATTTCCTTTAGACACTACTGGCTATAACTCTTGCCTTTTTGCATATTAATCAATTAGTTGAATTTGAAGTAAAGAGTACCTATTTATGCTGTTCATATCTTATCCTCTCTTCATTTTCAAGGCAATTTGTTACTAATATTGCTGAAACATATTGTTTCTGAGCTGTTGATCTACTTTTTTTTATAAAACTCAAAATGAATAGCAGGAGGATTTTGTGATACAAATAAAGGATGACATTTTCTTGCTAGGATTCATTCAAATTTGGGACAAATAGTTCTAGTCAGAATTTGCCTTTCTCAGTTCTAATATTATTAGAAATTCTGTATATATAGCCCTACAGAACAAACAGAAGGCAGAGTCACCATAGGCTTCACTACTTAATTGTGTATTTTGTTTGTTCTATAGGGCTATATATACAGAATTGCTAACAGGTTATGGGCCCAGTCATAGCCAACTACAGCAAATTATACAGCAAATAAGTGCAAGATACAGAAAGAAGATGGCAACAGAATAAAAGGAAATGGTCAATAACACAGCTGCAACATAGCTTTCATTTGTGAATCTAACAAATACAATTCAAATAGAATATGTGGAATGCATTTTATTAATAAAACCAGTGCAGTGAATGAGAGTTTTTGTTTTGTTTTTACAATCAAATGTGATTACGAAGTGATTGTTCATCGTTACTTCCTCTAGGGGTGACAGCTCTACAAGAATAAGAAGAGCTTACTCTTATATCATGTGATAGCATCAAATAAGATTATGAACATCTCAAAACCCAGTACAATAAAAATCTGGTAGCATATTGACTGCAAAGATCATTCATTCTTGAATCCAGGTAGTACATGAACTTCCTTTCACTTGTATAGACAACAATGCATTCCATGATAACAACAGTATCTTCTTCTTCTTCTTCTTCTTCTTCTTCTTCTTCTTCTTCTTCTTCTTCTTCTTCTTCTTCTTCTTCTTCTTCTTCTTCTTCTTCTTCTTCTTCTTCTTCTTCTTCTTCTTCTTTCTTCTTCTTCTTCTTCTTCTTCTTCTTCTTCTTCTTCTTCTTCTTCTTCTTCTTCTTCTTCTCCTTCTCCTTCTCCTTCTCCTTCTCCTTCTCCTTCTCCTTCTCCTTCTCCTTCTTCTTCTTCTTCTTCTTCCTAGCAAGGTGGCTAGAGCCCTGGGGAGATGCACTCTTTGCAATGCTGGGGATATCTTTTTTAAAGGTCCTAACTGTAATAATAATAATAGAAGCCCTGGTGGCACAGTAGTTGGGATGCAGTATTGCAGGCAAACTCTGCCCACAGGGCTGGAGTTCGATCCTGACTGGCTGACTCAAACTTCCATCCTTCCGAGGTTGGTAAAATGAAGAACCAGATTGTTGGCGGCAATATGCTGACATGGTAAACTACCCAGAGAGTGCTGTAAAGCACCATGGAGCAGTTTATAAGTCTAAGTCAGAAGTGGTATTCACCCGGTTTGCACCTACTCAGGCAAACCAGTAGCAGTTATTTGGCATGGCTTGCCAAACCGGTGGCAATCCCTGGCTGGCCACGCCCCCAACCCAGTCGCCCAGTCGCTCACTTGTGATCGCTTTCCTAGCTTTCCATTCCCCACATCCTCTTTCTCCCTGGGGGAAAGGAAGAAAGCATGGACGCTGCAATTATCACTTTCCCCGTATGAGTTAAAGTGTCTGGAGTGAGTGTGGTCTGACAGAGGGTGGGGGTGAATCGAGCCTTGGAGCCCTTTTGCAGTGTAAAAGAAATGCATTTTGGAAGCAGGTCCTTTAAAAACTTCTCCAAGGATTCCCCATGGACGCTGCAAGTATCACTTTCCCCTTGTGAGTTAAAGCGCCTGGAATGAGAAGGAGGGCGGGCTGACAGAGGGGTAGGGGAATCCACTCCAGCTTTGGAGAAATTTAAAGGAGCTGCTTCCAAAATACTTGTCTGTTAAGTGCTCTCTCTCTCTCTCTCTCTCTCCCTCCCTCCCTCTCTCTCTCTATCCCCCCCTCTGTGTGTGTGTGTGTGTGTGTGTGTGTATGAGAGAGAGAGAAAGAAAGGAAAGAAAGAAAGAAAGAAAGAAAGAAAGAAAGAAAGAAAGAAAGAAAGAAAGAAAGAAAGAAAGAAAGAGGAAGGTAGAAAAAGAAAGAAAAAATAGGTAGAGAGAGAGAGAGATAAAACTCTGTGCTATTATTTTTAATTGTCCCATTATTTATCATGTGTTAATATTTTACACTGTCCCCACACCTAGAGTGATTTTTCTGCCTTTCTTTTGCCCCAGGCTACCACATATTTTTCAGGGTTTACATGCATTCAATGTCAATAGTCCAGAGCATAAAATACACCTGAGTTTAACAAGAGTTGAAAGGGACCTTGGAGGTCTTCAAGTCCAATCCCCAGCTGAGGCAAGAAAACTGAGGATGCCAAACTGAGTAGAAATCCTGGGAAAGGTGTCAGAATAATACTTAGAAGGGACCTTGAAATGAACCCTATAGCATTTCAGAGAAATGGTTGTCCAGTCTTTTCTTAAAACCTTCCAGTGATGAGCACCCAGAACTTCTGGAGACAAGCAGTTCCACTGGTTAATTGTACTCACTGTCAGGAAGTTTCTCCTTAGTTTTAGGTTGCTTCTTCTGTTCAGTTTCCATTCATTGCTTCTTGTTTGCATTCTGCTTCTTTGGAAAATACATTGTCTCCCTTTCTTTGTGGCAGCCCCTTAAAAGTCCATCACACTCCTAAGTAAAGCATGTGAGCCATTTCCTCCTTTCAGTGGTCCATGAAGGTACTTCTATAGTATGCAGATAATAAAGTCAAAAAAGGTGAACAACATTTTTACAGAACTATAGATAAGTTGAGGCTGGGTGACAAGGAATGGCTGGGAGGGGAGGAGCCAGGTGAGGCATCCCTTGATGTGAGTGACATTGAGTTGGCTACACCCACCCAGTCACATGACCACCAAGCCCGCCCACCCAGTCACATGACCACTAAGCCACACCCACCCAGTCACGTGACCACAAGACACACCCACCAAATAAACCACACCCACAGAACCGGTAGTAAAAAAAATTGAATTCCACCACTGGTCTAAGTGCTATTGCTACTACTGCTGCTGCTATTACTTCTACTACTACTACTATTACTACTACTACTACTACTACTACTACTACTAATAATAATAATAATAATAGACATGAAAACCAGTATATTCAAAAGACAAATACATGTAAGCCTTCTTTCAGTGGATTTGCCTTTGAACAATTATTCCTATTTTCATCTTGTTTAAACAAGTGTATCTCTGATAACCACTGCCATAGGTTCTAACAGTTTATAAGACTTTAAGTAGTTAGGACTTATAGTAGTGATTGCCAGTGATTGGAACAGCAGATAGATGAAAAGGAGTTGACACCTAGAAAATTCAAACCAAAAGCAAAACTATTCTCTTTTTTTGTATCACAGACTGAAAAGGTTTCAAGTTCAAAGTTAATTTGAGCACATTCCACTTTTCTCTTGCTGGTAATAAGATAGTTCTCCACTAGCATTTACTGACCATTTTATAGCAGCCTTTCCAGATATATCCAAGTAAACATATTGTTGCTTATTCTGACAGGGAACATTTCTTCTAGTCATAAATGTCTAAATACTTCCGTAAATGACTAGACTTACTGAAATCTCTTCTGTCAGCACAATACATTCATTATTTGGAGGCAGCCATGGGTTTTTCTTTCCTGAAAGGTTAGTGAAAAAAAAATAGAAACATTATTCTCTAATACATTGCAACCATTTATACTGTCTCTCTTTTTTAATCCTTTCAGTTTTTATTCATTGAAGTAATCTCCTCTTGAGCCTAATAATTCCAGGTAGAGATTAAAACACTATGTTTAAGAAACTGAGTTCCTAAATAATTATCTGTATCCTTTTGTGTTAACACAACCACTTGGAGGAATCAATATTGCTGAAAAATGAAACAGTTCAAAGCCAGCATGCTAACTATATTTAATTCTCCTCCATCCAAACAAATCAAAGGTGGAAACTGTCTAAATTGTGAGCATATCAAGAAGGATACAAACATTGGATTTCTACTGATTCATACATTCATACTTTCAGCTGCATACATAAGTGCTTGTTTTCTAAAGCACAGATGTTCTACAGTCTAATTTTGCCTCTATCTCAGCTTAATTAAGCATTATTTATGAAGATATCAGAATCATGGACCTGCTGCATGGCCAATGGTTACTATAGCTCTGCAGAGCTACTAGAGGCCGCCGAAGTTCAGCCAAGTTGCATGAAAAGAGATCCCCATCAGCATTTATTTCACAATCAGATTGTCTGCATTGCTCCAGGTAGAATGCTAAACAGGATTTCTGCCCAAGTCTTTTTCCACAGAGCAAAGAATTCAGCTGAACTGCATGCTGCCTGAAGGCCATAAGAAAATCAGGGAGGGTGAGCCAAAGAAAAGAGTGGAATGAAAAGTCATCATTACCCTCTACAGAATTAAGCATCTGTAGGCCTGGAATGTCAAGCTTTATTACTCTTTGAAAGATTCAGTGCACAACTTATAATTAGATTTAGGAATTGATTCAACAACTGACTTTTTAAAAGTACCTCTAATTGTTAACCTGGAAAGCAACTCTCTCCATTTCGGCTCAAGATTCTAACAACTTTTTTCCCATAGTTTTTCATGGCATGCTGGAGACTCAGTATCTTTTTACTGTAACATTATTGATATCACTTCTATATTCAAACAGAAACAAATGTACAATTTATCAGTTTGGTTCCTATTTTGATTGGCAAGGGAAAGAATAGTAATAAGAAAATGCATGTGGCTTTCTTTATTTCACACACACACACACACACACACACACACACACACACACACACACACCAGCTGTAAGTGGCTAAAATAGCAGTAGAAATGCCTTAGGAGCATAAAGCTATTGTGACAAATTTCCACCAGAATGGCTGAAATCTTGCTTTGCAACACATCCACTAAAACATTGAGATTGCATGGTACTTTGCAAAGCTAAAGGAAGTAGGAAGAAAAAAAGAAAGGACATTAAGAGATTAAAAATAGAAGAACTTTTTAGCTTTGTACACTTCATGTCTTTTAGTGGTGCTATTAAGGAAATTAATGAAACCCATTTTGTTTACTGTGGGTGCTGGAGAAGTCATTAGATTCAAATGAATACATAATACTACATCAATCTAATTTGAAGAGAGGGAATCACAAGGCAGATGCAGTTTCAGAGGGATTCACCCTAATGGTAGTGATGCAAGTATTCATAAATTGTAGCAGAAGGCAAATTGCAGACAACAAAAAGAGACATTGATTCAGCATGGCGCAAAGGTGCAATTAAGCATGTCTATATTCGGCATCACCTTGACAATTAAGACTGCACAATGCTAATCTGCAGATTTGTCTCCTTTTATTTATTCTATGTTTTCATCTCAACAAGGCTTTGGTAACTGATGTTTTTTTAAAATACTGCTTTGAAATTTTAATGAAGAATAAGCTACAAAACAGTAAGCCAATTTTGACCAGTATAAAAGACTCTTTCAGATCACTGCTAATGTCATTAGAAGTATACTAATTTCTATTTTAAATACATGTATTTGATGTTTACTTTTAAATTTCAGATTGTTTTTCAAAGGTGAACCTGACCCTGAGGTACTTTTCAGTTAGTATTTCAATGGGTATCTACCCATCAAGAAAAAGAGTAGCTGGAATACAAATTTTATTTTGGTAGCTATGCCCATACAGAGGCTGACTATCTTAGTGAAGTTTCTTGGTATGGTTTAGAACCCTGCTTTGTTAGTTGTGTGGAAAGTAATTGTGGACAGAGGAGACTTTATGTTATGGAATGTCACTTTTTAATGTGAAGGAAAATAAGAGTGAGCATAGAGCTAGCATATTTGTTCTTGCTGATTTTCCTCATAAACAGATCTTATTGTCCAGCTGTATAATATTTTGGTGGGCCGAGACGTCAATTAACATTTGTTGGGTAGATGAGGTGCCCAGATGGAGGATGAACAATAGGAGTGCTTCACACAAATAGAACACAAAAAATGTGTGTGTGTGTATTTGCTATGTTTGGGGAGGTGGGGGTTGAGAACTTTCTCTTACTGTTTTTTTAAACAAATGAACAGACAAAACAACTATTATGTAGCTTTTACGGCTTACTTTAGTGTTTGATTTCTCAAAGGAACAAAGAGATACACTGTGCAAGTAACTCATGAAGACTTAATGGCAGGTTAGTTTAATAATAAATATCTACACAAAAGGTCCCACCTAATCAAGCTACTAATCAAGCTACTAGCATAGAGTGATGTGCCACTGGTCACTTTGCGTGAGAATTAAAGCAAGACCTAGTATTCCGCAAAGACAGAACTAGCAGCAGTCTCTGTGAATGAAAATAAAAATCAACACAATTTTGGAGCTCTAGCCCTGCCCTTTATATATGTGAGTCTAAAAGAGGTGTTTTAGACTGCGATACCAGGCCCATCCTCTTGTAGTTTTTGACACCTCCTGAAGAGATGCTGATGATTGGGAGTAAGCATGTAAGAGCTTCTCAACTTTACATTAATTGGATTGAAGAAACTTCCTTCACCAGAAGGGAAACAATTGAATATGCTTTTTTATATTAAATGGTGCTCAAAATTTTGTCAGTATAATGACATAAGGTAAGGATAAGGAATCCCTGAAAATTCTGTTCTGCTACTCATTGCCAACTATAGGGGGCGGTGCTCATCTCTGTTTCAAGGCCATTGAGCCAGTATTGTCCAAAGACATTTCTGCGGTCATGTGGCCAGCATGATGTCATGGAGCACTGTTTCATTCACACTGAAGTGGTACCTATTTATCTATTTGCATGCTTTTGAACTGCTAGGTTGGCAGGTTCTGCAGAGAGAATGGGAGCTCACCCCGTTCCATGATGCTCAAGTCTTGAACTTGCACTGCCAGCTTCCCAACTGATAAGGCCAGCATCTTAACACACTGTATCACTCTCAGTATAGTGAGAGGTAATAATAATTAAATCTTTAACATAAATAGAATTTATAGAAGTTTCTGAATTGTCAAAAACACTTGTTTTGTAAGGCGATCAGATCTAATAATGAATTAATCTTGAGGTCATCCATATATACTGGCTGTGCAAACATTTCACACTGACAGGAAACTAGCAGTGAAAATTGGCCAAAAAGGCTCATACTCAGAGAAGATATGTGAGAAAACAGAGCTCATGTATCGAGCTTAATAATCACTAGTGTGATGATTGTGACAGATACTTTCTAACAAGCAGCAGCATCCAAGTATCAAGGGGAGAGTTGCTCAGGGTTTTAGAAGACAGATGATTACCAACAATCCCCATCAATCCTCACTTACATTTTAGTCTGACAGCTGATGTACTATCCACAATACACATGCTTGAGTTTGGTATATATTATATCTTCTCAAGAAAGTGTAATAGTTTGCAGAGTGGAAACTGTCATTCCACTAAATTTAATAAAAGTCAAGGATAGAGAGGAGATTTACTAGCTGATGGCTTTATTGTCATTCCTGTTTCTGATGCTCTAATAAGTTCTTCCTGTTCTTCCTGGATGAAAACACCACAAGGTAAAGATAACTTAATGGAAAAGTTTCAGGCCATTTATACATGTCAAGAAAGGAAAGGAACCACAACATGTGGTTATCATTTGTCCATCTTCCTACCCATTCCATTTCAGTTATGCAGTTTTCCAGATGGCAAAACTAATAACTTTAACTGCCAAGAGAAGTGCAAAACTACAATGCCATGAAGCTATGAGGTTATGAGAAGTTAAAAGGCATAGTTTCCCCCCCCCCCTAAGAATAGCTTTTTCTTCCCTAGATATTATTTCATTATTTAATCAATGAAAAATTCTTGTTTTCTTATGGCGTTATCATTATAACAGAAAAGGAAGTATAGATAGTCAACATTTGGTCTATAAAATCTCATTTGAATCACGTTATTCTGTAATCCTGAGAAAATTCAATTATTCCTCCCAATTCTCTGTAAACTTTTTATACATATTGTACAGCATTTGTGCATCTTTATATGCAATTTTGAGATAATATTGCAAGACTTGGTAAGTTGTGTACTTTTTTCATTTCTTCCAGACAGCTAAATCAGAAGTATAATTCATCTTTGATGTCCCAAGATGCTACTGAAGCTTCTGTTTCATGAGATTATAGAATACTGCTTTGTGGAAAACTTTCTGAAATTATGTCTTCTTTTTCCTCAGCCTCAGAATACAGATAATCCTCAATTTAAGACCACAATTGAGTCCAATATTTCTGTTGCTAAGTAAGATATTTGTTAAGTGAGTTTTGCCCCATGTTATGACCCTTCTTGCCATGTTAGTTAAATGAACCACTACAGTTCTAACATTGGTAACATGGTTTTTATATGAATCTGGCTTCCCCAGGAGGTTGGAAAAGGTGATCATGTGACTCCAGGACACTGTAACTTTCATAAATATGAGTCAGTTGCCAAGTTTCTGAATTTTGATCACATGATCATGCTGCAATGGTTGTAAGTGTGAAAAATGTTCACATCACTTTTTTCAGTGCTGCTCTAACTTTGACTGGTCATTAAATGAATTGTTGTAAGCTGAGGACCACCTGTACCTGATTTTGAAAATAAGTCAATCTCACTGAATTGAGAGATACATCTAATCATTTGAAAGATAGAAAAGAATAATATGATTTATTATTATTTTTTCCTCATTTGGTAAAGAATTGTTGGACTGTGAGATGCTTTGTTGCCTGTATATCCTGCATGGTTTAATCAGTTTTCATTTGACTTGCCTTCATAACCATGCAGCAGATATAAATGTTCTCCTATCAGCAAAATGGTATTTTATTTCTGTAATAACATCATCAGTGACAAGAGCTAGAGGATTCTACTATTTTAAAACAAAATGATAAATAATTAAGAAAATTGTGGCTGTAAAAGGAAGGGGGCAGTTAAAATGTAGATAGCTGCAAAAGGTATGAAATTATAACATTTATTTCTTTATTATCAAATAAATAGTCTTTGGATTTTGCTGGATGGCTTAGGAACAATACTATGTAGCAACTACAGATGACTAGGTATGGAGCTGAAAATAAACACTGTCAACATCATTACACCTTCATTAAATCTACAGTGTGACTACATCTGATTTACCATATGGAGTTTTGGATGTCACAATTGGAGAAAAAAGGAAAATGTTTGAGCTGGGAAAAGTGAAAAAGAAGCCAGCTCAAATGATGAGAGGATCCAAACATCTTCCTTTTTGGGAAAAGACTACAACACTTCTTTAGTTTAGGAAAAAAGGTGATTGATGGGAAACATGAATGAGATACATAAAATTATACATGGAATGAATAATGTAGAGAGAGAGAGAGAGAGAGATGTTTTTCTTCTTCTCTTAGCACACTAGAACCAAGGATCATCCAATGAAGCTGGGACTATGTAGAATTAAGCAGCGAAACTTATTTGCACAAGGCAAAATAATATCCTTTAACTTGAATAGCTTTAAAAAGGAATTGAATAAATTTGTTGAGGATAACTTTAAAGATTCAATATACTTCCATATTGGTGGCAGGGCTCATGCCACCAAGTACCAATATCAGGAAAACATCAGAATAGGATGACCATCTCTTGTTTTTAATCATCTAAGAGCCAGTTTATTGATCTCTTTGAGAAATAAAATGGTAGATTAAGACAGGGCCTGCAAGGGCCTGTTTTTATGGTATGCTTTTAAAAACTTATATTGGGGGAGGGGGCAGTTGCTATAAGTCATTTCCCATAATCATAGAGGAAAGTAGCTGACCATACTGGTAGAATGTTGATGTTTCAGGAAGAGGCGGGATAATTTTTCAGGGTATTCATGTGTGAAGGAGTGAAATGAAAGCAGTTATCTTTAAAGACCTCCTAAACACACACACACACACACACACACACACACACACACACACACAATCAATGGCAAAATGGGGGCATGGGTGGGACATATCTGCTTTATTAAGCCATAGGTTTCCACCTCATACGGCATGGAAATGTGTGATGAGATTAACTAAGGTGTCGAACCTTCCTATGATTTGTAGATATCCAAACCACTTAATTCAATCTGTTCTAGGAATCTCATTAATTACTTCCAGTAAATAAACTAAAGTAATTCCTATTCTGATGAAATCAGAAAATCAAAGTGAGATAAATCATATTGGAGAGGTTTATCATAGTGACTTGGCTTTTCTTCAAGAGGATCCAACCATTCCAGTTCTAAAATTCCAAATTTTAGACTCATTTCATACAGATTAAATTAATTCAGTTCAAATATCAGTACACCTCAAGGATCTCATCAAGGTGCCCTATATCTCTTAAGTTTAGTATGATATTGAAACTATTTGAAATATTCTTTTATTAGCAACATAAAAATATTCTAGCATAAAAATAGCAAGAATGTGACACAAATACTTATAAACTGATAATCTTATGTATTATTGATAATTAAGTACATCCTATATCAAAGATTATTTGTATAAGTAAAAATGAGGAAAATTATTGCATTAATTTATATTGCCACCTATTTGCCCATGGTGACTCAAGGCAGCTTACACAATGTAAAACCACATTTAAAATAAAAAATAAAAATAAAAAAACAATAAAAACTAACAAAAAGAATCAAATAAATTAGTAAAGTACAATAGAACAAAATTTGGAAAAAAAATAGTCCATTCATTGGAATGCCTTTAATATATAGATCGTAACGTATCTATGGAAATGTGTCAAAATTGTACTATTTTGGTCCTCAAATTCTTTTAAGTATGCCTGAATAAGTATTCAAAGAAAAAAAATGATTTGTTTGTAGATGTAAATGTTTGTTTGTAAATGCAAATACTTATATTTTATAGGTGCAGAAAATTTATAGATGCAAAAAAACCTAGTGAGTTCATGGGAAAAGATAAATGTAAAAAAATAATATATATTTATATGCACACACACGTACATCTACATCTACAAAAGCATATACAGTACATAGTTTTAGAGGAATTCATATGTTAACACCTTTAAGATATTTTAAGCAGATCAGTAGGTCATTTAGTTTTAATGGGAAAAACAAACCCTTGGGGTTTTCTAAAATTAAAATACAATTTTCATAAGAAGGTGGGGATTTTATCTTTCCTTACTTGCATTTTTAACACTGGACACACAATTTGACTTCTTAACGAAATCCAAGTCATCAATTAAAAATAATAATCATATGCCGAATTATAAAATTACTATGTGATTCTTTTGCTTTCATGGTAGAAGCTTGGCTCCTTTTTTGTAGTCTAGAGTCTATTATATCCTAACATTGTTTTGGTCTTAAGCCATGTTTTTCTCTTTTGTTGCTTTGGTCATCGATCTGGTCTACCTGTATCAAGGTTATCTTCGTTACTTCCTTGTGAACTGCAGGCTATCTATTATTCAATATCATATGAAAGAATCTGGATGAAAATAATTTATTCTTCAATTGGCATCATGGAACTGTGCAGTCCATGACAATGTATTATTTATTACACTATTAATAATAATAATAATAATAATAATAGAATTGCAAAAGCTTTAATTCAGTGATTTGATTGGAACACAGTTCAACTGAATCACCTCTTTAAATTGAATCTTCAAATTTAATTATCAAATTGATCCAATGTATCAAATCACATTGGGCATGGTTGAACTGAAACAAGATACTGCAAATATTCTCTGGAGCTTCAATGTACTGTGCACCTTTTCCATTTGTTTGTATCATCATTCTTGTGTGTGGTATATGGTAGCTTAAACATGCACAAACACATACACATATGCAGAAAAGTAACAAAACTCTCAATTTCTTTCTTAAATGAGGAGAAACAAGTATCTCTGAATATTTGGGTTTTTCTTTTCAGATATTTTATCTGCATTCTAGCCTTGTATACAGTGAATTGCTTTTATCTGAAATAAAAGTATGATTTAGATTTATGTTCCACATGTTTAATCAGGAATATTCCTGGCAATAACACAAAGATAAATTTTATATATATCATGTTCACTATTTAATCTAAACCATTAAATCCTAACTTGGTTACAAAAATTGCATATTAAAATAGATTATCAAATATCAAACAGTGAGCATCAAATACTGAATATAATATATAGATCAAAACATTAAATGCTATTCATAAACAAACTAATATTGAAATGTCAAATATTTAGTGTTAATATCTAAATTGAAATGTTCAATATTTTGCAAATGATTTAATACTGAAATATGCAGATATGAAGTTGTCTTTGTCTCAAAAAGTGAAGAGCACATCTATAAAGAGACCCAATGAGTTTTGGCATTAATTCAGTTTTAAAAAGTAATCTTTCTACACTTATTTGCTAGGGAGCAGAACCAAGTTACAGAGCTATATTTTACAGCATTAATCTGACATTAGGTCTAAATCAGAATCTTCCACTTGTTCCCTTCCCATGGCTTATAAAAGTAACTTTAATCTGACCCTTTGAATCTCTGAGGTTATCTAGATCAGGAAACTGTCTCCACAAGAAAATTATAACTATACTGGGTTAATATACCATGCTTACCCAATCAATGAGTGAATTACTGTGTATCAATTAAACTTTGTGGACAACCTTTTCATAATCTCTCTCTCTCTCTTTCTCTCTCTCTCTCTCTCTCTCTCTCTCTCTCTCTCTCACACACACACACACAAGATAGAGCACATTAATATTACACAGTCATCAAATTGATATTACCAACAAGTTTTCATGATGTGATCTTGAGCTATACATCCCATTTCCAATGAGAACATTAGGAATTGCTTGGAAGTCTGAATTTCACTTGTAGAGAATCATAGGAATGAACTTAAAAACATTGTTTAAAGATTGATCTGAAAGAAGACTGGCAAAAATCAAGAAATGGAAGAAAGCAACCTGGATAGTAACACAAACCAAGAAGAAGAAGAAAGAAGCCAAAGCCAAGAAAAAAAAATCTAAGGAAACAACAAAGAATTTCAGAGGCCTGTTAGAAATAGTATTACAGCAATATTTGTAAAGGTATCAAAGGAAATCTTTTAAAAGACCTCTTAACTCAGAAAGAGCTTCCAGCCTTGAACTGGTATGCAAGAAAATGTCAATAGACTGGTAGTAACTGATTCCAAGAAAATCAAACAAAGATGGAAGGACTATAATTTGCTTACTTTTATATTATCATATAGTCCTCAATTTCATACACAAACAAAATAATGCTTAGACTCATCTAACACAGATTACACAGATATTTGAACTATCTTTTGGGAAGTCCAAGGAACACAAGTTATTATTGCTGATGAATGCTGGATAATTAAGAAAACCAAACATTTTTCATTGGTTATAAATTGATCTTACAAAATTGGGAATCCCAGAAAATCTCATTTCCCTCATGCAAAACCTATTTATTAGTCAGGAAGCCACAGTATGTACAGAACATAGCAAAACATTCTTGAGTCTGCATTAGCAAACAAGGAAGAAAAGGCCATATATTCTCGTCTTATTTACTCAAACAATATGTAGAATTTATATTGAGAGAAGCTGGACAGAACTGAGGAAATGCTACTAAAAATATGCTTCCCTAACCTGATCCTCTCCAAATGCATTGGACTTCAAATTCCTAATCGCTTTGGTCAAATATTTGGGTGATATCAGGTTAGGGAGGCTGCTAGAAGAGATGTATGAAGAACCATGAATCAGAAGTCATAAGCAGAATTGAACCTTAATGATCTATAACAGAACACTTAAAAGAGGCCCAACACATGGAGAGATGGGGAGGTAACAGCTGCTTAATTCAACTGCCCAGGATAATTTAACAACAAACCTATTTTGTAGTTGGAACAGGGGTTTTAAAGTCATTTATAATACTGTACTGTGTATTTTCCTCAATGGCTTTCAATTAACAAAACACCTGCTCAGAGCTACACACCTCATATATGAGGAAAAAATCCAGTGGGAGCACTCTGTGGTCCTCATTAGTTTTTTGGTGCTTTTATCTGATAGGCATTTTTAGACTAATTGTATATTAAACTCCACTTTCTTCAGATAAATGCCTCTAATGCTAGACCTCAAGCTTTCTCTCATGCTTTCCAGACTGAATGAAATAATATATCCCCATAAATATTCTCAAGGCTTCTTTTTTGCCCTACTTTAGAACTTACCTATAGGACAAGTTAACCAATGTATTTTTATTGCCTCTTTAACTCAGACATGAATATAGAGAGATATGGTCAGGAGTGTTTTAAGATCAGTATCTATTGCAAGGAAGGCTCTTCCATATCTCAGCCTTTTTTATAAGTTGATGCTTACAATCTAGACAAAGCCTACTAGCATTAGGGTTATGAAGACATTCTCCCAAGTTGACGTGTGATGGAGAACCTGTAGCCTCCCAGTTTTTGTGGACATCTAGAAGCTTCAAATAGGAGAAGGTAAACCAAAATACTATATCAAGAATGAGAAAGTGCTGCTTTCAGACACAGGGGAAATGTTGCTATTGGATGGAACCAATCTTTCAGCATTATATAGGAAGTTTCTTTAAGGATGGAGTATTAGCTTTTGAAAAATATCATCAAAATTACTGGAACTCTATTGTTACAGGCTATAATCACAGAATATTGAAAGCCTTGAAAGCCTGACAGAGTTTGTTTCTCCATCCATATTATGCCAAAGACATTCAAGGCAAGGCAATCTTGAATTTCTTCCTTATTCCCCTCCTGTCTTTCCAGGCTGCAATATATTTGTGTCTAGGCTATAGGCTATTCCCCAGGCTTTTTCTACATTTTTAAGCCAACTGACCTAATTGACAAAAACGTAGACTGGAACAATGCAGTCTTTGTTTAGATTGCACACATTTCCAAAATATGTGATATGGTTTTGATTCAGCGATTATATGCAAGCATGTGTATTGAGACAAACACTATATGAAAAAATAGTATATTGACATTGTTCCAAACTGTCGTAGAAATTGGTCGGGATGGGTATAAGCTTCAATACAGGTGACAAGATATGTCAGATATATTCATTTATTCTTCTACTTCATCCATTTTCATGTTTATATTTAAAGAAACCCTTAACAAATCTGCAAGCATTTGTTGTATGCAATTTTTCTTCATAAATACTGTATCAGATATAACTTTTCATGTTATATACTGTGAAAAACTGCTAGTACTATGCACTTTTTGTACATAAATTTCCATAAAATGTGTTTTTGCCACTCTGCACACATGAGTTTGAGTTTCCCCAAATATATTCTTTTTTAAAATATACTTTTTTCACAATTATACTGTTTTGTGGAAAAATGTTGAACCACAAATGACAGATGAAAGTAAAGTTTATAAGTAAATGCACTTTGTGATATAAAGATGCTATATTGGCAGATAACATCATTTCACTCTAAAAAAATTCCATGGCAGATTTCATTTTCATCTCTAAATACGAATTGACATAAACCAGAAGTAGGCTGATTAATCCACCAGTTCCATCAGTGAGAGATGGGAAGAAAATCCTGTTTGACTGGAAATGTTTATGTCATACTTTCTCAGAATATTCAAAGGTTCTCGGTGAGTAAAATACATGCTATACAATAGATAATGTAATCTGATTAAATTACAATAGAATACAGAAAAATTGTTTATAGATGTAGACTTGGGTTGGGTTTTTTATCCCCTTCACTTTGTTCCCAGATAAAGATATTTCTATTATTTATTTATTTGTTTTTTGTTTGTTTGTTTTGTTCTTATAATATTTACTTTTTCATTAAGGATGCGCAAAGACTGACCAACCTGTTTTCAGCCAAACCTCAGCTCTGAAGAAATTCAGATCTGTCTTTTTTGAGTCTGGAGAATGAAACATGTCAATTATTTTTTACCATCCATGTGGTCACATAACCTTGGCAACTTTTCTAAATGTTTCAGTATGCCTTTCGCGGTGTTGTGGTTTAAGCGCTGCTCTCCTCTTCAAATATACAGCAAGTTTGCTTAATATGTCAACAAACTTCACCAGGCACACACAAGCCCTATCAAATGAAACAAACAAAATATTAAAAAGTCATGATATTTATGTATTTGCTTACCAAGCACAACTAAATTATATTAAAATAACCAAAATATCTTGGAAATTGAAAGTTGAAAAATTTGACATGAGATAGCATATACAGTATATGGGTGGGGGTGCCACTTATAAGGCAAAACTAGGCTGGTTCACACACACATCTGCATATTATTATTATTATTATTATTATTATTATTATTACATATTATTATTATTATTATTATTATTATTAGTAGTAGTAGTAGTAGTAGTAGTAGTAGTAGTAGTAGTAGTATTGATTGCTTTTGAGGGGGGGTAAACAAACCAAAAAGGAGGACTCAGTAAAAGTTAATCATTTGTTTTCAACCTAAATAAATGGTTGGCCTGCAATATATTGTGAAAGCAAAGTAGGAAAAAGAAAGATGTGGAAAAGGGGAAATGGAGAGTGAGATAAATGAGTTAATCAAAGTGGAATAAAACATAAAGCAGCTGATGGTGTATAGAAGAGAAGACTGTCCAATAAGCGAGCCCAAACATGGTGAGTTGTGACTTCAGCAACCATAAATCTGAGCCTCTCTCTGATCCCCTACCCATCCAAAAAGCATGACTGATTAATGACAAGGAGCCTTCTGTTCTTCTCTTTTGCGACCTTTGTGTATATGGTGTACATGAAGACAAAAAGCATGCATTATCTGTATGTAACTTTGAGCCATTTGTGTTTGTGCTGCACTGGATATCAGTGTATAAATGGCACTTGAGGAGACTGGAGAAGCAAGCAGAAACATCTTCCAAAGCATAGAGTCATCTAATGGTGGGTGCCAAAAGTGGTTTCAAAGTCATCTCTTGAGGCAAATCTCATTCACTTCTCCTTCAGAACACAAAGCCCTGTTTCCAAGTAAAATCAAATGAAGGTGATAGTTATCCTTTCCAGAGACTCAGGAGAGGGATCTGGAAATGGTCGTCTTGAAAATAAAATCTCTCAGTTGCTTAAACATAATGATGCATTTCTATTTAAATCTACTCTGCTTAGAGTTGAACAAAGCTTCTATTCTATACATGATGTTGTGCTCATTCCCTGTACCTATATTACTTTAGTCAATGAACTAATTTTGCAAACCATGCAGTGGTGGGATTCAAAAATTTTCACTACCGGCTCTGTGGGTGTGGCTTGGTGAGCATGGTGTGGCTTGGTGGGCGTGGCTTAGTGGGCGTGGCAGGGGAAGGATACTGTAAAATCTCCATTCCCACCCCACCCCAGGGGAAAGATACTGTAAAATCCCCATTCTCTCCCCACCCCACTAACCTACTTTCCAGCTCTGTTCTCCTGTGCAGGGCAACAAAAGAAGACCTAGCTGATCATCTGGGACTTGGGAGGCAGAGAATAAATTGGAGCAGGGCCAGTCAGAAGTGATATTCCGAACTATTCAAAATTTCCACTGCCAGTTCTCCAGAACTGGTCAGAACCTGCTGAATACCACCTCTAAAAACATGGCTCTCTTACTTTCAGAGTTTTAAATCAGTGTCCTTAGCAGTTAGTATTTACTACCGAGTACCCAGCCATCTAGACTAGTAACCATTAAGAACCTCCTATTTCATGAATTTATGCAACCTCATTTGAAAACTGACTATCCCAATGGCCATTATGTCTTATCTCTATCTATCTTATCGACATGTTGAAATATTCTGGGTGGACAAGACACTGAAAAATAAATAAATAAATATGAATAAATAAACCAAAAAAACTTACAAAACTCAGATGTTCAGAGACCTAATATACAGCATTCATTTAATCACAGAAATAATTCTTTACTCCTATTTTTTCTGGGGTTTCTATCTCTGGATCTCTGAACAAAGGACTGAGGCTCTTCAGAACCAACCAAGAAGTAGAAGAAAAAAAGCAAGGCATAGAAAGACAGAAGGCAAGCGAGTTCCTCATCCATACATATAAGATTATTGCACTATTGGTAGAAACAATGTTTTTGAACAAGTATATTTGTACCAATCATACTTTTTTTTAAAAAAAATGGCTATGTATATTTTATGCAGGACTTATCTAAAACAGCACTTCCCATAACTCAGGTTAGTAATCAATTCCATAATGCAGTTTCCATCTTTCTCTTGCCTTTTTGCAATCCATCTTTTTCCCCTTTCCAAAGCATTTCTTGGAAAGTGGGAAAGTATAAGAAGCATTAAGGGGGGCATCACTGTCAGGAGAAGCATCCTCTGATGTCATATACTTACTAAGGAACAGGCCTTAGGAGATTTCATAAGACAAGAATCAGCATATTTTAATGAGTGTTTAGATACATCAAATAAAATTGAATGCTTGTACCACCTCACTATGAGAAAAGTTCATATACATACGCACATTAGTGTTTGTGTAAAGCATGGGTGTCAAACTTGTGGCATCATGTTGCTGTCATGTGATGTTTCACGATGTTTTTCCCCTTCGCAGAGCTTGGGTGGGCGTGTCCTGTGCATGATGCATCCGGACCGCGGGCCACCAGTTTGACACCCCTGAACTATACAGCAAGACTTTGGAAATGCTTGATGTGTATGTTGGCCTTGCCTGTGAATCTCTGTATTTGGAAAGGAGTGATTTCACAAGTGAATCCCTATCAGGGCTGCTTCTGAAGAATGATTCTATGTTCTAGCAGTGCTTACCTTTTCTGGATTAAAAATCCCTGATTAAGCAAAAAATCTACCCCCCAAATCAGGCATGAGATTGAAATGGATGAAGGTGGCACTCCTTTTTGTGCTGCCATTAATTCACTTTGTCCCCAAGTTGCCAAGATCCTTTTGGAAGATTTGTTGTTTTCAGGAGTGATTGTACACCTTATTTAAAGGCAGCTAGGGTCACTTTGTCACAGAGTGAGAATTAATCAATTCCTGGATCTATCTAGCCAGTCCCACCTAGGCTAAATCTAATAAGTTATGATGGGTGAGGGTCAGGGGCACTTGTAATTGGCCACATATCTTCAGCAGTATTGTTAACATTACCAGGCTGCGCAAGCAGAATCTGACCCCAAAATGAATAAAACAGAACATTGACTATGCCAATTTGTATCCACACTGATGCTTTAGATCACTATGGAGATGAGCCATTTTATTTGCAAAGATCCTGGAAATTCATTACAGTGGGATTTTTGAGGGTTACATGTTATCTTCTGGGGGTTATGACCAGTGGTGGGATTCAAAATGTTTTCCCCCCAGTTCGGTGGGCGTGGTTTGGTGGGCATGCTTTGTGTGTGTGCACACACTTTGCATTCGTGCGCGTGCCAAATGTGTACTTTGTGCAGGTGCAAAGGTGTTTGCTCAGGTACAGAGACATTCCAACTCGCCTCCTGCAAGCCTGCACTCACCCAGTTGCTTCAGCAGCTGCTGCTGCGCAGCACTCTGCTATGCCGTGCAAAGCAGCTACACTTCAAAAACAGAGGATAAAGGTGAGTAAGCGAACCCAGGTGGGTGGGTGGGCCCACAACAAAGCCGTGTCTCCATTGCTCATCGCTGCTTCCAGTCAGACGAAACTAGAACTCTTACACTGCAAAAAGAAAAAGCAGCACATCACCACTTGGACTGACAATATTTATGTCCAGCTCAACTAGTTAATCTCTTTGGAAAAGAGGAGCAAAAAATAATAATTCTGACATCTAAAAACAAAAGAAAACCAACCTTTTCCCCTGAAGTTGAAGTGACTCTCCAGATCTCTTGTAACAACTGAGTGAAGGAGTGTAGTAGGTGTTATTCAAAGATAAGGAAAAGAGGCACCGATATAAAGTTGGTACCTAATTATGGACTCTCCACAATTTGAAACTAATTTATTCTTTTTAAGCAGACACTGGCAAGCAACATTTAAAATGTAAATGCTAGTGGAGCTGGAAATCTATACTGCATGTTGTTCAAGGTTACAATTGCCAAAAATACATATACCTGCAGGCAAATTTGACAGCTGATGTTATATGAGCTTGGATTTTTATTTGATTGTTTCCTCCTCCTCCTCCCCCTCCTCCTCCTCCTCCTCCTTTTTGGGGGGAATGAGAAACATTATTAAAAATGCTTATCTTTTTGACTCTTAACACACGACTCTGTATCTAGAAGATAGCTAAAATAAATAAGTTTTTGTAACAATAGTTTCATTATCATCTGTTATTTAAAGCACTGATGATCAACTTGAAAATCTAATTATGTACACTGGGAGTTTATGCACCAGAAACTAATTCCTTATGTGTCTAATCACACTTGGCCAATAAAGCTATTCTATTCTATTCTATTCTATTCTATTCTATTCTATTCTATTCTATTCTATATCTTAGAACCAGATCACTCTACATTTGTTGGAATGTGCCGGATCTTAACATTGTTCAAGAAAGTCCTGTTCAAACATTGGCTAGTAGATCTACTGGGTTAGAGCTCCCCACCTTTATAAAATCCAGTAATCATTGTGTAGCAAACAACAATGTGGTTCTCTCCTTGACTATTTTTAAATAGAAATTAAAGACCAGGATATTCTAATCTCTATTTAAATTTGCTCATATTTATATTCATATTTCATTTTTATTGCTATTTTAAGTACGGTGATTACTTCATTATTATTTAATTGTTGAAAATTAACTTGTAGCTATGTTTCAATGCAGAAAGTGGAACTAACAATTTAAACAAATATAAGTAATTTTATCCATTTCTAACCAAGCATGTCTTTTTAAAATAATTATGATTTTTTTAAAAAAATCCATCCCACTAGCTTCAGAGTTTACTGAGCTATTAGAATTATAAAAGTATTTCAGTGAATTGCAAATCTTAAATTTAATCAGACTGACATAAAAAGATAAAATTCACATCAGAAAGAGAAATATCTGCTTCCTAGGATCGAATTTATAGCCTCTTGATTGTGAGGTGAGAGTTTTACCTCTAGGCTACCATGCCGCTAACCAAAGTAAGAGTATCAACTCTATATAATTATTTTATTGTTTTGTTATTCAATGTCAATTTGCAAGGTAGTTGGAGGGTGTCTTGTAAAAGAATGGAAAAAGGAACTAAAGGTTGTGTATTAAAGATTGCTCAATGGTGTTATAACATTAAAATCATATTTGTGCTAACACTACTATTTTGTTAGATCTTTTAAAAAAGCAAGCTATCTAAAATAAAATCATGTTGGCACAGTAAAAAGGCAGAATTTTTTTTTCAAAGTCAGATTGTCCCTCTCAAGTCAGAATGTTCTCTTTATTTTCTCTGAATTTCGGTAGAATCAAATCAGCCTTAGGGCCAATGACTAAAAGGTCTTGATGGAATATAGTAAAACAGACCAGCGTCAGGTTGGCAGGGAAGTGAGAAAAAGCCACACTCTTTCCCCTCATATATTCAGATAATATGCAGAATATATACTGCGAAAAGTCAGACTGCAAGATGATGAGCATGGTTCCAAAATTGAAGGAAGAAACATCTATAACCTGTGTTATGCTCTGATAGCTGAAAATGTAAATGGTCTGTCAACTCTAGTAATGAAAGTCAAGGAGCACAGTGAAAAAGTGGGATCGAGATTAAATATAAAAAAGACCAAAATAATGGTAACAAGTACAGAAACCAGCCTTAGAATTGACAACGAAGATATCAAAGTGGTGGATAGCTTCTGTCTTTTATCAATAATGAAGGAAAAAGTAGTGAAGAAATAAGCCACAGACCAGCACTTGATTGAGGAGCCATAAAAAGACATTTAGATGTCATGTGTGTCTCCACTTACAAAGATTAGAATATACAATCTATGGTACTTTATGGAAGTGAAAGTTGAAATGTCTCAGATTAACAAAGTTTGGTCCAGTTCCCATGATTCAATCTTTCACTTGAGGCACAATCTATGTGGTTTCTTTTTTTTTTTTAATTGCACATTTCCCAACATTTATACCACATTTCCAATCTTTACAGAGTTTCAGTATTGGTATCACTCATAGTTACATATTAGTATTTTCATTTTTCTTCCTTTCCTTTTATATACTATTCTTATAATAATATTCTTACATATATATATTTGCCTTTTCACAAATATCTACATATATATATATATCATTCCTGTCACTCGTAAGTCACCTTTACATCTATTCTCTTTACATCTTTACATCTATTCTCTAACCACTTATATCATGTATCCCAAATCATGTAATATTCTGTTTCTTCCTTATCTTTTAACTCCATCATTAATCTGTCCACCTCTGTGCATTCAAGCACCTTTTTTTTATCACCATCTCTTCTGTGGAAATGTTGTCCTGTTTCCAATTGTGTGCAAAGACGATCCTTGCTGCCCTTATTATGTGAAATATGATATATTGGGTTTTCTTACTTACTTTGCCTTTTATTATGCCTAATAAAAATAATTCTGGTTTGAACTCAATTTTTTTTCATAATTTTCTCAAGCCATTTCTTTATTTTAGTCCAATATTTCCTAGCTTCTGTGGTTTATAAAAGTCATTGCTGACTATATGGGACATAATCATCTTTTTTTTTAAAAAAAATGACTAAAACCTAATGTCAGATTACTGTTCATGAACATTTCAATAAAGTAAGCGAATAAAGTGATGAAGTTATAAATGAGACTTGAACAACCAAATTAAGCCATTTATTGCAATATGATTGAAGGGAAACTTCTTCAGTTAAGTTGCTTCTTTTTTCATTTTTTAAACTCTGCTAAGACAACTGTCAAACCTGTACTTGATTGGATAATATAATTATTCTCATCTTATTAAAATATATTACTGAGGGTAATGTTGCTAGCCTTTTTCAGCAAAACAACCCATAAATCTTTGAGATGTTAAAGATTAAAATACTTATTACTACACATATTTTAATGGATTACAATCCATTTTGTTTCTTTTACTGAATTGTCTGCTATATCTTTAGGATGTTGCTGTTTTCTGGGCAATTAACAACATATTATTTTTCATAAAGATGAACATTTAGTCAAGATGATTTGAATCAAAGTAAAAGGTAGCAAACCACAAATCAGATTTTATCTTTTATGATGTGTTTATATATTATTTTAATTTAATTTATTTGCATGTATTTAAATAATTTGTATAGCTGCCCATCTCATAACAGAGACTCTAGGCAGTAATCAGAGAGTTCAATCAAGCAAAAATAGAAAATAACAACCAGGCAAACATGGTGAACACATACCCATACATATACATGCACACACATTCTACTTATAGTTCAAAGCCTTGAACTAAATAAATCAAACCAATCAACTAGATCAGCTTGCTTGACCAGTTGGCCCTGGGGGAACAATCAAGTCTTTGATGTCTTATAAAAAGACAAACAGTGTTGGGGTCCTTGGGTCCTCAAGTGGATGCTTATCTATAGACCACAGACTATGACAGAGAATCAAGACTACTAGATGATATTCCCTAATAGGTGGCACCTGCTCATCATGCTCACCTTGCTGATGGAGCATGAAGAGACACTGTAGGCAGGCAGTCCTACAACTAACCTGGCCCTGCGCCATGTAGGGCTTTATAGACGATAATAAATAAACAGTATACCAGCTATCTCTGGAACTACAAGGTGGACTATCAATCTGTAAATTAAGATATTATCCATCTTAATAGGTGGCATAGTAGTTAGAGTGAAGTACTGCAAATTACTTCTGCTGACAGCCAGCTGCCTGCAATTTGGCAGATCGAATCCCACCAGGCTCAAGGTTGACTCAGCCTTCCATCCTTCCGAGATGGGTAGAATGAGGACTCAGATTGTTGGGGGCAATATGCTGACTCTGCAAACCACTTAGAGAGGGATGTAAAGCACTGTGAAGTGGCATATAAGTCTAAGTGCTATTGCTATTGCTATCTGTACTGTATGTTTGGGTTAAGAAAGAAAAGCCCCATTAAAAGTGACATATCCCTTCTACTGAAGGGGCTTCAATGAACAGAGATGTATTTAGTATGATCTAGCTGAAAGATAAAGAAGATGAGAAAGAAAGAAGTGGAATGTAAAGAGAAGCTGAGTCTTGCAAATATTTCTTCTTCCATATTTACAAATCAATGAATAACAGGGATTCTGAAGAAAGCAGAACTTCAAAAAAGAGATTTACAACAAAACATTTTGAATAATTTCTCATACATGTATTTCTAGGCATTATGAATTCATTCATTTAGTTCAGACATCAAAGGTATCACCAAGTGTCTTTCCACATGATGAACTAAATAGAACTTCCAGCAAAATAATATTTGTTTGACTGGGGTCCCCCACTCCTTGCTTTAAGTCACCCAAAGCTTAAAGCCAACCAAACATATATATGTATTTACATATGATTTTCATAGAAAGCATCCTATCACAGAGTTATTTAATAGACAATGAAAACTCCCTCTAATTTATTTCTAGTTAAAATAAAATCAAATTTAAGATCACTTTAAAAAATACCCCAGTAATCTTTTACCTTTCACAACACCATCATAACATGAAGCAATATGTTACACTTATTGTTATTTTTATGTGATAGTGACTTTGACTAATGATTCCATGTCTTGCTCTTCTTTTAATTAGATAGGCTAAAGTGAAACAAATTTCATTGTCATAGCCTTCTGACTGCCAGCATCTTAAATAGCTCTACATGCCTTTTCTGCCTTGCAAGCCTCCCGAATAAGAGGAGGAAATCTAAATGAAAATGTACTGACCCATTAAGGGTTCTCATCCTCACTGTACACATTTTATTATGATTCAACCTTATAGTATATAGATAAGCAATTGTATCAGAATGTGAACAGCTTTGTACAGTTTAATGCAATCACATTCCATAGAACCAGCAATTTATAAACAATTTTGTCTGACTTTAGTAGTAACAATAATTCTTCTTTTTAACAAGCAACTATTAAGACCTTTCCTGAGACAGAAGCTTATGAACCTGTCTGTTCCAAGCAGATGTCATTAATGCTTAGGTAAATGGATAAATTTCCTCCTTGGGTATATTTATAGATGGGTATATTAGCTATGAATGAAAATCCCTAACCAGCAGGAAAAAGCGTAATTCATTCAGAATGAATGGAATAAAAGGGGCAGAGCCATATTAGCAAGGAAGCAAATAAATAAAGGAGACAATTAAAACTCAATAAAGTATTGGTGAACTGCTTACAAATGGCGCAATGAAACTATCAGGGCTCAGCGAAGCCATTCTTATCAAGCAGTCTCTTCTGCACAATCATTGAATATAGTGTTCTGTGCCATCTGCTTGTCTGTGTTTACACAACAGGCTGCTGCTTAGGCATTCTACTCAATCTTTCCTGATGAAGATAAGGACAGGCACCCTCATTAACATCTAAGCCAAAGAGCAGATCAAAGGCTCATGCTTAACATAGCATCTGGTACTATGCATTTTGCATTCACGTGCCTGAGCAAAATTGCATAGGTACTCAGTGCAGGCAAATTTTGGAACAAGGAACTACTTCCCAATAGGTAGCATGCAGAAGACAGGCTGATGCACAGCATTTCAGTCAAGGGGGAGAGGGAAATAAATATTTCAAAGACCAAAACATAAGAGTACAACTAGCCATGCAAGTCTGCAAGGTTTTATTTTACGCACATATACTCTATCTCTAGCACGTGGCTCGGGGACTTCATTGAAAAATCTGAATGCAGAGGTTGGAGAAAGCAAACATACTGTAGGTTTGCTAAATTAAGGAAGGGATTTTGATGGAAATCGCAAGAAGTTATCATAGGGCACGAAAATTTAAGTCTTGATTAAAAAAATGATAAAGATGGGGGAAGGCGGCCAATATATTTGGGGGAGGGAAAAATAATCTGACATTAAGTTGTCTTAATACCGAAATAGACTATATTCTAGGTGTGGCCTCACTAAGGCTTTATAGAATGATATATTACCTCACATCCCTCTGTTAATACAATTTAGGATTACATTGGCCAGCTTATATTCAATTAATTGTCCATTAGGACTCCAAGAGCCCTCTCATAGTTACTGTTATTAAGTCAGTTTTCACCCAATCTGTACATATAGTTTTAGTTTTTCTTGCCTGAATTTTTTTTCACTTTTCTCTACATTGAATTTCATTTTGTTACATAAGGCCCAATGTTCAAGTCTGTCAAGATCCATATGGATCTTGAACTTATCATGTAGGATGTTGGCTATTCCTGCCAGTTTAGTGTCATCTGCAAATTTGATGAGTTCCCCTTTTATTCCCTCATCTAAGTCATTTATGAAGATATTGAAGAGTACTGGGCCTAAGAAGGAACCTTGTGATACACCACTGCTTATTTCCCTCCAATAGATGTAATACCATTAAGGATGACTCGTTGAATATGGTTTGTCAGCCAATTACTAATCCATCTGGTGATAATGCTATCTAACCTATTTTTTCCTAGTTTACCACTTCTGTATTGATCATAAATAAGCAGAAAAATAAAAAATATGGTGCAAGCTGTGCTCTGATCTTCTGCTTTTAGTTATGAACTCAAATAAGACTACTTAGAGGACAGTACATATATCCCAGCCTATGAGATCAAGATATATAGTACATGCTCTAATTCATATAGCAGCCCTATGAAAATGAGTTATAGCTTTTGGCCCCTAAACAGCCACATTTTTTTTTCTTTCCAATCTTCTACCCTTTCGCACTTTATCTAGTCTTGGAACCACTAAGTTTAATTTTAAAAACAAGTGGAAGCCAAAGGAAAGAAATAAGAGTTCACAAAAAGGATTGGAGGTGATGAATATACCCTCATGCCCAGAGGTGGTATTCAGCAGGTTCTGATCAAAATTTCCAGTAGCTGAAATTTTGAGTAGTTTGGAGAACTGGAAAATACCACCACCATCTATTCTCTGCCTCCCAAGTCCCAGCTGATTGGCTGGGTCTTCTTTTGTTGCCCTGCACAGGAGAACGGAGCTGGAAAGCAGGTTAAGGGGTGGGAAGGGAATGGGATTTTGTGGTAACCTTCCTCCAGGAGTGGGGAGGGAATGGAATGGAAATTTTACAGTATCCTTCCCCTGCCACACCCACCAAGCCATGCCAACAGAACCGGTAGTAATATTTCTTTTTAATCCCACCACTGCCCATGCCCTGTTCTACTTAGATAATTGTGATATGCCTTTTCTGTCTTTAAGAATTCATAGCAGTTTTCTCAATATTCAGACACTCATCCTATGCTTCAGCCTTTATTTAGGCCTCTGAACATCCCTTATTCTTGCCAATCTCTTTCTTCCAGCATTTTTTTTTTAGAAAATGCAACCTCAGGATAAGATTTAAAAAAAAATTGTATTACAGATCTGTACTTTCCTCATATCGCCTCACATCAGTGGTTTTTTGCATCGAATGGGTATTCAGGTATCTTTATTTAATTCCAAACATGAAAACCAGAATGAAAGGAAGCATACATGGTCAAAAGATTCTTCAAAACCCTGTCTGTCTAAGCTTTTAATAATCAGAATACTCTTGGGGTTTATATTTGAGGGAAAAAGGAGAAAAGAGTAAAATGTCTTTTCTTACATGATAATGGACAACTCACAGAATTAGCATGTCTTTGGGAAGAACAATGGTAGCTATACATAGGTTTTTTTTTTTGCATGACTTATTATTGCTGAACCCTTTATTCTTCTGCAAATCATCAGTGCTATGCTAATTGCTTCCAAGTTACATATTAAATAGGCAGTGAGGTACATGAAGAATTGTCTTTGTCTTTCAAAAAGCTACTTTTTTTTAAGCATAACTTAATTCTCAGAAGGAGGCAATTTCAGTGAAGAATATTACTTTCTGGGTTACTTTTCCTTTTATAATTTTAAATATTGTTGTTCATCTGGTTGCAGTTCACGTGCAAGTTATTCAAGTGCTTTTCTAATGATAACTTTGTAGCTTTCCTCTAATTTTTTTTCATATACTTCCATATACTTGATTTTTCTAAAAAAAAGAAATATAAGCCATAAAAGAACACTCTTTTTTCTTAAAGTAAAAGCTAAGAAAGAAGTGTGGTTTATACCTCCTGTTGTTGCTACATACAGGTGAAACTCGAAAAATTAGAATATCGTGCAAAAGTTCATGTATTTCAGTAATGCAAATTAAAAGGTGAAACTAATATATGAGATAGACTCATTACATGCAAAGCAAGATAGTTCAAGCCATGATGTGTCATAATTGTGGTGATTATGGCTTACAGCTCATGAATAAATAAATATTGCAATAAATAAAACAAGGATTGTACATAGAACAATATCGGACCTCTGAAAAGTATAAGCATGCATATGTACTCAGTACTTGGTTTGGGCCCCTTTTGCAGCAATTACTGCCTCAATGCGGTGTGGCATGGAAGCTATCACCCTGTGGCACTGCTGAGGTGTTATGGAAGACCAGGATGCTTCAATAGCGGCCTTCAGCTCTTCTGCGTTGTTCGGTCTCATGTCTCTCATCTTTCTCTTGGCAATGCCCAATACATTCTCTATGGGGTTCAGGTCAGGTGAGTTTGCTGGCCATCAAGCACAGTAATCCCATGGTCATTGAACCAGGTTTTAGTGCTTTTGGCAGTGTGGCAGGTGCCAAGTCCTTCTGGAAAATGAAGTCAGCATCCCCATAAAGCTCATCTGCGGAAGGAAGCATGAAGTGCTCCAAAATCTCCTGGTAGATGGCTGCATTGACCCTGGACTTAATGAAGCACAGTGGAGAAACCTTATGGAGGGTGTCAATGATGGTTTTCTGCACAACTGTCAGGTCAGCAGTCTTTCCCATGATTGTGATTCCTACTGAACCAGACTGAGAGACCATTTAAAGGCTCAGGATCCCTTTGCAGGTGTTATGGCTTAATTAGCTGATTAGAGTAGAACACTTTGAGCCTAGAATATTAAACCTTTTCACAATATTCTAATTTTCTGAGATTGTGGATTTGGGGTTTTCATGAGCTGTAAGCCATAATCATATGAATTATGACACATTACTGCTTGAACTATCTTGCTTTGCATGTAATGAGTTCTATCTCATATATTAGGTTCACCTTTTAAGTTGCATTACTGAAATAAATGAACTTTTGCATGATATTCTAATTTTTCGAGTTTCACCTGTACATCCCATTGATCTGACTTAGCACATTTCACAATGATTTAGATTGATTTATAATGACATTATTTGGTCATAGTTGAAGTAGGCAAACATCACAGGGGAAGAGGCTAACATACTCACCCCCAAACTGAAAATACTGGAGATCCCTTGCTGTCAGATATGCTACATAGCATGGGAAGATCTAATGCCAATAAGGTATGCAATGCCACTTTTGTAGCCCAGTCAAAAATGTGTGAGAGGAAAGACATCTTTCTCAACTTCTTGAAGTGGTAGGGGCAGTAATATCTGAAAAGAAATGAGGCTGTGGTGCCAATTCAAAATATATTGGTTGAATAGCAATAGTCATTCAAGTTAACAAAACTCATCAGTTAAATTTTAATCCCCAAAGTTATTTTTTCTCTCATGCACACAAGGCATTGATTTCAATATGCTCAAGGGAAAGTAGTTACATTTTAATAAGATCTGTTCGGAAGAAATGCAAATGTCATTTCCGCTCTTGGTTTTCTCATGGCCTTAAAGTAGCCATGACCTTAAAGCATGACACAGCATAATTCAACTAGCGTAGCGTAGATGAAAATGTGCAGTCTATATAGCCACTGAGGCCTGCTGCTTTCACCCAGTTCCATTTTGTAATAATTCCTCATTCCATCACCTAAAGATGCTAAAAAATTAAAAGCCAAAGATTCAGGCCAGTATACTTTTTAAGGTTAATCTCATTGCAGCAGAAAGTTAATATTTCTTTAATTTAATCTATGTCTCATTCAAGTATAGGCTTAAAAGTTACCTGAGTGCATCATCTTCTTCTGTAGACATCAGAAAAATTGGTAGGCATAAAATATTAACATTTGGAGATCAGAGAGGGTTAGACTATGGATTTTAGGCACCATGATATAATATTATATATTTGATAAACTGATACCTGACAAAAATAAATGTGGGAACTTGAAATCAAAGATGATGTCCACTTTTTGGCAATATTCGTAGGAAGTAGAAAATGGAACTCCTACTCCATTCCTTGAATCTCCATCCTTTATCCACATGAAGGGCGTTGTGAACCTTCTCTGACCAATTATCAACTACATGGGATCCTCATACAGATAGAGAAGGGTCTCTTCTTCTGCTTGGACTCAAATGGCAGAGGATGCTATTGTCAATCACCTGTGGAAATAATGCCTGGGTTGGTCTAAATCCTTCAGCTAGGCACACAGAGCAAATTGCCTCTTTAATCCTACTGTAGTTAAAGCTTCTCAAACAGCCACCATTTATACATTTGCTGTAACATCCGTGGTACACAGTAACTCAGCCTACAGATTGTTACCAAGCATACTATTGGGTGATTGCAATCAGATTGAATAATGAATATGAAAATACCCAGTTCAAACATTGATATTGTCATAAACTCACTGAGTAGTCTCAGACATCCTCGCTTCAATTAGAAAATTAGTATGCAAAACTTGAAAGGGTTTTCCAAAGATTAAATGCTATTACCACATGATGGATGTTGAATTCTCTGGGACCATGACATTCTACTGAAATAGCTAGACCTGAATAAACAGAAAGTTATCTCTATCAAGAATCAATTTTATAAGGATATTTCATCATTCCTACATTAAATCCTTTTCCCATAGGTTTCTGAAGTACAATTTGATTTCAATGTAAACTGAACATTATTACCATTAAAATGAAAAAGATTGTTCCATATTCTTTGGGGTGGGTGGGGCTGGGAATGAATAGGATAAGGTTGATCTTTTTATACCCTCTGTTCTGTCTCACTCTTCTTCTTTCCCAAAAGATGAAAGAATACAAACTCACACAAACACAGGCAGGCAAGCTGGCTCGGACTTCACAGAGTTAATTCTTTGGACCTGATAATATCCTTGGCATTCCAACATCCTCTGGCTGCCAAGTCCGAACTGATAACAAATAAAAATCTACTCACAGAAAATTACAAGGCAGTCCACAAAAATCATTCATGAAGAAAATCTGAAGTAAGATTAAACTTTGTCCCGTACAAAGTTCCAGCTGAAAACACACCCACTTTTATCCCCTGTGGGGTATGGCTCAATGACTCAGATCACTCTCTGACCCTCCCACACCTCCTACGTTGCTGCTCATGTTTCTCCCTACGGCACTGCTTAGGATCAAGCCAACACTCTTCCTCTTTACTCCCTGTCAGGGGCTGCTCCAATATGCCTTCCTCCTGATTAATCTCAGGCTGTTCCTCTCAGTTGTCTGATGAAACCTGAGGCATTATCAGGGAGGAAGGCATTGCCAGAGAGGAAGGTCCTGGGGAGGAAGGCATTCCCAGTTCTTCCTCCTCATCTTCCAGGTCTTCTTCCTCTGACAGTATAGGCTCGGGAATCAGGGCCACAACACCCACAAGTCTTTCTGTAACCAATATTTCAATCTGGTATTAACTTATCATTCAAGTGGATGGCAGTCACGATTTATCAAATAGGTATTGTTAGGTCTTGCACTGAAATAGAAATAGTCCTGTTAGTGGGAAAGCATAGCTATCCTAGGAATACAACTTTGACTGTAACCTTCCATTACTCTCTAAGATTCCATTTCTATAATATAAGGTTTGTAAGACTACACTGTAATGCTAATGGATCTCTTCAGAATTGAAAAAAGACTTTCTTATAAATGCTTCTCCAACTGATTGCTATTCTCTTCTTGCCTTTTGCCTCAATTTACATTTCTTCTTTGGTATTGCTGAACCAAATAAGTCCCAAGCCTTGTATTCATCTTGATATGTACATATTTCTAAAAGTTTCAAATTCCTTTGGGCATTTCTTATTATACAAGGTTTAAATAAAGGAGAAAACCTGGTATGCAAAAACTGGGTGCATATCCAAACAATAGAATTACTCATACTTTGGCAGCATATCCAACTTTTCAGACAGAAATCAAATAAATGTATTCTCAGACATTTTAAACTCAAGATGTTAAAATTTAAAACTTTTGAATTTCATGGGCAATGGTCCCTGGGTTCAACCTTGAGCCCCACTTTTAGCTTTCTCTGAAGTATGTAGAAGATTACTCTAAAGTATTCTTTCACTTTCTACAGTATAAAGTTGCAGTTGAAAGAAAGAATAAGCTCTATGAATTAATAGAAGAAAATATTTGCAGCTCAGCATTGAACTGTGGGGTCCTTGGTGCTCTTTGAGCTTGGTTGTTTTCTTTGACCTTCCAAAGATCATCACTCCCTTCCACCACTGACAGTGCTTCCTGTTAACACTGATGATATTACCAAATTTGGTAATGAACTGTCTGCCAAAAAACAACCAAGTCCAAAAAATACCAAGGATCCCACAATTCATATATGAATCCACTGGTCTATGCCATGAGTTTTTAGAACTTTTTAGATCTGCATCTGAGCATCTTTGGAGAGGAAAATTAAATAAATCTTTACTAGAGGAATTATGTAAATTTGGGGGTTGTTGTCAAATACTATTTACCCCCCTCCTTTTATACTGTTTTAGGTAGCAAGGCCAGAAAACAGGCGTTGATCATCAGAAATCAGATGACAAATGATTTAAGTTGATCTAAGCTAATTCTTTATGTAAACCTGGTAAATTAATTATTATAACTAATATAGCCTATTTTATTTTGCACTTTAAAAATAGTTTGTCTTTGACTTTTGAAAGACATGTATAGGCTAGTAAATGTGTATTTATTAAAAAACTAAAGCTGCTATTCTGAATGTCATTAGTTTCTTTGATTTTTTCCAGTTGAAATGGAGAACTTGGATTCCTCCCTTTCTGCCTTAACAGCCACTAAGGGCAGATGTGGACACAAGTAGAAGGCTTCTACTACCTCTCCCATTTGCCTTCCATGACCCAAATTTTGTATTGAAGTCAGAGCTGTATGGGGCTACAATGAGTAAACCTTCAAATCAGAGGTGCTATTCAGCAGGTTCTGACCAGTTCAGGAGAACCGGTAATGGAAATTTTGAGTAGTTTGGAGAACCAGCAAATACCACCTCTGACTGGCCCCCAGCCCCAACTATTCTCTGCCTCCCAAGTCCCAGCTGATTGGCTGGGTCTTCTTTTGTTGCTCTGCACAGTAGAATGGAGCTGGAAAGTAGGTTAGTGGGGTGGGGAGGGAATGGGATTTTGCAATAACCTTCCTCCAGGAGTGGGGAGGGAATGGAATGGAGATTTTACAGTATCCTTTCCCTGCTGCGCCCACCCAGCCACACCCACCAAGCCACACCCACCAAGCCACATCCACCAAGCCACACCATGCCTACAGAACTGGTAGTAAAATATTTTGAATCCCACCACTGCTTCAAATGCCTGTCTAAAATTTTCCATCCAAATATACATTTAATAGAAGAGGAAGATACCAAATACCGTGTGTGTGAGAATTTAATTATGGTTGTTTTTATGAAATCAAATTAACTTTTTGCCTTGTCTTATCATCAAATTTTCTCTTGCCTCCACCTCTATTGGGACATGTGGCCTAAATAACATCTTTAAAATCCATATACAATTACCACTCTGAAAGGTTTTGCACCCATTGTCAAAAGAAATCCCTTTCAAGTGTGTCCAATGGGAAATATTTTCTTCAGCTCAATAAATGTACAGGTGAAACTCAAAAAATTAGAATATCATGCAAAAGTTCATTTATTTCAGTAATGCAACTTAAAAGGTGAACCTAATAGACTCATCACATGCAAAGCAAGATAGTTCAAGCCGTAATGTGTCATAATTCAGATGATTATGGCTTACAGCTCATGAAAACCCCAAATCCACAATCTCAGAAAATTAGAATGTTGTGAAAAAGTTCAATATTCTAGGCTCAAAGTGTCCCACTCTAATCAGCTAATTAAGCCATAACACCTGCAAAGGGTTCCTGAGCCTTTAAATGGTCTCTCAGTCTGGTTCAGTATGAATCACAATCATGGGAAAGACTGCTGATCTGACAGTTGTGCAGAAAACTATCATTGACACCCTCCATAAGGTGGGAAAGCCTCAAAAGGTAATTGCAAATGAAGTTGGATGTTCCCAAAGTGCTGTATCAAAGCACATTAATAGAAAATTATGTGGAAGGGAAAAGCGTGGAAGAAAAAGGTGCCCAAGCAGCAGGTATGACCACAGCCTGGAGAGGATTATCAGGAAAAGGCCATTCAAAAGTGTTGGGGACTTTCACAAGGTGTGGACTGAGGCTGGAGTCAGTGCATCAAGGCCACCACACACAGATGGATCCTGGACATGGGGTTCAAATGGCGTATTCCTCTTGTCAAGCCGCTTCTGAAGAACAAACAACATCAGAAGTGTCTTACCTGGGCTAAAGAAAAACAGACCTGGTCCGTTGCTCAGTGGTCCAAAGTCCTCTTTTCTGATGAGAGCAACTTTTGCATCTCATTTGGAAACCAAGGACCCAGAGTCTGGAGGAAGAATGGAGAGGCACACACTGCAAGATGCTTGAAGTCCAGTGTGAAGTTTCCACAGTCTGTGTTGATTTGGGGAGCCATGTCATCTGCTGGTGTTGGTCCACTGTGCTTCATTAAGTCCAGGGTCAATGCAGCTGTCTACCAGGAGATTTTGGAACACTTCATGCTTCCTTCCGCAGACGAGCTTTATGGGGATGCTGACTTCATTTTCCAGCAGATCCTGGCACATGCCCACACTGCCAAAAGCACCAAAACCTGGTTCAATGACCATTGGATTACTGTGCTTGATTGGCCAGCAAACTCACCTGATCTGAACCCCATAGAGAATCTATGGGGCATTGCCAAGAGAAAGAAGAGAGACATGAGACCGAACAATGCAGAAGAGGTGAAGGCCACTATTGAAGCATCCTGGTCTTCCATAACACCTCAGCAGTGCCACAGGGTGATAGCTTCCATGCCATGCCGCATTGAGACAGTAATTGCTGCAAAAGGGGCCCAAACCAAGTCCTGAGTCCACATGCATGCTTATACTTTTCAGAAGTCCGATATTGTTCTATGTACAATCCTTGTTTTATTTATTGCATGTAATATTCTAATTTTCTGAGACTGTGGATTTGGGGTTTTCATGAGCTGTAAGCCATAATCACCACAATTATGACCCATCACGGCTTGAACTATCTTGCTTTGCATGTAATGAGTCTATCTCATATATTAATTTCACCTTTTAAGTTGCATTACTGAAATAAATGAACTTTTGCATGATATTCTAATTTTTTGAGTTTCACCTATGTGCATTAGAAGGCCAATTATCAAGTTCTCTTTTGCTGTATTAGTTTTTAGTGGGAAGGAATATAAGAATCACTTGCCTATTCAGTTGGCAGAGAGAATGCAGTAATCATTCCACCTCCTCCCCCACTCCTCATCTTAGCCATTATCTATTCACTGCAGGATGAAGGTCAATTCCTCATGTTTCCAACCAATGTGGTCCAGAGCTTTCTTCTGCCAATTGGGCTCACAATACTTGTTGATGTCATTGATCCATCTTGTTTTTGGTCTCTTTTATGGACACTTTTTTAGCAAGTGGGATCTATTCTATGACTGCCTTGGATCATCTGCTGTCAGTCCTTCTTGCTATGTGTCCAGCCCATTTCCATTTCAATTCTTTTACTCTCTTGACAATATCATATACATTCATTTGTTCTCTAATCCATGTGTGGGTCTTTCTATCTTGTCTTGTAATGCTGAGCTCTTTCCATTGCATCACTTCAATCTTTCCATTGCATCACTCATAGCTTTTGTGTCGATTGTGAGGTTAGTGTCCATGTTTCACTGGTATATGTTAAAGCAGGTGGCACACACTGATTGAATACTTTTCTCTTCAGGCATAGGGGGAGGTGGTTCTGGACAATTACACTTGAAAATTACACGTGAAGTACAGATAGTCCTAGACTTACAACCACAATTGAGCCCAAATTTCTGTTGTGAAGTGAGACATTTGTTAAGTGAATTTTACCCATTTTACAACTTTTCTTGCCACAGTTGTTAAGTGAATCACTGCAGTTGACAAAGTTAGTCAGTGAATCTGGCTTCCTCAATGACTTTGGTTGTCAGAAGGTCACAAAAGGGAATCACATGACCTTGGGACACAGCAACGGACATAAATATGAACCAGTTGCTAAGCATTTTGAAAATTTTGATTATATGACCATGGGGAGGATGCTAAGGTTGTAACTCTGAAAAATGGTCAAAGGTCACATTTTTCAGTGCCGTTGTAACTTTGAATGGTCACTAAATGAACTGTTGTAAGTCAAGGACTACCTGTAGTTTTTAAAAATAACATCATATAGATCCTTCAAAATATAGGCAAAACTTATAAAAGTGCAGATTTTCTTATTTGTTGTATAACTCTAGAATAAACGTTGGCCTTTGGATCAAAACAGTATCTTCCTCACATATATTTGACAGAAGCGCTGAAGGTTTCAAACAGTGAGGTGAATTGTATTTGAAATTGTAAGTTAGGTTTCAACTTATTACTAATAGAATTTGAAATAGAGTTTGCAGGGAAGGGTAAGATGAAGACAACCATCTGATTTCAGTATTTGTTAGGAGTAGAAGGCTGAGCACAGATGTGCTTTGTGCTGATTAATTAATACACATCTTTGCCAGAGGCCATCAGATCACTATAGGCCCTTGAATAATTAAGCTATTCACCTCTTTAATTTTACACAAGTGTATGTATTTACTGAATCCAATGATTTCCATCATGAGGGAATCATTATAAACCAGGCCAACATTAAAGTGTACTATCTCTTCTTGCCTTTGCTTCACCAATGAGCTATTGATTTGGCTTCTTATCATACGTATTTTGTGTAACGTTATAGGAATGGTGTGTAAATATAAGCTGTTCCCCACAAAGATAATGCTAACAAATCCACAAATGCATTAAATTGAAGATGCATATTAAATTGAAGACAAATTTTGTTATTGTAAAACTTAGACAACTTTAGAAAGGGTTCAGAAAGAAAATGAGTGAGAGGATTACAGTGCAAAATCCTTCATGCAAAACATTTTTTCTCAAAAGCTACTTTGGAAAAAAAACAGGAGGGTTTTATTTGTTTAGTTTTCAGTAACAAAAATGTTCACTTCACATTTTACAATTTTGTTTATATTTGCAAACTTAGAGACTGGATAGTTAAGACATTTAAAAAGAAGATTTGGAATTAACAGGCTGCTGATACAGGCATGCTATAAATGAAACAAACAACATGTTAAAAAGTTATATTTATATTGTTACTTACCAAGCACATCTAAATTATATTAAAATAATCAAAATATCTTTACAATCTCCAAGGCATGTCACAACTTTTGAGCACCCTACTGTTTAGAAATTGAAAGGTGAACAATTTGTTATGCCCTAAATTATTGCATGCAATATAATTGTTTATATTTATAATATACTGTAGTTGTTCTGCTACAGGGATACTGTAAGTTTTCAGACTTCTTTGCTAGGTACCAAAATGGCATGGGTGTTTTGTATCCTGGCTGGGACAAGGGCATCATTTACTGTTCCATTTTATACAGCAACATGTCTTGAATCTACTCTATGAGCAGAATCCGTGTGAAGCATGTTGTATTCTCTGCACCTCTGTAATTCCAGGGGATTGGCTGGTGGTCCTATTGTAGGTAAACCTTGGGTCTTCTTTATTTAAATCTTCAGAGCTTGGGTTGCCAAAATTTTGAACTCATGTTACCCTTCTTCAACATTTTTTTCTCCAAATCTTGGAAGTGTCTTGGACCTGTGAAGAGTCTTCAAACACTTCAAAGGTAGTCTTGCTTACTGAACATTCATTCGTTGACTATTGGAAGCTATTACAACACTGAAAAGGGGCACTTATGGCTGGCCCTCAAAGTCCCAGTCACCATATCACTCCCATGATTATGTGATTGCAATCTTGGTGCTTGGAAATTGTCTTCCATTTATGATGGTTGCAACATTTCACAGTCATCATTTGACCATCATGATACAAAATGAAGCATCATAAGCCATAATGGTCACTTTTGGGTATGCCCATGTGTTACCCATGACCATGTGTAACTATGTGAGCTGCATTGCTTCTCGGTAAAATTCAAGAAGATCATGATCTATAAAGTCTTTTATTGCATACAACCTGGTTACCTAGTGGACCACCATCTGTTTCTATCTGCCTGGTACATTCCAAGAAAGTGGGTATGTGCCAGGTCCCTACCATTAAATATTTTCATCATATAGGTCCAAAAAGTGCGCCTTCTCTGTTACTCTCCCCCCACAAACAGCAACCTCCCAGAGATACTGAGAGCATTTTCTCTCCTGAATTTTTGAAAATCACTTAAGATCTGACTTTCTCCTAAGAGTTACAGATGATGTGTTTGTGGTGTCCCAATTTGGTTTGATTTGTTCTGTTGTACAGTCCACCTGGATATGTTTTAACTGCTTTTATTGTTTTGTATCTATAAGTTGCCCTGACTCTATGGCTGCTATAAATATGTAAACCTCCACATTCTGGTAGAGAGAAGTTCCCTGTGGATGAGTTCCAGCATAAGCCTGAAAGCTCGGAAAACCAAATCTTTGGCCCGGTGACCAATCCAGATTGGATCCTGCGACATTATCCTGGGATATCTATATTTGCTTTCATTTGTAATATGTAAATACTTTAAACAAATTTGACTTGTGAAATCATAGTACTATAGACATGAAAACAAAACATGAAATCGACTCTGAATTTTATCCCCCCAAATATCTTCCAATGTATACCAAGTCTACTTCTTGTGAAACTGTTCACAAAGAAAGGAAGAAGTTATTGTTGGGCATTTTATTTTCTTAATAGCAATGTGGATGGTCACCACTTGTACTTTTATTAGTTAATATATTTTAATGGTTTCAGAGATACTGAAAGGCCTGTTGTGGACTGAATATATTCTTGGACCTTGTCTTACTTTAAAAGTAGCTCAGAACTGATTACAACTGTTCCCTTATTTGGCACATTGCCTGGAAGAGCTGGAAAATGTGAGCAAACTTTTCCAATAAATATTGAATGAAGGCCAAAAATTGATGCACAAATAGATGTGTCCTTGTTGATTCCCTGGGTTAAAAAAAACATGCACACCCATTTTGAATTTAGACAGAAAGGGAGAGATTAGAAGGTAATGAAGGTGATGCTCCTATTATACTGAGTAGCAGGAAAAAGAGTTCTTCTAGAGACCACTGATATACAATTGTAGTTCACAGAATGAGAATTAAACAGAGGAGAGGAGACAGTGAGAAACAAATAGGACTAGCTTATTTATTTTCTTACTTAAGCTTGTCCCCAGTGCTAATGGCAAAAAAATAAACACCTTACACTTCTGAGCTTCATCCTGATTTACTCAATGGGAAAGAATAGAAATGGTAAGAAATCTCACTTCTACTTATTGTTGTTCAGCTTTTACTCCAAGTTGCTGCTGGAGATGATTGGCAATCCCTGAGGACAGGAGTTTAAAAGGTTCCAGCGAGGGATTAATGGTGTGAAAATTGTAGTCTGAAACCTTACACTTCACTTACAGACTTTGGGTGATCATAGAAAATCTTTTATCTTCTGCTAAAGAAAGGATAGTGCTTGATTGCACAAGCCACAGCTGTAAATTAGTCCATGGAAAACCTAATGGCCATTCAAGCTTGCAGAAGGAAATGCTCACCTTTGCGGGCAAAGCCAGAAAATTGAATGAAGTAAAGGTAATTCATGAATGATTCTATGTTATTCTCTTGAATCCAATATCCCAAATGACCTGAAAGCTATTGTTCCTCTCCTACATTTTATACATATGAGATGAAACATTTGGCAGGTATATAAAAGCTGTGATAAACCGAAAGCGAACGTAAAAGGGTGCAGTTCCCTTTAATTATGCCTGCTACCCTGTTTTGGTAAAAAGCTGCCTGTTGGGATAGGAGTCAACAAGCATTCTGATTATTTGTGCTTGGACGGCTCTGTTTGTTTTGGGGATTAACAAAAGGTAGTGAGGATGGATGGAAACATAATTTGTTTGTGGGAATTTTGATTCAGAGTCTGAGCAGGGACTCTCCTATTTTAACGGAAAGAATTAATTGAAGTGAAAATGACAAGAAAAGCATCCATAGCAACTATCCCTTTTATTTGATGAGCAAGGTTTTTTTTTCAATTAATACAAGTAATTGAGGTAATTGGGGTAGCCCTTAAATTAAAAGTGATTGGGAGACTTCAATAAGCTCTGTCTGCTTTGCTGTTCTCCTCTGTATCTGCAACTTGCTCCAGAATTTCAGAATACTTATATTAAATGTTTGTTTCTATCTGATACCTCATATCCAGTTCCTGCTTTCTCCTCCTCCTCTTCAATTTAGCAAACTGACATCACCACAGAGATAGTTCTTCTCTAACAATGTGGACAGCCATTCATGTTCTTAACAGAAAGTTCCAGGATGAGACTTGAATGGGTAAGTAACTTCATTGCCAGTACCTTCTAGTTCTAATTGCAATAAAGATCGGCTTCTACTGGCTCTAGCCAGCTAGTACTGCCTGTATGTTAAACTCCTAAGCTTCTTATTCCTACCTTTTTGTTACAATAAACTGCTTGTGATCTACAGGTAGCCGTTCTTAATAATAGTTGACATAACCAATTAAAGTTACTTTTCTCAAAATTATACTTGCATTCCTCTTCTATGGCCGTGCATTTGCATTTTGGGCAACTGGCTCACATTTATAACTGGCTGCAATGTCCCGCAATTACATGATCATGAGTTGCATTCAGCACAATTACTTTAATGACCAGATGCTTCACTTAATGACCATGCATTTCACTTAAAGGGTGTGTGTGTGATGACTCAGGAGTTAAAGATGCTGAGCCTGTCAGCTGGAGAACTGGAAACCTGGGTTCAATACCTGAGCTCCACACAATGCACCCTATAATTTAATGGCTGAGATAGAACTTTTTAGACCCATATTGTAGATCAATGTCAGGAATCAAATGATTAGGCAAACCATGATGAGTTATCTGGGAAAGAATGCAAAGGGGAAGGCTGTTCTCAAAGTCTTGAAGCATGAAGAAATGAAGATAAATGAAGATGAGCTGAGAAAAAGAATGATTTTTTTAAAATTGACATTGAAGAAAGTCTTGTTTAAGAATCATTTTTTTAAGAGCATGTTACACAAGAGGCTTTCTTCTTCAGTTCTAAAGAAGCTTCTTGGATGAGAAGCAAAACATCTTCAAAGGAAAACCAGAAAGCTCAGTTGCCTCATGAAAAAGCACTTCAGAATAGGGGAAAGCAGAAGTGGTATTCAGTAGGTTCTGACCAGTTCTGGAGAACCAGTAGTGGAAATTTTGAGTAGTTCAGAGAACAGACAAACACCACCTCTGACTGGATATTTTACAGTATCCTTCCTCTGCCGCACCCACCAAGCCACACCCACAGAACCGGTAGTAAAATAAATTATATCCCACTATAACTTTCCCCAAACAATTGCAAGGGGCCAGGGAAGGGGTTTCTTAAGAAAGGATGATTCTACCTTAGTAGTATCTATCTAAAATCCCAAACAATTCAGCAAAGGCTCTGCTATAGTCAGGAAAGTTTTTTTTTTAAAGATACCCTTGAACTTGATTGTTCAAGTGGCAGAATTCAAAGAATCAATAATTAAATAATAAGCATAAACAATCAAAAACACGTCTGGGGAAATCCCAGAAAACATAGTTTTCTGAAGGGGGAAAAGAGAGTGTGCTAATCCAAGTGACATTACTGTATATTCAACTTCTCATAGTGTGAAGCAAGGGTAGTTAAAATATTCATGACCACTTTTCATGTCAAATGATGAACCCCTCTGAGTTCTAATTTGGTAAAAACATGCACTTTCTGCAATCATTCCAAGAGACTGGAAAAAGGAAGATGATCCTTGGTACATGTAGTTAGAGTTCTGGAGCTAATAATCATAAACTTTATCTATAGAGCTATCCTTCTTGACAAAAAAGGGGGGACATTGGTATGAGAGACAGAAGGGTGGCAAATGCCATAAATTATCATTCATACCTTTCTTCAGGCAAGGTAATCTATATTTAACATTATGTGACAGTAATTTGGGGATTGTACAATTGATGGGGATAAAAGTTTGGGTTTTTCCTTTTTTCAAAATACTTCAACATAGTCCATAAATTTGGCAGGCATTTGTTGTAAGAGTGAGTGATGCATGTTACACCTTAAGGAATCAAAGAGGATCTTATTCTGGTACAGATGACTATGAAAAATGTTCATTTCTCAAACTTGAAAAATAATGTGAATAAGAATGAGCAATCAAGATGGCACGCCAGGCTCAACAATAAAGCATAGATTTCCAGAACCTTAACACTTAAGTCACCTGTAGACTTGCAGATGATTCACAAGTATAACATGGCTAGACTAGAACTTTTATTGCAGTCAAAAATGAAGCTCCAATGTAAGATCTGTTTGCCAAAAAATATTTTTATATCTATGCTCTAAAGATCAATATCATGCACACATCAAAATGAATCAGGATTTTGACCGACATTGTACCTCTTTTGACCTTTCTCCTTTCAAATGTTTAAGCTTTGAGCTTTTTCCTCATAACACGTTCAGATTAATGGTGGTTTTAGGAGGTTGGCTGAGATGTTTTTACATAAAAACCTTTTCAAGCTTTGGAACTGCTGGCTGCTACTCCATCAGCTTCAGTCCTTCACACCACCCGAGAATGACTATTATCATGGTTTATCTTGTAGAATGCTAACTTTTTAAAACATGGTTCCAATTTGTAGCTTCGAAAAAGGTTTTCATAAGGCAATGCAAACTGTAATAAGGAGAAGTCTGGGGAATTGGGATGCTCCACAATGTAAGAGAATGAGCTCTTAAAATTCATCAGTCATTAAGGTATAGCTCAACTAGGATTGTACTAATGACTCTTTCAAAGGAACAGATGAACCCAGGAGAACAGAATTGTGGAGAATTGGTTTATTGCTTTGGAGTATTTGGCTCAAGGGAGCAATTTTGCCATCTCATGTTTGGTAGCAGTAGAATATTTTTGGAGACTTAAGCTCTTCTGTATCATTATCTTTGTAAATATGCCCTTTGATACTGCTCCAGTTTTTGGTTTTGTTTTGCTTTGCTTTTCCCTTTCTACACTATTAGTTCTCCTAGTGGTGTGTGGGGTTTTTGAATAAATATGTGCATATCCAAGTGTTAAGTTAATATTTACATGCAGTGGATTGCAGCTGATACATCATCACCCAGAAGCAGTCATGCTGAAAACCTAGCAGGTTAAATAAACAAATAATAAGCTAATGATTTTCCAATAACTTGGCTGCCCTACTTATGTTTTTGAGATGTTATTCTTTGCTCCTTGGCATAGGAAATGATGTGAAGCTTCACCTCTAGGAGGGCTGAGGGCATTTATTTACTGCTGCTCACTGATTGATTTGTATTTCAGCACATTTTAATTTCATGTTCCATTTCAGCTTGGCTTTACCACAACTGCATAAACCTCAGCCATAGATCAAAAGTGAGAGAATAAAATGTAGCCTGCATGAAGTCCAGCACTTCATTTATTCAGTGTAAGGATTTGTAGGTTTAGGCTAAACAGAAAAAGTTAGATGCCATTATTACTTCACAATATCATTCAGTATTACCACCATTTTGCCAATAAGTGTCAGGAGATACCATGGAATGTGATCAAGAAAAGACAGATGTTACTCAGTCCATGGTTTCCAATGAAAGCCTTTGGGCAAGGCAAAGATGGTTATTCTGATGGGGGGAGGAGGAGGAGGGGGCGGCAGCTTGGCTTCAGGTGAATGGCTGGCTATCGTTTATTAATAATAGCCATGCTGAAAGTCCCCAATACACGAAACACAACGTTGCCAGCTAATCAAGACAAAAAGATGCTACAAAACAGACAAATTACAAACACCAATCAAGCAGAACACAGCCAACTCCAAGGCCAATAAACACAGTCCAAGATTCCCAACCAATCAGGATGAAGGAAAAAAAACATTCAAACAAAGCATGAGGCTAGCACCAAATTTAAAACAGAAATGGCTGCGAAAGCCTGACACACACACAACAAAGATGAACCCAATACACGAGCCTGATGATGGCAGATGAGATTCTGCCGAAACATCGCTACAACTTTAAAAGCACAACTATAAAGATGTGGGAAAATACCTGAACAAAGCTGAATACCATACATATAAATACCTGTGAAAACATTAGAAAATACATATACATATATACATATACATACGTGTACGTGTATGTGTACGTGTACATGTATATGTACGTGTATGTGTATGTGTATATGTGTATATATGTATGTATAATTAATGGAGACATTGTGAGTCCAGGTGGCTTACAAAAATAAAACCCAATATAAAAGTACATCATTGTATTCAATTGTTTTTGTATAGTATATAGTTGGTCTGGAGTTATAAAGTGATAAAAATGTTTAAAAAGTAAAAAAAAATGATGTAACCATATATATAACAATTTGATAATAGTTGTTCATTTATTTACCATATTTGTATATTTGTCTGTCTCTGACTTTTTGTGGGTTTTTATCTATCTATCTATCTATCTATCTATCTATCTATCTATCTATCTATCTATCTAGCTATCTAGCTATCTAGCTATCTAGCTATCTATGTATTTATATCTACATCTTCTGTATGTCTATATATCTACTGCATATTTATATCTGTATCATCTATCTATATCTAGACGTATGTATCTCCCTATTTTCCTGTCTCCATGTCTCTGTCTTTGCATTTATCTCTATCATATTTATATAATCTATCTATATAATCTATATCTAACTTCATCTACATTTATATCAAGATATTACATGGTAAGAAAAAGATACAATGGAACAATTGTATTTAAACTAGAACAAAGTTCACATTCACAGTATTCTAAATAAAATTGCTTCAGGGGAGTGAAGATAGAACAATGGAGAAATCAAAACAAATTGATATCTTTTCAGAAACAAAAGCAAAAGAACTTAGAACTCCAGATAAAGATTAATATGAAATTGGAGAGAGCATTCTTATTAACAAAGAACAGGTGTCTATTACAGAAACAGCTCCAAATTAATCCAGTTTGTCTAAAGAAATGCTGTCTTGAGATTCTGTGCTTACTAAAGGGAAGGCAAAGAGAAAACTATAGCCTCATCTACTTTTATGTACAAATGTTTGGACTGACAGCTATTTCTTAAACATTGTTGGTGAGATAATACCTCTGCCATACCATAAAAAGCCAGCCAATGATTTATTGCACCTGCAACAATTTTGTCTTAATGATATGGTTTCAGCTGTTGAAGTTCTGAAAAAAGTTGGTAGATAAGAAGGAAATCATGTAGTAAACACATTGATTGTTGATTGATTATGTGCTCTCAAGTCAGTGACAACTCTTAGTGATCCCATAAATAGATTTTCTCCATAAAGATCTGTCTCCAATAGAACACTCAACACCATTGTAACTGAATCTACTATTGAATAAATGGATGCATTCTATTCTTCTTTCTTCTTTCTGAAATGCTTATTCTTAACAGGCTTGTCTTTGTGTTTCCTAGACTAGTGGTTGCCAACTGATGGGCCACGGACCACTGGTGGTCCACGAGAAAATTTTGGTGGTCCGCAGAGAAATGTCACACCCAAAGCACCTCCCAAAGCAATTAATCCAGGCTGCGTGGGAACACAAGGCTGTGCCACCCACATGGCCTGCAGGAGCACAAGGCTTGCGTTGCTTGCATTACGAATGACATGAGGTAGTAAGGAGAGGGGGGAAAGGCAGAGGGGGGAAACTTGCCCCATTTACCCCACATGCCTCACCTGGCCACTGGGCTGCTTATTTCTGATTCTTTCTTCTTCTGCATTTGGCTGCATGCAAAGAAAACAACAAAAGTCTTTCTTTCTCTCCCCCAAACTCTGCCAGAAATGAGTCTTTGGGACCCTGAAAGGCATCCTGTTGAAAGACTCATTTCTGATGGAGTTTGGGGGAGAGAAAGATTTCTGCTGCTTCTGCTGCTTTCCTTGCATAAAGCCAAAAGTCTCTCTCTCTCTCCCCTCCTGAGAACAGAGCTGGAGATGGTATCCTGCGATCCCAAATAAAGAATGATCGATTGGTAGGAAAACAGGGTGGGGAATTTTCCTGCAGACTTTTTTGGGGAAAACAGAAGCATCAGAGAACCTGGGAAAATCCCCCCAAAAGTCTGCGGGAAAATCCCCCACCTCATTTTCCTACCAATCAATAATTCTCTATTTGGGATTGCAGGATACCATCTCTCTCTCTCTCTCCCTGAAAACAGAGCTGAAAAGCAGGTTAGTGAAGAAATGTGGCTGCGTTGGAGGGGGTGTGTAAGGGACCTCTGTGTGTGTGTGTGTGTGTGTGTGTGTGAGAGAGAGAGAGAGAGAGAGAGAGAGAGAGAGAGGGAGAGAGAGAGGGAGGGAGGGAGGGAGAACATTATTGCCAACCCTCTGAGGTTAGATCAGATCTCTCTCTCTCCATCTCTCCACACACACACACCCCACCCTGCCAGCAGCAGTGGTGGAACTTCAGTGCTTGGCCTGTGGGGAACCAGGTGAGGTGTGTCGCTCACTCTTTTTGGCCATGAAAAAAGTGGCCCGGGGCTCAGGTTAAGGCATGTGGGGAAAAAAGTAGGACACCCCTCAAAAAGCTGGCCTAGCCGGGTTTTTTGGGGGGGTCAAAATAAAATAAGGCCCTGCCTTACTTTCTAAGAAACACAGTACAAGGTAAGACCAACAGGGAAATTAGCCCCAGATTGGCTTGCTGACATTGGTGGGAAAGTTGGCCCATATTCCAGAGCTGCAATAATCACAAGACTGCCCCTTTGGTCAACCCAGAGCAGCTCATCCATGGCAGGCCAGTGCACAGACCAGTCCTGGGACTACTGCAGGTCTGGAATACGGGACCGACTTTCCCACCAATGGCAGCAAGCCACCGTCAGTCAAAATTCATATTAGTGGTCCACTGGATTTAAAATTATGAGTTTGGTGGTCCCTGGGGTCCAAAAGGTTGGCAACCCCATCCTAGACTATATTCAAGTATAGGGTTGAGTTCTGTTTTTCTCAATTGTTCTATTCAATTTTCTTCTTCTTCTTCCTCCTCCTCCTCCTCTTCTTCCTCCTCTTGCTCTTCCTCTTTGTGTGTAAAATCATGTCTTTGTATTTGCATAAATAAATTTTCAAATTTAAAAACCATCAAACTGAAATGTAGTTACTTTCCTCATGGGAAAACAGAGAAAGCAGATCCTTAAAGTGGAACAACAACATCCCAAAGTTGTCTTTGGCCACTATGACATGCTATGTATCATTGTCTGTGAAGTCCTTATGATTCTTATTTGCCCTACCTGTCAAAGTTATCAGCAGAAACCTGAATAGAAATTAGTGGTCTCATTCTATTTCATAAGACACCTGCTGTAGAAGATAAGCCTTCCTAATGGGAGCTGCTTCATTTGTTACCAGCAGGGTCAGATGAATTTATTGTAGCTTAAACTATTTGGGTAGAAAAGAAAGTAGGTGTTTTGCATACCAAAAGTGCCCTGCTGCTTGCTGAGTAGAATGGCCTTCCTGACTAACTTAGATAAACTGTTAGCAAGCCGGAAATTCACTGGGCTTCTTTCCCACTTTTATTGCTAAAGCCAAGCAGCAGATTATAGAGCTGTTCTCAAGAAATAAAACTAATTTGCTTCCTTCTTATATAATTACCAAAAACCTTTGAAGGCTTTCCCGTTTGTGGGAAGTAAATAAGATGATTTTTGAAAAGAATTCCTATCTTAATCATCTTTGACTGAAGTTTGGATCTCATGAAGTTAAATTTTAGAATTTATCCTGTCACCCAGAACTATTTTTCTGCCAGCTTTTGGAAGTGTTTGTTTGTTTGTTTTTAGCAAAAGAGAATATCATGGAAAATCGTTTGCTTCTCTACCTCTGTAAACTAGGTGAATGGCCAACTAAATGGCGAGTTCAGTTTGATTTAAGTGTAAAGTGATGTGCATTGGGGCAAAGTGCACTAACTTCACATGTACACTAATGGGATCTGAGCGGTTTGAAATTAACTGGGGGTGGGAGGGAGATGCTTGGGTCATAGTGGACAATGAAGATGTAAGCTTAGTGTGCAGCTCCTGTGAAAAAGCCAAATGCCATGCTGGAGATCATTAGGAAATAGACTGAAAATAAAATGGGTAACATCCTAGTGTGTTTATGGTTTATATATGCCTCTTGAATTTTGCCTATAGCTGTATGCCATACCTGAAAAGATTGTTTACTAGAGTTGGAAAATGGTCAGAAGATAGCAAGCTTTTCTGTTTGTGGTTCTGTTGTTTGGAAAAGGTAAATAAAAGGGCTGTAATCAACACAGAAAATCATAGATAGAATGGAGAGAAAGTCTTTCTCAAAACACTAACAGAAGAGTCATCCCAAAAAGCTTACCTGCAAACTATTTATAGACACAAACATACACACACTTTAAGAATATTCATTTTTTGTTTCATGGAGGATAGTATAATATTCTAAAACCTAAATGAATGTGGTCTACTTTGGCCAAGTCCACCTTTTTTGGAAAATGGCCCAGTTGCCACAACAAAAAACATTCTTAACCATCAATGCCACTTGACTATTCAGGAAACTACCCTACAGGCAGCTATCATCAACAATATTTAATAATTGCACAACTGGTTGAAGAAGTGCCAGCAAAAACAAATATTTAAAAACAATTTTACAAAGTAAGAAGTATTGCTCATCAGGTTATTCATTTATCTTTAAGTATAGTTTTGTGAGTTTTCCTACAGTTTTAATTGAAAATTAGAACATATGCTACAATCAATCTTCTTGCCAATCAATGAAGGCCCACAGATAATTGTGACTTTGTGTTATTATTGATTCCATGTAATTTCCTCCCCCTCCCCATTTCTCATGTCATAATTCTTCCCCCCACCCTGAAGAAAAGATCTTTAAATAAGAGAGATCTGGGCTGTCATTCTAATTCTTATTTCACATATATAGGAGCTGTGGTGGCACAGTGGTTACAATGCAAGCTACTTCTGCTGACTGCAGTTCAGCAGTTCAATTCTCACTGGCTCAAGGCTACTCAGCCTTCCATCCTTCCAAGGTGAGTAAAATGAGGACCCAGATACACTGACTCTATAAACTACTTAGAGAGGGTTATAAAACACTGTGAAGCGGTATATAAGTCTAAGTGCTACTGCAATATATGGCGTGATATACTACAATAATTGGAGCTCTATACAGTGGGGGCCCCATCTCAGCCCACTAAGTAGACCAAAACATACAAATGAATACAAGAAGGCTAAAAATTCTTTAATTGGGATTAGCTATAATAACATTGCTAGTCTGATTGTGCTGAACCTTCTCCTCCTTATAGTGCTTTGAATTAGGGATATGTCTTCCTGAGATGCTTCTGAACATCATCTGAACATTCTGGACTTTAAAAAAATACTTTATTTAAAAAACTGCATATCTCTGTCAAACCAATTTTTCTTACTCTCAAAATCATAGTAGCATATTATTATTTTGATTCAAATATTTTTGGCAACTGAAAGAATCACTCAGCTTAAAATAAAGATGAATAAAATATTTTTTATTTTCATTTCGATTTTTTCATAAAAGATAATATTAATAAACTATTATCATTTTGTTAGCTGATAATATACTATCTAAATGCAAAGGATATGAAGATCTCTTACAGAGATGAATTTGATGCTCCATTATGCTGTGAGCACCATGAGTTTATATTATCAGATCTCCATGGGCTAGGCATTAGATCTGGTTTAAAACAGATCCCAGTTGAATTTTTATATTGCTGTACTATACAAGATCATCTGGTGTAGATTAGATGGAACAAGTGATGCTAAAAGATGCGATGTTAAACCCAGCCTTCCCTCTCTTTAGCTTCACATAGAAGTTGTATAGGAATCTCTCAATCTTCTTCTAAAAGCTCCCCTAGAGCAGAGTTTCCCACCATAGTATCCTTCAGATAAACTGAACTTCAGATTCATATATCCCAGTCAGTAAGATCAACTTTAAAGGGCATTTATTTGGGGAAGAAACTTCTATGATGCTTTCCTCAGTAGCTATAGTCCTAAGCCAAACACTGTGAAATGGCAGTGAATTCACCACTGTAAATTCTTCGAGAATTATTTTCCACAAGAAATTGAAGAGAAGTGAATGTTTCTGAACTTTTCTTTCCCCAAATAAAGATTTAAATGTGCACAAGAAAGGATTTTGATAATTGCCAAAGCCTGCAAGCTCAGAGAACATGAAGCATATTATATAAATACATCAAACCTTGAATAGTAACCCAATAAATGAAATTTAATTTCTGAAAATGTAACAGGCTTAAAGTGGGTGTTCCAGATTTTGATTGCCCCCTGTAGGCAGAAGATATATGTTCTTAATAAAGTTGTATGGATTTCTATTTAGTATGTTATCTCTAAGGATCCTTTAAAAAAGTCTGTAAAATTGGATTATTGTTGTCTCTATTTTACTGGAGGGATAGATAGCATCTAGTACAAGCAAGCTATTGGAATTGTGTATTCTAATACATGGCTTTATGACCAAATGCAAATGTGAGGTGATGAGATGACCACATTGTATGCCTTCTACCTGGCTAATTTTGTTTCCAGAGTTTAGCTAAACAGACTTCAGGCTTGGACTGGAGACCACTAAAGTCTTAGTGCCTCATTGTTTACATTTGTTAATACAATATAGATCAGACTTCAGAAGTAAGCAAGACAGCAATGTTTCTCAACCTTGACAACTTTAAGGTGTCAACTTCCAGAATTCAACTTCCAGAATTCATTAGACAACCATAGGAGTTGAAGTCCACACATCTTAAAGTTGCCAAGGTTGAAAAACACTGCAATTGTAGAAGGACTGGCAAAACTTGGGGGGTGGAATTAAAAGAGGGATCAGACTAGAATCCCCATGGAGTCACAAACAAAGTCCAACCTCCATTGAATTCTGTTGAGCTTATTTAACTCCAAGTAAGATGCTAGCAATTAGTTGAGAATATTTCTGGGCATAGGTCAGAGCAGTGATTTAATCAGTTTAATTGGACCTTCATGTGGCAATCTGATCTTTTTGTGCTTGACAAATAAAAGTATGAAGAGATAACTGATCCTGATCTAAAACTCCAGGATTAATCCAATTCACCCTTGTGTCTTGCTGGATTCAGAAGAAAACTGATTTTGGTTCTCTTATAGATCATAGAAAAAGTGCAAGTATTAACTGCTATGTCCTAGGTACATAGCAGTTAATACTTGCATTTTTTTCTAATGATTTTTTAAAAAAATTAAAGCCATTTTATAGAATAAAAACATTTAAAGAAAAAAGAAAATAAAAGTAAAAGAGGCGAGAAAAGAATAAAGAAATATAGAGTGGGAAAAAAAGAACCAGAAAAAAAGACAAAATATAATGAAATTGCTTCTGATTGTCTTTACCGCAGTTATAAATGCATTTAAATTTCTTTCTCTTCTCTCTAAGATTATATCTTAATTTCCTTTTGCCCATAAGGTACACTTTCTAATTGGCAGACTCATAAATCACAAGTACATAATTACTGTCCTTTCTCTAATTAAACAAGTTAGTTCTGCCATCTCTGCTAATTCTGTCGTCTTTACCATTGTAGATATTTCCAAGTCTTTTCATCTTTATCCGTATAAAAATCTTGCTGCCAAAAATCTTGCTTGAGTTACCATGTAGGAAAACATTGGTCCATAAATATTTCTTTTTCAACAATGTTATTAAAGATTATATTAAATAGATTAAACAGACACAAAACCTAATACAAACTATGCATTTTACATTTATTTACAGTATTCACTATTGAACTCTTCTTTTGTCAACATGTTTGGGGCATATTGTCTAAAGCAGTTTTGTTATATATAATCATGTGAAGAATGCTAGTGATCTCAATTTGGTCATTATGGGTAACAGATGGTCCACTAGCCATTTGAACATAATCTATGAGGTCGGGTTTTTTCCATCAGGCCTACAGACAGTTTACTCAGTATTTTTTCTTATTATTGCTACTCTCTGCAGTCCATTATAACTCCTCCATCTGAAACAAATCAAGGCAACTTATTTCTGAGAATGAAACAAATGGATTGAAAAGCTTATAAGATATGAGATAATAAAAAAACCTCAGCAATTGTAGAATCACAAAACTAATTGATGTAACAAAACTCAAGACACAATCATTATTCTCAATGCTATTTATGCTCATGCATGGATGGTGATATTGTATATCCCAAAATATTCAAAATAATGAACTCAGCTATATATTTTATAGGTGATTATACCATAAGGGGTTCTATGAACTAGTCTCAGCAATATTAGATTTTTACTGGATATTTAAAGTGGTTACACTTGAAAAGTCCAATGTATGTTATCCAGGATACTGGGGAGGTTATAGAAAGTTATAAAGGTTTCCACACTACATGTACTGATGTACTTGATTAGATATCTGATTTATTCAATTAGATTGCTGAAAAGGAGAAAAAAGTTAACTTTTCCTTTTGTTGTTTATAGATCAAAGATTAACGATTTACTCCCACCTCCAATAGTGACTGGAATATTCATGAAATGAATCTTCATAAAGATTAATTTTATAGAACAAACTTGTGTATTACTATTGTCAAAACTTGCTATTTCTTTTGAACCCCTTCAATTTGTATTAAAATTATTATTACACTATTTGTATTAATGTATAGATTATTCTCAATTTTTTAAAAAAATAGATCCATTTTTTATTTAGAAGTTGGTTTCACATACATACATTTGTGTATGTCCATCACACCATTTCCTTTTGAGATGGGGAACATTATACAAACTGCAGGGAAATAGTAAACAGTGCAAAAAGAAACAGGAAACAGGAGGATAGAGAATAGAGAACAATATCTGACTAAATCTACTTTCCATCAACATCATTCACTATATACCTCTGACTGGATCTGCATTCACATTAGTTCATACATTCAACCACATGAGTTCAACCACATTAGCAACAATTCTATTTTGACAAAAAGAAAAACAAATAAGACAAACCTGAACACCCAACTTTGAGGGACTTTGGAGATGGAAAAATTAAAGGAATCCCATACAATCTGAGAGCTGCAGGTTTTCCTAGTAGAATAAGCGGTATTAAACCTGCCTGGAATAAAGAACCCATAACTTATACCAATGGCACTGTTACTACAAAGGATTGAAATGAGATTGGACATTTGTAAAAGGATGAAAACAAGATACATCTGCAAACAGTATAATAGGACTGTGTGTCAGTTTCTCTGGCTTAAAGCATTTGTTGTGCTTTGAAACATTGGACCAGTGTTTCCCAACTTTGGCAGCTCGAAGATGTGTGAATTTCAACTCCCAGAATTCTGCAGCCAGAAAGCTGGATCCACATCTCTTCAAGTTGTTAAGGTTGAGAAACATTTATCTGACTGTATTCTTAGATTTATATACAAGTCTGAAGATTTAAATACAAGTCTGAAGCAATAAACCTTCGGGTATTGCCAATGTCTATATGGGAGAACAAACTTTTCTTTGTTAAATTAAATGGCAAACAAGATCAATTCCTATTATGGAATATTTTTTTTCTTTCTTCACCTGGGTCTTTTTTGTATATAGATATATATAAATTGATGGTAGGATTTTCCCTAACTCCAGTTTTGGCTGCATTTCTAATTGCCTGCTGTGTTTATTTGACTGGTAATAACTCAAAAGCTCTTTGTAGGAAATACTTCCTTTTTGATTCACAAGCAAAGGCTATCCAACTTGGGAACCGTTAAACATCATTTTTAAGAAATCCAATTTCTCCATTGTATCTTGAATCCTACTGAATGCTTCAATTAAGTGTCAGTGTTTTTAGGAGCTAGCTGAGCCTATTATTCTCAGTTACAGGAACACAACTCTTAAGTATGTGAAATGATATATTTGAGAGTTGGAAGCACATCCGAAATGATGCTCCAGTTCAGCAAACTTTGATGGAAGCTACCTTTAAAATTAACATTTAGATTGAAGCAGGGATTTCTTTGAAAGTTATTTATTTGTTTATTTGTTTGTTTGTTTATTTCATATGTTGCATATCTCACAATTGAATGACTCTGGGTGGCTTACTTTACACAACAAGCATGTAAAAATATTTAAAACATTAAAAAGACAGAAATTGGGTAAACTAGGAACCAGTACATGAGTTGGAAGGAGCTGGAATTATCTTCTGAGTCCACTAACCATCTCTAGCTTGGAATGCCTCCATCAGCACCACAATACAATTAGTTGTACTGTTTATTAGGTTTTAAGGCCTTTAGAAGAGTAAGAAGGTAGGTGCAAATCTCACCTCCAGTGGCACAATGTTCCAGGAGATGGTAGTCAAGGCAGAAATGGCTCTTCTCCTGGACCCCACCAGCCAAAGTTCCTTGACTGTCCACATTATGCCAACTTGACCAGAACAAGTGGGGTGGGCTGATCCCATTAGGGGAGATGGTTTCACAGGTAGACAATCCCATGACATAAAGAGCTTTTAAAGTGGCAACCAATACTTTGAACTGGACTTGGAAGCAAACTAGCAACCAGTGCAGCTTGCACAACAGCAGTGTTACATGGCCATCCCATCCTTCTAAGACTATCCATGCAGATGCATTCTGTGCCACTTGTAGTTTGTGCATACCCTTCAAGGATAGTCTCACGTAGAGAAAACTGCAGTAGTCCAAATGTGTGATAACCAGGTCATGAATGATTGAGCACAGGGTCTCATGATCCAGGAAATGGTGCAGTTGGCGCACAACATGAAGTTGCACAAAGGCACCCCTAGCCATGACTGGTTCTGAGGATTTATTGTCCAGGGGCTGGGCATGAACTCAGGGGCTGAGTTCATGCCCTGAGCACACCACCAGTATCGAACATGGATGTCTTCACATCTGTGGCTTTAGAGCAGATGTTTAATCTGGGACCTGTAATAATTCCTAGATTAATAATGATTTGGGACACTTTTCTCAAACTCAGTTCCTTTAAGATGTAAATCCTTCAACTCCTAAAATCACCTCAGTCAGAAGTCGAAGTGCACACATCTTAAAGGGGCTGAGGTTGAAAAGCATTAGTTTAAGACAGCAGTTGCCAACCAGTGGGCTGTGAGAAAATTTTGGTGGGCCGCAGAGAAATCTCACCCCCAGAGCACCCCGCCCCCCAAAAAAAACAATTAATCCAGGCTGTGTAGAAACAGAAGGCTTCTCAGCCCACATGGCCCATGGGAACCCTCCCTGCCCACTCACTCCTTACCCGGTAAACTTGTCTGCTAAGTTGCTATTTTTCCTTTTTCCAACCATCATCTGTTCTGCTGTGCTGGGAGATTTAGATTAGCTGGAAATAGGAAGCAGGAAATGGTTGGATTTCTTGCTTTCTAACTAAGTACAGCTGAACCTCCCTTAGGACTGAAGGTTTGCTTGCAAGCAAATTCAGTGCAGACTCACGGCAAGCAAATTTGAGAGATTGAGCTAGCCGATGGCAGATAGATAGATCACTGAATGATATTGTGAGCAACTCAATCTGCCTGCTTTGCCTGATTTTGGATAAAAGTTACCTTTTTTAAAATAAAAAATTCAATATTTACATACATGGTGTGTTGTGAGTTAATTTTGTGAGTTTGCTTGCAAGCAAATTTTATGTGACAGACTGAGCTAGCCAATGGCAGATAGATAGATCTCTGAATGAATCTGTGATTCTGTGAGCAACTCAATCTGCCTGCCTTGCCTGATTTTGGGTAAATGTTGCTCTTTTTTTTATAAAAAATTCAATATTTATAGAAATATTTATAATATTTACATACAAGCCATGCCCAGCCAGTCACATGACCACCAAGTCACACCCACAAATTAGGCTATGTCCACAGAACCAGTTAGTGGTCCCTGGGATCTAAAATTATGAGTTTGGTGGTCCCTGAGGTCCAAAAGTTGGCGACCCCTGGTTTAGGAGAGAGTTATGTCAACAATTGCCTTCTTTTATCAAAAAGACCCATCAAGGGAGTTAAAAAGAAAATAAGGACTGTTGTATCTGGATATACTTTGGGGAATTGGTTTTAGAACAGAAATGGTTCAGTTGCTGGGATTCTAAACCATCCCTTTCTTTTCAATAAACTTTATTAAAAGGGCTGTGAGAATTGTGTTTAGAAAAGAATCACTTTCAGTTTTAGGCAGATAAGAATCACTTTCAGTTTCCAGCTGAGTGAAATGGCTAGCCAAATCCAATGTATCAATTCATAGTACTGCATCAGTGTTTCAGTTCATTGTTTTGGGATGAAGGAACTCAAATTCAGAAATTACGGAACAATCTGAAGTTAAATTATTATAACAGCCCATGTGCAGAAAACAATGGAAAGCCCAGCTGTGCCTCTTTTCTATCATTCTGGTAAAGAGATTTGTTTAATATCTTTGTATGATAACCTTCCATATTGATTTCAGTTTTCTGAAATATGTAAAGAAAAATACAGTAATAACAGATGTTTTACTATCAGTCATACTTTATTTATTTATTTTATATATTTTTATTTGTCAATTGCTTACAAGATAATAGGTATAAGTAAAAACATAGTTATGAACACATAGATACATAGATACATATAAGAAAAATAAAATATATATATAAAAGAAACAATAGGACAGGGATGGTAGGCACGTTGGTGCGCTTATGCACACCCCCTACAGACCTCTTAGAAAAGGGGTGAGGTCAATAGTAGACAGTCTAAGGTTAAAGTTTTGGGGGTTTGGGGAAGAAACCACAGAGTCAGGTAGAGTATTCCAGACATTGACCACTCTGTTGCTGAAGTCGTATTTCCTGCAATCGAGTTTGGTGCGATTTTCCTTGAGTTTGTATCTATTGTGTGTTCTTGTATTGTTATGGTTGAAGCTGAAGTATTCATTGACAGGTAGGACATTGCAATGTATCATTTTATATATTATACTTAGATTGAACCGAAGGCAGCATAGTTCTAGGTTTTCTAGGTCTAGAATTTCGAGTCTGGTGGCATAAGGTATTCTGCAACGAGAAGAGAAGTGGAGAACTTTTCTTGTGAAATATTTCTGGACTTTCTCAACTGTTTTAATATCAGATATGTAATATGGGTTCCAGACTGATGAGCTGTATTTGAGTATTGGTCTAGCAAATGTTTTGTATGCTCTAGTTATTAGTGTAATATTACCGGAGAAAAAGCTATGTAAGATTAGGTTAACAACTCTTAATGCCTTTTTGGCTATGTAGTTACAGTGGGCTCTAGCACTAAGGTCATTTGAGATGAATACTCCAAGATCCTTGGCAGAGTTTGGATCATCAACAAGGTCTTGACTATTCAGCCTGTATTTATTTATTTTTGCCAATATGTAAGACAGAGCATTTATTTGTTGAGATTTGAAGTTGCCATTTGTTTGACCATTCTGATACATAGTCAAGGTCTTTTTGAAGGGTAGCAGTATTATCTGTGGTGTTAAATAGCTTTACATCATCAGCAAAGAGAACACAGTTGCTCTTGATATGATCACAGAGGTCATTTGTGCCTTTGGGGGACACCACTGTTGACAGGTACAGAATTTGATAGGATGCTCCCAATTTTGACCATTTGTTGACTGTTTGACAGGAATGCTTCTATCCAGTAATGCAAGTGTCCAGAGATACCATAAGATTTTAGTTTTAGGAGTAGTTTGTCTTTACAGAAGTCTATATAGATTGCATCTATTGCTTTGCCCTGATTGAGTTGTGTAGTCCATATGTTTTTGCAGTGTAAGAGCTGCAGATTACATGATAGTTTTTTCCTAAAACTATATACATACACTTATAGTCACAAGGGAAAATAAAACAGTATTATAGAGCCTATTGACTGGTTCAGACCTCATAACCACACAGTAGGTGGTTCAGAGAAATAAGATAATGATACAAAAGGCTGGGTTGCTTTGGGTACAGAGAAGAATTTAGTGTGTATAATAATGGGGGAAAAACTAAGATCTTAATCTGTTCATTGGTTATCCTGATATAGGGTCTCCTGCTTGAGGGGGTTTGACTAGAAGATCTCCAGAGTCCCTTCCAATTATATTATTCTATTATATCCTGAGAGAACTAACCAATTGTTGGAAGGGGGAGAGGAAAGAGAAGACAGTTGCTCATTTAGTTTCAGGATATAGGACTTTCGCTCCATATATTTGGGAGCTGCCTTGAGCTAGTTGAAAGACAGGAAGATATATAGATGTTTTAAACAAACAAATACATTTCCAACTCTCACATTTTTGTTCAGTCAGTCAGTCACTCATCTATTTTATGTACCACTCCATTCCCCAAAAGTCCAAGCATAAGAAACAATATAAGAATATTTCGTTTCACTGCATTTTCTCTCTGGTTGGAAGGTGAATACACTGTTCCCTGCTCACTTAATAGCAAAGTTCAGCAGACATAACTCACAGGATCTGTTCTATCTAGGAGTGTGTGTGTTTGTATGTGCGTGCTAAAATGACTGTTTATTCATCCTTGCTCCTATCCAATTCTTCATAGATATCAGACGTGTTTTATAATCATTTCTGAATATACGTATCTTTGCCAGCTCAGTAGCCCAGAACAGATGTTGATTGTTACTCAAATACCAGAAAATCTTGCAGTCTTTGCTTCTATCTGTCAAAATCATTCCCAACCAGAAATGACATGAATTCTTTGGGGAATCCACAGATATCAAAAAATATAGGCACATCCATTACCTTTGCTCTGTTTCAGAGAAATGCAGGATGAGCTATTACCACTTGCATGCCTTCAAGGGCAATGGATTCCTACAATTTCATTCAATAGCACTCCCAATTTGTTTTGTGCCTACTTGAGTCAGTTTGCAATATTCGATCTGTCTTTTCCTAGGCTCCAACTTTGCATGGTGTCCTTTGAGGTTATCACTTTTCATCTAAGCAAGTGCATTCCAATATGTAGAATTGTATATTAGGTTCTTCTAACACAATGGAAATCAAAGGCTTTGAAATGGAGTTCTGTGGCCAGGAGAGAAAGCAATGAAATATGCCTTCAGAGAAATGCTTTTCAGAGTGTATCCCCCATGTCCAGCTGACAATGGCAGGAGGTTGCCTTATTAACTACTTTTAAGGGTTAAAAATGTCATTCTTTTTTTCTCATCCATATCCTAATTTGGTCTCAACTCATATGCATATTTAGATGAACTAGCTGTTAAGTAATGTTTTCTCTCACCTCCCATCACAATTTTTGCTATGGCATAATTGACAATAATTGCACTGATGATGATGCTGGTGATGATGCAATCAAGGCCTGGCCACTTTAAGTAAGTGTTAAGTAAATAAGTAAGTGAGCCACTTTGGTCTAGTGCAGGGCTGTCAAACTCATGGATGTGTCACACGTTGGCCCCAGCCACGCCCAGTTTAGCAAAGGGGAAAAAGTCACGATACACCATGTGGCAACCCTGTGATGGTGAGAGTTTGACACCCCCAGTCTATTGGATTAAGGCAACAGGAAAGAAAGCAGGAGACTGAGTTCTACTCCTGACTTAGTAATGAATGCCAACTAGGTGACCATGAACTAGTCACTTTCTCTCAACCTAAGACACCTCACAGGGCTGTTGTTGTGAGGAAAATAGCAGGAAGGTGTATAAAATGTTTGCCACCTTGAAATATTTATAAAAGTAATGAAGGTATGTAGATACTCTGTGTGTGTGTGTGTGTGTGTGTGTGTGTATTTTATACAGTATATGTGTGTGTGTGTATGTGTGTGTGTGTAAAGGTTTCCCCTATCCAGTTGGGTCAGATTTTAGGGGGCAGTGCTCATCTGTATTTCTTAACTGAGTCCAAAGACATTTCTCTATTCATGTGACTAGCATGACTATATGCCAAAGGTCCACAGAATGCTGCTACCTTCCCACCAAAGTGATACCTATTTATCTACTTACATTTGCATACTTTCTAACTGCTAGAGAGGCAGGAAGTGGGACAAGTAACAGGAGCTCACTCTGTCGCACATTGCTTAGGTCTCAAACTCTGGTTGTCAGTTTTCCAGTGGACAAGCTCAATGTACACTCAACACACACACACACACAAATAAATAAAGTGTGGGCGCAGAGTCACTGCAGTATGACTATTTGGGTTGGGTTGTAGAAGAAACTGGTTGCAATTTTCTGCACAGGGATCTGCCTATTAATGCTCAGGCATTAACAGAAGCTCCATATATTGTAGCACACTGAAAGAATGTAGATCTGTGGGTTTTTTGTTTTTTTTGAAACACAGGTTTAACACTTTTAAACATTTGTAACTTTTGTAAGAAAGCCAGACATGGTTTTCAAAAGAGGACTATCCCTGTATCTTGAGAGTCCTGTGCCACAGAAGAAGTCGATTTAAAGCAGGAAAATGAGATTATTCTAATTGTACCATTTTGCCTGTTATACTATATAGGGGGTCCTCAAGCTATAACCATAATTGCAAATTGCAAATTGCCACAATGTTAATTGTAATAGTTGTAAAGCAAATCATGTGATTGGACATGATTTTTTGATATTTTAGATCCAGCTGAAATTGTTATACTTATACCAATATAGTAACAATGTCAATTAACCAGTTTACCAAACTGTTGAGTAATAACTTGCTGAAGCAAGTTATTATATTTACTTCAATATATTGAATAATGTGAATTAACTAGTTTACTAAACATTGAATTGTTAGAGTTCTTTTTTCTAAAGAGCTCTGAAAATAGTCAATGACTCAAAATACCATCAACATATAATATAAATTTATATTAGAGTATATCCATGTTGGAAGATTAAATATGAAAATAAAATAAAATAAAGGGCAACCTTGACAATTCCACATAATCTCTTAAATGAAGAAAAATAACTCCTTTTATAATAATTTTTGTTTATGGATTATGGTACCACATTTTAACATTGCTGGTAAAAACAGGAGGGGATCCTTATCTTACCAAGTGATATTCCAACATTTTAATCTGTACCATATCAAAGGCATTTTCTGCATCCAGCAAAGCCACAACTGGTAATTCAATTTATCTTTTTGAATTTCTAATACATCAGTTATCAATCTGATATCATCTAAAGCTTCGTGCTCTTTTATGAAGTTAGGTTGAGTAGTATGAATTATTGAAAGTAATATATTTTACAGTTTCAATCAAAAAATTATCATCCACATTTAATGAAGAAATCAAGCAACAGATTATACATAAAAGAAAAATTGTACCAGGCTTCATTATTATTGTGATATAAGCATCATAAAAATAGAAAACCATCTATTTTAGTATATAGCTCCAACAATAAAGGAATAAAAATCTCATTGTATGTATTACATCATTGCTTCCCCAAGTTGTATGGATCAGGGACTTTTTCTGTTTTTATATCAGTATAAAAAAATAGTATATTTCAAGATATAAAGTATCAGTAATTTATTGCAATTCAGTGATTTGACCTTGTAAAATCCCTTAAAGGTTCCTATTATTCAAAAAGAAGTCCTGAATTATATTGGTATATACTTTGAAAGCTGTTTTCAATATGGTTTCTGTTTGTTAAAGCCTTTAAAAAAAATTAACATTTTAAATTTCATAAATCTGCTAGCTTTCATTGGGTATCAAAAATGAAATAGTACTAATATTGCTAACAATCTCTCATTTTTTCACTGTAATCCCTAAATTACAACAAAAGGCAGCACCCCCGACATAACTGTACTTTCTTTTATAGAACAACAACAAGATAACCTGTCATTTTGTTGTTGAATATATTTTTATATTTTTCATGCTGCTTGAACATTTATTTTTGGATTAAACCTCCTTGACCTTTGTCTAGCTGTGCAGAAAATGGATTGTACTCAGATGTAATCTTATTTTAAATATCACTGATTTCAGTGAGCCTGTCCTACATAAAATGAGGCTGAGTTTGGATCAAATCATGGCCTAATGCCACTGGGTATTCTTAACTATGATGTCATGGTCTTTCCTGATCTTTGCTCTGAAAACCTCAGGATGTATTTGACATTACCATATTATCTGATTAAGAGTCCCTAGCCTCCTGCAAATTATAGAACAAACAATTAACCCAACAACATAAATACCCATGTTTCCCTGAAAATAAGACCAGGTCTTATTTTCTTTTGGGCCCCAAAATAAGCACTAGGGCTTATTTTTGGGGTGGGATGTTTTATTTTTTCCCCATGTATGGGAGGCCCACTTCTGCTTGCTTGTGGTGGAGCAGGAGGCTGTGCACTGCACCAATGCCACACCATGAGGCAGGGGTTGGAACTGCCTCACACGCCCTGCCCCACATTAGGTCAGGACCCCCGCAGCCAGGCCATCCACACCCTGACACCTACCTTGCCTTGCGGCCATGGCACCAGCACACCACTCAGTCTCCTGCTCTGTTGTGTCCATGAGCAAACAGAAGAAGTGGGCCAGTGACCACATGGGCTCCTGCTGCACATAGCTGCTGATACTGCCACCATGAGGCAGGTGTCGGGGCATAGATTGCTTGGCTGCAGGGGCCCTAAGGTAAGCCAGTGTGGGGCAAATGGGGCAGCTCCACCACCACCCTGCCTCACCTCATGGCTGTGGCACCATAAGCAACCAGATGGGGTGGCCAGCCAGCTGTGCAAGGTCTTAAATAGATCTTATTTTGGGAGTAGGGTGTAAAATGCTAGGTCTTATTTTCAGGAAAACAGGGATACTATATGAACTACAGAGAGCTCTAGATAAAGCAAATTATCTGGATTCTTTCTGGTCGATTTTCAAGATTGACTAAGGGATACAGATTGCATTGGCTGCGGCTGTGAAGTAGAACTGAAGGGAAAGGGGGCTATGCCCCTTTTTGTTCTGCTAGACCTTTCAGCAGCATTCAGTAATATTGATCACCCTTTCATTTGAGAAGGCCTGTGGGACAGAGGTGGTATTCAGCAGGTTCTCACCAGTTCTGGAGAACCAGTAGCGGAATGTTTGAGTAGTTCAGAGAACTGACAAATACCACCTTTGACTGGAGATTTTACAATATCCTTCCCCTGCTACTCCCACCAAGCCACACCCACAGAACCAGTAGCAAATTTTTTTGAATCCCACCATTGCTGTGGGGGTTGGGGATTGGAGGCCCTGTTGAAACTGCTGAAAGAAATTACTCATCAGTGTGGGTTTAGCTACTATCAATATGCAAATGATAACCTGCTTTACAGTTTGACCATTCATAATACAAGACACCTGAATCCATGAGAGATTAGATGGACTTCAGGCATCTAGAGTGGCAGAATTTTAGAGCTCTCTTATGGTTGGAGAGCCAGTAGAAGATTTGGTGAAAGACAGATGGATTAGAAAATAAACTTGACTAGGACTATCCTTTTTTCCTTTTGGGATCATTTTCACAAATTCAGGCACTACTGTGTAAAAAATTGGTCTGTACAAAAAGCAACAACAACAAAAACCCTACATTCTATAGTGTCAAAGAACAAATTTAAAAGACTCCAAGATGGGAATTCCTATTTTTGAACTCTGTGGTGTAAATCATTATTTATTGTCCACAATACTAGGATCATACAACATCCTAAGCTAAAACCAAATAAATTACAATGTGAACTTAGGATTTTAAGGGGGAACCAAATCAGTTTAAATATCTATAGCATTTACACAAATGAACAAAAACTTAGAATAGAATAGAATAGAACAGAATAGAATAGAATAGAATAGAATAGAATAGAATAGAATAGAATAGAATAGAATAGAATAGAATAGAATTTCTTTATTGGTCCAGTGTGATTGGATATGCAAGGAATTTGTCTTGGTGCAAATGCTCTCAGTGTACATAAAAGAAAAGATACATTCGTCAAGAGTCAAGAATCATAAGGTACAACACCTAATATTAGTCATAGGGTACAATAAACAATCAAATCATACTAGGACACAGTCAATATAAATCGTAAGGATACAAGTGACAAAGTTATAGTCATACAGTCACAAGTGGGAGGGGATGGGTGATAAAGAATGATGAGAAGATTAATAGTAACAGTAGTACGGATTTTGTAAATAGTTGGATAGTGTTGAGAGAATTATTTGTTTAGTGGAGTGATGGCATTTGGGAGAAAACGGTCCTTGTGTCTAGTTGTTTTGGTGTACAATTCTCTAGTCTATAGCATCATTTTCAGGGTAGGAGTTGAAACAGTTTATGTCTGGGAAGTGAGGGGTCTGTAAATATTTTCACAGACCTCTTTTTGACTCATGCAGTATACAGGTCCTCAACTGAAGGCAGGTTGGTTGCAAAACTTAGTTACTTAAATAAATCTCAATGATTTATTTAAGTAACTAAGTAGCTAACAGACAGGAAGCAGCAGGGGAAGCTAGGCAGAATCATATCCGATACCTGTACAATCAGCACAGGGCCCCCCCAAGGCTGTGTGCTTTCTCCACTTCTCTTCTCTGTATATACCAATGACTGCATCTCAAACCATCCATCTGTTAAAATACTGAAGTTTGCTGATGACACAACAGTGATTGGTCTCATTTGAGACAACAACAAATCCTCATACAGACAGGAGATTATACAAGTTGCCTTGTGATGTAACCGGAACAATCTGGAACTGAACACACTCAAAACCATAGAATGGTGGTAGACTTTAGAAGAAACCCTCCCATACTACCACCTCTTACAATACTAGACAACACCGTATCAATGGTAGAGACCTTCAAATTTCTAGGTTCTACTATATCACATGACCTAAAATGGACACCTAACATCAAAAATGTCATCAAAAAAGCACAACAAAGAATGTTCTTTCTGTGCCAACTCAGGAAGCTCAAACTTCCCAAGGAGCTGCTGATCCAGTTCTACAGAGGAATTACTGAGTCTGTCATCTACACCTCTACAATTGTCTGGTTTGGTTCTGCAACAGGACGGACACAGACTTCATAGTGTAATTAGGACCGTAGAAAAAACAATTACTACCAACCTGCCTTCAATCAAGGACCTGTATACTGCACAAGTCAAAAAGAGGGCTGTGAAAATATTTACAGACCTCTCACATCCCAGACATAAACTGTTTCAACTCCTTCCCTCAAAATGACTCTATAGAGCATTGCACATCAGAACAACTAGACCCAAGAACAGTTTTTTTCCTGAAAGCCATCACTCTGCTAAACAAATCATTCCCTCAACCCTGTTCAACTGTTACAAAGTCTGCACTATTATAACTGTTAAATCTTGTCATCATTCCTTATCACCCATCCCCTCCCACTTGTGATTGTATGACTATAACTTTGTTGCTTGTATACTTAAGATTTATATTGACTGTTTCCTAGTATAATTGATTGCTTATTGTACCCTATGACTATCATTAAGTGTTGTACCTTATGATTCTCGACTCCTGATGAATTTATCTTTTCTTTTATGTATACTGAGAGTATTTACACCAAGACAAATTCCTTTTTGTCCAATCACATTTGGCCAATAAAGTATTCTATACTATAAAGTATTCTATTTCAGCACATGTCCTCAAATATAGCTTTCTTGATACTTTCTATTCAACAGCATGTAAAATAACAAAGTTCCATTTCATCCACTTTAGGAAAAGAACAATGGCACTCTGGAAAATTCTTTGTAATCATCCCATTCCTGAGACCAAAAGGAAATAAATGTCAGATGTGGCTTGACAAGTAGAATTCACCGTCAGGGGCTGACGTGCCAGATATTGTACTTTTGCTACATGTAGCTTTTCTCCTACAAAGCAAACTTCTAAGGAATCCTGGCCCACATCTAAGAAAACTGAATTTGTCAGCTCTTTGGGCTTTTCTCAATCTCATGTATGGAATTGACTTTTACTAACCCATCTCTCTAAAACCAGAAAAATGGAGGTATGTTCAATAATTTTTTGGAAAAGATGTTAAGAAAAGCTTCCTCTAAGAAAATAAACAAACATGAACTCTCTTTCCGGTTAAATATTTAATAAGTGGAATTTCTCCACCCCAGCTGAAGTGTATCTGAAATGAAAAAAAACATCAAACCAAAAAAGAAACAGAAGCATTGAGCTTCATTCAAAGAAATATTTAAAGTAACCAGATGGCCAAATATTCTTTACTGATTACTAATTTTTTTTAAAAAAAAAATACTTTAGGGAAGAAAAGGGAGCTTATAAGTGTGTGGAATAAATAAATAAAAATTTATTTATCAAGAGGCTAAAGGAGCAACTGATTGATCCAGTTAAACTAGGAGCAGAGTTTAACATATGTGGACTTATCAAAATCAGATTTAACATAGTTAAAAGGGAATCTCAATTTCTTTATGATAAAGATACTCTTACTTTATAAATAGTGACCACTTTCCTTGAGGGAGAAACAGAGATAGAGGGACAGCCATGTCCATGGCATAGGTAGGGAGAATTGATGAGGGCAAAATGGAAAATTCAGTGTCATAATGCAAACCCAACATCCCTTTTAATACATGTGTTAACATTACATACATACACATACATACATACATACATACATACATACCAGGGGTGGGATTCAAATTTTTTAACAACCGGTTCTGTGGGTGTGGCTTAGTTGGTGGGCATGGCTTGGTGTTCATGTGACTGGGTGGACGTGGCTTGGTGGTCATGTGACTGGCTGGGCATGGCCAACTCAATATCACTCACATCGAGGCACGCATCTCCTCCCCTGGCCTCTCATGACTGTGGGGATGCTGCAACAGTCGTAAGTGTGAAAAATGGTCATAAGTCACTTTTTTCAGTGCCACTATAACTTTGAATGGTCATTCCACACAAGCAAAGAACCAGCAAAGGAGGGGAAAAAAACTCCAGAGAAGTTCCTGAGACAGGAAGTCTAGTCCTGCCAAGAATGTAATAAGGGTTAACGGTGAGGCAGTTTCTGTAAGCAGCACCAGAATGTTTCTGTTGTGTCCCTGACAGTTTCTGTTATGTCTTTGGAACTGGTTGGAGTCCCCAACCAGGTCCGCTGTTTGAGCGGGAGCACCAGCTGCTCCCATTGGTTGGCTCCGTTTGACAGTCGGCTATAAAAGCCGGCTGTCGAGCAGAGCCAGCGTTCGTTGTCGCCCTCTGGGCTGCCAGCCCAGCCAGGGCAGCCGCGGCAACCAGTTATGCTCCAATAAAGAGATGTTAGCCTTCAGCTCCGTGTCTGCCTCGTGTGTCCTTCCGACTACATAACGCTGGCGACGAGGATGGGATCGCACAAAGAAGAGGCAACCGGACTGAATCAGCTGAGCTAGTCACTGAGAGCGAAGCCACGAGCGCTGAAGCCGCAGCCGCCAACGCTCACAAAGAGCGCGAAATTCAAACCTCCATTGCTTTGAGCTGTACTCACTGAAGCGAACCACGGGCGCTGTAGCCGCAGCCGCCGGCGCTCACAAAGAGCGCGAAATTCAAAAGAGCTGTGGTCACTAAAGAACGAAGCCACGGGCGCTGAAGCCGCAGCCTCCGACGCTCACAGAGCGCGAAATCCAAAAAGCCTCTGTAGCTTTGAGCTGTAGTCGCTAGAGCGAAGTCACGGGCACCGAAGCCGCAGCCACCGGCACTCACAAGAGCGCGAAATTCAAAAAGCCTCCTCAGCCGAGGAGACTGACACTGCCAGACAGGCGCAGCCGCAAAACGCTCTTCTCAGAGTGCGATTTTTGAAGTCACAACTACTGAGGTGACAGGCACTGCCACTGGCACTACGGGGAGCACGAAGCTCAGAGCCTCCATTGCCGAGGAGAAAACGCCCCCCGCAAGGCACTGCCGCTGGCACTACTGAGAGTGCGAAGTTCAAAGCCTCCCTCGCTGTGGAGACAGACGTCGCCCACAGGCGCGACTGCCACCATTTCCGAAAGCCGCCGAGACAAGCCGGTCTACCTGTCAAACCTTGAGGAGCCGATCTATCTGCTGAAGGCAGAGACGAGCCGGTCTACCTCCTGAAGAGCCAATCTATCTGCTGAAGGCAGAGACGAGCCGGTCTACCTCCTGAAGAGCCGATCTATCTGCTGAAGGCAGAGACGAGCCGGTCTACCCCTGAGAGCCGATCTATCTGCTGAAGGCAGAGACGAGCCGGTCTACCCCCTGAGGGCCGATCTATCTGCTGAAGGCAGAGACGAGCCGGTCTACCCCCGAGAGGCCGGTCTACCCAGCAGCCGTCGACAATCCCAGCCAAAAGGACCCGGTCTACCTGTCAGACCCCGAGAGCTTGGTCAACCCCGCCGAGGGTTCCCTGCAGGACCACAGCTGACTCGCCGACGACGAGAGATCCCTGCAGGGCCCGGTCTACCCCGCCGACGATGAGAGATCCTTATGGGGCCTGACCTACCTCGCCGACGACAGCTCCCTGCAGGGCCCGGCCTACTGAGCCAACGCCGAACGTTCCCTGAAAGGCCCCGATCAACTCGAGAGACACTGAGCACTCCTCAGCCGGGCCCGGTCTACCGGCAAAGGACTCTACCCCAACTGGGGATTCCCTGGGACTGGGGGTCTATTTGCAGGTCTACAATATCCCTAGCCAGGGGGAAGGGGTGTGTCCCTGCCTAACTACAGCCCCCAGTCTGAGTCTGCATTATCCCCTGACGGTGTGTCCCTGCCTAACTACAGCCCCCAGTCTGGGTCCGCATTATCCCCTGACGGTGTGTCCCTGCCTAACTACAGCCCCAGTCTGGGTCTGCATTACCCCCTGATGGTGTGTCCCTGCCTAACTACAGCCCCAGTCTGGGTCCGCACCATCCCTGGGACTAGGAGCCTATTTGCAGGTCTGCCATGTCCCTAGCTAGGGGGAAGGGGTGTTGTGTCCCTGACAACTACAGTTCCCAGTCTGGTCTGCCATGTCCCTAGCTAGGGGGAAGGGGTGTTGTGTCCCTGACAACTACAGTTCCCAGTCTGGTCTGCCATATCCCTAGCTAGGGGGAAGGGGTGTTGTGTCCCTGACAGTTTCTGTTATGTCTTTGGAACTGGTTGGAGTCCCCAACCAGGTCCGCTGTTTGAGCGGGAGCACCAGGTGCTCCCATTGGTTGGCTCTGTTTGACAGTCGGCTATAAAAGCCGGCTGTCGAGCAGAGCCAGCATTCGTTGTCGCCCTCTGGGCTGCCAGCCCAGCCAGGGCAGCCGCGGCAACCAGTTATGCTTCAATAAAGAGATGTTAGCCTTCAGCTCCGTGTCTGCCTCGTGTGTCTTTCCGACTACATAACAGTTTCCTTCCTGCCTTTCTTACAGGATTAGGCCAGTAATTTCTTCTAACAACCGTTTCTCCAAACTGCTTAGAATGTTAACAACTGGTTCTAGAGAATAGGTGCAAACTGGTAGAATCCCACCCCTGATACATACACACAAACACACACAGACACACAGACACAAACAAAGGCTGGGCTTGAATCACAGTTCTGGGTCTCTCTCTTTCCTATTCTGTTCTCCCACCTGTTGTGGGCACTCATGCAGATGATATATTCAGGCATTGTGAAGAACCCAGTAAAATTCCTTCTGTAACAAATACATTATTGGGAAAATAATTCATTTTGTTCAAGGAGAAAGCTTCCCAGATTTTCACATGCCCAACATAGATAACCATAATAGTTCAATCCTTGTTGGAGATACAGTTCCAGAAGCATCAACTTATTGCATCTTTTATTTATTGACCGTTGTTTGTAATAGAAATACAGATAATAAGCAAAGGATCCCCAGTCATGGCTCTGCCTTTGTCTTACTAGAAGATTGATATTCTGGATCCTCTCCTTCAACCTTTTTTCTACAGGGAAATTATAATACTTCTTTTTCCACTTCTTTTTTTCACATTGATGGTAAAGAGCTTGGAACTGCTAAAGCCTATACTGGTTACAACCAGTTTGCTCCTGAGTAGAATTTAAAATTATGGTCATTACATTATAAAGCCCTATATGGCTCAGGACTGGATATTTGTGAGACTGCCTAATCTAAAGAGATTGTACCTACACATTTTGAAAGTCCATGGGAGGGAGCACCAAGATAAATGTTTTGTACGGGAACCTCCAATCTCTGGAAGAAGCCTCTTCCTTGCAGCAAATGTAGCTCTCACTCTGATGGTCTTGGAAGGCCTTTCGGAATATATGTATGTAGGCATGTATGTATGTGTATATCAATAATCCCTGGTTAGCAGGGATTTATTTGATGTATGTATATGTATACACTATATCACTATATGTAATACACTATATGTGCCTTCAAAGTTCAGGGATATTTTGCTATATAATAACCAAAAGTGCTACCGCTTTCATGGCCTCTCAGAATGCCATGAAAACATTATTAAGATGCCAAGGGCACTGTGAACCAGGAACAGTTAGGAATCTCAGGTAGGATGGGCAGAAACTAATGGGAAAAGAGGATCCTTAAAATACCCAGATCCATGCCATATAAGTTTGTTAGAAAAATAATAACTGATAGGCAGAGGGTGTATTGGGAGGCAAGTACTTAGTATGAAAATATGCTACCTGTCCAGAATAAAGGGACTGAACAGTCGAAACTGTCCTACTTATGGAAAGAACAAGGTTGTGGCTGTTGGTTCTCCCTTCAACCCACCCCAGCTACATCCTATTGCCCCATCTGAATTTTTCTTGACTTCATCAAAGTAGTTGGAAAGGAAGTTGTTTTGGGGGGGTTGGCTGATAATGCTCCCTTTAATGTAGCTCACTTCAGATCTTCCTTAGAAAGATCCCTGAGGGTATGTATGCAGAGCAGGAGAGCAAAAGGGACCTCAGTTACAGGAAGTGGATCCAGGATACACAACTCTATGGTCCACATATTTTAGTCCTCTTGTGTTTGTTAAGAATCCTACAAGAAATAAGGAAGTTGTTTACCTCCCTACGTTTTGTGTGCTGTGTCTTCACTATATACACAGTGAACATAACAATGAATGATTCAGAAAATAACTGATCATAACTAGTGTAGTCTTTTGGAAAGCAATTCATTTTCACATGTCTGGCCTGGTTCTAAAAAATATTCTAAAAAGCATATGAAGTAGTATAAAAGCATATACTTTACCATATATTTTAAATGTAAAGAAATGTAGGATTTTAAAAGAAAAAAAATCTCATAAAGGGATATCTAACTATTTCTTTGGCCCTTCGGATGCTGGTCTCAGAAGCCATAAAACTATAGCCTATGATTGTAATTCTAGACATGTCTTCTCATATAACATTCATTCTGAAGTCCTTCCCACTGATTTCAAAAGGTCTTATTCTCAGATAAGTGGGCATCAAAGTCCTTAAAGCATATTAGAGATTCAGAGCTCCAAATAGCAGATCAGGGAATAAATGCATTTATTATCTTGATGTATTATTTAAATTCCATGAATAAAAATGTGAAGATAACAAGAGAGAATACATAGCAGTTCTTCTTTACCATTATGTGCACTCCCTTGCAAACCAAAGCAAGGAAAAGTGGAGGAATACAATAAACATTTCAGATGAATACTATGCATTCATATATATATATATATATATATATGATGGCAGATGAGATTCTGCTGAAACATCGCTTCAACTTTAAAAAGCACAACTACAATGATGTGGGGAAAATACCGAACAAAGCTGAATGCCATACATGTAAGTACCCTTGAAAACTTAAGAATTTATATATATATATATATATATATATATATATATATATATATATATATATATATATATATATATATATATATATATATATTATTCAGCTTTGCTCGGGCAATATGGAAGGGTTTTAAGATGGCTAATGACATATTTTGGAATATGGCCACTGCAGTTTCAGTATGGTCAGATAACAGATTATCAGATAATCAGAGTTGAAAAGGACCTTGTAGGTCATCTAGTCCAACCCCCTGCCCAAGCAGGAGACCCTACATCATTTCTGACAGATGGCAGTCCAATCTCTTCTTGAAAGTCTCAAGTGATGGTGCTCCCACAACTTCTGAGGGCAAGCTGTTCCATTGGTTGATTGTTCTCACTGTCAGAAAGTTTTTTCTTGTTTCCAGGTTAAATCTCTTCTTGTTCAATTTCCATCCATTATTCTTGTCTGGCCTACAGGTGCTTTAGAAAATAGCTTGACCCTTTCCTCTCTGTGGCAGCCCTTCAAATATTGGAAGACTGCTCTCATGTCTCCCCTGGTCCTTCTCTTTACTAGACTAGCCATGCCTAGTTCCTGTATCCATTCCTCATATGTCATTTTCCAGCTTCTGGGCATTATTCTGTGGAAGTAATTTCAACTATGGGTAGGTGGTTCAATTACTGTGTAGCATCCTCTTCAGGACTTCTTCCTTCCCCACCCATCTTTGCATATGCTTTCCCAGATATTTGTACAGAGGGATACTCCCAACCCATATTCTCTTGCTTAACTTGCATATATTATAGTCCCCATATATGGTAGATATTTTTCAACCCCTTGTGGAACCACATAGCTACGATGCCATGGTGATTGCCATATGAGATATCATAACTTTGATATGTTGTCCCTTCTCCCCCTGCATTTCAAGTATTGCACCTTCTGCAAGAGTGCCTCAAGCAGTCTAACAACCCCCATCACCAATTGTTCTAGGATTTAATAGGATTTTGTTGAACCTTTGTATTATCAGGCCTTCTGAACTTTTTTTAAAATTGCAAAACCAAGGAAAAAATACATGGGAGAAAAAGAGGAGCATATTTCACACAGTCTGGGCAGTAAATGCAACAATGCCTAGTGGGAGTTGCAAAGGTTGAATAGAGTTGCCAGAGTAGATTGGAAAACATGAGATAAGAAAGTTTATTGCTTTAACAAGCCATTGTTGGATTAAATGTCAGATCCAGCTGATGTCTATTCAGCTGAGAATATGGTATTCAGAGAATCCAGAGTGAAATGTTTAATAGGGCATGGGATCCCAATATTGGCTACTTTAAAACATTAAAACATGTGGCTGGGAATTCTGGGAGTTGCAGTCCATACATCTTTAAGCTGCCAAGATTGGGGACCCCAGCAATAGGGGAATGGGGGATACATCAGGTGTTATAACCAATCAGAACTGATGCTATCAGTAATACTGAAGACCATCTGCTTGGAAGCATTTAAGATGGTTGATGAGAGAAAGGAGATTTGAAATGGAAGTTCAAACATAAACAAAGAGTGTATTTGTGATGAACTGGATGGAGGAAGAGATCACATGTTCCTGCATTCAAGAAATGGTAGATGGACTGTGCAGGTGAAGAGATAAGCAGAAATCAATAAATCTTCCACAAAGAATTTTAATCAATCTGGACTTCCGGTTTGAAGGGCTTAGGCAACAGACAGGAATCTGCGATCGTGTGTGGTTTCTGCCTGGGCGCACCGCTGGAGCGCCCCGAGCCGGCTGGCTTCAGGGCTAAGCCACCCCATAGAGGTGGTGAAGAAAGGGGAGACTGCCAGCAGGGTTGAGGAGAGACGCATCTCTCCTCCTCAGCTGGCCAAACTCCCTTTCCCGAAGGCGGTAGGAGTGGCGGTCAGAAATGGCCGCATCAAAGAAAAACTCAACCGGAAAAGAAAGTGCAGGAGGAAGATAAGAAGTGAAAGTTTTGGCTGACCGGGTTAAGCTGAAAAAACAACAATTAAGGTACCCTGGAACTTAAATTTTACAAAAGATAACATCACTCCCAAAGAAGGTCAGAAGCAGCGAAAGAAAATGAAAAGGGAAAGGCTTTTTTTTCTTCTCTCTCCTTCCTTACATTGACAATTAAGAGATCGGAATAAGAAATTGGAAAAATCCATTTTAGCATCAATAGGCAATTGAGCTGAAAATATAATTAAATGCCAAAGGGACAATAAAGACTTCTGGACATTAAAACCTTTTTCTTTTATAAGCAGGAGGGGAGAGGAAAAGAATAAGGGCAAGATCTGGAGGGAGGAGACTGCCTGGACTTCAAAAGAATCTAAAGTAAAACTTCAACAAGACTTCTAAAAGATACATTTTAACTGAGATTTTGCAACTAAATAGTAACCCCAGGAAGAGAAAGTGGAAAAAAAAGAAAGTGTAAAAAGAAACAGCTCTGTGTATTTGGACTGTTTGGTGACTTTTGGATTTTTGGTTATTATATTTGAGTGACTAAAATCAATTGGGTGGTTGTTTAAATTTTTTTACAATGGCATCACTTTTGGATGGATTGAAAATGGAACTTAAAAAATACAATGAAGATGCACAAGAAGGGAAGGGCTCTTTTGGCTTCGTTTTTCAATTCCAAGAAATGGAGATCTGCAATTATGAGAAACAACAAGAAAAGGCAAAACAAGAAGACTGGGACAAATAAGAAGCCATCTTTAATGAACAAGTAACTCTATGTGGGGAAGAAAGGGGAAAGGGGGAAAAGAGAATGGAGAAATTAAGACTTAAAAAAACAGCCAAAGAAGGGAAAAATAATTTGAAAAGTGGATATAATGTTGGAAAGCAACAGAAAAGGGGAATACAGAAGAGGGAAATGGAGGTGGAGAGAAAGGGGGGTAAAAGGGGGAGAGAGAAGAAGAGAGGGAAGAAGGAAAGGAAGAGAAGTTACAAAGGTTTGGAGCAAGATGCAAAGAAACAGGACCTATTTAGAGATAATGGGTGAAAAATTAACTGAAAAAGGGATTCTGTGAAGGTACGTAAGATTGTATTGTTATATTTGTAATATAAATAATTTTAGAAAATTGGAAACAACATATGATTAAAAAGAGGGATAAAATAGTTGGTGTGGTTTGGGGAAATGTTTGTGAATAAAATAAATGAAATAAAATAAATGAGAAAATTGAATTAGGAAGGAATGGGAACATTTTAATTAGTCAATGTTTTATAAAATATAAGTGAAGGCGGGGGAATTAATCATGGAAAGTTTATAATTGTTCCCATAGAAGTATGATATTTATTTGAAATATAAATAATTATAAGTAATATAAATAATTTTAGAAAATTGGAAACAACATATGATTAAAAAGAGGGATAAAATAGTTGGTGTGGTTTGGGGAAATGTTTGTGAATAAAATAAATGAAATAAAATAAATGAGAAAATTGAATTAGGAAGGAATGGGAACATTTTAATTAGTCAATGTTTTATAAAATATAAGTGAAGGGGGGGGGAATTAATCATGGAAAGTTTATAATTGTTCCCATAGAAGTATGATATTTATTTGAAAAGTAATGTGCAAAATGTTAAGATCTAAATGAATATTAATATTAATGATAGAATTGAATTGGAACAGATTGTTGTTTTAATTATATTATACACGTATGATTTTTTTTTTTCTTTTTTCAAGAATACAATGTGTAGTTTTAGAATGTGCCAAGCAGAATCTGAATGGAAGTTATGTATTATGTTAAGTGTTATAATTTTAGGGGAAAGATATAAAGGCGTCATACTCCAATCAGTGATTACAGGAGAAATTTTGATTAATGAGAAAAGATAGTCGACAGTTGAAACAGGACAGACAAAGAATATAAGTACAATGATTTGAATTGAGACGAAATAAATAAAATAAAATTAAGAAAGTTAAAAGAGAGGAGAAGCTATGTAGAAAATGTAGAATAGTAATAAGATATGGAATGGAATATAAAAATGAGCATGAACTTGAATTTGTGTCTGTACGAAGAGATGTAACCCGGGATTATGCTGCTTTCAAAAAAGATGTTTTACTTGTATTTCTTTTCTTTTTGTGAAAACTCAAATAAAACTTACAAAAAAAAAGAATTTTAATCAATCTGCAATAGTATAACAAGGCAACTTCCTGGAAAAGTTTTCCTCACGTAACTTCTAAAGACAATAGCACAGGGAGCCTATAATGCTACTTTGGTCAACTGGAAAACCTAATTGATTACTCAGTTCTTAATGAATGATCATACTTCTTCCCAGGAACATTTGTTGAATGAAAAAAGGTCAGAATTTTGTTGTGCCGGGTGTGGGGGAAACCATCCACATTCCGAATGATGCTTCTTCGATGCTATTAGCAGATATTGTGAACAGCGGGGACATATAGCTAAGGCATGCCAAACAAGAAATAACTATGGCCCTAGACAAAGATGGAACACCCACACACACACAAAGAGAGGGAAAGACAAACAGGGAGCCATTGGAGTCAAGAGAACAGAAACAGGCGAGGAAAAGAAATAAATAACAGAAAAGAGGAAACACACCAAACAGTGACTATTGGGCACTTCAATACAACCAATGCAAAAAGGTACATGTACAAGTACCATAGAAGGCCAGCCATGCAAGATGGAAGTGGACTCAGGCTCGTATTTATCAATGGTATCGTGGAATACCATAAAAGGACTAATACCTGATATCAACAAGGGAGAACTCGAAATACAAAAGCTCACAATAAAGGGCTACCAGGGAAACAGAATTCCTGTAGTAGGTGCTGGACCTTTCAAAGTTAAATTCAAAAAAAAAAAAAAAAGTCCTCCCACTAACAGTAGTCGACTGGGATCGACCCAGCCTATTGAGACTCAAATGGTTTGCACCATAAGGTATCGAAGTAACCAGAATAAACAACATTACCAAAACAGACTGGGAAGAGGACCTGATGAGAGAATTCCAAGTTGTCTTCAATGGAGAACTGGGCAAGTACTGGGGTCCCCTATTTCATTTAACCTAAATCCAAATATAGCCCCCATAAGATTAAAGGCAAGGTGAGTTCCCTTTGCATTAAAACCAAAAATTGATGAACAATTAGATAAGCTTATCACACAGGGTGTTTTAGAATCAACAGACCATGCAAGGTGGGAAACCCCAATTGTTACCCCTATTAAACCAGATGGGTCAGTACATATCTGCAGGGACTATAAAGCAACCCTTAACCACGTGCTACAACAAAGCACATATCTGGTCTTGGTGGTACAGCACCTATTACAATCTATAAGGGGAGGTAAATCTCTGTGAAACTGGACCTTGCTCAAGCCTGATCAACAATTATCAGTTGATCCAGAAACAGCAGAAGCGCAAACAATTGTGACACGCAGGGGGGCATTCAAATGCAACAGACTGCAATTCGGAGTTACCATGGCCCCAGCGATTTTCCAGAGCTTAATGGAATGCCTATTGCAAGGAATAAAGGGGGTGGTATCATACTTTGACGATGTATTAGTATCAGCCAAGGACAAAGGACAACTGAAAGACCGCCTAAGGGAGGTCTTAAAATTTTTTTAAAGAGGCAGGACTTAAACTGAAAAAAGAAAAGTGCCAATTAGCCACTGACAAAGTCGAATTCCTGGGATACCTTATAGACAAAGAAGGAATCCATCCCACTAAAAACAAAATCAGAGCAATAAAGGAAGCAACCAGACCCAATAATAAAACAGACTTGCAAGCTTTGGGGGGATTTATTAACTTTTACAATGTATTCTTGCCACAGAAAGCAATGATAGCAGAACCATTGCACAGGTTGCTTGACAAGAAAGCTACCTGGACCTGGGGGCGACAAGAAGAAATAGCATTCCAAGAAATAAAAAACTTACTTACATCAGACTGTGTGCTAATACAATACAACGAGACACTTCCAATCTGGATTGCCAGATTTAATTGTATCTGACAACAGACCACAATTCACGGCAAAAACATTCAAGGGGTTCCTAGTGGAACGAGGGATAAGGCATGCACTAACAGCGCCAGGTCATCTCGCCATGAATGGACAGGCAGAATGCATGGTCCGTTACACAAAGGAAACACTACACAAATTGGGACCTGGGGATATACAAGAAAAGATAGCCAAGCTACTAAGTATACAACACATGACACCAAACACAACAACAAATAAAAGCCCAGCAGAATTATTAATGGGAAGGAAACTAAGATCAAACCTAGACAGACTACACCCCACATATAGCCCAGAAAAGCCAGGAGACTCCTCCAGTAAGTGCCATACATTCAAAACAGGGGACCTAATTTATGCAAAAAACCTCACAGGAGAACTATTGTGGATACCAGCAAAAATAACCCAAATAACTGGGCCCTGGTCATACAGGGTAGAAACCGAGGACAGGAGGAACTGGAGGAGACACATAGACCAACTCAGATCAAGAACCACACTGAGAAACACAAACAATCATGCACAAGCAGAACAGAAGGGGGAGACCCTCCACAAATCTCAATCAAAAACTACCCAACCAGAGAAGAGGGGGGAGACCCCTCAAACACAAACAAAAGGGGAGGGGGAGACCCTCTACAAATAATAGAATGTACAAAACAAACCTTAACAACTACACAACAGCCACTGCTAACATTAGCCCCTATTGGAATTCACAAACACGTACCTGAGACCATAGAAGAAAACAGCTCAGGGAGACTGGAACAGGCTTCGAAGAAACATCGGGAAGCTACACCTGGCAAGAGCAGCCGAGCCGTCTCAACCAGCCAGGAAAGGCCTGGCTGGCTTGGCCGCTCTACCTTCCAGGAGGTTCCACAGAAAGGGACAGAAGAAACAGCAAACCGATCTGAACAGTCCAGAGGCGAACTCACAACTGAGTTGTGCAGGTCCAGTAGAACCCATAAGAGCCCCATCTACCTATGTGACTATGTAACATAGGTGGGGCCCGGATTGGTTAGACTGAACCACATGGGGAGGGGTGTTATATATTTGCATACTTACCTATGATTGGTTGGTCTGTGGTGGCGGGAGATTTGAAGAACCGTCATTGGCCGTGAGCCACGAGCAGCTGGTTATATGAAAGGCTTCCACGGTTTCTCTGCTGTTCAATCCTAGAAGGAAATAAAGTAGGAAAAAAGTCAACTGGGTCTCAGAGTCTCTTTCCCGTGATGCAACACCAAGTCCTGCTGGAAAATGAAGTCAGCATCCCCATAAAGCTCATCTGCAGAAGGAAGCATGAAGTGCTGCAAAATCTCCTGGTAGACGGCTGCATTGACCTTGGACTTAATGAAGCACAGTGGACCAACACCAGCAGATGACATGGCTCCCCAAATCAACACAGACTGTGGAAACTTCACACTGGACTTCAAGCATCTTGCAGTGTGTGCCTCTCCATTCTTCCTCCAGACTCTGGGTCCTTGGTTTCCAAATGAGATACAAAAGTTGCTCTCATCAGAAAAGAGGAGTTCTATGGGTGTGGCTAGGTGGGCATGGCTAAGTGGACATGGCCATCTGACTGTGTGGGCATGACTTCTTCTTTTTCTTTCTTTTCTTTTTTCTTATGCAGCACCCCCTATTTTTGGGCCTCCTGGGCCTCAGGGAAGCCTCCTGGACAAAGCAGTAGGACAGCAAGGGGGATCCCGGCATAGCTGTTCATCAAACAGCTGATTGTTAGGAGGAAAACAAGAAAAACCTTAAGGAGTGCGCTGGGTGGGAAGAACATAGTCAGCGATGTCAGGCATGTGTGCAATGTCACACATGCATGATAAGGACTGACTGGGAGGGGAGAGGTGGGCGGAGAGGGACGGGGCCAGCCGGGGCGCATTTTGCTGGTTCTCTGAAATACGCAAAATCATAACAACTGGTTCTATAGAACTGATCCGAACCGGTAGAATTCCCACCCCTGATTGCTGGAGACAGGTTTATAGGTTTTTGAGACTATTGAAAATAGCTGTGCCCTTGGGAAGAGAGAGGGGAAAGGAAGCCTCATGTTTGGTTGGAAATCCGTAGAAGAAAAATTAACAGTGGACAATAGAATCATCTGAAAAATGTGCTCCACACAATAAGCTTCGCATGGGTGCTACATTAACTCATATTCTAGCCTGCACAGAACTTCAGGCTCAATAATATTCTGCACAGAACTTCTGGCAAGAATGAATCATTGTGGATTTTGCCTCCTACATCTGGCGTTTTACTATCTTTTGTTCTGAATGTGGTAGCACTTCCCTAGAGCTGGTGCATAATTTGGAGGTCTTCCTAGACTCTCTTGTTGGAGATACAGATAGTAATTGTGATTAGATGAGCCTTTGCACAGATCAATTTTGTGTTTCAGTAGTGCTTGTTCCTAGCCTGGGGGCCCCCTGTTCATTGTCACTCATGCTTTTATGCCTTCTCATCTGGATTATTGCAATGGACTCCTCGTAGGATTGGCCTTGAAGATTACTTGGAAACTACAGGTCCAGAATGCAGCACTGTGACTAATTATGGGCATGCCTCAATACATTCATATAATACCTCGAGTTTTTGAATCATATTGGCTCCCAGGAAGCTTTCAGATTCAATTCAGGGTGCTGGTTATTATTTACAATACCCTTCATGGATAAAAACTGGGTTATTTAAGAGTTATCTGTCACCAATCATTTCTGCTAGTCTTGTGAGGTCTTACAAGTTGGATATGGTCTGGAGCCACTCTTTAAAAAGTGCCATATAATGGTACCCAAGAAAAAAACATTCTCTGTCATAAAGGTTGCCTATGGAATGGCAAATGATTCTGATCCTGTTTTTTTTTTTTTTAAACATGGGAGATCAAGTTCTTCCCCCAGGCAAACTTTAGTCTTACTCTTAGTGCTGTGCTGTATGTTACTCTGGCATATTGAGCTATTTTTACTTGTCATTTTAAATTGTTCCTATTTACTATTGTTATTGGTAATTGCTTGTTAGCTGCCTAGAGTCAAATACCAGGTGGGGGTATAATTTTATTATTTACTAAATAAATACACCATAAAGTAATAAAATGGATTTGATTTGCACAACAGAATAAGATACTAAGCATTTAACTGAGATTAAAACAAATAAGCTTTCCAAAATGGTAGAACTTAAGGATGTTGTTTGAATCAATCCTTTCTGAATAATAATAAAGTATGCTGTCTACTAGTTTAGCCTAGTATAAACTATTTTGTTAGATGGGGACAGCTAACTGGAAGTTATTTAATTCTGCACTTATCTGCCACCTGTAATCGCTCTCAAGATTTGAGAAGTTTTGTACATTAGAATATACATTGGCACTTCCAGAAGAATTAAGCTTTAAAACTAGGATTTTTATATTCTTTCCTTTAACTACCAAATTGATAATGATGATGGTAATGATGATGATGATGATGATATCCATTCAGTCATGTCTGACGTTTGGTGATCTATGGTCCAGTATCTCCACATCTTCCAATCTTGCATTATTTCTGTGAGTTGTTCTGTGCTCTGGTTGGTGTCAGTTTTGATGGTGTTTAGCCACCATTTTCCTTCATGGCCTGGTTTCCTTGTACCACTAACTCTTCCTAACACAATTGCTTTCTCCAGTGCTTTCCCCCACAATATGGCCAAAGTAAGTGAGACAAAGTTTTATAATTTTTTTACTGTCCAGTGACATGTAAGCATTATACCAAAATTATCATATTTTGTTGTTATTATGGTTCAAAATTATGTACCAAAATTAGGAGGCCTGAACTGAATCCAGATTTGAATAGTGGATAGAAAAGTTAAAGCTATAGAGCATGTAAACATTCTCCTATAGTGCATATAAGTCTGAATATTATCTCAGTACTGTGTTGTTTTCAATTGAAAGACCTCAATTCCCAGACATAATCATCGGATACAAGTCACAATGGTATTACATGTACTATGACGCCATCTGTATCTTTTGCACAATTACATCATGTCATGTCACACCAAACCCTCCCATCCCAGCCATGAACGTTTTTGCTGGAAAACTGCTTCTCAAACATTCATGTGAAATTTGTAGAGTAGTATGAGGAAAAGATAACTTTATAGGACTTATAAAAACCCAAGCCATGTAAAATGGTGCTCTGACTGACTCTAGAGCTTCAATATTTAGAAAACATAAATAATGGGATAAAAGTGTATAACACAAGAAACAGTTTATGAACCATACAACAAGTGAATTCTTTTTTAAAAAATACAACTTGTTAAAAATAGTGTTCACTTTAAAGACTTTAGTCACTAGAGATTAAAATGAGTGAGTCAAAGGACTCCAGTAGCAATATTTCACTCCATTTCATTCTTGGTTGAAAGCCAAAATACAGAACATAACCAAAAAAAACCCAAACTTCTAAAACTTTGCTACATGAATTTTATTCTGTGGTTTCAACTTGTACTCTGTATACAGTGGAATTGTTTCCATGAGATGAATCATGACAATGACAGGAAAGAAGATTTGATTGTTACTGAAAAAGCTTTCAGAGGTGCTGGAGAACCTGCATTTCAGTGATTCTCAGCTAGAAAGAAACACATCTCTAGAGACTGCCACATTCAAAGCATTCCTTGACCTTCATCTGTGGAAAATAACTTTAGGCTTTGAAAAATCTCTCCTGGTTTGCTAAGACTGCACTCTTTGTACATGATAATGTTAATGGCAATAACATTAACATTTGAGCAAAATGGCAATTACGAAGTATCTATTTCAGGAACTAGAAGACATTAAAGTGCAGAATGTTTTAAAAATGAAGTTGGATAAAACTCTTACAGGACTAAAATGCAGCTGACAAGCTATTAAAAAAAAACCACAGGAGCCTGGGTCAATGATATCTGACATTACTAAGTAACTATGATACAAATGCGACAAGTTCCTACCGTGTTTCTCATATAATAAGGCTGGGTCTTTTTTTTTTTTTTTGAGCCCCCCAAAAATGGCTAGGCCATCTTTTCAGGGGTGACTTAATTCCGCCCCCTTGATCTTTGGGCGGGCGGCAACGGCTTGGATGTTGACCTCGGCGTTGTTGGGGCCCTTCGTATCGGGGTCAACGCAGGCAGCACCATATCCGGGTGTGCAACAAAAGTACTTCCTAACGGCAAGCCTCCCCCACCATCTTCCCCATTTCGCATGTTTTAATATAGGCCTTAATTTGGGGGGAGGGGTTTAATTTCATTTCATGCCTATAAAACATGCTGGGACTTCCTATTCGGGGAGGCCGTATTGTTAGAGAAACAGGGTATTTAACAATGTGAGGTGTTCTATTAAGACAAATGAGAAAATGCTATTTGGTGAAGCCTTTCTAATGGTCTGGTTTTGAATAATTGAAGGAACAGCTATTCTCAGCTATTTCTGTTCTGTGTTGTTTTATATTATTATAAAGGAGAACAGAACTATCGAAATTGCTCCAAAGATATATGACATTTAGCCTTGCCAGCAAACCTTTGCCACTGTACACTTCCTATATCCAGCTTACTAAATCCTTGTAGGTAGAAGGCTATATCCAGTGATTGGATGCTGTCAATCTGAGACTCTGTACATATGTGGAACAAAGGCACAGCTTAAATTATGATACTGTGATCATCATCTTGTCTCTTTTGACCCACCCAGCAGATGCTCTTGGTTGATTCAATGTTGGAAACCAAACTGAGAACATGATCCTGAACATGGCTACACTGAAGAAAGCTTCAGTTTGCAGGGACTTATTTTCCATATATACCTATGCAGTGGTTAGCTCCAAGTTAAGAACTACAGAACCAAGAATTACAGTTAAACTAAGTGAAGAGGTATAAGATCTTGAGAGAGCAGGAATTAGAAGACAAACAAGGCAGCTGAGGAACTAAGGAGGATCTCCCACTGCAGCAAGTTAAGAACACAAGTTGTGTGAACATACTTAGAATAAAAGGATTCACATTCAACCTAAGGTTTGCAGGCATCTGTGGTAAAAACTACAAGGCAAAAAGCAAGAGCTTTTAACACCTCGATCAAGTATTAATGTTTCCTTTTCTGTATGTGTTAGGACAGACTTTGACATACAACTAGTGGAGTTTCTAAAGAAAGTGCTTTTCCTTTTTAAGAAATATATTTTAAACTAGAGTGTTTAGATAAAGTACTTTGCTTCCCCAAACTGGTAGTTGAAGAGCAGATAAACATAGGATAAAAGATGAGAAGAAAGAAATGGACTGAAGTATAGAATCCAAATACAGATAGTACTCAATTTATCACGATTCATTTAATGATTATTTCATGGTATGATGGTGCTGAAAAAAGTGACTTGTCACTAATCTTCACAACCATTTCTGCACTTGTCAACCAATGTGTATTTATGAAGGTTGCAGCATCCTGGAGTCACAATCATAATCAATCTTCCAAAGGCTTCTGACAAGTAAAGTCAATAGGGGAAGCCAGATTAACAACCATATTTCTCACTTAACAACCATGGTCATTTGCTTAACACCCATGGTAAAATTGGGTGTGACTCATTTAATAATTGGCTCACTTAGTGACACAGGTTCCAGTCCCAGTTGTGGTCATAAATCGAGGATTGCTTGTAAAGCAAATTAAAAAAGGTAATTTATTACATATTAATATATACATTCAAAACTCAACAATCAAAAAAGTCTCCTAAACCACAAGATGGGCAGAAAATACATTTTATAAATCAAATAAATAGAAATAAAAGGAATGTATGAAAAATCTAGAAACTTTATTCTTCTATTCCAATCTACACCAACACAAAAACAAGCCTTAAAATATTATGGAGAGAGCAACTGTTTTGCAATAATATAGTCTGGCACTTGTTTTGTCTGAAGCCTACCATCCTATCAACCTGAAATTAAAACAGAAAACATGAACACTTACCTTTAAATTAGATACATTTGCATGAGATATGCATTTTCCTGCATTCTTTGAACTGTAAATTGTATCACAGCATTCAGTGATATGCGTAATAACGAGCTAAATTTATTCCAACCTGCCTATTACTCTAGAATTTGAACTTAAGGTCAGTTCAATTAAAATTACAGGTCAAACAAGCTCCCTGCAAGTGCCTGAAAAAATGCAATATGCACATCCGACACACGGCTGAGTCAGAACTAATGCACACTGACCTTAGGATATGACTCAGAAGACATGCTCCATTCAATTATGTCACATCAATGCAAGGGTAGGCAAAGCAAATGGTTTAGGTCAGAAGGCAACATTTCAAAGTTTGAGATGGATGCCCTTTGAAAGTAGCTGCTATGCAAGGGTGTGTGTCAATCATAATGTGATTGCCATGCTGAGAATAGCGAGTCACTAAAAATCTATTCCCCAGAAGATCAGCTAGTATGTTTGCTTTAAGTCATCCACACTACCTTCAGAATACTGTAAGTATTTCTAGATCACTTTCACCTTGTTTTCTAAGCAAGTGGGGATATTTTCAAACAAAGGATTGGATCAGTCACCCTGATTTTATTATCTAAATATAAAATGGGTTCTATATCAGGCGTAGAGACATTCTTCTAAATAAAGATAATGAATTGTGCCAGCTTTCCGAGTGTAGTTACTGTAATCAAAATAATCTCACAAAAACCCAACTCAGAATCAATCGGCACCAAGATTGACCACTTATAAAGTATTGTTATTGCTTAACAAATAGAAATACCATGAAATGCAATCTGCAAGTGATAATTATTGTTTAATTTAGAGTTTGAGTGAAATGAGTTAGGATTGAAAACAAATTATTGTCTATTCAAAAGGTTTAATTTATACATGTAAAGATCAGTAACCTTCATACATTAAAGCCTCTTTTCCCTCCATTGCATTTTTTTCAACAGATTTTCACTTCCATGTCTACCACAATAAATCTCAAATGCACATTTTAAAACTTTTAATCTTAAATTATTCTGTTTTTAATGTTTTTAATGTATTGAGTAAATACAAAATAAATAAAACCACCCAGAGCCCCTCTATGATGAAGATGAGTGCTTAAGAAGTTTGATATATAAATAAAATTTATTTTTCCACTTTTGCATTGATGAAACATTTGATACCAGATGGCCATGACGCCTATTTTGAGATTGTTGAAACTATGGAAATCATCAGAATTATCAGTGGGATTTAACTTCCTTGTCAAAAATTTGCCATGCAAAAAGAAATCCAACATTAAAAATTGAGGCCTCCATATTTTCTGGGAAAGAACAGTAGAATGGGATGAAAAACCAAATGATCTTTCAGATAAATGTTGAGTGATGGTAAAACTGATAGAAACCAAGAAAAGCCAAAGAAAGTTCCATAACTATTTCTTAATAGCTGCCAACTGTGCATCAATTGTGAATGTATATTGACTGGCAGAGAATGAAAGCAGAAAATAGGATAGAATCTTATTGCCTCAGAACATTTGTGATTGGTTCTTTTTCTCCCTCAGAGACGGCACAGTAACAGCAAGCAGAACATAAAATGGTGCTTGAATCCAAGAAGCAGTTGCTCAGCACCCACTCTGACAGAGCTCTCACACACAAGGAAAAGAAGACATAAAGAGGAGGGACTCGCAAAACTGAGGAGTGCTCAGGTTCATCTATTTTCAATTATTGCACATTGAATTGCTTGATATACCTTCTTGATTTTATTATCTTACATCAGACAGAAAAACAAACACACTAAGGAACAAATCCACAGGAACTTTTGTAACAAAAAGAGAAAGCACACTATGATGAAGGACAATGATGATCATTTTATTTATTTATTTATTTATTTATTTTTATTTTTATTTTTTTGTCAATTGCTTACAAGATAATAGGTATAAGTAAAAACATAGTTATGAATACATGGATACATATAAGAAAAATAAAAAATAAAAGAAACAATAGGACAGGGACGGTAGACACTTGGTGCGCTTATGCATGGCAGACCTCTTAGGAAAGGGATGAGGTCAATAGTAGACAGTCTAAGGTTAAAGGTTTTGGGGTTTGGGGAAAAAAACCACAGAATCAGGTAGAGTATTCCAGACATTGACCACTCTGTTGCTGACGTCGTATTTCCTGCAATCAAGTTTGGTGCGATTAACCTTGAGTTTGTATCTATTGTTTGCTCTTGTCTTGTTATGGTTGAAGCTGAAGTATTCATTGACAGGTAGGACATTGCAATGTATGATTTTATATATTATACTTAGATTGAACCAAAGGTGGCATAGTTCTAGGTTTTCTAGGTCTAGAATTTTGAGTCTGGTGGCATAAGGTATCTGCAACAAGTAAAGGAGTGGAGAACTTTTCTTGTGAAATATTTCTGGACTTTCTCAACTGTTTTAATATCAGATATGTAATGTGGGTTCCAGACTGATGAGCTGTATTCGAGTATTGGTCTAGCAAACGTTTTGTATGCTCTAGTTAGTAGGGTAATATTACCAGAGAAAAAGCTATGTAAGATTAGGTTAGGTTAACAACTCTTAACGCCCTTTTGGCTTTGTAGTTACAGTGGGCTTTAGCACTTAGATAATTAGAGATGAGTACTCCAAGATCCTTGACAGAGTTTGGATCATCAACAACTATTCAGCCTGTATTTTATTTTCCGATTTTTTTTTTTTGCCAATATGTAAGACAGAGCATACCATAAGATTTTAGTTTTAGGAGTAGTTTGTCGTGTACCACTGAATCAAAGGCTTTACAGAAGTCTATGTAGATTGTATCTATTGCTTTGCCCTGATCGAGTTGTGTAGTCCATATGTTTTTACAGTGTAAGATTTGCAGATTACATGATAGTTTTTTTCCTGAAACCAAATTGTTTATTAGAGAGTAGGTTGTTTGTTTCTAAGTGGAGGATGATTGATTGGTTAATAATTGATTCCATGACTTTACAGGTGACGCAGCATAAAGAGATTGGTCTGTAATTTTCAACTAGGCTGGGGTCTCCCTTTTTGAAGATGGGGATGACCGTGGCTTGTGACCATAGTTTTGGCAAGCAGCTGGTCCTGAAAGATTTTTCAAAGATTATGGTTAGAGGTTCGGCTATGGCAGTGGATAGCTTTTTTAAGAAGTAGGCACATATTCTGTCTAGTCCAATAGACAGAGATGGTTTTAGATTGTGTAGTTCTGTTTCAACATTGTCTTCTGTAAAATTGATATGTATTAGATCATTGTAGTTGTCTGTGGTTCGACTGGGAAATACTGGGCATGATCCTTTACTGTTTACAAATACTGAGCCAAAGAATGTGTTAAAGAGGTCCTTTCAGGGGTGGGATGGACCTTGAGTCTTTTAGTTTGTTGTTTACAAAATTGTAGAAAGCACTGGTGGAATTGGTGCATAGAAGGTTTTCTTCTTGTTTAATGTGATAATTTATTTTTATCTGGTGGCATAAATTTTTGTATCGGCTTTTGAAGTTGGCAACGTGACCAGATTTGTTTTTCTGCCAAAGTGATTTATTTTTGGATAGAAGCTTCCTTATTGTTATGGGTAATTTGTTTTTTCTGGTTTTTGGAGTTGTTATTGGTACATATAGTTTGATGACTCTTTTGACTTCTAGTAAAAATATGTTGTAATGGTCTTTTACAATATTGCATCCAGTGAATAGAAATTGCCAATCAAGGGATGAGAGATCGTTGTTTATAAGATCATAGTTGCTTTTTTTGAAGTTATAATTGGGGATTCCATCGTTGTGATGATTTTTGTTTGGACGTATGTTGAGACAAAAGTCAATCATGTTGTGGTCACTGTTGGAAAAGGGTTCTTTAATTTGTATTCCATAAATTGAATTCAAACTACTGCAGAAGATAAGATCAAGGCAGTTGTCAAGTCTAGTGTTGTTGGTTACTAGTTGTTCTAGTGCCAAATTTGTTACTGCATTGTAGAAGGTTGCATGTGTGGGTTCAGTTGTACATTCGTTAAGGGTCCAGTTAATATGAGGTAGATTGAAGTCACCAAGAAAGATAAAAGCGTGTGGGCAGGATGCTGCCATGTTAGTAGTGTATTTAGCTTGTTTACATGTTTGATGTCATAATCAGGGGCTCTGTAACATAGTAAGAATCGAAATGTGATATTTAAGGACAGTTCACAGACAATGGTCTCAGGAAGAGCAAGCTCCTGGGTAACTTGGATGTTTTTTAGATGTAGGAACTTTTTATAGAAGATAGCTACACCACCTCCTCTACGGATTTCATAAGAGTAGTTGGGGAAAATAAACCCCTCTAATTTTTGCCACAGTCAAATTACTTTAACAGAGGATACTATGGCAAAAACAAAATGGCATTAACATTGGGCACAGAGTGCAACCACCTCAAGTAGCAGGTATTGAGGGACAATCTGTGGTAGTCCCTTGACCCAGTCATAAGCTCAGGATATCAAAATGGAGAAAGCAGTACTGTTTCATTGCTATATAAGATCTGCCCATGTTGTACATGTGTGTAATGCCACAACAAATGTACAAAAGGGGTGGAGCACAATCAATGCTTTTGTCATTTACACACATACATCCTTGCCTACTCTTCACAATCTTCTGCAATGACCAATACCTTGTTGGAGGATAAAAGGTCTGTTTTCGATGTTTGGTAGCCTTTTTTTACCTCAGTATTCTCAGCAAAAAAATAAGATGCCCTCAGCAGCAAAATATCTTTGGACTGATCCTGGTATTTCACCCTGATTCAATCATTCCACTATGAAAACCAACCCCCAAAGTGACACTTCTTTAAACATAATTTGACTTGCCTATTCCCTTTTTTAGATCCTATTACATTTCTTACTTTTTTCCACAAGATAGATCACATCCCAAACTGATAAGGAGATCAAAAATATAAGATTTTTAAATCTCAGCTAGTCATCAATGAACACTAATAAGAATAAGATAGAAAGTTTAAAAATCATAATAGCAAGGGTGCCGAAACATTGTACAGACTTAATCAAAAATGAAAAACATAATATCATAGCATCAAATATTGACCAACTCAGAAAGTAATAGGAAAAGGAGAATAGCCTAGAAACGTGACTTGCATCTCAAAGTTCACATAATTTTTGTATTTCCTTGTGAAAGAAATATTAATGGAATTTTGACACATTAACCGGATCATGCTAGGGTGAGAAAAGCTGCACTTGTGTTTTTTTTTCCAGTAACAGTTTAAAGAATAGAAATTTTGTACTTCTCTAGTTATTAACTCTGCACTGCAGACAAAAGGCTGAAAGACAAACAAAATACAGAATTTTAGTTTTTCCTCCATGAGGAAAGAGAATTACGTGGATGGTTAACTTCATATTCTTTCTGGAAACCATGGAACAACGATGGAGGTCAGGGGGACAGAAATAGGACAGTAAAATAGTGACATGGGTGAACTAGTTCATTGTCAGAAGAATAATTCCCAATTCAAGCTGGCATTACACAAGAACAAATCAGCATGAAATCCAGACTTACTGTGTGGAAATGAGATGATTTATTTATTCCCAAAAGCAAAGAAGTTTGCTTCTGGGGATAGCTACAGAGAAAATGAGTGCAGAGAGGTTGTTTTATAGAGGGACTGGTTCTGAGTATGGATTTGAGGGTCATGGGTACATACTGGTTGTCAAAAGATTGACCTTAATTGTCCTTCTTTGTGTCTGTCAGTTTGCCTTTGTGTGTATAACCTATATGTGGGTTTGGGGAAGTGTAGATAAACAGATTCCTTGTTTGGTCAATTATTCTTGCTTAGTAATTCTTCTTTTTTACTTCCTTTTTTTACTGCTTCAGCTGTTGAGGGAGATACAAAGTTCTGGTTCTTGTTCTTCTGGCAGCCTCAACCATTGTTAATTGATGCTGTTGTATGTGTTTTTTATGTTGTCTTTCCACCTTTTTCTGGGCCTGCCTTGTGTTGTTTTGATCTTCTCCTCTTTATATATATATCTTGTAAAATATGGAATCCCATGATAATCCCATGACTAACTAATCCCATGACTCCAGGTGAGTCCAGATAATTGATTGTACTATTTTATCGGTTGATTGAACAGTCTTCATAGCATCTTTGTTAAAAAAGCATCTATTTGAGAGCAACGTAGTTTCTACATTTGGTTAATTATTTGAGACAGAGGGAGGAAGAATCCCCTATGTTTATTACTGATTATTTAAATTATTCCCACATCAGTCTTCACCCTAATAATCTTCACAGTGGAATTTATGGAAAGAGGGGACTCGAAACAGAAAAGAGGATATGTCACAATACAAGATCCCCTTTTGTAAGTGTGTTAGCATTACATGCCTTCACACACAAAAAAGGTCAGAACTGACATCGTGACATTGCATCTGCTTTCTTGCCTGGTATAAGCTATCTCCTGCAGTTGCCGCTGTTTCTCCATTTCTGCATTATAAAACTCCCCAAATCTTTCCTGCAAGTGTTATTGAAAAATACATGGAAAATACATCAACTGTTCTAGAAATTTATCTGCATTGTCTACATGTGTCCTATTGACAGGACAATTTCTTCAAGGCAGAAATGGAGCTTCTACAACCAGCTTCTTCTTACCCTCCTCATTGTGACTTCAGGGTACTGAGTTGGTTTTCTTGCTGTGTTTGAAAAGTGATTTTTTTTTTCCCCTGTTAAAATGCCTTGAGTATGTTGTCCAGTTTGGCTGGAGGGCTTTATTTCAGTACAAGCTTGCTTCTACAATTCACCGACTGCTTTGCAGATGAAAGAAGGAAGGCTTCCTCAACTGAGGAAATAGTCATACTAATCTAAAAACTTTTAAGAATGTGTCTTTACCATTAGCATTAAAATAGCACAATGGCTAAAAGTTTTGCCCTATACAGACTGCTGATTCAAAGCCCAGCAAAAATATTTCTTGGCTGTAGTTTTTTTAATTACTATTTTTTTCTCTTTCATTGAGCTAACTGACAGGTTTCTTTTTTTAAAAAAAGTGTACAGAATTCCATCATTTTGTAATTTTCTAGTTACTGAAAGAAATGATTTTTTCCCTCATGTAACTGGAGAAACAATTAAATGTTAGCACATTTTTTTTTAAAAAAAGAAATCCTCAGCCACCAAGAAAAAGCTTAACTAGATGAAGGAAAGAAAATATTTTTTTTTAAAAAAAATATAATGCTTCTGCACTACAATTTGAGCCAACAATCTCTTAATATTAGAAAAAAAAATCTTAGCTTTTGTGCTGTTTTAGCAATGGTAACAAAGATATAGACCCAAACACACCAAGAACTGCATAACTGTACCCATGAAAATATATGAAAACAAATATATATATATGGATCTTTGGTTATTCGGGTTTTCTCCCGCGTAAAATTGGAAGTATCTAGGCAACGTTTTGATGAAGTCTCATTCATCATCTTCAGGTTTGTGTCTTCGGCTCTGTGCTTCTCAGAGTAATGTGAGCTTGCAGCTGCTTCTTCCTTTTAACTGCTAGTGGGGGTGTGACTTGATTGGGTGGGGGCTTGGCTGTGTTCTGATTGGGTGGGGGGGTTGGCTGTGTTCTGATTGACTGGGGGTGTGTTCTGTTCAGGTGGGGGCTTGATTGTGCTTAGGTTAGTTTTAGTTGCTGGGGGATTTGAGCTGGTGAGCTGTGATCCTGCTGTTTGGCTTCGTGTTCGTGGTTGTGCCGCATCTTCACTTCCAATTTTATGCGGGAGAAAACCCGAATAACCAAAGATCCACATACAAATACCCGCGAGAACCTCAGAAACACACACACACACACACACACACACACACACATATATGTGTGAAAAGAAAACCTAAACAATTTCCTAACACACCTAAACAGCACACACCCCAAAATCAAGTTCACCATGGAAACAGAAACAAACAAACAACTACCATTCCTAGATGTACTAATCTACAAAAAAACAGATGGCACACTAGGACACACTGTATACCAGAAGAAAACACACACTAACCGCTACCTCAACGCCCAATCCCACCACCACCCAGCACAGCTAAACCCCGTGGCTAAAACACTAATTACTAGAACCAAACGCCTGGCAGACAAGACACACATTAAGACTGAACTATGCACCCTGACTAAAGTACTGACAGCCAACGGCTTCCACAAAAGCAAAATCACCGGCTTGATCCACAAAAACACACTGAGACATAATAGAGATCCAGAAGATGAACAGACCTATGGAACAGACCTATGTCCTGCCCTACATAAGAAGTACTACAGACAAAATTAGTAAGATACTACACAGACATCACATCAAGACTGCCTTCAAAACAGACAGAAAAATAGCAGCCATCCTTAGAAATCCCAAATTTAAAATTGACCTGGAAAACCAAGGCATATACGAAGTCCCCTGTGCATCATGCCCAGCCACATACATTGGACAGACAAATAGAAGAATAAGTATCCGCCTGGATGAACACAAAAATGCAGTCAAAAAGCTGGAACACACTTCCTCACTAGTCCAACACATGGAAGCCACAGGACATAGAATCAACTTAAATGGCACCAAAACCCTAGCCACTATAGAAAACCCCAGCCACAGAATCACCAGAGAAGCCATAGAGATTGAAAAAAGACCTGAAAGCGTGAATAGAAGAGATGATTCCACCAGACTGTCAATCATTTGGAAGCCTGCACTCACAAACAGAAAAATCTCCACACCACAAGCCAGGCAAACACCTGGGCATAAACAGATCCCCCCTGATACCTCCAGCTCAAACACACCCCAACCAGGCACCCAGATGAAACCTAGCTTCCTAACTAATGATAGCCGTCCATTCACTGGGAGCCAAGCTGCACTAAAGGCCTCCAATAAAGTAACACAATGTTGCCAGCCAATCAAGATACAAAAAGAGCCAAAAAACAGACAGACCGTCCAAAAACACAACATTAAAACAGCATTCTGCACAAACAGAAAAATATCCACCATCCTAAGAAACTCCAAAAACAAAATCGAATTAGAAAACCAAGGAGTATACGAAATCCCTTGCATTGCCTGCCCCACCACATACATTGGACAAACTAACAGAAGAATAAGTGCACGCATTGAAGAACATAAGAAATCAATCAAAAAAAAAGAACCGACCTCTTCCCTGGTCCAACACCTCAAAGCCACAGGACATGAGATTGACTTTAAAAATACCAGAACTATCGCCAAAACCGAACACTTCAACAGCAGAATAATCAGAGAAGCCATAGAGATAGAAAAACACCCACACAGCATGAATAAATGAAATGACACCTCCTGCCTACCAGCCATTTGGAAACCCACCCTCATGAACAGACAAGTACCTAACATGAAGAATGACACCAGACCCACACCCATGAGGGCCACACAAGATGCCACCACCACACTTCCACACAGAAAGCAGACTCACACCCACACAGAAGAGGAGACATGACCACGGACCAGAAGCCACACTGCAGCTGCATCACTACCCACTTCAAACCCCTCCGAGCCATACATGAAGCAAACTGACACCCACCATGAAGATGCAGCATGACCACGAACTCGAAGCCAAACAGCAAGATCACAGCTCATCAACTCAAATCCCCCAGCAACTAAGACTAACCTGAGCACAACCAAGCCCCCACCTGAACAGAACACGCCTCCAGCCAATCAGAACACGGCCAACCCCCCAACCAATCAGAACACAGCCAAACCCCCTACCAGTGAGAACACACCCCCACCCAATCAGAACACAGCCAAGCCCCCACCCAATCAAGTCACACCCTCACTAGCAGTTAAAAGGAAGAAGCAGCTGCAAGCTCACATCACTCTGAGAAGCACAGAGCCGAAGACACAAGCCTGAAGATGATGAATGAGACTTCATCGAAATGTTGCCTAGATACTGCCAATCTTACGCGGGAGAAAACCCGAATAACCAAATATCCACATACAAATACCCGCGAGAACCTCAGAAAACACACACACACACACACACACACACTCACATATATATATATGCAGAGAGAGACAGAGAGACAGAGAGACTCTGTGTGTGTGTGTGTGTGTGTGTATACACATATATACACACACTTTAACTCTGCATTTATATATTTTACCTATTTGTGAGTCTCTCTCTCTCTCTCTCTCTCTCTGTATGTATGTGTACACACACACACACACACACACACACACACACTATATGTTTATTGTCCATCTTAATTATTGCTATAATTAATTCAAGGTGGTGAACACACCTCCTATTTGAAACACAGCATTGATCTTGTGAGGTGGATTGGGCTGAGAGTAAGAGCGGACCCAAAATCACCCACTCAGCTTTCATGGCTAAGGGAGAACTAGAATTCAGTTTCCTAGTTTCTAATGTGATGCCTGTCAGGATTTCAACAGTTACCCCAATTAAATCATGAGTCTCAAACAAATCTTCCAAAACTTCAAAAGGATTTATTGGGAGTTAATATTTCTGGCACTGCCTGGGTGTAGCCGACTCAGAGACACATAATTCATTGTCACTCTTGACCCTGGTTTTCCCCCAACCCCTGTGTGTATCATAATTCATATTCTTCAATGAGACACATCAATAGCCAAGAGTCATCAGTCATGGTCTACAGTTATATATTTGCATGGCAGAAACTTCAATCAACCGGTTACTAACTTTGAAAAACTATGGAATGCACTTTCAATTTCCAAGCTGCCACACTGCTCTTTCAAACCCCTTTCCCCCATTCTTCTGGCAACTCTAAAAAGACCATAGAAATATTTTATGAGTTGACATTGCCTTCATCATTACACCAAACAGACTGTCACTGAATTTCAAACTTCAAATTCAAACTTCATTGAAGTTAGAACTCAATCTATCATGATGGTCCAATGCTAGTTAATCAATATATATTTCCCAGCTTTCACTCTAGGTTAGGATAGAATGACTGGCCCAAAGTCTCCTAGCTTGCTTTAATGTTCAAGGAAGGACTAGAACCTGAAATGCCCCATTCTAGTCTAGCACTCTGTGTCATCACATATATGTAAAGCAGAAACTGAATACCTTGGAAAATGAAAAATGTGGCAGAATTTGGCAAAAACTGTCTGTCTGTTTGTCTGTCTATCTGTCTGTCCATCTACTGTCTCATTATATACATGATTTAGACCTAAGCTACCATGAGTCCAGGACAGAACTCCACAGATTCTACAGCCCCATACTTGTTTCTATTTCTTGCCCTTCCCATCTTTTCAAAGAAGGCAAATTTTAATGTGTGGTTGGGTCAAAAATGCCTGCCTTTTCCTTTTTTTCTTCAGTCTTTTTTACAATCTAGAACCCACTGCAAGTTTCTGTCCAGTTGTAAAAATTAATGTCAGAAAGGAGAAAAGTATTACTGGTATGGAGAGTAGGGATGAACATAATGAAAATACATTAAAACCATGTCTGCTTTAATGAATGGGTGCAAAGGAAACACAAAAATATTCATTGAAGAAAAATCCAACTGCTTTGAAATAGTGTCAGGTTCACCCTCCTGTACTTTTTGAAACTTAGTCCTGAACCTCTCCTGCAGAATTTTCAAAGCACGGCCAACTTTAAAAAAACTTATTACTTATGTTGAAGTCATTGAAATGCACTTAATTGTATTAAGAGTTACATTTTAAATCAAATTCCATCATCTTTTTCCTGCTGCTTTCCATTGTTGTTTCTGGTTCTGTCTCTTTCTAGCTGGCCAGTGGCATACTGTTCAAAGGTTGCATTCAGCCTTCTGCCTCAAGAAAGCTGTCAATTTTTGCCCTAAAGTAAGAATAGGGATATGATGCTACAAATCCAACTACAGCAGAAAGCTGCTTTCAAATCTATTTTAACACAAGGGCATTGGAAAGGGTCAACTTCCTCATTGGTAAGAGTAGCTAATAATGTGGCTGAAGGCTGAACCTGGGTTATTCCATTGCATGTGTAACAAAGGTGTGAAAATAACACTATACCCCCTTACAAACACTTAAAATGAATGCAGGAGCTGAGCCAGAGCCTGCATTTGTCCTCATCATTCTCCTTCAAAGTAGTAAGCTGTCTGATTAGAGATTTCATGCACAGACAGAGCTGCAAATTAGGTTCTGTACTGAAGAGAGAGAGAGAGAGAGAGAGAGAGAGAGAGAGAGAGAGAGAGAGAGAGAGAAACCAAACAAAGAAACACAGCATTCTTGTAGAAGTACCACAGTGAAAGGATAAGAAAATATATTCACATCGGGCAGTGGATTATGACAAAACATAACAGAAGATGTTCCACTGGATTATGACAAAACATAACAGAAGATGTTCCACTAATAGGAATGGGAGTTTGGTAGAAATTGTTTTTTTTTCCCCTGGAGAATGGTTACTCATGTACTTTTCTGTATGATGAGACAAAATGAAATCATGAGACCCAGTTTTGTGAAGTAGTTAAGGCAGGGGTATCAAACTCAAGGCCTGGGGGCCAGATCCAGCCCATGGGGTGATTAGATCTGGCCTGTGGGACCACCCTGGAAACAGCAAAGGACCAGCCTGTGGACCAGCAAAAACAGAGCTCAAGAGGGCCACATGAGTCCCCCTGGGCTCCATTTTTGCCTGCAATGGCCTCCTGCTGCCCTCTGCCAGTGAAAATGGAGCTGGGGAGCCAGTTTTCACTGGCAGAGTGCTCAGGCCACCACAGACTCGACATGAGTGACATCAAGCTGTTTCCAAGGGACAAAATCCATTTAAAAAGAAAAGCAAAGTCCATCTTCCAAAACAAATTATTTTTTTTAGGAAAGCGTCAAATTGGCAACACTCTCTTTATCTCCACTCCTACCCCCTTAGGAATGTGGCAAGCCAGAAACCCTTCCTCCATGACTGCCATAGAGAAAGTAGGAAAAAGAATATATACTAAGCCTAACTAAAATGGCTACACATATGTCAATTTCGAGCTTGACACTGGCCATATCCACCTTGGCCATACCCACCCTGACCCCCAAGGTCAAACACAACCCTGATGTGGCCCTCAATGAAATCAAGTTTGAAATCCCTGGGTTAAGGCACCAGGCTGGAAATCATGAGACCATGAGTTCTAGTTCCACTTCAGATGCGTGGTCAATTAGATAATCTTGGACCAGTCATTATTCACAGCTCTGGGAAGGAGGTAATGGCAAACCAGTTCTGAAAGCAAGCAAACTGCGGGGACTTGTCCAGGCAGTTGCCAAAGTCAAAAAATGACTCTAAGGCATACACAAACAAATGAAATCTTATGAATTATGTACTACAAAGAAGTCGTCCTGTCATTATGTGTAGAATTGCAATCTTTTGGGGTTTTTTTGCAAGTCAATAAATACCTCATCTTTTACATATCCCAACTATAAGTTGATTATCCCACTGTTGGGGTACAAATAATAATCTGATAATCTTCATTTTCCAGTAATCTTATTTTTTGGGTGGGGGTGGGGGGGGTGGGGTAAAATGGTCTATTTTTCTTTTGCCAGAAAATCTAATAGTTATTTTTCAATTTAATTTGCATTTAGTTCAATCCCATTCAACCCCTATATCCAGATCAGGGCAAGTACATGCACCATTTTAATTCAGCTAGCAAAAAGTATAATTTGATGTTTATTTATAAAACATCACCAGGTATCAAAAACAGTTAACTGGCAAAAATGGGTCAAAAGGCACACAAAATCAAGGAGATAAATATGAAAAACAGACAAGAGATAAAAAAGCAGACAACTTAATATCAAATATCTATGTCCCAAAAGTGCCTTTTCCAAAAGGCAACTGGATTTTCTTCATTTTTCTTTTCTTTGAAAACATTTTGCTTTTCATCCAAGAAGCTTCTACGTTTCTGGTTCAGTTCAATACTCTGGGCAGCAAACAGCAGTTAACTGGCAGTCAACATTTAAAAAAAAACAATTAAACCACAATTAATGCAACCATGTCATGGGCTGTAACTGACCATCTGATTCCCAAGCACGAGAAAACAGTCATGTCTCCAGGGACCTGTGAAAAATCATTAGCCAATCTGATCTCAGGAAGGGGATGATGTTCTACAGGATGATGATGTTCTACAGAGCAGGGGCAAATTACAACATGGTAGAAGGTGCTGAACACATGGAAAATAATCCCACTAAGTATTGATTTAATTCAATCTAATCCAATTTCTTTTTTATATAGGCTTCAGCTAATTCTTTGTCTTGTCTAGATCTCTTCTTTAGGCTATGATGCAACTGTACTACTAAAACTCAAAGCAGAACTCTTGATAGAAAGCAGGGGAAGCAATCTACTTACAGTATATAACAATGATGTTACTGGTATGTGAAAGAAATGCAGAAGCTTTCTACGAATGGAAATATTGGACTGATGTTGGAATGATTCAATTTGTAAACTGTAGAATATAACCTTCAATCCTTGATTTGAATTAAAGTTTGATGAACTTGTACTTTCCCAAGCATATGTAACACAGGGATTATTCCTGGGCATCACAGTGATTGTGACTGGGCATACAAAGTAGAATAATTTAAAAAGAGTAAAAAAAGATAACTGCCACTCATGGGTATCTTATGAACAGTACTATTTAATTCTTTGATGGAAATAAAATACATTTGTTTCATTTACAGTATTTGACCACACCCACAAAAACACCCAAATAAGAAAAAATAGCTCTAGGCCCAATGCCTGTGGAACCACGTTAAAATATAGGTTTTTCAGTAGATGATTGTTATTATAATAATTATATAGGGTACTACAACGTCTGCACATTGGCATTTGTTATTTACACAGTAAGCCTGAGAATACAAATGATAAAGTTAGAATGTAGGAGAAAATAAATTAATAAAGCATAAAACCTCAATCTTAGTCCATAGACATTGTTGATAATTAAAACCCAATACAGTTGAATGCATGCTTAGTAAGAGCATTAGAAATTAAATTAGTTATTTAATTGCAATTTTCCCTGCTCATAATATCTCTATAGCACAGGGAGAAGGGATTTCCCTTTGCTCATTGTTCATTCATTCTTCATGAGCAATAAATGCTTTAGAATTCCTGGCCCCAGTTTATCTGTTTGACTGCCTAAATGCCCATTACTAAAGTAAGCATAGATGGAGTTGAAGCACAATTATTTCTATAAGCTGCAAACATACAACGTAGAGTACATTTTAGTGGAGACTTGCCCAACCTGGGATTCTCCTGAGTTTTGGATTTCAAAATTCCTAGATCCCATACTGATTATGGGAGTTGTAGTCCAGCATATTTGGAAGATGATTTAAGAAAGTCTGGTTCACTCAGCTTCTTTAGGTCAACTCAGAATTATATCACATCAATACAATATAAGCTTTTCAGTTGATTAGGAAACATGCTCTTCTTAACCTAGATTAGGAATCCCATTGTTCTCTAGAAATGAATGAGACATAGTCTTCAATTTTCAACTGTTTATTTAATGATGGTTCAAAATTACAATAGCCTCAGAAAAATTGACTTACGACCCATCCTCAAAGTTAGAAGCAAAACCCTACCCCCATGGTTACGTTATTGTGATTTGGGTGCTTGGCCACCAGCTTGCATTTTCAATGGTTGTAACATCTTGTGGTCACCTGATTGTGAATTGTGACCTTCCCAGTCAACTTCCCAACAGCAATGTCAATTGTGGAAATGAAATTTGCTTAGTGGTCATGTGATTCACTTAATAATCATGTGATTTGCTTAATGACCATGATAAAAATGATAATAAAAGTTGAGTCTGGTCCCATGATAACTCACTTACCAATCACTTAAGAACTCAATAGGTGGACAAAAATGCCAAATCCAGTCTAAACTTCTGGTTGATTGTGTGATGGATCATAATGCCTTTGAAGCCAACAAATAGACAAAGAAGATCCAAAACACAATTAAAAAAATAGCCCAAAAGAAAATAGCCCAAAGAAATAGCCCAAAAAAGCCTTGGAGAGAAGAATTGTTCAACTTGGAATGGCATGGAATGCAGAATATCTTAGATGACCTCAATAAAGGATCAGTTGCCTGACCCAGCTAAAGTTAACTGATTGTTATTTTGGAATTGCATGATGGTGACAATTAATTTATTGTCAAGACCCTGCATTTTGTACACTACTTTTTTTGAATATTCTAATACAGAGTGAAGCCAAGGAATGAAGGCTTCACTCAGGTCTGCCATTCTGGCAGGAAGAATAGTTTAAATTCATTCGTCTGCCAGGCCAGCAAGAAGAATGGTTAAATGTCATTGGTTGAACTGTCCAATAGCTCCCTTTAAAAGGGTGAGCTGTTGGTCAGGCAAGTACTGATCTACTCAATAAAGAGCTGTTGTTGCTGATCCTGCTGTCCTGCCTGTTCAATCTGCCCTGACTTAACAACTTGGAAGTGGTATATTAAAAAATAAATGTTGGCATCTCTGAAATGATCTACAAAGTAGATTTAAATAAGGTTTAGCAAACGTTGATAAATAGTTTGTGACATATGTTAATGCATAGCTTTAGTAACAAAGAGTGCAAGCAGCAGCAAATAAAACCCCCAATATTTTGCAGTTAATGTTGGAGAATAATTTTTGCTAAAATAATTATGAGCATAGGCCTGCTTGATCTCAAGATTTTAAACATTTCATTACATTCAGGGTAGAAGTAGGTATTCAGCAAAAAAAAAATTGGAATTATTTCAAGACCTTTATGAATATTATAGAATGTAACTAATTCTTTAAATCAGAGGGAGTACACATTATGTCATTGTCATTATTGACAATGTAGACCAGTTAAATGTAATGGTTAAAGCGCTATGCTAGGAACCAGGAGTTCTAGTTTGACCTTAGGCATAAAGACAGCTGGGTGTCAAGCCAGCCATCCTCTCTCAATCCTAGGAAAGAGGGAAGGGTAAACCACTTAAAAAAAACCTTTCGAAGAAAACTTGTAGAGACTAGTACAGGCAGATGCCAGGAATAAAAAATAATAACTGATTTGAAGGTGTGTGTAGACACACACACACACACACACACACACACAAAATAATCAGTAACATGATAAAGGATTTATATATGAGCATGTGTGTGTTTTCAAGTAGAACCTAATTCAACAAAATGGCAACAACTGATTTTAAAAGATTTTCCTTCAATAAAATTCACCCCTCCCTGATTCCTCTTCTGGATTTTTTTCACCTTTGTGCTGAAGCTTGCATAATCTGCAAACTGTCTCAAGATTAAATTTCTATAGGAAAAGACTCAGCTATGTAATCTTCAAAATTATAAATCTTACTAAGTATCCATGTATGTATGTATGTGTACATATATGCATATACCTGTATACATAGATATCTCTCTATGTGTGTGTATGCATTCACACGATATATATAATATACATACACACACACACAGCCTGCATCTGAGAATAAACAGAAGTGAATACCCAAGAGAGAGTTAAAACAGACTCTGCCATTTTAATCTGCATTGCCACACGCTGTGCAATTAACTAATTGAGTCTTTGATTTTATATGAAGTGAAAGGAACTGCAGGGAGACTTTTGTAGCTGCCTTAATGAGGAGCAGTTAATCTTGCCTTTTAATGGAGCTTAATTTGGAGTACAAATGAGCACACAAAGGTACTTGTAAATAGTTTTGCATTGTCAGGGAGGGAAGCATCAAATCAAATCTCCCAGGCCACAATCCGCAACCCTATACCATTTATTGTTTTATAAAAAGATGGAATAGGAGCAGATGACACTAAGTTAGGCAAATTGGCTAATACATATCAAGCAAAAAATGATAATTCCAAATGAGTTCAATTTTCAGTTCAAAGATCAAATGTTGGTGAATTTGAATCTTGGTGCTAAATCCACCAGATTGAAGCTCAATAGCAAGAAGTAGAACATCCTATATCTGGATATGAAAAATTAAATGCACAGGTACAGAACTGGGAGATCTGGTTTGGAACCAGTGTGTGTAAGACAAGATCAGATGTTCTAGTAACTAGTCAGCAATCTAATATGAAAACTAGCTATGCAATCTGGGGCTTTGCTAAAATAATTGTATCCAGCACACAGGTAATTGTTTTATTGTACTTTATATACTACTTAGACTGTACTTGAATTATGGCTATGTTCCTAGGCATTGCCCTTTAAGAAGACCATGAAAAAACTAAAATGCTGCAGGATTATAAATATAAGCTGAATGTAGAAATGAAGCAATGTGAGAAGTTGTTAAAGAAACTCAGCATGTTTCATTTGCAAAGGCTTTAAATTAAGGACAGAAACAATTGCAATTTACAAAATATCTTATCTGTTATTATGAGCAAAAGTGTATTGAAACCAAGGGAGAATAAGAATTAGATGATATTAAAAGAAGAAGGGTTTAGACTATGAGCGGAGTTGTTCTGGTCTTGTTCTGATAGCAAGAGCTGTTAAACCAGGGGTCTTCAAATTTGACAGCTTTAAGACTTGTGGACTTCAACTCCCAGAATTCCTCCTCCAGTCATGTTAGCTCAGGAATTCTGGGAGTTGAAATCCACAAGTCTTAAATTTGCCAAGTTTGAAGACCCTTGTGTTAAACCATGGAACTACCTGCCTAGACCACTGGTAAATTATCCTCACTAAAAATTTACAAATGGGAACTAAGGCGTCATCTGTTTTGGAGAGTTTTGTGAATTCTTGCAGAGAACAGAGGTTTGAACCAAGTGATATATAATTTTACCATTTCATACATTCTCTGATTCTATCAGAGGGGAACAACAATTGTTGTAGTCATGGGCCAGGACTCAGACTCTGACTTTAAAGAAGAGGCACCAGCAGAACCTGTGGAGTGTCGGCCTCAGGAGATACTAAACCATGAATCACCCATGGATGCTCAAACACAGACCAACTAGACAGTTGGAGAAGTTAGATGAAGTTGACATAAGACCACCCACCCTGCAAGTAAAGAGGAAAGCAAAGCAGAGATGTTTTTTTTTTGACAAATTTTATTCAAATTTAGACAAAAATCTCTTTTTAGTGGACAACATATTTCCGGGTCATCACCTTTACTTACAAATATGACAGCAATTATACATTCATATATGCATACTTAATTCTATTATTACTTTTTCCATTCCAAATTTTCAGTAAGGAGAGAAACAAACACATTCATTCTAGACTCTTTCATTAATCTCAATCGAAACATCTTTTTGTTTCATTTCAATTATTTCAAATATATAATCCTTTGATATTTCTTTTAAAAATAAAAATAAACAATATATATTTGCCTAATAATAGTAATAATAAGGTTACCAATGTCTCTCGTTCCTTTTAATAGTCTATATTAAACTTATTTAGCTGGTTCTTTAGTCTGTCATATTCCCTTTCCATTACACATTTTTTTTATTGATTCTAGATTATTACAAGTTTTAACACACATACAGAAAAAGAAAAAAAAAACAAGTATCTGTGTCACTGTTTGAGTGTGACACCTTCATGATTAGAATATACCTTTATTCCCTCATCTTAATTCCCAATAAACCATTAATCATTACATCTTTTCAATTAGATTCTGCAGCGCATTTTCCCCCCTTAAGTTTTAATAAGAGTTATCAGTATCTATATTACCCTATTTTCTAAATATTTTTAATTGCAGAAATATTCTTATTACCCCTTGTCACCCTGCAGAATCCCCTTTTTAATTCATCAACCATTATCTCTGAAAAAACAATTTCTTTTCAACATTTCTGTATTTCTTTCTTTTAAATGTCTGTTTCTTCTCCTCCCCCTCTTTTCCCCATATCTTTTCTCATTCCAGTTTATATCCCTCTCTTTCTTAATATCTTCCTTTCCCCTTTTCTGCTGGGTCTTTCTGCCTTTCCTAACTTCACGGGTATTCCTTCTTTTAATTGTGAAAAAACAATTTCCTTTCAACATTTTGTTATTTCTGTATTTCTTTCTTTTATATGCCTGTTTCTTACTGCTTCTTCTTACTGCAATTTACAAAATATCTTATCTGTTGTTATGTGCAAAAGTGTATTGAAACCAACGGAGAATAAGAATTAGATGATATTAAAAGAAGAAGGGTTTAGACTGTGAGCGGAGTTGTTCTGATAGCAAGAGCTGTTAAACCAGGGGTCTTCAAACTTGACAGCTTTAAGACTTGTGGACTTCAACTCCCAGAATTCCTCCTCCAGTCATGTTAACTCAGGAATTCTGGGAGTTGAAATCCACAAGTCTTAAATATGCCAGGTTTGAAGACCCTTGTGTTAAACCATGGGACTACCTGCCTAGACTACTGGTAAATTATCCTCACTAAAAATTTACAAATGGGGACTAAGGCATCATCTGTTTTGGAGAGTTTTGTGAACTCTTGCAGAGAACAAAGATTTGAACCAAGCGATAGATAATATTACCATTTCATACATTCTCCAGGACTCAGACTCTGACTTTAAAGAAGAGGCACCAGCAGAACCTGTGGAGTGTCGGCCTCAGGAGATACTAAACCATGAATCACCCATGGATGCTCAAACACAGACCAACTAGACAGTTGGAGAAGTTAGATGCGGTTGACATAAGACCACCCACCCTGCAAGTAAAGAGGAAAGCAAAGCAGAGATGTTTTATGAGGCCTCTTGTCAAGAAAGGGAGTAAAATTGTCTGATTGTCTGCAGTCTGATTTATGAGACAGCCGTGACCTTTGTTGGAAACAACTGTTTTTTGGCTGTTACATAACAATTTATGTGGATTATGCTTATGAAATTCTGACCTGAATCTTGTAAGTTTGGAACAATTTTGGACTGTTCTTCTGTACACTCCTATTAAAAACCTAATCTTTCATGCAAGCATCTGTCAGAGACTCTTTGCCTGCCTTGATTATTGTTACCTCTTTGACCTTGAGCAAACTGTGAAATACCATAGCAACTGTGTATGAATCAGTAGTACTTGAAACCAGAAACAGGATTTGCTGGCTATCACCTAGCTTTCTAGACACTGGAACACTGATTAATTTTGAGTGACCACAACAGAGGCCATTATCCATCAGATAAATTGTATCTTGCATTATAAATTGGAGGGGGGGAGTTTACCAGTGTGAAGTCTAGTAAATGGTTCTAGATTGGCTCTCCATAGTAATAAAAGCACTTATGATAATGCACCTCTCAATATATAGCAATTTATATGGTGTAAAGAAAATAAATTATCCATTTGATGAATATATTTCACCATAGCTGTGATAAAACTGACTTTTATTCTCCCTGATTGCCAACGTTTATTATTTTCGTTCTATTTAAAAAGGACAGCAAATCCCTCTTTTGAGGATTCAGCAAAACTAGTTTTTCTATGTACACTTTGTTTTACTTCCACTAGAAAAGTTAGCTCTCTTCCCTTCTTGATTTGTTAATTACTTCCAATAATCTCTTATCGGCTGAAAACACTAAAGAGGGAACTGCTTGTAATGTTTAGGAGCAGCATAACTTAGAAATGAGTTCTTTCTAGACTATATTTAAAATAGTTTAATCCAACTTCATCCTTATCTTAAAAAAAGTTCATCAATTCACTGCAAGATTTGAAATTGTAAGGTAATATTGGATTTATCTCAGGAAAATCTACATGTTACCATGTTACATCTGTGCAAATGTGCTAATTTGTTTTTAGGTGAAATATAACATGCTGGTCTCAGACAAATGCATGAAACTGAGATTGTGTTAATATGATGACATGTATATTATAATATGATGAAATCTCTATCATATATATGTGTATTCTGATATCTGATGCAATACATATGTTGCATTGTGATATCTTCTGTAATATACAGTATATATTGCAAGTTTTGTAGCATGGCATCAAGATCTTTCATCATTTCTTCCTGTTATTCTCACCTTGAAGAAGTTCATAGGAATGATTGTTATGTTTAAAGAACTATATTTCTAGGATCCTTCTGTTACCAATGCTCCTCATCCGGGGGAAATTATATTTATATAGATAAAATATTTATCATAATAGTAATAATAAAAAGCCCAAAAATGTTGAGGATTGTAGATCAGGCTTTACTAGTAGATCTCTAAATTATTTCAATAGTTTAGGGTTATAATAATTGTTTTGATTCAAATAATATTGTTAGGAACAGATGTAGGATGATTAATTCATTCTGCATTCAAAGCTAACAGCCTACAATCCCATAGCTGCATGTGTTCCTAAAATCCAGATCATGATTTTGTTTTGGTAAAAAAGCTGGAAGACTACTTTGCATTGGAAGCATATAGAAACTATAATGCAAGTTCTAATACAGGCATATCACAATTAAAACCAAGGAAGCAAACGAATCATCCTCCAACTTTACTAAACACCTTCTCCCATCGACATTGAAGTCAACCTCCAAAATGTCAAACATGAGCTTCCTCTTCTATAATGTTTGCATCTAGGAGGAAATAAAAGCAAGAAGTACCACTATCCCGGGATTTATCCTCTCCAGAGGTGGTATTCAGCAGGTTCTGACCAGTTCTGGAGAACCAGTAGCAGAAATTTTGAGTAGTTCAGAGAACAAGCAAATACCACCTCTAACTGGAGATTTTACAGTAACCTTCCCCTGCCACGCCCACCAAGCCACACCCACAGAACCGGTAGTTTGAATCTCACCACTGATTCTCTCCAATACAGAAGAAATAAAATTAGAGAAGATCAAGGGTGGAAACTGCTGTTCTTGAAGTCATGTTATTGAGGAATTTTGTGTATTATCATACACCTGCCTAGAATTTAGAGAAACTAATTTCAATAAATCAAGGCAAAACCTGAGCACAACCCTCTTGATGGAAACCCTCAAAAGAAAAAATGTTTTTCTTCAATGAAACAGTTGTTCTATCACTGATAATAAATGAATACAACGAGCAAACCCATAGAAATATCAAATGAAGAGGGAATGGTTGCATAAGGAGGTTTTTTTTTCTGATACAATCTAGTAACATCTAGACATCTATATGAAGTGGGAGGAGATAGAAAACTCCATGAGGTCTGCAAAGGAAAAGATGACTTGTGTGTGATGTATCAAATAATGCAATATAATGTTGGTATTTGCACAGTCATTTCACTGCACATCATCTTTTTTTCATAACCATTGTTTGCTGTGAAGGCTGCTGGATAAACAGGGATCAAGGATACAGCCAAAGGATAATTAAAATCTAAAATGGAATTGCAGAGGATCCACATGAGAAGAGGAGCAAAGTAGTAGAATAGGTGGGGAAATGTGCCACACCAAAATGCTTGAGTAGGGTTGCATCTGAGGCTGCAAGATGGTAAGTTAGGTGTTGGATGGTGTTGGATGGTGTTGGATGGTGTTGGATGGTGAGTTAATCTTGGTTTATATCAGGATTCATTTTCTAGTCTAGAACTGGGACCATCTTTTTATTTAAAGTCTCAGATGATAGCTCTGAATTATACTGTAAACAATGAGTCAACGGAGGACTATTGACTGGGTTGTTATTTGCTTTAGGAAATAATAATAATAAAAAAATAGCCAGGGTTTAGGTTTACTGTACATTGACTAACAATGTTGCCCTTCAGATGAAAGAGCATGAACTGATTTAGTTAGAGCCATTGAGAGAGAGAGAGAGAGAGAGAGAGAGAGAGAGAGAGAGAGATTCATTTATAGACTATAATGTGAAATGTCAAGATGCTTGTAGCTAGTTACTTTATTTGAGGGGAGGAGAATAAGGGATGAAAATAAAAGGAGCTTCTCCGTGTGTGTAAGCTAAGGCATCTCTTTGCTGCAGAGCCAGTTCTGAAGCATCTAAAAACCCAGATGAGTCTTTTGTGATCCAGTAAGATGCCAGCGATGTGGCAGTAGGGGTTGTTTTACTCCAGAGGTACAAAAGGGGTAAAGAATATATATATTCTTTCAAACAGAGATAGAAACAAAGAAGACCATTTCTGTATTAGCTAGAAAGTTGCGCTGCATTAGTACAGAAATATTTCAACATGAACACTTTTCAAATTCCTTTTCTCTAAAAAAATAATTTCCCCTCAGGGTATAAATATTTACTTCTGACCACTAGATTTTTTGAAGATGTTAGGAGGATCAGCACTGCTGGTTGGTTGCAAACATGGCCAGTCCTAGGACCCACTCCCCATTAGCTGGCAGAATGCCAGGCTGGGTAAGGCTCATTGTTGGTACTTCTAGGCAGGATGCCAGGGTTACAGCTTGCTGGTATAACTAATCTTATTAGTTAGCAGAGGCAGCCAAAGCCGGCTAGCACACTGCAATGCAATGCTATAAAGATAAGCAGGCCACAGAGAGAACAGCTGGTACAGAGAAAACAGCTTTCTCAGCCTTACCATATCTTTTTCTTGAAGCAGTTGCTGTTTCATGAATGCTTGTGTTAGTCTGTCTGTAGAGAGATGTAAACATATTCCAAATATACAGAATTTAAAATAGCTCCAAAAATGTGTATTGGATTATTCTTCAGTCCTGAGCTCCTGTTCAGAATGCTAACAGTTGATTGAAATATCAGTTGGTCTGCTGGACCGATATCAAAATGTCCCATTCCATCATCATAAGAGATGCCAATATTAAAGCTTGTGCACATTAAAGAAGTGGAGAAATAAAGTGAATGCAGCCAAAGCAATGTTAACTTTGCTTTCTCAAAATAGCTCTGATAAGCTGAAAATAGAGTGAGGCATTAAACTGATTGATTAGCTGCTCATCGCAACGTCAGAGAGCCTGTCACACAAAGAAAATGAAGTTGCAACATTGTCTGTTGTCTGTAATACCCGCAGGAGAGAACCCACTCCATTGGCATGAGTTCTCTAATTCACAATAGAATGGGATGATTAAGTGGAAACCTGCCTTGGATGCTTGGCCCAATCCTTGAAATCAAACAATTTCATCAAGACCAGGGCATACTGATTCAAAAAGAAAATTATGTATTTGTAAATTTATAACTATATGCTGACAACATGCAGCTATTACTTCTCCTTGGGACACTAATTGCCTATAACAATTCTGTTTATCAAATATGAGTGGGGATAGAGGGTGAGAGAAAGATGAATTTCTTTCCATTTCAAATCAAAACCTGTTGCAAATTCGAACTTGTTCAGGAGAATAATTTGTTCAGTGATAAAGATCTGGCCATCCCTCCCCCCCCATTCTCTTGGTAGCTGCTCTGAGATTATTTTTAATGAAGAGTCAGCTAAAATGTAATACAAAACATTATAACTAATAATCTCTTTTGCAAATTTCATTGTTGGGAGCCAACAACCTACCAAGCAAATAATTACAAGTGACAACAGCATAATGGGTAATTTGTGGACGAAGTTTACTCGCCTCGAGGCAGTTTCCTATCTCTGTCACATTTGTGTTTGTTTCATGCTCAGTTGTTTACTAAATTCCCTCAAATTGGCCAAAATTGGTATTGAATTTGTGTGGTTAGATTGAATTAGGGATTTGGGAGATTGCAAAGGCATGTTTAATCAAGTATTGTTAAAGGATTGTGTAGGTTGCCGATAGGTTTTCTGTTTGCTAATGTTATGCTGAGTATTTATCTTTGGGATGACAAATCTTGTGGGATGTTGCTTTTTTGTTTTCTTTGAGGGCTGCTAATACAAGATGGACACATCCCAATCTCTTTGTCAAACACACTAATTTAATACAAATAATTTACTTTAGGAAAGAAAAATACAAATATTTCTCATATTATAGCTTAGGATGGCTTACTTTTGTATAGACAATTTAGGGCATGGGTGTTCAGATCCCTATCTGATTTCCCAACCTACCTTGTAGAAATTCAGCTTGCACTAGCCATGATGACCTGGCCAATGGGATATTATGATTATGGGTTTCACCCATTCCATATAGATTGAGGAAAAGGCCTTCTTTTCTTAAAGTCAAGTGGAAGACATATTTGACGAGGTGGTTTCCATGATTTTAATGACTGTTTGGGCCAGGATATCTTTATGCATACATGAACCCTTCCATTTGAGCTGGAATCTTCTACTATCTGAAATCTAGCATTATGTTCCAGATCAAGAATGGTCTAAGGGGCCAAAAAGGATAAGTCATATTTCTTTAAAATTGTGTTGAATGAAATGCAATAAAAAGATTGGATTGAGTCTTCCTTTAGCTTATATGAGGAACTGCAAAGCCTTCCAACTTAACTGTACTACATGTCCATCATTTCTCCCAGGATTTACTAGACTAGAGTCTTTACTCAGTTCTAAAACTACTAAACCTATAATGCAGTGCAACGGTCAGTGAAATGCAGTTATAGTGAAAAATGGTTAATTCTAAATTAAAGTTCTAACGTTAACTTATTGGATCTTCAAGAGGTGATTTTTTTTAAAGAGCAGTTTGTAGAGGAGTTCTTGCATACTCATTGGTAACCTTACCAGGATTTTCCCCATGAGAAGATCTGAAAATGTCAGTAAGCATCATTGAAAAATTGAATTTTGGAACAGCTGTTTGGAAGTGATAGATTGTGCTAAGATTTTTGCATAATGTTCCTTTTCATGTTTGATTAGCTATCCTTGATTAGCTGTATCCCATACTAGTATGTAATTAACTATAATGGCTTTCCATCACAAATACCCAATGCCTTATTTTATTGTTTCAAATATAGACCTAATAGTCAGGCATTTTGATTTTTGATTAAGTACGTTGATTTATTCCTACCAATTTATCTCAGCACATTTTAGTATCTCACCAGAGAGATTATAGGAAAACTTGTGCTCTGTTCTATTGAGTTACAGAGTAAAATGCAATCTAAGTAAACATCCTCATGATCAGTCCTTTTTAAAGTTTCAAACATGAAGCAATGTTTTCAAGAGCAACTCTGTTTTTCTTGGAAGAAGAAGAAGAAGAAGAAGAAGAAGAAGAAGAAGAAGAAGAAGAAGAAGAAGAAGAAGAAGAGAAGGAGGAGGAGGAGGAGGAGGAGGAGGAGGAGGAGGAGGAGGAGGAGGAGGAGGAGGAGGAGGAGGAGGAGGAGGAGGAGGAGGAGGAGGAGAAGAAGAAGAAGAAGAAGAAGAAGAAGAAGAAGAAGAAGAAGAAGAAGAAGAAGAAGAAGAAGAAGAAGAAGAAGAAGAAGAAGAAGAAGAAGAAGAAGAAACAACAGCAGCAGCAGCTTGACTACTGTTAATTTGTTATGAGATGCCTAGTGCTTTCTAATAATACTATAATGGACATTTCTTTGGTATTAGGTCTGATCATCCTCATTCAATATGATGAAAGAAGATTGGGCTTAAAAACTTGCCTGAACTACAAAATGGACCATAGGAAGATCTATAGTACAACACTTTCCTTTGTCAAGTCCTGATGGTGCAGTGATTAGAATGCAGGCAAACTCTGCCCACAGCCAGGAGTTCAATCCTGATGGTGCTCAAGGTTGACTCAGCCTTCTGTCCTTCTGAGGTTGGTTAAATGAGGACCCAGATTGTTGGCCATAAGCTGGCTCGGTAAACCACTTAGAGAGTGCTGTAAAGCACTGTGAAGCAATATATAAATCTAAATGCTATTGCTATTCAAAACTCACAGCAATTCCATCCTCAGTACATCTGCTTTCCTGCCAAACTGTTCACCCACCCGTACCCCAGATGGATTGGTCTATTAAAATGACATGTTGTCTTCTGAATCTAGTATGAAATCTCCCCTCCCCAAATCTCCAAGTCCAAATTAACAAAAGGTCATTGCATATTACAGAGAAAATGCAACTGCAGCCTTTTCCCCACCACATTAACCTGATTAAACTAAAGAAATGACAAAGGAAAAAAAAAACCTTCTAATTTTGCATTACTTGATGTTTGGTTATTGTGTTTTATATAAAGTTTTGGCCATCTGGGAAAACAGTCCCCTCCCCACACTTCTTTAGGAAGGTGGCTTTCTGATAGTTCAATCTTCTTAGTTTCAAGGAAATTTCAAATCTTATTTTATTATTGTGGCTCAGAGAATGTTATGATCTAGAATGGCATCTGATGCTTCATAAAGAACTTCTTACAGATTTATTTTCTTCTGGGCACATCATATAAGGTAAGGAATGAGGGCCAAACATAAAGCATCCTTTTTGTTCTGATCATGAGTTGTTTACAGATGTCAGCTGTTACAACACCCCTTTCTCATTTCTTTCTCATATAGAATTATGAAGATATGAAAATTTGCATGGCCACCTAAAGACACAATTAAACATATATTCTTTTAAACTCATTTAAACTGAAGAATCTCATTTCATTGGGTAGCAGTTAAATCGATAACTGGCAGAATTCTTTTGTATATTCCAAGTCCAGTACCATTCAATTCCATTTAATGAGTTAATTTTTTCTAATGTTATTTGAAGTGGGAAAAATCATTAAGCACAACTACAGAGGTGCAGGCTTTATTTGTGTCTGGAATGCCCGGGGCCACATCCTAAGGAATAGTTGGACTTGTCACAGAGTCACAGAGATGACTATGGAGAAACTAGGCAGAGATGATTTCAGCAACCAGTGCACAGACCAGATTTAAGACTGGGAAACAAAGAAAAGATTACGAAGAAATTTAGAATAGTTCTACTCTAACTCCCTGACATATAAGAAGGAGGAAAGAGAAAACCCAGCTAGGCTTTCAAGATTCTGTTACTAGAGCCTTTCTCAGGTCTATTTCCTGGTCAGACCTACTTCAAAGGACTGACAGATTAGGACCCTGTTGAAAAGATCTGATGTAATATTTACATTACCAATATGTAAACTGATAAGATTATTTAGTAATTTTCCCCTTCCTATTTGGTATCAGCTTTTCACACGCTCTGGAGCAGCACATCCAAGACTTTGTAGGGAGCATATATGTTCCATGGGCATCAGGTTATTCAATGTCAGTTCTGGTGCAACCAATGAGAACCAGTCAAAGTATTCATATATATTGCATGGTAAATTGTTTCTGCAAATGGATCATTTCACTGAGTGGAGTTCAAAAAAGGGAAATCTTTCATAGTAAATCTTTTTGATCTTTCAAATAGTATTAAAAATGAAGAAAGGGAAATAACTGCAATTTAATAGAAATATTCTAATCTTTTATATCCAAAGGTGGTTATTTTATTAGGATATATAAACTCATAAATCTCATTTCTGCATTCTAAAATGGTGTCTTTGGTATCTGTGGTATTTATCAACACCGAGATTTCGAAAGTTCATGCTATTAAGCAGCGGTCGCTAACCGGTGGAGCACGGCCCACTGGTAGGCCGTAAGATTGCAGAGAAATCTCACCCCCAGAGCACCCCCCAAAGCAATTAATCCAGGCTGTGCAGAAACACAAGGCTGCGCCACCCACATGGCCCACGGGAACCCTCCCCGCCCACTCACTCCTTACCCAGTAAACTTGCCTGATAAATTGCTATTTTTCCTTTTTCCAACCATCATCTGTTCTGCTTTGCCAGGAGATTTAGATGAGCTAGGAAGCAGGAAATGATTGGATTTCTTCTTTCTAGCTAGTCTTTAGATCTTCGGCTCTGCTTTTAAGCATAACCAAACCTCCCTTAGGACTGAAGGTTCTATTATTCAGTGCAGACTCACAGCAAGCAAATTTGAGAGACTGAGTTAGCCAATGGCAGATAGATAGATCACTGAATGATTCTGTGAGCAACTCAATCTGCCTGCCTGCTTTGCCTGATTTTGGGTAAAAGTTGCTCTTTTTTAATAAAAAAAAATCAATATTTACATGCATGGTGTGTTGTGAGTTAATTTTGTGAGTTTGCTTGCTAGCAAATTTATGAGTTTGCTTGCAAGCAAATTTTATGTGACAGACTGAGCTAGCCAAAGGTAAATAGATAGATCTCTGAATGACTCTGTGATTCTGTAAGCAATTTAATCTGACTGCTTGCTTTGCCTGATTTTGGGTAAAAGTTGTTCTTTTTTGTAAAAAAAATCAATATTTATATAAATATTTATAATATTTACATACAAACCATGCCCAGCCAGTCACATGACCACCAAGCCATGCCCACAGAACCGGTTAGTGGTCCCTGGGATTTAAAATTATGAGATTGGTGGTCCCTGAGGTCCAAAAGGTTGGTGACCCATGCTATAAAGCAGGAGTAATATATTGGTTTTCAGGGTTGGCATGAAGATGAATGAGAGGAATACTTTACAAAGTATTGTACAAAGATTTATTGTATTCCTATAAATGAGCATATCTAATGCAAATTGTAATTCCATGTCTTATGGCAAGGGTGTAAAAATTAAAATCAAGAGGTTGTACATGCTGTAGTATATCGTTTAATATATTAGAACATTATTATATATATGGAAACAATACAAACTGTAGCTAATTAATTCACTTTTGATTACATTCAAGTAAAATCAGATATGACCTTTTTCACTCTGTCCATCTTTTGGAATATGATCATCATTCAAAATTCAAATATAAGCTGTAGTCTGAATAAAATTATACAGTCCTAATTTATGATGACCACAGAATGATTTTCTTGTATCACGTGAACAAATAGACCACTATAAGACAATCCAAAATGCCACTCTTTACATATCTGGATGGGATCCAGATGTGTAAAATATCTCAATTGTCTTTGGCTAGAGAAAGAGACTAGGGAGGCAATTTTTGTGAATTTCTCTTCTTGCTGCATTCTGATACATATAACAGTTTAAAGAACAGTAAGGAATAATGCAGGAAGTGTCTCTGGGTTTGCAATAGAAAGGAAAAAATAAATGAAAGTTATTTTTCCCATTCCTTTATGAGAAACCTCCCCTGGCTCCAATAAACCAATTGCAGAAGAAATTAAATAATTTCTCCTCTAATGACGTCTCTTGCTTCCAGTCTTGAGAACTTCTCCGGCGAAGTAAAACCCTTCAAGTCATGGTCCCTTTTTTAAGCATGAGCAACAAAACCGCAAAGCCAATGCCCAGAAAGCCCATGGCTATATGGGATGGGGTAATTGTGCCATAAGACAATTGGAACCTTGTAGGTTGCTGCTATTCTTCTGAATAGTATATTTGCCCTGAAAAGGACTTGTCCCATTTTCCAATGGCAAACACAAGTTTGTGGCTGAATCACTTTTAACAGTTTTCAACAGCAACTAAGTTCTGAGTCTATGGTTCTGAGCTGGGGATGTGTTCTGAAAAAAAAGCAAAACAAACAAAAACAATCAAGTCTTGTTAATATTGGGGCAAGGAGGTTATCTAGATGACCTTACAGGAAAAGACAACTGACACCTGGGACAGCATGAAGACATCCCCATAAGCCCATTTCCTTTAAGGATGGTTAACAAGACATTCTGGCATGTTAAGAGGAATATAGGGTGAACTTGTTGTCTGTACTATGTTAGTACATCTTAGTGTTCCTAGGTTAGCTTCCTTGTTCCTTATGAAGACAGAGGATGTTAATCTTGTAGAGTCTGAGAGTCTCTCCTCAAGTCTTTCTGTCCTTGTTTGTCACTTTTGGCATCTGGTGTAGCTTTTTAGCAATCTACTTATCGAATCAACCTTGCAGCTATTTAGGATCACAGTTTTTCTCAGCGTAATGAGTAACCTTCAGTTTGCTAGTGGGATAAAGGGTGGAGATCTCTGTGACATTCCCAACTATATCCACATCCTACATCTTTAGTAAGTATGTGTACAAACAAAATGTAAATAGGTTGCAATGATGTGTGCTACCTAAATAAATCACTTCTCCCTGAAATATAGAAATCCAACTTTGGAAAGAAGAACGGCCAAAAAAAAAAAAAAAAGAATGACCTCATTATATGCTTGATGTACCATGCTTGGAGCCTTAGTAAGAGATCGTATTTGATTTTACCATAGGAGAATTACTCAATAAAGGTAATTATTGCTTTAAATACAATGTGTCGGTTCTACTTATTTTGCTGGGGAAAATCCAGCAAACCTTCAAGTTGCATATATATTCATTACTCCTCAACTTTTTCTAATAGCATTCTTTAAGTTGAGATGGCAAATTTCAATCTTGCCTTAGAAACAATGTTCTGTGATTCTGATTGGTATTGCTAGAGCTGTCACCCTTCCCCAAGGTAGGTAATAATTTTCCATATTTTAAATGTGTTAATCTAAGATTACTAAAGTATGAGTTAGGCTGCTTTAGGGAGATGCTGGAAAACAGCAGTCCAATTTCTTCCTAATTCCCCTGTTTCATTTTTTTATTAAGTTATAAAGTATTATAAAATACACAATACAAAAGCAAATAGAAGTGCAATGGGGGTGGGTGGGGTGGAAAATGAATATGTAAAACATTGTATGATTCAGTGGACAAGGAATTTTGGATATAATGTGATATTTGAACAATGGGAAAATATGTGGGTGAAGGGTTTAAAATTTACATTAAATTATAATCTAACAGAGAATTTCTATAACATGACGTATCATTGGTATTTAATACCAGACAAGCTATCTAAGATGTATAAAGGCATGTCAAATGTATGTTGGAGTGTAAAAATAAAGAAGGGACTTTTTATCATCTATGTGGACATGTAATAAAGCAAAAAAAATGGACTATGATTCATATTTTTATACAGAAAATTCTGAAAAAGGAGAAAAAAATGAAACCACAACTTTTCCTCTTGGGTCTAATAGAAAAAGAACTGGAGAAAAAAAATTGAAACTTCATTACTGTATACGTTGACAGCAGCAAGACTATTGTATGTGCAAAAATGGAAGGACACTTTGATTCCCGTCATGGAAGAATGGTTGCAGAAGTTGATGGAGTTGGCTGATATGGCAAAACTGACAACCTTGATTAAAGAAAAGAACATAAGTACTTTTGTTTCCACATGGAAACTGCTTCTGAACTTCATGCATGATGTGGAAAAGAAACTTTGACTTTGGGTTTTACAGATTAGATTGATAGATCTTTATAGAAATGGTTTATTTATAGTATTATGGTGAAGCAAAAAGCTGTGATCTGTTGTTAATGCCTTATTCTACTGTAATAGAGAAAGTCGGAGGTCAATACTCCCCCCCCCACCATTTCTTCCTAATTCTAATTCATCTATATTTGTATTACTAAAATGAGCTAAAATACAAAATGACATCCTGCTCTACACCCACATCTGGGAGATTTGAACAGATAAATGATTAGATTAATATTGTCAGGGGAACAAATGGCTCTCTATTTTCTTAAATTTGTTGCTGCCACCATCATTATTTTTCACAAGGATCTCTCACTGGAAATGCCTTGTAACTTTTCCCGGTATCTTCTGACTATGGGGGATTTGCATCAACCCTGAGTGCTGACTAAATTCTCTGAGTCTGATGAGACTTACAGTACAAAACCTCAGAAGAGCAAGAACTTGGGGAATGTTGTTAAAAAATTATAGATCCAGATAACATAATTTCTTCTTTCATCTTTTAGTTTGTTCACTATCTGGATAACCTTGAAATTAATCTTTCTCCTACCTTTAAATTTCAGTCCAAAACTCATTGGCTGATATAATAAAGGTAATCTGTAGCCACAAGTGGGTCAAAAAAAGGCAAGATGATGGTCAAAGTAGTGTAAATGAAACCCTGCCTCTTTCATATAAATGTGGCTATTTTGTTGTTTGTTCTCTTTAGTCCTCCAGAATCAGATGTTTGGGATGGATGGATGGATGGATGGATGGAGGTAGGAAGGAAGGAAGGATCATTTTATTGTGTCATTTGTAAGAGAGGGAAAATATTCACTATGTTTAGACACTCCATATGCTCTCTAATTTATGCTTAAACCCAATGAGCACATTGCATCACTACATAAACACCTGCTCTGAGAGAATTGTTGGAAGAAGAAAAAGTGCTAGGGAGTATGCTTGGATTTAACCCATAGTTAATAATTGGAAGAAAATGTAACATGCCTGTAATTGTTTTTTCTTTCCTAAAAATGAGGATTAATAACAGTCTGCATCTGAAAAATTACATCCTCATTGCAGGTACCACTGCATTTCCAAATGTTGTCCCAAAACGTATTACTATATGTATCTTGACTTAAGAGGTACAATTATTGAGGCCACTGTCCAGTTGTCAAGAATATGACAGCCAGCTTCCACAGAAGGAGCAGTGTGTGTAAGATGGGGCCACGTTCTATGGTATTACCTGATCAGATGCATTTGAATTGTTTCTGGACTATACACCCCATGCTGCTTTCTATCTTCAATTCATGCAGGTACCCATGCTTCTGGTATAATTATGTATCTTGTGATCAACTTTGATAGTGGAATGTTACATGCGCACCTTTATAGTGCACCTCAGCCTGGCTTTACCACTATCTACAACTGAACCCATGACAATGTTAACTTAATGGAGGTTTCATTAGCTACTGTGAGCTGGTCCACTCTCCTCTAGCTATAAACAATTTGCTAGAAACCTCACCCCCTAAGTATCAGCATTCTGATGCCAATTTATGCTAAGTTTCTTTCTCTTCTCACCCAAGGATTGTGATATTAAATTAAAGACAATGAATTAAAGACTATTCTTTATTTAAACAATACAAAGAACAGTTTCCCAAGTAAAATCATAAGAGGAATCCTATGTTGGATCATATTGATCACCCATAGTGGCTAACCACATGATTCCAGAAAGCCCACAGAATATGAAATCAACAATTCTTTCCTTCTTCCTCCATCATTTCTCAGGTAAATAATACATAGACTTCATACCTGGTAGATATCACTGTCTTTTTCATAATCCATACTTTAAAACCACCAAGGCTGAAATTCATTACTACATCTAGTTCACGGGATCTAAAATATTTCTGGAGTTTGGTTAATCTTAATTGTTCAGTTTTGAGAGCGGGGGCTGCTATAGTGAAAAAACCAGAGGCAGGTGCCTTTGGATGATTTAATCTAGGGGTACAGCCTTGTATATGATGAATCATGACTTGTGCAAGTCCATCCAAACTGAATTATAAATCCAAAAGCTAGACAATTCTAACATTTTTCCAAGATTCTCTTTTCAGACTCTAGAAACATTTCTACAAACTTGTTCTTCTCCAACTCTAAATTGATGTATGAAAAACATATCAGCTCAGAATGTTGCCAGAAATAATAAAGGTACTCACAGAAATAATGATGATAAAATCATACAGTTTACCCAAGTGTTATGAGCATATGTAGCAGCAAAACTATTTTCTGTGTGGAGGGTCATGAAGTATATCTGTTTTGCTCCCTCTGATTGTTCCCACAGGATCTCATCAGAGATATTTCATTATTTCAATGTTTGACAATGTTAGGACCATCCAATTATCTCTGTTTTGTTCTTTAGTTGTTAAGTGCCAGCAACAAAATAATTATTTAGACATGATAAGGCAGTCTGGATGTAGAAAAAAAAGATATTTATGCTGTCATGGATGTTGTTAATCACCTCAAATTATAACATTCAGGGTACACCACAAATTTCAACAACATATTCTCCCATCTCTCAACCCAGAGTTTTCATTTGAGGAACAAATGATCAAACTATCCTACTTCACATACATTATGCAAAGACCTCTCTGTCTTGTAAGGGCTCTAATGCTGCAATAGGTGGAGGATAAGAAAGATTAATTCAGGGGTGGATCACAATGGTGACCTGAAAAAACACAGGTTGGGTGTAGATCATTAGGGAGAAAGTATTTATGTGATTTCTAGGAATCGAAAAAGATTTGATCAATCAATCAAATCTTTCCACTTCAATTTTCCTATTCCATTGTGTGCCAGCTTTCCACTTAGGAAGGAATGTACATTGATAAAAGGATATCTTGATACAAATATGTATTCATAATTCTATAGTCCATTCTGATGTTAAAAAAAAACCTAATAAAGGAGAATCAGTAATTGGAATGTCATCCTGGATACTCTTTAAGCAAACCTATTTAAGATCTCCATCTTAGACCTCATCATGGCCTGCCTAGAATATTCACACCTCTTCCCCAAATCTCAGCCCAATGCAACTTCTTGACTTGCAGCAAAGAAAATCTCTGTTGGATAAAATGGAAATATTATCAAATGGGTCTTTTTCTTGGAAACTGTATCAGGTTTAGCATTTTGGAACAGTCTCCACTATTTGGGAGGTGTGGTTTGATACCGGAATTGTAGTGAGCTTGTTGATACCCCTAAAATTACTGTAAAAGTAATTCCAGAAGAGATGGTGCCATTTAGTAAATCAATACATTTTCAATTTGAATGACGCTTGTAACTAATGTAAGTAATAAAATAAGTAGAAACTAAATGACTTGGTGAATGAGTTGAAATTACTACAGATTGCCTAACATCAGAAAGAAATCAAAAATACTGTAACGTGTATTGAAGCCAATATTGGTTTTCCCATACTATTTATGATCTCTATAGTATGTCTTTTTAGTAATGTACAATATATTTTCTCTGATAATGGTATACAGAAAGAAAAGTAGCATAGGTCAATGGATATAATTTATGGCTTCCAACTCTCAGCACATAGAGTTTTGAAACTTTCAAAACTTTTAAGCTCTCTATTTGCATTTTTAAATTTAGTCATTCTGAATGTTTACATCACAAAATTACACAGTTTTAAAACAAAAAATGCCCAGTAACAAAAGCTTACTATCTTGGTTCTGCCCCCAAGAATCTTAAAGTTCAGTTTCATTAGTTTATTTATTTATTTTATTTATTTGGTTTGTCAATTGCTTACAAGATAATAGGTATAAGTAAAAACATAGTTATGAATACATGGATACGCGTAAGAAAAAAATAAAATAAAATAAACAATAGGACAGGGATGGTAGGCACTTGGTGCGCTTATGCACACCCCCTACAGACCTCTTAGGAAAGGGGTGAGGTCAATAGTAGACAGTCTAAGATTAAAGTTTTTGGGGTTTAGGAAGAAACCACAGAGTCAGGTAGAGTATTCCAGACATTGACTACTCTGTTGCTGAAGTTATATTTCAAGTTTGGTGCGATTAACCTTGAGTTTGCATCTATTGTTTGCTCTTGTATTGTTATTGGTTGAAGCTGAAGGATTCATTGACAGGTAGGACATTGCAACGTATGATTTTATATACTATACTTAGATCGGACCGAAGGCAGCATGGTTCTAGGTTTTCTAGGTCTAGAATTTCGAGTCTGGTGGCATAAGGTATTCTGCAACGAGTAGAGGTGTAGAGCACTTTTCTTGTGAAATACTTCTGGACTTTCTCAACTGTGTTAATATCAGATACGTAATGTGGGTTCCAGACTGATGAGCTGTATTTGAGTATTGGTCTAGAAAATGTTTTGTATGCTCTAGGTAGTAGTGTAATATTATCAGAGAAAAAGCTACGTAAGATTAGGTTAACAACTCTTAATGACTTTTTGGCTATGTAGTTACAGTAGACTCTAGCACTAAGGTTATTTGAGATGAGTACTCCAAGATCCTTGACAGAGTTTGGATCATCAACAAGGTCTTGACTATTCAGCCTGTATTTTATTTTCTGATTTTTTTGCCAATATGTAAGACAGCATTTATTTGTTAAGATTTGAAGTTGCCATTTGTTTGACCATTCTGATACATAGTCAACGTCTTTTTGAAGGGTAGCAGTATAGTTGAAATCTCTTTACCTATTACTTCCTCCTCCAGTATCACTGAGTGTGGCTTATAACTAGGAAAAGCTGAACCATTCCTAGGATAGGTGATTAGTAGAGAACTGTCAAGTCATGGCTAAGACAAAGGTCTTTCTAGAAAAGAATGTTTGGAATGTGGAAATAATATCTTCCTTGATTGCCTCTATTCAGTTATTAAAGACTATTTGATTTGCAGATGCATCTGCTTATATCACATTTTGATTTGAGAACATACATTTATTGAAATGATTGAAAGAGAAGATCCCTGCCTTTTTGATTTGATCTTTATGATTTAGGGGGAAGTGTATGTTTGGTCTTGGACTGCCGACTCTTGGACTACAAAATCTCCATTGACTAGAGTGTTGAATCAGGATCTTTAGGAATATCAAAGGATGGTTTGTTTGCATGCTAAGACAATATAGGATGTTCTGACTCTTCAAAGAAATGAAATCACCATTCCTCTCCTTGCTCTCAGAATTTTTCTTGTCTTTTGCATGGATGTTTTCATTGGTAGATTCAAAAAAATGTTGTGCTTCTGCAATGAATTATCAAAAACATTTGTCTGGAGATATAAAACAGTTTCATTAAATTTTCCAAAGGGAATATGAAATCTTTCTGGCAAGATTGTGACATAAATGAAAATGATTTCCAATATGTGTTAATGATCCAGCCATGAGGTATGACAGCTACTACTTTAAGTGATAACAAAAAAAAAAAAAAATGTCCATGAACTGTGTGATTGCTTTCTATTTAGAACTTTATATTTAACCATTGCATGTGTTTCTATTATGTTGGTTTCTCATAGAAAGACAGAACTGGAGAGGATCTTTGAGGGCATCAAAACTGGCTATATTGTATTTAACTCTACTTAGATTAAGTAGAGTTGTGATTATGATTGTCTAGGAAGGGTCATGGAAAACATTTGAAGGGACACATCTCCAAAACACATCTATAACTGACCTAGGCATATCTCTGCTCAAAATAACTAGTATATCTCTGATAAAGAAGAATGGTGTACCTCTAGAACAGTAGCGAAGGTGGCATGGGGAAGATTGTAGTAAACAAGGGTCAATCCACAAAACTGCTTCTTTCCCCTTTCATATGAAAGCGTATGAAATATGAAAATCTTCAAGGATTTTTCTGCAAACAGAATGACATATAAAATTCACTATAAGGAACAAAACTATCAATGGAAAAAATATGAGGTATTGATTGCTTAGATAAGTCTATGCCACTTATCTGAAAAGTTTTGAGGACATAGCTCTGATTCAGACTTTTTTTTAATGATGTTACATTGGAATATATATACATATACATATACATATACATATACATATACATATACATATACATATACATATACATATATATATATATATATATATATATATATTTGTTTTCTGAGGTTCTCGGGTATTTATATGTGGATCTTTGGTTGTTCGGTTTTCTCCCGCGTAAGATTCAAGTATCTAGGCAACGTTTCGATGAAGTCTCATTCATCATCTTCAGGCTTCTGTCTCCGGCTCTGTGCTTTTCAGAGTAATGTGAGATTGCAGCTGCTTCCTTCTTTTAACTGCCAGTGGGGGTGGGACTTGATTGGGTGGGGCTTGGCTGTGTTCTGATTGGGTGGGGGTGTGTTCTCATTGGTAGGGGGTTTGGTTGTGTTCTGATTGGTTGGGGGTTAGCCGTGTTCTGATTGGTTGGAGGCGTGTTCTGTTCAGGTGGGGCTTGGCTGTGCTCCGGTTAGTATTAGTTGCTGGGGGATTTGAGCTGGTGAGTTGTGATCTTGCTGTTTGGCTTCTAGTTCGTGGTCCTGTTGCATCTTCATAGTGGGTGTCGGTTTGCTTCATGTATGGCTCGGAGGGGTTTGAAGTGGGTAGTGATGCAGCTGTAGTGCAGCTTCTGGTCCATGGTCGTGTCTCATCTTCTGAGTGGGTGAGAGTCTGTTTTCTACATGGAAGTGTGGTGGTGGCATCTTGTGTGGCTCTCATGGGTGTGGGTCTGGTGTCCTTCTTCATGTTAGGTACTCGTCTGTTCATGAGGGCGGGTTTCCAAATGGCTGGAAGGCGGGAAGTGTCATCTCGTTTGTTCATGCTGTGTGGGCGACCATGGACCAGAAGCTGCACTACAGCTGCATCACTACCCACTTCAAACCCCTCCGAGCCATACATGAAGCAAACCGACACCCACTATGAAGATGCAACAGGACCACGAACTAGAAGCCAAACAGCAAGATCACAACTCACCAGCTCAAATCCCCAGCAACTAATACTAACCGAGCACAGCCAAGCCCCCACCTGAACAGAACACGCTCCAACCAATCAGAACACGGCTAACCCCCAACCAATCAGAACACAACCAAACCCCTACCAATGAGAACACACCCCACCCAATCAGAACACAGCCAAGCCCCCACCCAATCAAGTCCCACCCCACTGGCAGTTAAAAGAAGGAAGCAGCTGCAATCTCACATTACTCTGAAAAGCACAGAGCCGGAGACAGAAGCCTGAAGATGATGAATGAGACTTCATCGAAACGCTGCCTAGATACTTCGAATCTACGCTGAGAAAACCCAACAACCAAAGATCCATATATATATATATATATATATATATATATATATATATATATATATATATATATATATATATATATATATATATGGTATTCAGCTTTGTTCGGTATTGTCCCATGTCATTATAATTGTGCTTTTAAAGTTGTAGCAACGTTTCGGCAGAATCTCATCTGCCATCATCAGGCTTCTGTATAGTGTTCGTCTGACAATGAACAGACCTATGGAACAGCTGTCCTGCCCTACATAAGAGGTACTACAGACAAAATCAGTAAGATACTACACAGGCATCACATCAAGACTGCCTTCAAAACAGACAGAAAAATAGCAGCCATCCTAAGAAAACCCAAAGATAAAATTGACTTGGAAAACCAAGTCCCCTGTGCATCATGCCCTGCCACATACATTGGACAGACCAATAGAAGAATAAGTACCCACCTGGATGAACACAAAAATGCAGTAAAAAAGCTGGAACACACTTCCTCGCTAGCCCAACACATGAAAGCAACAGGTCATAGCATCAACTTCAATGGCACCAAAACCCTAGCCATTATAGAAAACCCCAGCTACAGAATTATCAGGGAAGCCATAGAGATTGAAAAAAGACCTAAAAGCATGAATAGAAGAGATGATTCCACCAGACTGTCAATTATTTGGAAGCCTGCACTCACAAACAACAAAAATCTCCACACCACAAGCCAGGCAAACACCTGCCAGCCAATCAAGACAAAAAAAGCTACAAAACAGACAGAAGATATTAGAAACACCAATCAAGCAGAACACAGCAAACTCCAAGACCAATAAACACAGACCAAGACTCCCAACCAATCAGGATGAAGAAAAAAACATTCTGGCACAGCAGTAGGCTACCACCAAATTTAAAACAGAAATGGCTATGAAAGTCTGATTTACAGACAAACACAATGCAGAAGCCTGATGATGGCAGATGAGATTCTGCCAAAACGTTGCTACAATTTTAAAAGCACAACTATAATGACACGGGAAAATACCCGAACAACCCACGAAAACTTAAGAATATGAATATATATATATATATATATATATATATATATATATATATGTGGATCTTTGGTTGTTCAGGTTTTCTCCCGTAAGATTCGAAGTATCTAGGCAATGTTTCATGAAGTCTCATTCATCATCTTCAGGCTTCTGTCTCCGGCTCTGTGCTTCTCAGAGTAATGGAGATTGAGAAGCACAGAGCCGGAGACAGAAGCCTGAAGATGATGAATGAGACTTCATCGAAACATTGCCTAGATACTTCAAATCTTACGCGGGAGAAAACCCGAACAACCAAAGATCCACATATAAATACCCGCGAGAACCTCAGAAAACATATATATATATATATACACACACACACACACATACATACACATACATACATACATACATGTGTGTGTGTGTGTGTGTGTGTATGTTTTCTTAAGTTTTCGTGGGTGCCATATGTATGGTATTCAGCTTTGTTCGGGTATTTTCCTATGTGACTTGAGAAAATACCTGAACAAGGCTGAATACCATATATACATGCAGGTTTAGGCATGTTCAGGTCTTTTCCCATGTAAGATTGGGAGTATCTTGATGATGTTTCCACAAGGTCCCATTTGCCATCTTCAGGCTGGTGCTTTCAGCTTCATGCTTGTGCGAGCAAAGCATGATCGGAGCTGCCATCTCTCTATAAATACTGGTGGGGAAGTGTGGTGTTCTGGCTCTGTTGTAAGTGGGCTGGTTGGCTGTGTTGTTATTTCTTGATTGGTTGATGTAGTTGATGTTTGCAGATTGGTTGGCTTTTTCGTAAGAACCTGTGTGGCTGAGGTACTGGTTGTGTGTCTATCAGCCTCCTGTGTTGTAACGCCCTGGGTAATGGGTTGTGTGATGACCTTCTGAGTTCTATTGTTGTGACATCCTGCTTCTTGTGCTGTAATCTCCTGGGCTGTTGGCTGTGTTGCAACATCCTGAGGTTTTGTGGTGTAACCTTCTGAGTTCCGTGATGTGATATCACATGTGATAGACACACAGCTATATATATATATTCAAATTCAATACTGTATATATAAATTTATATCTTTAATTTATATCTATGTTGGGCAATTTAGAGGATGATTTTTCTTTCTCTGAAGCTTCCTGGAATGATTATGTGTCCATGCAACACTGGAGATACAGACTTTTCTAATTATAGAAGATCTATATTACCTCTGAAGGAACAAGGTCACTCTTTGTTGAAACTTTTGGCAAAGCTTTTAGAATCACCTTTGTTCCTAAAACAGAACTAAGAATATCTGCCCTGTCAGTATAATCTATCTCACAAGACCTACCATTCAGCTTACGCAGACTAAAATGAGCTTTCCTTTTTCCCAACCATGTCCCTCTCACAAAAGGGAATATGATTTGAGGCCAGCAAAGCCCTCTCAGATGTTGCAAGCTGTGATCGGCAATTGATTGGAGACAAACAGATCTTCAGAGAATGTTTCTGAAAAGATTTTTCTCTGAGGGGTCCTTGGTGCTCTCTGAGCTTGTTTGTTTTCTTGCAGAGGTTTCATTATCCAAGCTAGGTAGTATCATCAGAGCACTGATGATGTTACTTAGTTTGGGTAATGAAATGGCTGAAAGAAAACAAGCAAGCTCAGAAAGCACCAAGGACCCTTCATGTCAACCCTGAGATAAAAGTAATTTCTAGATCCAAGTTTTATCTTTATCTTTAAATTATAACAATTGCCCTAGATATACCAATTGATGAGACATTGTGCTTTGTTTTGAATCAAATATCAATCCCCTGCTCTTTCATGGTAAACAGACTATTTTTTAACATCTAAGATGAGCAATTTTCTCAAATCCCATATAGCTCAATTCTTTGGAAACTTTTATTGTATCAGTCACTGCACTGTTTCCTCTGGGGTTTCCACTCTAGTCATGCACAGGGGTTATAAAGGCTACAGTTTGTCACTCTTGATATATTGAAAGATCCATCATTACATGCATTTGCTACTAGACAGGAATTTGAAGCATCCAGAGGATTCAGAAAAAATGGGATTCTGTCATGCCCCTGGTGGAGACTGATTCTGAGGAAGAGGAGGAACAGCCAACTGGGATTGGGAGTATGGCTCTAGAGGTGGTGGAGGAGTCTAGGGAAGGGAGAGGCCGGCTGAACAATCAGAGGAGGATCCAGACCCATCCCCTATCCATCCTACGGTATGCAGGGATGAGAAAAGAGAGGTCTACTCAGGAGGAGATTACCATGATCCTCCTCATGGCTTGCAGCTAGGAGCTATGTATATAAGTTTGTAACTGCGTAGTCAGAATTGCTGGAGTCAAAGTTTAGTGTTTTCTTTGAAAGAAGTTCATCTTTGCTGGCGTTCTTCCCATGGACAAAATGGTAATATTTTCAGGACAATGATTTTGTGAGTTTAGCAAGTGTGTTGATTTGCTAAGCCAACAACAGTCACAAAGGTTCAGGAGAAAAATAATTTAATTTAGAATCTCTTGCACTTCCTTTTTCTGTGTGCTCCTCCACCTCATGTGTGTGCTTGTGCATTTTGTATAAATTAGTCAAATGCCTGGGTGTGAAGCTAAGTTTCCTGTTTTTTATTACAATTAATATTCATAATCTTTTAGGGAAGGAGTTCTTCCTCACCTAGACACTGTTGTTGTCCATTTTTGAAATATGAAGCTGTAGCAATCATACGGAGTGCACCTCTTCTCTGATGAGTTCCATCTCTTAGTAGATGGAACGACTATGGCAGCAAGAAGGACGACAATAAATGTACGCAGAGAGGAGTTGCAATCCTTCCTCTTTATGGAGAATGAATGACTTGGAGTAAAATTACAATTGCTGATCGGTTACAAGAGTATATTGCTGAACAAGTACAGAATGGCAGAAATGCCAATGAACAATAGGGCTATTTCAAGATTCAGCAGTAGAGAACTAACTATAAGCTTGTAAATCACTACCTGTCAGGACTAAGCTAGAAAGAAACTTGATAATGTCCTATAACAAAAAGGGGTGTTTTCCAGTCCGGGGTCCCTGAAACCAGTGGTTTAAGCTGATCTTTGAATAACATAAGCAGATGTTATGACACACTGAATGGGAAAGCAAGGAAAGGCAGACTCTTTGTACAGGTAGTCCTCAACTTATGACCGCAATTGAGCCCAACATTTCTATTGCTAAGTGAGACATTTTTTGGTTGTGGATTTTACCCCATCTTACAACCTTATTTGTCACAATTGTTAAGTGAATCACCGCAGTTTTTAAATTAGTGACTTGGTTGTTAAGTGAATCTGGCTTCTCCATTTACTTTGCTTGTCAGCAGGTCACAAAAGGTGATCACTTCACCCTGGGACACTGCAACCATCATAAATATGAGTCAGTTGTCAAGTATCTGAATTTGGATCACAAGACCATGGGGATACTGTCATTGTCGTAAGTGTGAAAAACGGTCATAAGTAACTTTTCAGTGCCGTTGTAACTTGGAGTAGTCATTAAATGAACTGTTGTAAGTTAAGGACTACCTCTATTTGTATTAGCCCATTTGGAGCGATGGCCCAGTATAATACCTGGTTAAAATGCTTGATGTCAGATACTCTTATTTTATTTTGTGCCTAAACAGGACTGCAGTACTGAATTAATAAAATCTATTACATAAATAGGCTTGGATCACTAGCTATGTTCAAGCACTTAAATTCTAGTATGCTATATAGACAGCATACAGAGGGACAATAATAAATAAGATACCTGCTTTCTAGCTATGGCCCCCTGTGGCTATATTTTTAACATGTTTGCAACAGACTAATCAGAGCCCCATTTGATACGAAATACCAAGAGTTGCAATGCCTCCAGGGTTTCTTACCATTTTATTTGGTTCTTATGCCACTTTATTTAAATCATTCCAGTTGAATGCCATGGTAAAATTGACTCTTGGCAGCTCACATTAAAAATATAGTGTAAAACAAACCCCACACAGAAATAAAAATACAATAGTACTACATAAATATAGTCACACAGGCATACATGTCCACACAAACAGGAAAACACATTTATATGCATTAATCAAACAAATGGCAACTTCAAATCTCAACAAATAAATGTTCTGTCCTACATATTGGCAAAAAAAAATCAGAAAATAAAATACAGGCTGAATAGTCAAGACCTTGTTGATGATCCAAACTCTATCAAGGATCTTGGAGTGCTCATCTCTAATGATCTAAGTGCTAGAGCCTACTGCAACTACATAGCCAAAAAGGCATTAAGAGTTGTTAAACTAATCTTACGCAGCTTTTTCTCTGGTAATATTACACTACTACTTAGAGCATACAAAACATTTGCTAGACCAATACTCAAATACAGCTCATCAGTCTGGAACCCACATTACGTATCTGATATTAACACAATTGAGAAAGTCCAGAAATATTTCACAAGAAGAGTTCTCCTCTCTTGTTGCAGAATACCTTATGCCACCAGACTCGAAATTCTAGACCTAGAAAACCTAGAACTAAGCCGCCTTCAGTCTGATCTAAGTATAGTATATAAAATCATACACTGCAATGTCCTACCTGTCAATGAATCCTTCAGCTTCAACCAATAACAATACAAGAGCAAACAATAGATACAAACTCAAGGTTAATCGCACCAAACTTGATTGCAGGAAATATAACTTCAGCAACAGAGTAGTCAATGTCTGGAATACTCTACCTGACTCTGTGGTTTCTTCCCCAGACCCCAAAAACTTTAATCTTAGACTGTCTAGTATTGACCTCACCCCTTTCCTAAGAGGTCTGTAGGGGGTGCATAAGCGCACCAAGTGCCTACCGTCCTTGTCCTATTGTTTCTTTTCTTTTTTTTTCTTATGTGTATCCATGTATTCATAACTATGTTTTTACTTATACCTATTATCTTGTAAGCAATTGACAAAATAAATAAATTAAAATAAATATATATGTGTGTGTATGCATGTACCGTATAATATACATTCTCTCAAGAATAAAGATGTATAGATCAGGGTCAATATGTTCCATTTTACTATTCATTTTATCTTCTTCCTTATATACTTACCAGAGTTTATACACCACTCCAATTCAGGAGAACTCTGAACAGCTTACCTTCCATTCTTTCAGTAAGATTAAAGTAGCAAAACAATGTCACAGAAGAACAACTGTCAATTAAAAAATAATGCAAAGAAAATTATGGTCATCAAGGAAGACTTAAAATCCAAACCCAATCCAGGTGGATAGAGTTATCTAAAAAAAAAAAGTCACATTTTGCCTTACTCCTCACACCTGCCCATTATCTCATAGCATTTGAAGAAGAAGAAAAAGATAAAACAGACTAGTAAAAGCTATGATAGAATTACAGAATATTAGAAGAGATATAAAAATCAGAAAATGTTAGCAGACAGAAATAATTTGCAGCAGACAGAAATAATTTGAACGACCTCAGCTTAATTTGGAAAGGCAGTCAGTAATTAATTTAGAGCAGCATCTTTCAAAACAAATTGAGCAGATTTTTAATAAACAGAAACTGGGAGGCTGTGAGAAATGGGATTAAGATGGTGAAGTTAAGAGTGAGGCCAGCTGTGCAATGCAGAGTCTCTGGTTCTTTGAACATTCATTCTTCCATAAGGACAGTATGAAAGGAGCTCTGATCTGGTTTCTAAGGGCAAACATTATAATTGGTGATTATAACTTTCACATAAGACTTTTAAAATCAGAAATAGGAGTAACTACTGGGAGTGGCTGCTGAACTATCACCTGAAGAAGATTATAGTATCTTTAGCTGGTTTTGAATCACACAGAAGTATGGATTGGGTTTCAAGATGGAGTTGGAGCAGGCAATTGGTTTATTTCCTTTTAATTTATTTAATTTATAATATTTATTAGCCACCCATTTTACTGCATTGTAAACCTGAGCAGTGTTGGAAGAAGTATGCATCTGGTTCAGCTCCAATGTGGGAAAAAGATACTAGAAACATGGAGGCTGATTGGAAAGATGGTTTTTAACAGTGAAGCAGAAGCACATGGATGGTTCTGGACAGCTGACCACATGGGATTGAGAGTGGGTGGATTTATACCTTCTTTTGGGCTTTGAACTTGAGCTTCTTGTTCCTGTGCAAGAACATGTATTCTATTGACTGTTGTCAGACTCCCATGGGGCCATATTTGTCTGAGATAAGTTTGGTTGAAGCTTGGGCTTTGATGCAATGTCCTTAGGAGGTTGTGCAATGCAGTGAGCTCTGTGTCTTCTGCTAAATGGTCCTATTATATCCTGAAGGGCCATGTCTTAATCCCAACACCCTGGAGCTGAAGGTCTTTTTTCTTGTAGATAGGCTGGCCCACTTCTGCTGGGGTTGCTTTCCAAGAGCATGTTTCTCCTTTAGGGAAATATAATATCCTGCCTTTTTAATATTTCCCAAAATATTTCATTCTTCTAGGAGAGTGGTGGGTGACAACTTTGTACAGCGACTTACAATATTAAAAGATAAAACTATATAAAATCTAATAATATAAATGCAATAGTATAAAAATTCATCTTAGCTAAAAAGATGGGGAGGGAAGGAGCCTGTTGAAAAGGAAATGGTGGAATCTTTCATTACTCTTTAAACCACCTCTAAAGTGATACTCCCTCTCGGTCAGAACCCCAAGCTAATTAGCAGAGTGAGGTCTTCAACTTTTACAGAAGGTAAGGAAGATTGGAGCTGACCTTTCTCTGGGGATAAGATGTTCTCAAGGAGTTGTGCAATTGGTTTGTTTGAATTGCAGGAGATGGTAGAAGGGAGGAATTAGAGTAGGAATTAAGTTTGTTTTCTTTCTTATAAGCAAGCAGATTGTTCGTTTTAGGAGGCTTGAGGAGATAATTAGGATTGCTGGAATGATAAAACCTCTTGTGGTGACAGCAGAGACTGCATGATTACATCACTTCTGGAAGATATAGATACAGATTAACAGAGTTGGAAGGGACCTTGCAGATCATCTAGTCCAACCCCACTGAACAAGCATACCTTACACCATTTCTGACAGATGGCAGTCTAGTCTCTTCTTGAAATCTTGCAGTGATGAAGCACCCACAACCTCTGTTCCATTGATTGATTGCTCTCACTGACAGAAAATTTATCCTTATTTCCAGGTTGAATCTCTCCTTGATCAGTTTCCATCCATTATTCCTTGTCTGATCTACAGGTGCTTTGGAAAATAGCTTGACCCCTTCCTCTCTGTGGCAGACCCTCAAATATTGGAACGCTGCTATCATGTCTCCCCTGGTCCTACTCTTCACTAGACTAACCATGCCAGTTCCTGAAACTGTTCATCATATGTTTTAGTCCCCTAATCATCCTGGTTGCTCTTCTCCGCACTCTTTCTAGAGTCTCAATATCATTTTATAGTGTGATGACCAAAATTGGATGCGGTATTTTAGGTGTGGTCTTACTAAGGCTTTATAGAGTGGTATTAGTACCTCACTTGATCTTGATTGTATCCCTCTGTTAATGCAATTTAGGATTGCATTAGATTTTTTTGGCTGCTGCCGCATACTGTTGGCTCATATTTCATTTTGTTAGAGAGATGTCTGGGATGCATTGCTACTGACATGCAGTGGAAGTACAAGTTTGGAGGAATGTTTTGGCTATGGTGTCCAGGGCCAGTGGGAGAGGTTTCCATGCTGGTTTTGTAGTTTGGGAAGAAGTTTGATTATAAACGAACAACAAAGCTAGTTGTTTTTTAAAATACATTTTGTTAATTTGCTAGCAAGCTTGCATTGTTTTCTTTTAATATGCAAAACTCCATTAAAGTTGTTTCTAGAATACCAGGCTCCCCTGCAAGCCATAATACTTTCTGCATTTCTAAAAGCATGTTATTGTGAAGCATAAAATTAAACCCAAATCATTGCAAATCTTTAGGTAGGATCTCATGTGTGCTGAGTTGCATCCTGAATATTAACCTGGTTCACCTTACATAAATATGAAATAAGCATTTTGTAAAATTCAGATTTCCATAAACAGTTAAGCTGGTAAAATGAAGTATCCATGTAAGACAGATAAGAAAATAGTGTATGTTCTTCTTTGGAAATAATGTAATGTTTAGTAGCGGAATCTAAATTATAGGTATTTTAGCTCTGGCAAGTTTCCCTGTGGGTATTTGCAGAGTAAATATTAACAACTTGTTTAAATGAAGTAGGTCATTATTCATTTCACCTATTCTTAAAAAAAAATCTATTCCAATTAAACAGCAGGCCTCTTCTTCCTACCTCTTACCCCGATTCAGTTTCTGTACACAGTTATTTTAATCAAGCATAAAATTTAGCATGGGACAAATTTAGTTTTAATAAATTAGGTGTCATTCCAATCTTTTCTGGCAAGCATTATCCTTTATCCTATATCTAAACATCTCATTACATTCTGAATTTACTGGAATCTGAATTAACCTAAGGCCGGAGTTCAGGGGTTAAAGCTGTGAGTCTAGAAAAGGACACCAATTCCTTTCATTTGCTGAGAGAAAGTATGCTGGGACCTGCAGAGATGCTTCTGCTTATTCTAAAGAACATTCCTCTTCCATGACTTTTCACTGTGGGACAGTGAAGCACTAATGTGCAGCTCTTATGGTAGGTTTGGTCAGCCTCCATGGTGAGCCCCATGGCTCCTAGGCTGCCAGATCATTTGCTGAGTACACCCAGGGAATCGCATAAAAGCTTCAGTTTGATAGGTAGAGAATCAAATTCAATACATGTTCTTTCAGTAAGATCAAATCCTTTGTTCTGCTCTAATGTTCATTAGGGAATTGTCTTACATAAGAAACAATCTCACAGAAAGTGTATTAATATTGAACAATATAGATTTTTTTCACACTCTTGTTTTTTATATGTTTTTGGTTTTTTTAAACAGCATTTTTATGCTTTTTAACCTGGTATAACAATTTTTGTTGATATAGTTTTTAGCTTTTCAAAAACTTATTAATTTTAATTATTAATAAAATTATTGGGCTGGTCTATGGTCCTAATAAAAAATTGATTCAATATGAATATTAAACAAAATCACTGAAAATCCCCCAAATAATAATAAGAAACTAGATAATGATTGGGCCCCAAAGGCTACTGAATTGAAGTCTCACAAGCTTCAGATTCTTAGCTGAGTAAATCTTCTTAGACTGATTCTCTCCTTATTTTCAAGGTAGCCTCTTAATTTGAACCTGGCTAGTGCTTGTTGAGCATAGAAAGGATTCAGTGTTCTCCATATAAGGACATGATGCTTCTTGCAGAATAAAAACCTATTAAATTCAGCAACTTAATAAGTCTGGTTGCTCATGAATAATATTCCGGGAAACACACTACTAATTCCTAGCAACATATATTTAGAACTGTACCACCTTTATTCTTGGACTTTGTTGCAGTCATGTATAGTTTACCTTCTTGAGTGGCTCATTGGCCTAGAAGTGGAGCTCTTGCCTCATGATCAGGAGCTGTGAGTTTGCTCTGAGGTAGCAGGAGATATTTCTCTTTCTGGACACAATGAGTGCAAATCTGCTGCAAACTCTGCATTGGCAACAGGAAGGGCAACTGGCCAGTAAACACTCAGCTCCATTCAGTTACCCCGACTCCACCCCGATGTAAAGGATTACAGTGTCATTACAAGACAAACAAACAAAATTATAATTTACTTTCTATGAATCGATTGTACCTCACATTTTCTAAATATCTAAACTGATGGCCTCATCTTGTACACCTCTTGAACATTATGTGCAATTTGTCAGTTTTACACTTTATGGATTAGTTATTTTCCATAGGATCCCACATTTGGTAACCTGTATAAAATACTCCTAATTTTGCATTATAATTATAATATTAAATGGTATTGGACATTTATAGCAACAACACTTAGACTTATATACTGCATCATAGTGCTTTACAGCCCCCTCTAACCAGTTTACAGAGTCAGCCTATTGCCCCCAACAATTTGGATCCTCATTTTACTGACCTCAGAAGGATGGAAGACTGAATCAACCTTGAGCCGGTGAGATTTGACCTGCTGAACTGCTGCCAGTCAACAGGCAGCAGAAAGAACCTCCAGTACTACACTTTAACCACTGTGCCACCATGATTCTTGTGTTGTTATATTACTGTCAAGGTAGGAAATAACTCCCTGTAACTACTGTTATTAGTAATAATTATAATAATAAAGTAAAATACCATAACATGAAGGCTGATGGCTGACTTTCATAGGGTCTCTAATATTCAAAGAGCCAATCTAGTGTAGTCGTTAAGACACCAGATTAGGAATTGGAGGAGCCACCTTAGGCACAAAGTTAGCTGGGCGAACCTGGCCAGCCATCAACCTTAGAAAATAGGCTGGGGCAACCATTTCTTCACATCTTCCCAAGAAAACTCCAGGAAGTTGTTGGAAGTAAAAAAATCAACTCAACGGTGTAGGTGCACATATAGGCAGACACAGACACATGCACAAAACCCACCACAAACATACACACACACAAACGCTAATACTCAGGGAATTCAGCACAATTCTCAATTCTCTCTCATTTTCTGTATAATATTATTGTTAATTGCAAACCTATTCAACTTTTTTTCTTACTGTGACAATTTTTAGGGCAATTAAGAAACAGCTTTTGGCCAACTCAATACTTTCAGAAAGTTGTTTTCCCCCGTTAATACTTTGGGTTGGAAAATGCAGCCTTTTTAGATGATCTCTTCTTAGAATCGCTTACCTTCTGCACTAAATAAATAATTAAATGAAGAAAAGCTTCTCTGCTCAGCTTATTGATCCACTTTAGTGCAATAATATCCCACTTTATTAAATTATGATCACCCTGAAAAAGATCAATAAACCCAGGAGAATATTTTTACATATTAAACATTTCTAGGAGATACAGAAGTAAGGTATGAAATAACCTTCTGAACTGTGCATGGCTGAGCTTGATTGTGATTCATTTCATTTTGTTTATTTTGAAATGGGGATTACAAGTGTTGGAATAATTTTTTTCTCATATGTTTACAGTAAGGAAAGATTGTATAGGAAAGTTAGTAACGCTGGTTACTGTCAGAATAAACAAGTTAATATATCAGGTAGCAAAATGTATGTAAAGGAGGACATACATCTGGGATAAGAAACCAACCATTCAGGTATTCAGACTGGAGACACGTAAACAATATATGAGAGCTTTATTATGAAACTTTTGCAAAAGGGAATTCTGCCCTTGGCAGAAGACCTGGTTCCCAGGAAAGCTGGGATTTATATTCAGGTTCAAATATACAGTCTCTGCCCCTTTCCTGGGTTCACAATCTATCCAACTATGTATCCAGCTATGCAATACCCCTATTATTATTGTTGTGTAACATCTGTTTCCTTGTCCTGTTTCTCCCATGGTAAGTACCTAGATTTGTCTAGTACTTTTCCATTAATACCACCCATAATCTCATCTCTTGAAAACCCCCACCTCATGGCTTCTTCTTCCTGTTTTGAACATCTGGTTTTTTTTTAATACAATAGATCATTAACCAATTCTGTTTCGGTCAGGATGACAAAACATTTTTTCACATATACGCATTGCCAAAAATATTACATTTCCATGTTCTAGCCAAAAAGTTGACATTTCTACAGAACATAACAAATCTATCTAGTCCAGTAATTTTCCAGTAAGCATTACATAGTTCAGACATCGGATAAATATGGTGTTATTTAGGTTCCTCAATTTTACAGGTGTAATCTTAATATGTAATTCTTACATATCACACATCTTATATATAAAAATGTGTATAGAAAATATAAAATGCCCATTGTCTTAACTCTAGACAAAAAGACATCTGTTTAACAATAAATAAGGAAGTTTGCTATCATTTTAGGATAAGGAAACATCTGTTTTAAGAGAATATGGAAGGAAGGATTGTACAAGAGGAAAGATTTTCATGCTGATACAGCAGAAACTATTGTAATAAGCCAACTATAATTCCTTTGACTCTCCACTGATCATCTAGTGATTTCTATTAAATTCCTACCTTGGAATGAGTCTCATGTGAAAAGATCAGTTGCATGCACACATACACATATACTCAAGAGAAGCAAAAGTATTATCTACTGCTTTTTTATATTAAGTCCAAAGGAAGTTATGCTCTTGCTTTTCTGTGGTACTCTGCATCTCATCCATATGGGATTCAGAGGTGGTATTCAACAGGTTCTGACCAGTTCTGGAGAACTGGTTAGCGGAAATTTTGAGTAGTTCAAAGAACCGGCAAATATCACCTCTGACTGGAGATTTTACAGTATCCTTCTCTTGTCGCGCACACCAAGCCACACCCACAGAACCGGTAGTAAAAAACCATACACATTGAAGACTATGCTTCAGTATGTTTTACAGTTCCTCCGTGTGAATTTTTCTTCAATTTCTTCAATTATAGAAGGAGGGAAGGAAGGAAAATGGAGTGAGTGAGTGAATGAGTGAGTGACTGAGGGAAGGAGGAAGGAAGGAAGGAAGGAAGTCTTAGAAGAAGCTTTTTGGTACTTTTGGATAGAAAAGGAAAGAAGAATAAGATGGTGTTTCCTTTGCTTGATTTTTTTTAATTACCCTGTAATTCTTTTTATTGGGGTGGAGTTGAGGCACTGAATGGGGCTGAGTGTTTGTTGGCTTTTCTGACACCTACACAGAGTTCACAGTGGCTATTTTCTCTTTGCACCCTGATAGAGAAGCATCTGTCACTGCCTAGGATTGAACTTTCAACCTTCTGAGTGAGAGGTGAGTGTCTTCACATGTAAACCACAGCACCACTCCCTCTGTTTAATACTTAAATACTTGTAATAATGTATTTGGTTTTAGTAGTGTTTTCCTTCCCCTTAATGCCTGCTGCTTTACTATCACCTTTTAATAAAAAGCTCAAGGCTGCATTCTTCTTCAAATTCTGAGAATTTGAACTTCATTGCTGATATTCATAGCAACCTCCCAGTATGTCTGCACACTACAACTCATTCTGAATCTTTTAACTACTCCTGCTGTTTTGAATCTATTTCAGTATCCAAAGAGTATGAGCTTTTATCAGATTGCAAATCACACTGAACTTCTGAGCAATTTTGAGTTTAAAACAGGACAGAGCTAGACAGAAATATTGCTACCAAATATCAACAGGTGACAATTCTAGTTCTGTTCTTCTCAGACTTAGATGTTTAGTATTAAGTACTTGAGTGGTGTGGTTTTAGCTTTAGCTTAAACATTTAGCTCCCAAATGTTCAGCAGAGCAAAAGATCTGTTGGTTAACCCCCTAACTTTGTCTCCTGACTATGGAGACAATCACTTGCATTATCTGCTGGGGAAACATTGGTTATAGTTTTGTAATGTTTAATGTGCAAAGATTTGCATTTATTACTTGTTATTAACATTATGATATTTGATCATTTTGAGCTGGATGGTTGTTATATGCTCTGTTGAAGATATATTATAAAAATGAGAAGTTTGAGAAAAGAGATATAGTAATAATTTGAAGGAGATTCAGTCTAAATCACTTACCACACCACCGCATAGGCCCTTCCTGATGCTTTGTATTATTACTCCCCTAGTTTTTCCTTTGTAAAATATATGAGAAGAAGCATAGGCATCTGGAGGAGAAATGAAGAAGCAAAGGGCACCAGAAATTATTATTTCCACTCTTTACTAATATCCTGGTTGATCTGATTTGTTTTATCTCAAGATGTTATTAGCTCATCAATCTGATCTTATTTCCTTGACCGCAGCCAAGTATTGTTGTATTGTCTGCACAGTATGCTGTATTATTAACTTTTCAGATATTTTTCAATAACTACATTTTCCCCTTTCTCTTAATTAATTGTGACTCTTGTGTTTTATTTGATGACCTATGACTGAATAAAGATGGATTTCATTTGATTTGAAGCAAAGGGGCAAATGATAAAATGTGCACTGCGATATTGCAGTGCAAACCAGATGACCTACGTTCTTATGTCCTCTGTTGGGAGACATGAAAAAAAAAAAAGATTAAAATTGGATCATGACTTTATAAGTGGGGCAGTGGTTAGAATGCAGTATTACAGGCTAATTCTGCTGACTGCCAGCAGTTTAATTCTCACTGGCTCAAGGTTGATTCAGCCTTCCATCCTTCTGAGGTCAATAAAATGAGGACCCAGATTGTTGGAGGCAATGTCCTGATTCTGTAAAACACTTAGAGAGGACACTATGAAGTGGTGTATAAGTCTAAGTGCTATTGCTGAGTGCTATAATCTGTCAACTTTTTCCATGCAGTTTTTACTGGATGTTGAAGGAAAGAAGTCATCTGATATTGCAGAAGAGGACTTGAAATGCTTTGCTTTTCTGAATCTCAAATGATCTCAAAGTTAACAATATTCTTATATTAAACTAAGATAGTCACCACCTCCCCTCTGCCCCCATCTTCCTGGAAGGATGTTTCCGTTGATCAATGGCATATCAAACAGAAATGAAATAGGAAACTTCCTATTAAAGGATCATAGCTTATTGATCAGAATTTCTTTGAAGTCATGGGGTTTTCTAATAAACATTTACTACAATTCATAACTACAATACTACAATTTATATGATAGAGACAATAAAGGCTGGCTTTCAGTTCATGATGATTAGTTATTTGAAATAGATTCTTTTTAAAAAAGTTTCAGATATGATAGGATTCCCAATTTAAACCCATTCGGAGCTCTAGTTTCAAATGCTTGAAAAAGTATCCTTCTAGAACCATGGTTCCGAACCTTTTTTTCGCCCCGCACCCCTAAAGAAATTTCACTCGAACCTCGCACCCCCTGAAATAAATAATAAATAAAAATGCCAACATATAGCCAATATCCTATTATTTACCTGGACTTTTCTAGCAGCCCCTGGAATATCGTCTCGCACCCCCAGGGGGTGCTCGCACCCCAGGTTGGGAACCCCTGTTCTAGAACAATGGTTCTACCACCATCCTGTTGCTTGGGGCAACTGCTGGGGCCATGTTTCTTAACTTTGGCAACTTTAAATCATGTGTGCTCCATGTCCCAGAATTCCCCAATCAATTGAAATCCAAACAACTTAAAGTTGCCAAGGTTGAGAAACATTGTAACCCTAACCTTCCTCCTCTTGCTTCTCAAGACAATAGACTTTTCATATCTAAATTTAGAAATCTAGATGACCAATAGATGGCACTGAAGACCTATAGAAAATTAAAACAAAATTCTGCCATCTGGTGCCATCTATAGATCTTTGCAACTCAGATATGGCACACCATTCTCTGGCCAACTTTTAATCACACTAGAAAGAGGCTCAACACCTTAGAACTTTCTCACCATTGGGAAAAATACACCTGATAAGATCTCTCTCCATATATCCATGATTCTAGATTTTAATTGAGGCTCTGTTAAAAGCATCATACAATATTATAGAAAGAATGATAGGAATTAATTATGCCCAGGAAAATAAATCCCAATACACAATTTATTTCCATTCTCCCACCCCCTAAATGATTTTTTTTTTTTTTGAATTTACAATGTGGTCCTGTTTTAAGCTCACATGGATGAATACAAAGAGTTTTAATATTCCTTCTACAACTTCTATCCCTGTTTTTCAAATGATTGGATATACTTATGTATATTGAATTAAATTCACATTTTCTCTATATTGCCCAACACAATACTTATGTAAGGGATGACCCATTGTTTCCTATTCAAATCATGCAGCAATATAGATATTTATGTTCTTAGTTTTGAATTTTATAGCTAATTAAAAATATTAGCCATAAAATTCAAAACTAAGAACATAAACTTGAATGTTGGAAAAAATGAATAATGCAGTATATATAGTGAATTATATTTCAGTATGAGGATTTTTCAAAATGGAAAACTTTTGATGGGTTTTTTTTAATGAACAGAATATAACTGACAATAATGTTAAATATATTTATGTAATCCATCAATAGTCATAGCACTTTAAAAAAATCAAAGACCATGCAAACAAAAATCTGACTCGAGGTAACATGGAAAGAAGATGGAAATTACAACAGACACATACAGTTCCAGAAAAGTTATAATTGAGTTATATTTTCGTGAACGTCATTTCACAAATGAAGTGAATTCTATAATTTGTATCATATGCACTATAATATCATGATAGGCAGGGATGGGATCCAACTGGTGAAATTACCAGTTCAGTAATTTACATTTTGTGCACGCATGCTTTGTGTGCATGCGCACTGGATATGTGCTGTGCGCACATATGAAATGTCATCAGCTTGTAGCCTGGGCAGCTGAGCAGTTTGAAAAACCTCTTTTTTCCTGCTTTTTCAACCTCAGCTGTGCCGCACAAAGCAGCTGCGGTCAAAAAAGCAGGAAATAAAGGTCAGGTAGGAGCCCAGGAGGGCGGATGGGCCAAAAGAGCAGCAGACATAGAACCCGTTCTATGTCTACTGCTCTTCAGAGCTACCGGTTCTACAGAGCCGGACAGAACCAGTAGAATCCCACTCCTGATTAAAGGTATCATGTCTTTTGCTCTCCTAGGATGCCCATGGGGTGGGGATGTGACCTCAGTTATGGTGGCATCCTGGATCTCAGGGGTTATTGCAAAGATTTCAAGAAAAAAAATGGAGATTGGAAAGCAATTCAGTGAGGAACCTTGAAGAAATGTACCACCCAGATTTTTTACACATACAGTAAATGTAAATATGCATACTTTTCATGTTATAACCTAGTTGTATAAACAACATTGTACAGATTGGCGAATGTAATAAGCAAGGGAATTAAAGAGAGGAAAGAAAATATCAACCGAATCTAGTTCCAGGTCTAAAGCAGAAATAGCAAATTTATTTGAAGAAGCAAGAGATCTCTGGATATCTGAAAGAGGGGTGAAAATTATAGGCAGGGAAGCTGCAAGATAACAATAGTCAAGGGGCACAAGGCTTGAACCCAATGTAGAAATAATTAAGGAATCAATATAGCTATTCAAAAGAGGCCGATTATACATAAATCCATAGTTCCCACAGATGGAAAGTTGACATGTAACCCATATTTCACAAAGGCATCTTGCTATATTTCACAGCAGGAACTCAGCCCAAGTTATCTAAAGCACATGACTTCCAAAATGCATATTGTATCTGAGAATGCAAAAATTATGCACTATAGGAAAATCATTCTTGAATTAAATTGAGGAATGTTACAGCTGTGAAATCATAATTTTTTTATCTCTAGCAGCAGTAGCTATAAAACTGATTCTCAATTAAAATATTAAGTTTTATTTTCGTACCCCTGCAAGGCAGCTTATGAATGTTTTCCACAGCCTATTTATATAATGTAAATGCAGCATCTACAAAACTGGAATAACAATTTTCTACATACCTACAAACCCAGGATAACAATTTTCTATATATCTAGGCTGTTAAAAAGAAACAAATCATTTTGATAAGGAGACATCTTCTATGGAACTCAATCTTCTTTTTTAAAAAAATATGTTCCCTTGACTTAAAAGAAAATAACATTTGAATTGATGCTATGTTGATAAGTATAGCTCTTGTTCTATCACTCAAGAATAGGAATAAATAAATAATAAGAAGTGGGACTAAACAAGATTCAGTAATCTTTTAATTTGGCAACACCAAAGCAATAGCAATAGCACTTAGGCTTATATATTGCCTCATAGAGCTTTATAGTATTCTGAGGAGTTTACAATGTCAGCATATTGTCCCCCAGAATCTAGTTCCTCATTTTACTGACCTCAGAAGGATGGAAGGCTGATTCAATTTTGAGTTGGTCAGGATCCAAGTCCTACCAATACTGCATTCTAACCACTGCACCACCATGGCTAAATCTAAAATAAATCTATCTACAATAATATGTTTATGTCCCTAATTTAATTTACAATATAAGCAATACCCTAGGCCAGATTACGGAAAGTGGTGCTGTGGCCTGGAGATGGAGCTCTCACCTTGCAATCAGGAGGCTGTGAGTTCGATCCAAAGTAAAGGCAGATTATTTTTCTCTCTGGGCATGTTGAGAATATATCTGCTGAATATAACTCCACATGAAGGACACCCAGTCAGTAAACACTGAGCTCCATTCAGTTGCCCAGACTCCACCCCGCATGGTGTCATTAAACGGAGATGAAACAAGTCCCTGTGGATTTTACTCTGGTAGTCATTGCTGATTATAGGGAGCAGTGCTCATCTCCATTTCAAGGCCATGAGCTAGCACTGTCCAAAGACATGGTCATATGACCAGCATGACATTGCAGAGTGCTGTTTTCTCCCCACCAAAGTGGTAACTATTTATTTACTTGTATTTGCATGCTTTCAGACTACTAGGTGGCAAAGACCGGTGCTCATCCCACCACATGACACTTGGGTCCTGAACCGAAGCTTACGCTTGCCAATCAACAAGCCCAGCATCTTAACCACTGAGCCATTGCACCACCCTATATCATATTGAAGCCTAGATTTTAAAGGAAAAATGTCAATAAATTGCTTCCAAAAGAAAGGATATGTTCAAATAAAACAATACCTTACAACTGGGATCTTTTTTTCTTTTAGCCTTAATTTACAATCAATCTGAATGTGGCCAAAATGAGAAGGTGGGCATATTTTGAAAAAGTTAGGTATATAAATTAATCTCTAATCAAGTTGATAGGAATATTTATTCAGTTTTGGGCATTTGCCATTGAGACACATCTAAGAGATCCACAGTAAGAATATAAATGCCCTTAGCAAAGCAAAGCATATATTGTGAAATATACTTTTGCCCCCTCTGAGGATGATCACCCTGATGAGAAATAACTCAGTAGGAGGCAGAAGTATATTCAAAATATAAACTTTGCTTATATTTTGGGATACATTTTGAGAAGTAGTTACTTAGTCATAGAACCAAGTAGCTTTAGAGATCCTGAGAAGAAAAAAATATTATTGTGAACAGAAATTCCTGGGAGAGTCATCATTGCTGGCAGATAAAAAGAGGACCACTGAAGCTAAGAGCTAACTACAATGGTTATGAGGACAGGTGGGAAGGAAACCAATTTGCCTAAGAGAAGGAACCTCAGCATCAAATCTAGAAGTAGTCAATGATGAACTTCTTCAATACAGTCACAAAGAAAATTATGTGGGCATAAGTAAAACACCGAATGAACAATATGGTGGCCTAGTGGTGAAGATATTCACCTCCACTTGGAAGATTGAAATCCTAGCTAGTGGCAGATGTTTCTCTCCTAGGTTGCAATGAAAAAATATCTGCTGTTGCAATGAAAAAATACCTCCAACTCTAAGGGTAGGAAAGGCATCTGGTCAGAAAATGCTCAGCATCATCCAATAGCTCCAACTCTACCCTTAAGAGGGACTACAGGGTTGTAAAAAGGTGAATTTTTCTAAGTAAAACCCTGAATAAATTTGGGTGTCAGATAATAAGACTCTCATATTTAAAAGGCACTCTTCAAGTTTCTAGTAAGAATACTGAAATTTCTTAAGTTGATCTGGAGCAATGATATGGCTAGACCACAGTTGCAAGGGACTTAATTAAGTACTGATAGAAGAGTATTTTGTTTCATAGGGACACATGGAATGGAAACAACAATTGGCAGACCACATAAATGAAGCCAAGTGGGCCATAATTGGCTATGTTAGATTATTTTATGATGTACTAGTCAAAATATGAGACCATACTAAAAATGATGGAGAGACAATACTCAAATCGGATATTATTTAATATGTGGCTGGCCCTAACTCAATAAATAACAGAATCATTTCTATTAGAATTATCTATTAAATTCAATTTTACACAATAAAACCTACTAAGTGCAATGGTGGGTGCTACTCACAAATGGCACGAGGTTCAAGATACTATTCCGAAATAGAGCAGTTTTAGAAATGAAAGAACATGGAATTATGAGATTCTTTGAACTATTTTTTTTGCAAAAGTATGCTTTTCAATACCTGTGTCATGTCCTTGTTGGATTCTGAGGGAGAGGAGGAACAGCCGACAGGGAGTGGAGACATGGCTCCGGCGGTTGTGGAGGAGGCTGGGGAAGGGCAGAGCTGGCTGGGCAGTCAGAGGAAGAACCAGGTCTATCCTCTCTTATCCTAGGACATGCAGGGAGGAACAGAGAAGGAAACAACTAGGCTTACGAGAGAGGAAGTGGCCATGATCCCCCTCATTGGTTACAGCTGGGGAGAATAGTATATAAGAGAGATGGTGAAAACACAGCATTGCTAGAAGCAAAGCAAGTTTTATTTTGGGCTGAAGGACACTTGATTGGTGTCCTTCCAGCAGATTGGGCCCTGTTATCTCCTTGAAGTTGGTAATTACTTATCCTGGTCCATTGTGGAAATTTCTTCATTGTAATTTGTTTTGGTTTTTTATTTCACCTTTATCTGCTCATTGAGTTCGGACTATATTGCTTTCTTTTGAAGACTGTTTTTGAGTATGTTTACTCTCCAACTGAGAATTATTGAACAGTGGGGCCAAATTGGAGGCATTAAAGGACATTTATTTATGTTTTGGATTTTGTAACATTTGTCTTACGCTCCAGCTCATCGCATTCTGCATTAACCAACATGTACATCACCTAATGCACAATACTGGAATAAAATTTATTATACAATAGAAAACAGAAGATAGAAAAGTGCAATATTATTAGGATATTATCATCCAAGTGTCACACCATAAATAAAGGAAAGAAGACATGCCAGCAAGATTTGATTTGGAGGACATACTGTGGGAATATGAGATTAATGAAAGATGCAATTCAGTGAAGAAAATTTGAGATGTGGGCAAAGATAAGAGAAAATCAAAGTGGGGAGATATTTCCAAAATGTCAAAGAAGAAAAAATCTTGGAACAAGCTATCTTATTAGCTAATGAAAGTTAGAAGAAAATCTTCACAACAATGGTGGAAGATGAGTGAACATGAACACCTAACATCAAAGAAGAAAGGATTAAGAAGGAAGGAAAGTTCAGTCAAGAATAATAGCAAATATACTGAAATACTAATACCAGTGGGTGTGTGTTGGTGTGTATGTATTCCTGCATTTATAATACATTCATAATTCAGATCTCTGGAGTCATCAACTCATACATGATTGGACAACTTACAAGGTTAAAAAGAGCAATATGCATACATTACAACAGGAATAGGAATGGCCATGCCATGGTGGAGAAGGGAAACAAACAATAATTAACAAATAACTTACAATTAGTACAGGGCTTGCATATGTCCAGTTCCTTTGGAGAAAGACATGTCTTCAGGCAGGCTAAGTCAGGGTCAGGAAGACATTAAAAATATCTTTAAGCAAATCAGAGAAATCCTATGATTTTAACCTACAGTTTATGGAGGAAGACTGAAATGTAATCACTGAAAAGATCTAATAAGGACAAATTAAGTTAAAGAAAAGTGGAACGATTATAGTGTAGTCATTTGTAAACAGGGTAATAGAACAAAATAAATATTTCTAGAGATAGAATATATTCAGGGATTAATTCAACTAGAAAGCAAGAGATAATAGGCAAAGTGGTAAGGCCTCCATATAAACAGACATGGAATAAAACTATATGGCCTAGAGAGTGGAAAAGATCAATATCTACGCCAAAGAAGAGTGATGCAAATGAACATGTTAATAACAGAATCATTGCATTAATTTCTCAAGCAAACAAAGTTATGCTTGTTATTTGCAAAGAAGATAAGAGAGATACATAAAGAAATAAAAGATAATTGATCAGGCAGATTTCATTAAGGGCAGAGAAATCTATTTGATAGCTTATGTAAGATGGATAAAGGAGAAAGCAAGAAAATGCAAGCAAGAAAAAGAAAATACCATTATTTATTGATTACAGAATACCCTTTGATTCTCTAGTTCTTGCCAGAATGTGGAATCGATAGAAGAGAATATTTGTAGCTCAAGGTTGAACTGTGGAGTCCTTGATGCTCTCTGAGCTTGATTGTTTTTTTGCAGATGTTTCATTTCCCAACTAGGTAGCATCATCAGTGATAGAAGGGAGTTGGATTTGTTCACATTTTTTCTGCTAGTGGCTTGTCCTATCAGTATTGTGGGTGGTTCCTTGATGGGCCTGTTGCTTACTGTTCCTTGATGGGCCTATTGTTTACTGTTGGCTTGTTTGTTATTGTTTATTTGTTGTAACATTGTTTATTTCTTGATCATTGATATACTGGTAATCTTGGTATTAATTCTGCTCATCTGGATGTTGACTGCTGGTAAAGATGTGTTTTAATTTTTTGCTCTGTTTTATTTATTTATTTATTTTCTATTTTTATTATCTTTACAAATAACAAATAACTTGAAGTAGAAAATGTATCCTCTTCCTATTTTCCTAGCAACAACAACCCTGTGAGGTGAGTTGGGCTGAGAGAGAATGACTGACCCAAAGTCATCCATCTGGTTTTCATGGCTAAGATAGGACTTGAACTCATAGCCTCCTGTTTTCTAGCATAAATAGAAAGAGGAAGAGATATTAGTTATGTCTGTGGAAATTCTCAGTCATGGTTGTCCCAAAGATGCTTCCCCCCCAAAAGACAACCGGATTTTCTTTGTTTTTTCTTGAAGATGTTTTCCTTCTCATCCAAGAAGCTTCTTCTCTCATCCAAAAGCTTCAAGGAAAGAAAGTCCTGTTGCCTTTAAAAAAAAAGAGAGAACCTTTGGAGTATTAGTTATGCCACCTTAAATTATTTATAAAAATAATAAAGGCAAGATTCTAAAAAATCTTAAAAAATGTTTTTATATTAGTCAAATATCTAGAAAGTTCAATCTAGGTCAAGCCAGTCAAAGGGGATATAAGAGACTGAAAGCATACTTTCAGGTTCCAAAGAGAGGATCAAATCAGGTGGGCAGATACTATGGGAGACAGGTGTCAAATCAGGCTGTATGCCAGATTTTTCATTTGTCACCTTTTAAAATAATTCTAATGGTAATAGATCTTTAGAACGATTCTGGCAGTTTTGATATTTCAGTGACAAATGAAGTGAGAATCCAAATCACACTAAATTCTCAAGAGAATAACATATGCCTGGTGAGTTGTTCACCCCTCTCTTATACACAGGAGAATAAGAAACATTGTAGATGAACTAAAAGAAAAATAATTGGGAATGAAAATATATTTTTTTCATATATGTTTACAAAATGGGAAAAGAAAAAAGACATACATGTATTTGCAATAAAATAAATGTTAGAAAAGCAAAGCAGCACAATATTAAAAAAATTATTTTTGCTCCACGAAGGAGTGTGGGATGGAAAATCCACCTGGGTCAGTTCCAAGCTGGGAGAAAGATGCTGGAAACAATATGGAGGCTGATTGGAAAGAAAGGTTTATTGATGAAGTAGAACCACCAGTGTTTGTGGTTCCGGTGAAGCTGACCCAATGGATGAATGAATGGATGGATGGATCTTTATAGGTTTCTGTGACTTTGAAGTTTGAAACTGTTCTGGGGGTGGTGCAATGAAGGGGTTTGTGTTCTGAAAAGGTGCTGGGCAACTCTTATTGTGGCTAATGACTTTCATCCTGTGTTGGATTTTGGGTGAGGGGCTGCTTTCTAATCCTACTATTCTATGTTTGTTAGCTGTCAAATTTTGCTGCAAGCAGTTTCGAAATATCCTGCCTTGAATAGATTTCCAAATCTGCATTTCTAAAAGCTGGCTTCCTCAGTTTCTGCTTGGGGGAAGGGAGACAGACGTGCTGGTTTCTGCCTCCCTTAAAATGTTTCCCCATTTCTCCTTTCAGGGAACTATTCTATCCTGTCTTTTTTTAAATATTTCCCAAAATATTTCATTCTTCTGGGGTGGGGTGGGGGCTTCCCATGGGAGAAAAAAGGAAAACAATGGCCAGAAATACATGGTTTGAGAGTTCTTAAAAGAAAATTATGACTGAAATGAGTAAAGAAACCAGGGACATAAAAATGTAAGATGATATAAAAATGCTGCAACTTTTGCGTTATGGTGAAATATTCCTGTCCATTTATCCTTTCCTGGCCTGTCATGTCTAGTATTTTGATTTCGTTGAACTATGTAGTACTGAAGACCCCCCCAATTATTTTGTACATGAGTTCAAATGCAAGTGCTCATAAGGCTCATTGTGTTTTGTATTGATGATACATTATAAGGATGGACATAAACTGTCTATTTTCTAAAACCTTCTTTCTATTAATACCAACAATTAATATCAAAGTTCAAGGGAATAAAATTAGCCTTTCCATACCACATACCCACTTGGAGTTGGAAAGAATTAAAATTAGGCATTTCTGACTTATAGTTCATCCATTCAATTTAGTAAAAATCATTAGTTTTCATTGTTTTTGGAGTAACAGAAAATGTATTGTTATTTTATGGGCTTCTACTGTGAGTCATAGCTGATTAAATATCTCTCCATGAACAAACAGAAACAATGACTGTTGTGAAAAATCAAAGACTAAAGAGTTGACCAGTCCTTCTAGATCAGAGGTGTCAAACTGCGGCCCGCAAGCTGGATGTATCACATGCTGGCCCCATCCCTGCCCAGTTTAGCAAAGGCGGGAAAAGTCCAGATATGTCATATGACACCGTGAAGATGCAATTTTTTCACCCCTGTTTTAGATTCTTTAGAGAAGGGGTTTCAAACTCCTGGTGTCACATTCTCACATGACGTATCGTGACTTTTGCCCCTTTGCTAAAATTGGTATGGGTGCAGCCAGTATGTGATGCATCTGCCCCACGGGTCGTGACTTTGACACCCCTGCTCTAGAGAATGGGACATTGACCATGAATGCTCAGAATGTCAGTATGTCATGAGGAAACCATAAAACAACCAGCCAAACTCACTTTCTAATGACATTTGGAAATGTTCAATTTAAGAACTTTATGGATACTAGAGACCTTCAAAGCAGTGGACTTTTTTTGGGAAGCTGGCAGAGAAGATTGCAAAAGCCGATCACATATTCACAAGGCATTTAACTAGTTGTAAATGCAAAGAGGTGCCAAGTGCCTGAAATGTGGTCATTTAATCAGGAGGACTGTGTGATTTTTTGTGTGTAACAGAAAGATAGAGTAGAAGTGTTTTATGGGCCACAAAGTACCCATTCCAAAGCCATAGTGACTACAAACAGTTATTAAACAACCATTCATAAATGGAGGACTACCTGTACAGATAAAACTTGACTATGGGGAGAAGGGTTTTTTTTTTATTTGTAATTTTAAAAGAGGATGGAAACATATTATATCAGTTTATGTGACAGCATTTCAGCAATCCTCCACTCCAACCAATAATTCAGAGACAGACATCTTCTCAAAAGTTCTTTTTATTTGGATAGTAACTGGCACAACTGGAGAATCCTGAATCTGAAAGTTCTGGGATTGCAATAAGGAAAAACTACAAATCTATCCCCTGCACCCATCATCACATTACATGCCCCAATCACCATCTGTCCCAACTTAAGACTTTCCCTCACTTATGTGCAAAATAACATGACCTTGAATTAGAAAAAGAATGTTATGTCTAATTACATATACTCCAAGAAATTCCCCACTCCCACTTTCCCAGGCTCAAAACGTGGCAACGTGGGAGCATCTGGTCTCAATATGTCTTCCAAAGTTGACATTATGCTCAGTGTGAGGAAGTTTGGAAACCACTTGTATTTATTATCTTGTCTTTTTCTTTCCCTTCTAATTTTTTTCTTTTATTTTTTTCTCAACCTTCTGAATTTTCCTTTCCTTTTCTGTTTTTTTCTATTTGCATTAATTTTTTACTGTTTATTAAAAACTTCAAGAAAATTATTTAAAAAAACAAAAAAATCTTATTATTTCTCATTTCTGCTTTTGTTTTCACATCTGTGAATGCTGGTTGCCTCTGAGTGACATCCTATATGTAATGGATGCTCCTGCATTTTCTTTAGAAGCTTTCTAGCTTTTTGCATACTAATATGTCTGGATGGTATTTCAAATAATGCCTTAGATAAATGCAGAGAATAAATTCTGTGGCAAATCTATAATATCTCATTAGAAGCAGGCAAAACACATGTATCTATGAAAGTAGCTTAAAGCATAGTGGCAAATTGAATCAGAAATACACACTTACTGAGAAAATTGGGTTTGATCTCCTTAACTATCAGCCGTGGTGCACTGCAGTAAAAGTATCTCTTCCCCCTGAATTATTTCATCTTGCAGAACTGAAGATTTGAAGAATAGAAATACCAAACAAGAAAGGAAACAAAGAAATTTAATTTGTCTCATTCACTTAGATAAATTTGATAAATGCCGTCTCTCTGGACAACATAATATGTCAGCCATCCAAAGAAGGGAATCTATGGCATCTACTGCAGTTGTACCACTTTTCCTACAGCAACAATTCAGATCAGAGGGCCTAAGTGTATTTTAGAAATAACAAACACTTATTTCTGGTTGTTTTGGAAAATCAAGCTTACTGAAGGTACACTGATATGAATGAGAACCAGGGTGGTCTTGTTTTTAAAATATTAAACCATAACAGGGAAGATTCAGATTCCAGTGCACCCACAGTTATGAAAGCTCATTTGGTGATTTGGGCTACTCATTGTCTTATCCCAATAAACTTCACAGATTTATTATTGTTAAATTTTCTTGAGTTTCTTAAAGTGCCATAACAATAATCACAACAAATTAGCAAGAATGGTGCAGTGGAATCTCTGCAAGAAATACCATTTGCCTGCAAACAAGAGCTTTTGGGACCACAAATCAACAAAATCATAGAAAATGAAGAAGCTAAAGTATTCTGTGGCTTTAGAATTCAAACAGATAGACACTTGGCAGGTAATACCCCAGGCTTAACAATTGTGGATAAGAAAGACAAAAAAAGTTTAGATAGTAGAGGTGACAAAACCTGGAGACAGCAGAAGAGAAGAGAAAGAACTGGAGAAAATCACAAAATGAAAAAAACCCTGCAAGTTAAAGTAGAACATCTGTGGCAAAAGAAAGCAAAGGTAGTATCAACAGAAATAGGCACTGTGGGTACAATCCCAAAGCTTCTGGAGCATGACTTGATCACTAAAGACAAAAATCACCATCATCAGTTGCAGAAGGCAGCTTTATTTGGAACAGCTTACATTCTGTGATGATACCTTTAACATCATCAAACCTCTGCTTATGCCAGGTTCTTGGTAAGGACTTGATAGATGGTTAACAATAGCAAATCCAGTCTTTTGAACTGCTGGGTAGGCAGGAGCTAAGAACAAGCCATGAGAGTTCATTCTATCTCATGGAGCTGGGCTCAAACTGCTGAAGAGCAGACCACATTTCTGATTGGCATCAGCATCATTAAGATCTGAAAATTGAAACTGAGTTGTGGCATAAACTGTCTATGGTGGTGCCAGTAGTTAGCGGCACACTGGATGCCATACCAAAAAATCTTGGACAGCACTTAAAAAATCTGCACATTGTCAAAGATTCCATCTGTCAATTATGTAAAGCTGTTTGGATCTGCATACTACTCGAATACTTTACAACTTTCTTGGTTCTTGGGATCTACTTGATGCATATGAACGCCAACACCAACCAAGAATCGGCAGGTGTGACTTCACATTTTTGTCAACAAATATTAACAGTATAATAAAGTAAAACTCAAGAGTTGCACACCTTTGTAAGTTGCTTTGATTGGTTCTAATAAAAGTATTACCCAGCTATTATTCTGAGTGGATTTTAGAAGAGAAACATGGTGGCATAACCCAAACTTCTGATACATATAGCAGTAGTATGGCCTCTTATTTTACAAAAAGAAATATCTCCTTGGAGAGTGAACAAAACAAGGTCAGAGAGCACCAAGGACCCTTCATGTCCACCCCGAGCTACAAATATTCTCCTTTATTAGAGTGAACAAAATATGGCGCTTGCAGTAATTTGGGATAGTGAGAGATATGTCACATACACAGATTCTACAGCACAAACAGAGAACTTACTCATGGGAAAACAAATAAAACTTGCTTTGCTTTTGATCAGAGAGGTAACAAATCTAAACCTTTATCGCAACAGACACTGAGAAGGTGCTGCAACTGGGTTTGTTGATTCTATTACACCAAAAAGTACATTCTTCCTTTCTGAGGTGTGACTGGCTCCCTTCGGTGACATTCGTAACAGTAAGCCAGCACAAGTCAATGCATGGGAGAATTGCACTTGTTTCCAGCAGCCTCCTTCAATATTTTTCATGCTCCCCTCCCTTGAAAGTATCTCCACTTGAATTCCTCAATAAAAATCTACCTCCGTAGCAAAACGGGTGGCATTTCTATCTCTTTGCTGCTGTGTGCAGTGTTACAGCAATAAAGCTACAGTTATGGCTGATGAAGCACCCACATTACATCGCCCAGGTTTGAATTCTTTTGTAAAATAATTACCCATTGGACTTTCTCATGCTTTGTTTCAACTCAAAGGTAAGAATTGCAGGGAGGGGGAAGCCATCATATAAACCCATTTGGGCATTTTATGAGACTGTAGGCTGGGAAATAACATTGAGTGTTCTTTGTTAGCATGCCTTATTTGTGCTCAGGGAAGAAAAAGAACCTGTGATTTTCTTCTCTCTCTCTCTCTCTCTCTCTGGCTGTCTTTCTAGCAATTATTCCTAACTGTGCTTTTGACACAGTAAAAAACACTTTATTTAGAAATAATGTTTTTTTTTTAAAGGCTGTTTCAAAATTGCTTAATGTGAAAAGATAACTGGTTGTTTTCCCCATCCCACCCCTACATGGAAGCATACTTAAAAACAATGTGTTGTAATGTTCTCTAAAAATTCAGCTGGCCTGCATGACTGGGGGCTCTGCATCACACCTGAATTGGGGCCAGGATGTTAATGGATCCTGGCATGTGTGGAGGAGAGCATGCTGGTAAGGTATTTTCACAGTGACCTTGACTTTGTGCTTCAAATAAACTGTGCATTATGTTTTATCTTTTGCTCTCTATCCAAAGTCCCATCAAATAGATGAGCAGCTATATCTATGTGTTAAATAAACCAATAGGAATGCAGAATAATTACTTCATTTTAGTGCAGTTGAGGAGTGTTGATGGAGTTGGTTCATTCATAGAAGGCAATCAACATTTAATTTAGCACATTGAAGCAATGAACATATGAATACAACAGAAGAATAATTGCTAGCCCTTGTCAAATTCATAGCCCAGTTTCCAATTTACCTGAGTTTGAATAGCCGTTTAATTTCTAGAACTATTGCATAATGAATTGCCATAGTATATATTATAAAATAGGTGTGAACTATATTAGACAATCTGTGATCTACTCATAGCACTATAGCACTTAGACTTATATATCACTTCATAGTGCTTTACAGCCCTCTCTAAGTGGTTTACAGAGTCAATCTGGGTCCTTATTTTATTGACCTCAGAAAGATGGAAGGCTGAGTCAACCTTGAGCCGGTGAGAACTGAACTACTAGCAGTTGGCAGAGTTAGCCTGCAATACTGCATTCTAACCACTGTGCCACCATAGCTCAGTCACATCTCGTGACTTGTATTATTGTTTTTTAGGTGAAACACCTATTGAGAGTGAGTGAGGGTGGGGGCAAAATTTAAGGTTTCATTTACCCCTTAATCCTTGCTGCCTCAGATAAACATTGGATTAAATATAGGTATTCCTTGATTTACAATCATAATGGAGCCCACCCATCACGGTCATAAGTCCTTATGGTATAAAGTGGGTCACTCACTTTACCAATCTGATTTTTCAACCTTTCTTCCAGCAGAACAGTCTTAGAACATGATCAGGTGACCATTGGACATTGCAAGTGTCTGTAAATGCAGACTGGTTATGGTCATGTGATCAGATGGAAGCCTGGCAGTTGGAATGTTGGAACTGGGCCATAAGTACCCTAGGGATGTCTGTCATAATACTGAACAGCCATTAAGAAATTGGTCATAAGTCGAGGCTACTTGCACTTGATTTGTACTACTTGCAAGTCGAGTTTCTTTTTCAGAGATAAGATCAAAAGTCATCAGTATCTATTTAGCAAATCCTCCTGTGTGTTAAGCAGCCTGAAGGAGCATTGGACAAATCAAAATTGTATTGAATTTATCAATAGGTTTTAGTAGAAAGACTAAAGACTTCTCCTCTTTAGGAGAAGGAGGAGAAGCAACACAAGCTGTAGGACAGGGATGATGTCACATTTGATAGAAAGAATCAGGATGTAAGGATGTGGATGTGTGGGCTTCCTTCTTCTGCTTGAAACAGGTAACATGTTCCAAGGTTTGCATAAAAATGGAAAGATATCCCATGTTCCCGTCAGGCTCTCTGAGCTGCTTCCTTTGGGGAATAAACTCTTGAAGACTTTATACTTACTTTGTGCTCACAGGGAATTTGAAATCTAACAATTATCTGTCAAAGCTGGGCTGTCAAACATTCTCATTTTCAGCTGAAACCAAGCTAATTTTCAGCTAAAACCAAGTACCATCTGGACAATATTAAACCAGTTATGTACAGTTGTTTGTTTTTCAAAAACAGAAAACAAAAACCCTATCTCTGCTTTTTCAAGTGCTAAAAATATGCAGTCATTTTGCTCACATGCAATAGTGTAATTAAATTCAGTCATGTTGAGGACATGATCAGTTAACAGAGACTGAAATTCTAGGAATAAGTTCCTAGTAAAAGTGAAAACACAAATCTAAGCCTGACTTCTGAAAGTCATTGAGTGCTTTATGGCCAAACAATAGAGCAAATAATGAAGGCCGTTTAATAAATCCCCTTTCAAAGGAATTATTTTTGTTTGTTCTGGGATTGTGGCCTATTATATTTAGTGTTCCAAATATTGTGTGCTTAAAAATGATCAGTCCTTCAGATATTGGGGGTCTTTTAAAAATCATCCTGTTTTTCATTAGGTTTCTACTCAAACCAGGGAAAAATGAAGGTAACTAGCTCAAAGAAATGCCATTTTAATACAACTTAACATAGTCAGATCTCTTTTTTAAGCTCACACTTTTGAAAAAAAAATGTGCTGCTTTAAAAAGTCATGCTTCCATGCATTCTGAAACAAAGAATGTACTATTCTGAAAATATGCTAAAAGCATGGTCAACTGAGAAATGGTGAACTGATTCGGATATCCCAAATGTAGTTCATGCAAAAATTCTAAATTAAAGCACAAAATAACCTAAACATTATTTATTTACCAAGATCTTGTTGAATGAGAACATGGAAGATGCCCTCTCTATGATTTTCTCTGGGTTGTGGTTTTTCAAAAGCCTAAGGACCTGGAGGGGAAAGTGGTGTTGTGATGAGAGACTCAGTTAGGAAATAGTAGGCTGTGGATAGTTTTAAGTTGGGTTACAAGTTTGGCATCAACTTCCATGTTTTGGGGGCCAGTTCAGTCAAAGTTCAAGAGTTTATGGCCTCCATTGAAATAACAGACTTGTTCCAAATTATCTCAGGCCATTAGATTATGTTTTGCATAAAAGAAAATGTATAATGATCTGAATATAGAGGGCATTTCCATCTGCCCTTTGTCACGGTCAGATTACTTGCCAATCTAGATGAGATGGAAGGTCATCAGGGCCATTCATTAGATGAATAAGCCAATTAAAATAGTTCATCTCAGAATGGTTTCCATGGGTGCATGCTCTGCAGTTTTTCAAGCAATTTTGTGCACAGTTCTACTGTGGCCACTGGCAACAGAAGATGAAGCATGCACTTGATGTGACAACTCTCTGTGTTGGCTAAATCCCCAATTAATCTACTAAGATCTTCTGGGAGAAGATGTAGCAGAAGAGATATCTAGGGTGTCAAACAACATTAATAGTGAATTTACTGAGCATGAATATGAGTTCAGGTTTGATCTTAAACTGTGGTAATAAAGAAACTGAAGTATCATTAGTTTGCCTTCTTTATTGTGTCAGCCAGCAGCCTTTTTATCAGTTGGCTATCTCCCTTCTAGAAAGGTGCAGTTGTACTTCTCTTCCTCATCTAGTTAACCCTGGTCTTTGCAATAAAAATGCCATGATTCACTGTCCACCCAAGCTATGAGTGGAGTGGTGAGTCAGGAAATACCTTGTCCTCTTGTTTGAACTTCCTTCTGGCCAGTAGGCTCTGAAGAAGTATATAGGATGCAATTTTAACTGGGTCCTCTTGACTCCACAAGAAGTGGTGAGGGCATAATGGAAATACTTAACATGTTTCCAGAAAGGATTCTGTCAGTCTTGAAGGAAACTGCAATATACCTCTTAATTGCATTTACATTGGTCAACTATAATTCTAACTCTAACCTCCCCTTCTTATGTAAATAGTTAAGGTGCAGTTACAAAACACACTTTTTTTGTTCCTCCAAATCATTTTTTGACTCCTGGTAACTGCTTGGACATCTCCCTGTAGTTTTTATGGCAAGTGCTTAGCTCTTGTCTGCTTCCTAGAGCTGACAAAGAATGACTGCCCAAGGCTTAAGGCAAGACTAGAACTCACAGTCTCTTGGTTTAGTCTGATGCTTTAACCATTACATCAAATTGGTTCACACTGAACACACCAGAAAAATATGAATTATTTGAACTCTTTTTAATCAGGGATCAGGTCTGGACTTAGGATAAATAGAACAGTCTATAGAAATCTTTAGGAAGGATCTAGATGGGGAAAGTTCTTTCCTCTTGCTTTCTTTAGATCTTTCAACAGGCTTTGATACCATCAATCATAAAGCCCATTTGGACCACTTGCAGGCTTTGGGGATTGTAGGCACAAACTGCAGCAGTTGTGCTCTTTCTTTGATGAATGGATTCTGTTGTGGGGGAAGAGACAGAATTTGGAAACTAGGAGGAAACAGACTGAAGTTGAACAGAAGACAATGGGGTTGTTATTTGTCCTCTGAAGTTCTCTGAAGTTTTCAGTGTTATCTGTTGAAAGGGTAACAGTGACCTTAAAATAGAAAATCGGTCTTAAGATTCTTCTTGACTCATTATTGCCAATCAGTTAAGAATCAAGCCTGTGCAGCTCAGGCTAGTATGGCAATTGTGGGTACCTGGACTACAAGTCCTTCAGATGGTCAATCATACCCTCATGATTCCTTCTTGAAATATCTGAATGCTGATACTTTATATAGGGTTAGTTTTGAAGGTTATTCGGAAGCTTCAGCTGATCCAGAATGCAGGAATTTGATTCTTGGCTAATGTAGCAAAAAGGACTATATGATGCCTGTTCTCTGGGTGCTGCACTGGATTCCCGTATGTTTCTAAGTGCAATTCAAAGTGCTGGTTTTAATCTTTAAAGCTTTGGCACTGAGATATCTACAGGAAAGCCTTACATGACCAGTTTTGATCTACCTAATAAATCCTGGAAGTACCTACTAATGTTCCTTTCCAATGAAAGGGTTGCAGGTGGACAGGCATTGATTTTCAGTTGTTGTACTTGCACTCTGGATTAGTCTCTTCCTGGAAATTCAATCAGCTTCTACGTTGTTAGCTTGGAACACATTTGGGGTATGAAGTAGCACCATTCTTTTTATTGGTTCTGTAATTGTTTATATGTTTACTGCTGCTTACCTTCATTTTGTTTTATGCAGATTTTATTGTGCTGTTTTGTACTTTAATTTTTATTTCTATTATACCATGGATAGTTTATTGTATTGATTATCAATGTCCTATAAACTTATGAAAATGTCCTTGATTGTGGGAGCATAAACAAGCAAGGATTTTGGAGCCTAAAGGAGAGGGGATTGATGTCAAATACCTAGTGAACTATGACACATATTTGCTAACCTTGTATCAATTTGTCACAAGGTACAATATGTATAGATTCTGAGGAAATGATTGGAATTCAGTCCGATATTTTTTTTAAATTGAAGAAAACAGACACAAGCAAAATATTTCAGTTCTTATGTCTGCAGCCATAACTAATTGCATTGCATAGCACTGTGAATTATTTATCCTTTCTCCCTAGTGTCAGTTGATACAATAGGAAAACTGATTGTCTTTAAAATACAACAAAACAATTTTTTTATTGAGAATTTAAGATTTCAACATAAAACATAAAACTACTCTAAGCCTCTCTATTCTAAACAGGTCATGATATAGGCTTAACGTATGTGTACATTATTCCTAACCCTTCCTTGTTTAGAGTCAAGGAAGGACTTATTGAATCTCTGTCTCAGATAATTTGGCAACTGCCTTTTTTCTAGCTAATGTCAGCTTTTTGTCATCTTCTGGAAACCCACCATACTCTCTGCCTTGTCAAAAGGACTGTTTTGCTGTCTTTAAGCATTCCAGCCCCCTAGCATTGATTAAACCAAAATTAACAGTAGACCAATAATCAAGAAGGAGACAATAGCCCAATCAAGGAATTATCAACTAAGACAAACAAGCAAACAATAAACAACAGCCTAATTAAGGAATCATCAAAAGCATTCACACTAACATTGACAGAGCAAGCCACTAGTATATAAAAAGAGAGAAAATCCACTCCCTTCTAGCACTGATGATGCTACCCTAGGTGATGAGTCAGTAGGGAAACATAGTGAGTACAGGCATGTCACAAAGTTACTTTTCAAATAGCAACATTTACAATATAGAATTGTCAGGATAATGGAGTGGAATATTATATATAAAATAATGTAATAAATATATATTTTCTGAGATATTTAGGCAATTATAATGTATTGCAATTTCCAAAACTTTGGGTAAGCTAAACAATAACAAACAGGATTGTAACCAAATGGCACCTCAATTTATGCTACACAAATGTACAGTTAATAAGGTCTAGCCACAAGATCCGTCATGCTAGATCAGGTGTGTCAAACTCAATTTCACTGAGGGCTGCATCAGGATTGGGTTTGACCTCGGAAGATTGGGGTGGGCATGGCCAGAGTGGGTGTGGCCAGCTTGATGTCACTTGTGTCAGGGGTGCCTGTGGAGGCCCGAGTGCTCGGCCAGCAAAAACAGGCTCCTGAGCTCTGTTTTTGGCACCGACAGCTTCCTGCAATCCTCTGCCAGTGAAAACAAAGCTCAGGAGGGGTGCCTGTGGCCTTCACAAACTCCATTTTTGGCTGCAACTGCCTCCTGCAAGCTCCCAAGCTCCATTTTCACTGGCAGAGGCTCCACGGGCCAGTCTTTGCTGTTTCCAAGGCAGCCCCATGGGCCAGAATTAAGCAGAACTTGAGTTTGACACCTCTGTGATAGTTTAATAATGGAATGGTTGTCTAATGTTTGGTCCTATATAATCACTTATAAGAAATGTTTGCATCAGCTGACTCAACACAATCAGGTATTTTTCTGTTCAAGTCTAAATGGTATAATCATGATCTTTCTGTCCTGTAGAAGAAAAGTATAATGTACTTAGCATAATAGTTGAGATGAAAACTAGGCAGTGACATGAATGAAACAAAGACGAAGCAAAAGCCAAGACATCAAGATATAAATCAGGATAATAAATATGAGAAAATAGACTCAACTAGGGGTGATATAACAGGATTACTAGGAGAAGGCAGATATTTTCCAGTAATCTGATTGTGACCTTAAAATATAAATGTACAATACTGGTACCTCATCCCTTTCTAATTTCAGGATGATTTTCATCTTCATCATCATCATTTTTCTCTGCTAAGCTAAATTTTGGGGCTCTAGTTGTCACTGTCAGTATATGTATATCTTTGCTCACTTGAAAACATTAAGAAGCTTCCCTCTTCAGGTCAGAGAAAAACCCACCAGGATCTTGCTTAGCTATTCTTATAATTGACAGCAGTGCTGACTGAGCTTCTTTCTCCGATTCAAACTGTCTCTGGCCAAAGCTGAAAGTCTCCAGATTATCATCAGATGTTCTCTGAAACCACACTATTTCCCAAATAGCTTTTTTCTCCTTGTTTGATTTGTCTAAATCAATCTGATTCATGTTATAAAAGGTTGACTAAATAGTTCAACATAACAGGAGGTCTTTGTTTGATCTGATAAGTTCCACATCCAATACAACCAGAATTATATTATCAGGTTTCTCAGTTCTCTGGGCTTCTGAATTATGGGACGGCTCCATTTACTAGGCTCCTTTTACTAGGGAGAGCAAATATTAGGCTTTTCCTACAGTATTGTAATTGCAATCTATGACAAAAGCTTCTGTCAAAATTGCAAAACAAACAAACAAAAACCCTGTGCTGGCTAAGATGTGCCTCATGCTCTGTTGTTATTCACAACAATCTAAAATACCCATTGTTTTCATAGCACAACAGTAAATGAACAAAAATGACATCATAGATGGATTTTTTTTTAAGTGTCAGAATCTTCTTTTAAGGACTATACAGAAACTTGGAAAAAAGGGGCCCTTTAATGAAGAACAGAGAAGTGCTGTGTTTGCAGGAGGTCCAAATAGCTTCATCCACACAATTTTTGAAATGTGCATTTGTTATTAGACTGCAGCACACTCTGATTTATTTGGTATACACAGTTTCTGGTCGAGCATTGAGTATTTTCTGATTCTTCTGCTAATTTCAAGACATTATAGAAGATATAGAGATCTTGAAAGTGAAAAAGCAAACCAAATTAAATAACCACCCAGAAACGACTATGCAGTAATGATGGATTTGTTGGAAACTCTACAAATAAATGTAAACAGCTGAAGAGTGAGACTGCTTGGGAACGTTTGACCATTTGTTTTTAGCAAGCAATGGCATAGGACTTGCTCCGGCAATCAGCATGGCCCTTTGAACAGATATTGTCTGCTGGAGGGAATGTCCTCTAAATGCAATGATTAACCATATTTAACCATATAAATATATAGTCTTGTGCAAGGACACCATCCTAAAATAATTTCAGGTTTTATATCTATGCAGTTTTCTATCCATATCTCTGAAGTCCATGTTCCTTGAGGTGAAGACTCAGTTGCTCAAATTTCAGTTTTAAAAAGTATACATTTTAGCCATTACGTGCTCATTTTTGTACCCAATTCCGTTCCAAACTCAATTTTACAGTGTTCAAGTTTATGAATTCCTTTGTCTGCATTGGGTTCTGCAGATTCCTTTAGGATATTTTGGGGGAAAGATGAAGTTAAAGTTTTAAATAAAACTTAAGTACATTTGTGTCTCTGAGCCAGGTTCTATTTATTGATTACAACTGTTGTGTTAGGAACTAATCCATAGAATTATAAGGATTATAACTGACATTTCTCAATTTCAGAACATAGAAGGGCATTTTTTATCAATAGATATCGAAAGCAGAGGTTCGTTGGATTAACCATGTCTGTATAAACATATGGAAGAAGCAGATTTGGAATGCCACAACATAAAATTCCAACATTTTATTTGAAGCTTAGAATTTTCATTTTAACATGAGGAGTTACTCATTTGTGAAATTAGTAGTTATAATGCACAAGATATTGGAATAGGGAGGCTAAAAGGATTACCAAAGGCAATTAAATAGTAGTGCACAATTTAACATAAGCAAGTTGTGAGTGATTCCTCCAAAATACAATGGAATTTATCTTTTTGCCAGATAGAGCCAGGCTCCCAGAATCTCCAAGCAAAAAATACTCATTGCTTTCTTTCAGACTAGAAACATAAAACCCATAGCCTGCAAGATTCCTCCATCCTTGCCTTTAACAGTGGTTGGTCTGGTTAAAATTTATATCCTGTAGGGGAAAATACAATCCACTGTCAAAATTTTTCCTTGATGAAGCACAAATGAGCTCCGGGATCCTCATCTTCACTTTTTCTGCTAGGCCCATGATTTGCCTGCTTCCTATAAACTTCTCATCACCATACATTTATTTTCAGTTATTCTAGTAAACATATCACTGCCACCTTACTGAGGCAAAACTCATTTCCATGAGGGATGGGAAGCATTTTTACATTTCTTTAACTCTTGCAAATTACTATCACTCTGGGAATCAAAGAGTTGTACTTCTATCAGTGTTTGCTCTCTCTCTCTCTTTCTCTCTCTCTCTGTGTGTGTGTGTGTGTGTGTGTGTGTCTTAATTCTTATCATTCCATATTCCTAATAAGAATGCTGGAATGGCCCAAATAACAAGCTCTGTTCTTCTACCTAGAAGTAAAAAAAAAATGAGAAAATAAAAACAGTGTCCTAGAGCCTTCCTACTTCATTGACATATTTTCTTTAAATTCTTCAGTGATGAAAAATGATTTCTAGAGAGATGGGAATGGAAGCACTATAAGCATAGATCCTTATGGACATCTTTGTAGTTCCTTGGTGGCTGCAATTTACTTTCCCTGAAAACTTCTGGTCTCATTATTTGTGACTTTTAATGAGTTCTTATGCAGCTAAAATGTTGAAAAAGTATTGTCCATGTATTCCATAGCCATTCCCACTGAGAGTTTTCTGTGGCACAGTGCAAACTTATTTTATGCAAAGACTAAGATATAATAAGGAGAGGGGTTCAGATAGGACTACCAGAAGACAAATTGTTTGTGTATCACAGTATTTAGTTTCAGCCTTCACTTTATTACAGCTAGCATTGTTTAAAAATCTGTTCCAATTATCTGAAAGTTTTCTACCTGCATTTTTTAAAAAAATGCAGTTATTTTGCTTCCTCATTTGCTCACTGTATTAATTTTAGCCTTTTGATTACTCCATACTGCAGTTTTTCTGACTGCTTATACTTCCTGATTTTTTTTTAAAAAAGTTCCATGTTTACTACTTTTAATTGAAGTGCAAGAAACTAGGGATGCTATACACCACCAGAGAGGCAAATATATTGTAAAATAAATAAAAATATATTCATACAACCCTTTCTCTTTTTCTTTACTCAACTTATCAGCAGAGTACATGTAGGAATTCACCATGATAAATCTTAGAATTTACCAACAAGTTCTCTTCTTTGAAAAACATGAAATTAAACTTTGTAATCTTCCTCGAGCCCAGAATATTTAAAACTTTAGTAGAAACAAATGCCATTTCCAACAAATAACTACATAATCCATACTCCTTTTGCAGATACTTGATTCCAGCCAATCGCTAGCTGGTTCAACATTTTAATTCTTAAGAATAGACAGTTCTGCTCCATTTTAAAGCATGAACTGTGAATTTTTTTTTCAGAATGATTAGTGATCATATAGATAATATCACCCAGATTCAAAAATAAGTTTAAATAACACTAAAGCTATTAAATAGGGTACATTGGCCATCTTACAGACAGGATTTGCTCCACTTCTTTGTCTCTCAAAAGCTTTCTCTTTTCAGGAGGTGACAAAGAAAATAATGGAATGTGCAGAGATGAGTAGATTGACATTGGCAATTAGAGAGCAAGAAGAAAAAGAATTCTATAAAATATGGGGTTTATTTTATCAATGGTTAGATAGGAAAATAGGAAAATGAAAGATATCAATAGAAATATAATATAATAATAAATATATACAATAGTAAATATAATACAATAGAAATGATATCTCATAATTGATTATTATAGAAGAAATTATAATATGAACTTGAACTTGTAAAATTGAAGTGGGATAGAAAAGAATAATGTGAATTTCTAATTAAAGTCTAACGATGATGTAATGATAATATAATATGACATGGAAAGTTGAATAATATAATATGAATACAAATTTAAATTTAAGAGGGAAAGACTATTGATAATGTGCATAAGAAATATTTACCAACTGACACACTGTACAATTGAAAGGAGGTTTTATTTGTTGTTTTGTGTTTGTGTTTGTTTATGTTTGTTGTTAAAAATAAAAAAAAAATGGTAAAAAAAAGCTTTCTCTTCTCCTTTATAAGTTACCCAAAGCAGTCACTGGCTCTCCAATAGTTTCATGTACAGTTTTTTTCCCCCATCTTTTTTTCATCCTGACTGCTGGGGAATCCTCCATTCTGGCCTATCTGATTCAATCCACTTTCTCCGCTTGGCTCTTAATAATTCAGTCCCTTACACATTAATCCACTGAGTAATATCTGGGTTGGTGAAAATGCTAGTTACTCTTTCTCTTTCTGATTCTGAGTTGACTGAATGTTTTTTAAATTCCTTTGTACTCCTACACCTCTCCAAAACTATCCCTTGCCTTATCTTCCTTTTCAGGGGGTAGAACCCAGCTGGCACTGAAAGAAAAAAATCTTTAAAATCCTCTGAATTATTGTTATTTATTTCTCCCTTACTTAAGTGTAGCCTCTTTCTTTCTTACTTGACTTAATAGTTTTTCTCTTATTTCCTTCATCTTTTCAGGCTTCTTCTTTTCAAAGTTTTTTTGTTCATTTTCTGCTTTTTCTCAGCCATCATTCAAGGATAAACGTCTCCATGCTTTTCTGGTGTTTATATTTGTATCTCACACTTGCAGTTCCATAGCTTTTTAAAAAACCTATCTTTTTGAGTTTTGTTTCTCTCTCTCTTTATTCCTTGGGCTGACAAAGGACTCATCCTTCAGCAGAGGTACCTTATTTTGAATTTTTTACTGACTCAAATGACAGCAGCCATTTTATTTTCTCTTAATGTCTACCATTTTCCTCTCATTGAAAATCTCTGAGATGTCCACCAGCATCTGGAAAATCAAGTGTGGCCACTTTAAAAGGGCTAGTTCAAAGAGGAACTTTCCAATCCAATTTGAATAATTCACGTTGGAAGGATTTCAGATGATCCCTACAATAAGTTTTGGTTAAGATTCTGAGATAGTTCTTGGTTATGATTCAGGTAGGTCTAGGTTTGGTCACCTTTTATTGAGGAGAATGATCTAGCAGGTAAGGAGGAGTATCTGAATAAATCATAACTCAAAAAGCAACTACAGATTTTGCTATTACATGATTGCCATTTATTAATCATGTTTTGGTTCAAAATATATAATTACTTATACTTATTGGACTTATTCCCTCTTGAAATGTTAGATAGATATTGCTTTTTAAAAATATCTGATAATGATTCAATATCACCACACATAGACTTATATGATATAATTTGATATGGTCTTCCAAGGAAGGTGATTGAAGTACATAAAAATGTGTCCATAAATTAGGACTACCATACCTTAGCTTAAAAAATCTGGATAGACACTAGATGGCAGGAAAATAATAATCATGCACTCAGATGAGGTAGCCCTATATAAATAAGCCACATAGGTTCTAACAGAGCTTCTATAATAAAGTATCAAGTGAATCCCTTCACTTGAAAATGCAATAATAATTTATAAAAATCATTTTGAAACTCTAAAGATATAAAATCAGTCCTGCTATAATCAACATGTTTATTGATTTATGATCTCTGCCTCACTATATCATGATTGTAATAATTGGCTGTCCATAGAGAACATCTTCCTCTACAGTAGACTTAACTTACTTTAAGGTAGAATTGCAGGAAATTTTAAGCATGGGGGGGAAATAAACTCCTTATCCTCTCCCTCCCAATTCTCTGGCTCAAAATAGAATTGGATGTTTTAGGCAGTCTATCTGGTATTACCTAGCATCAGCTAAGGTAGATAGTGCTGTCCATTTATAAAAGTTGAGGCAGGATCCAATTACCAATCCATTAATGTCAAACAGAGGAGGTTACTCATTGCTGTTTGCCTCCGGCAGCAATATATCCTGGACAAACCCCATGAATGTCTTAGGATAAATAATTTATCACTTATATTATAATATCATTTATATTTACTGTGTCCACCCACTAGATAAAGAGTAAAGTACACTAGTTCCTTTTTTACTAAAACAGATCAGCTGAGAGATCTACCTGGGGTTGTTCTGTGTCTTTTGAGACCAGACTAAAATATCATGGAACATTTACAGCATTAATTTTCACACTATTCAAGGGAGATGATAAAGTAGTTGAGATTATGACTGAAAGGTGATATAACTGTAAAGGAATTGAAATGATTTAATTTGAGAGATGAACTTCATGAAGCATTAGAATGTGGAACGCAAAGTAGCTGAATGGAGTTTGACCTTCTATAGGTCAAATTAAACATTGTTATTCTCAATGGCTACTGTTTCCAGTAATGCAACATAAAAAAGTAATGAGAATATTAATTACATTACACAGACAAAAAACGCTATTCCAATCAAATGCATACTCAAATTCTTATTCAAGAACAAATGGACTTGTCAAGAATAAACAGGAAGCCACGAAAACAAAACACCTGCTATTCCTTTCTTACAGATGTGGCTGCAAATGGCCAGTGAGAAACAAAGCAAACTTTATCTAAGATGAATTATTTTCAAGCAAATTAATCACTTGGCACCAGACATCTAACCATTATTCACTAACAATAACATATCCCTTGTCTTAGAAAAAGTTGGCTCCACTGATTGAATTCAGCATATCTTTCTTTTAAAATGTCTTCTCTGTGCTACATGTTCCCCTGTTTTCGAACAGAAATAATTTAAGATGATGATAGTGAATACTGAAAAGAATACGTGGATAAGTAATTCCTCTTCATTAATAATGGAAGATGAAGCATTAGTGTCTCAGCAGCAGAAGCGTATACATCTTGGAATTCTGGAAGTAAACAGAAGTCTTCAAAAACTTTGTTAAGATTGACCTAGGGGAACCATTTAAGATTACTACAGAACTGCATTCATGACAAAAAGGGAACATAGCTAAATTCAAGAAGCTCTATTGGTTCACTGCATATGTGAGGTAAGGTAATGTAAATTGATTTAAATTTAGATTTATTTATTGTTGTCCTGTGCTCACTTCTTTTTTAGAGTATAACACAGAAGGCCAAAATGCACCAGTAAAAAATACATATCTTTGTTGTAACAGGAACCACTATTTTGTTACTTCAATACTTTCACAGGTAGGCTGTAGATTCTTGTTACAATTAATATGATTATGATTTTACAAGCTTCTTTGAAATTGTGCTGTTGGTGTCACAGTGGATGTTATAGGCTTAAGAAGGCATATTTAAGTGTTTTAAGTGATTTTGATTAATAGTATTTTGATTTATAGTAACATAGTTCAGCTACAAGCATTTATATTATTGCAAAGGGTAGACTTTTGGGACCAACCTGTGTAACTCAGAGTTCATGGTGAAAGGAATTTCCAACTTACCAGTACTTTAAAAAAATAAAAAGGAAAGGACCCCACAATCCTGATAAAAGAAGATTGTTAAAAGATATTATTTTTCCTCCTATCCACCTGCTTATCCAGACAGGACAAAAATCAAGTAGCTATATAGACTAGGCTTGCTATTTTCTGCTGTATACCCTCTCTACTATTTATTTATTTTCATATTTTTTTAAAAGGTTAATATGATTCTGGTTTTTATAAGAGGAAAATAGGTCACAACTAAATGTCTCTTTTGGAAAGTGGGTTGTTTGTTCTGGTTCAAGTTATATAAAAGAATCTCAAGTTCTGATTTTCTATTTATTCTTTTTATGGAATGTTATTCTATCATTATTCCATAATTCCAAACCATATTTCTAATTGTGTGGATATATGTGCTAATTCTAATAATGCCACTTAATGGCTCCCAAATAGATCTTATCTCTGATACATTTTTGTGTGGTTGTTGAGGTCTAACCATGTATTGATAAAACATATAATCTGCAAAGACCTCTGAATGTTCTTCAAGAAACAAAGAACTGATCCAGAAGACAGCTTAACAGCCCAACTCTATAAATGGGGAAAGAAAAACATTTTTATAAATTGTAAGAAATCAATATTACAACTTTCTGTGAGGTACAAATGTAATATTTGTGTTCTTCCAATATTCATGCTTCAGAAGCATGAAACCCTTCCAGCTAGCTGGCATCAAATTTAACATTGAACCTCTTTTGTATTTTTATGTAAGTGCTGGTTGGTGTCACATGCTGTTCGCTGGAGAACATAATGCCCACTAACAGTGTAAAAAGTTGTTCATCCTTAAAATAATTCCTGGAAATTCAAATGTCTCTGAGCTCCACAATCTTAAAATGGCTGGCTGTTTACTATTTAAACAAAACCTTTGCTTTCCTTCAGATTAATTTCTTTCTCTCACACATATTTTCTTAGAAAGCTTACTGCCACAAGATGCTGGTAATGCATACTCATTGGAATTTGATACCCTGCCAAGTTGTCACTAAAAGGCTTCCAGATCACTTAGTAAGAAGTTTGAAACAATGTTTCTAACCACAACAGACAAAATGGCTCCCCAGCAAGTAATAGTAATGAGTAATAATAAAAGAGAGTACCAACTGGAATCTTGAAGCACCCTCACTCTTGGTAATAAACAAAACTGAGAAGAGATCAGCAAGTACTCTATTTGGAAGGCTGATACTTCGTTAACTCAAAGTGTATTTAAAAATTAATCTCACTACAAGCATTCTTGTGGGGGACTAAGGAATGAAAGGCAGGAGACCATTACTAAGAACTTGACAAAATGAAACTCCAGGGTTTTTCTAAGTGATCAGAACATCAACTATTATCCCCCACATCACTGCTCTAGTGTTTAGATGCATGAGCATACAATCCAATTAATTGAGGAAGATACCCTAAGAATTCTTACCCAGTAGAACTTTCTTCAAAGTAAATAGGTCTAGGGCTGCATTGTTGGATGCAATGCCCTTTTTGTAACCCATTTAAGGATTTGTTTCTATTTTACTGAAGAACAATATTAACTTTTGAAACTTGCCAGTAATAAACAAAAGAAATCTGAATGAAATGCATGGATTCACCAACAAAAAAGTCAGTGAATGTTTAAAAAGTCAACCAAGTCATTATATTTTAAACTTTTAAAAAATAGCAGGAATCCTGATGACTTTAACTGAAAGAAGGAAAATGAGGAGAGGAAAGAAAGGGAAGTATAAAAAAATAAAATAGGCTTTCAACAACTCTATAAATTAAAACTAAATGAAAAATGAACAGTAACTTTTCAAGGTCAATACATTTTCTGTAAATGTAGTATGCAGTTGTGATATTAAAATAAATACTCTACTCATCATATGAGATGGGTGCCTTACACTAGTGGTTTTAGAAAAAAGATACAAAGCTGGAGGTCACCAATTTTTCTTATATTATCAAAAGCAGATCTAACTTCTAAACAGCAAAATATTTAAAGGTGATTTTTTTAAAATCCTTTTTAACAAAACCTAATAAGATACTCAAGGATATTACAATCACATCCTTCAGGTGACAATAATTTGTGAATAGCTCAGATGGTTCATGGGCATTCTATTCCTCTGAGCATTTGATTGTTGCTTGGATTTTCTATATACAGAATCGGGGGGAAAAAAGAGAGAGAGAAAAAACTCTCCTGTTCTCCTGAAGTGTAGTAGGAAGGAAACTATCTGGTAAGGGCAGGGGTGGGCTACAAAAATTGGCCAAGGTGGGCATGGCCTAATTGGCCTCCTACAACACAGCAGGGGGGTTGCCTTCCCTGGGCTCTGGAGGATTTCCTTGAGCCTCCGGGAGGGTGAAAATGGCCTCTCCGGGCTGCAGAGGCTCTGTGGAAGCAGGAAACGGGCCCATTTCCAGCCTTCCTGAACTTCTGGGAGGCCCATTTTTCACCCTCCCCGAGCCTTTGTGCACTCCCTGCACTTACCTGCATCCAAAATGGGCTGCATGCGGACTCCTGGGAGGTGAGGGATGGGTTGGGCAGGGCCAGCCAGGAGTGGGATTTGGGGGTTCTCTGAACTGCACAGAATCTTAGTTAGGGGCTCTCCTGAACCCCTGCAAACCCCCAGCAGCCCACCCCTGGGTAAGGTATAAGGATTGTCTCAGAAACTTGTGTCATCAAAGTGATTCAGAAGCATCCTGTTTGATTTCATGGTTTCATTCAAATTGTTGATTTAATTGGAAAACTCAGTTTCTCTCAAGAGTTTTGATCAGCAGCAAAGCTCCTCTTAAACTGAATTTGAAAGTTTGAATACATTCAAGTAATTTTCTAAGTAGGGATGTCTTTCAGGACATTATTTTTTTTTAAAAAAAATCTCAGGGTGCCCTATAGGTTTGGGATTTTCCAATTGTTTCCTCTCCAATTACTCACCAAGTCTGACTTACTTAATTTTACAAGAATAACCAAAACCTGAAGAAACTGCCTAGTGGTGGGATTCAATTTTTTTTACTACCGGTTCTATGGGCATGGCTTGGTGGGCGTGGCAGGGGAAAGATACTGTAAAATCTCCAGTCAGAAGTGATATTTGCCAGTTCTCCAAACTACTCAAAATAAACCTCTTTGCAGGAAAATCAATGATAGGGATGCTCTTAGTGTTGAGTGCAATAAGAAGTCCAATGCTGGGGGATTAGGAATAGTCTGAATTTTATGCATCATGCACAAATTTGCTTCCCTAAAAAAAACTTGCTGAATTATAAACCTATCCATTTGGCTTCTGTACTTTAAAGTTATGTTGGACAGCAAAGCATTTTGACCTGGGCTGACAATTGAGGCCATTGTAAATTCAATAATTTATCATTCATCAGCCAAAAACAAAATCCTAAAAAACATATCATTAATGGTCTTTACATAATAAAGCTTAAGATGTCAGAATCCTAATCAGATGATCGTATCAAGAAAACTATGCAGATTGTATGAAGAAAACTTCTCATGCATTCAACAGGTTTTAAGAAAATAAAGACTTTCTGAAGTGATTTCAAAAAACAATTGACCAGTCACACCAGAGGTGGTATTCAGCAGGTTCTGACCAGTTCTGGAGAACTGATAGCGGAAATTTTGAGTAGTTTGGAGAACGGGCAAATACCACCTCTGACTGGAGATTTTACAGTATCCTTCCCCGGCCACACCCACCAAGCTACGCCCACAGAACCAGTTGTAAAACAACTTGAATCCACCGCTGAGTCACACCTTCCGAGAAAAAGTCTGCTTTGCATGATAAGTTAAGAAAGTTAACAGATGTGTTTGCAGATACTGTGATATTGCAGCCAGATTTTCTATGCTTAAGATAGTTGGCAGCCTAAAAAGCAACATTTGTTGTATGTATATATACCACAGGAATGTCAGCATAGCATGGGTACATTTAAATTGCACAAAACACCTGCTCGCCTATTGATTTCTCAGGGAAGAAATCGGAAGCAATTAGACAAAATTAGGTGAAGATAGAGGTGCATAATGGTTTATTTTATGTTCTTCCATCTGAAGACAAAGCTATCAAAGCAGTGACTCTCTCTTTTGATACTTCAGACAGGTGAATGGAAGAAATGGCTTTTTTAAAAGTAAAGGCTTCCATCACCCAAGTCTTTCCAGTATATTCTTTCTTGGATATCATCCTGCAAAATAACAAGGTAATTGTTATTTTGGTAACAAGGTATGCTTTCAAATTGCCATATTGAATGGACTCTTCTTCAAATAATTTTTGCATCTAGACATAAAGCTAATGGGGTGTGGGGAGAGCTCTATTGATCATGGTTTCTATGAAACATGAAATGCAATGTAAGCCAAAAGCATTGAGACTATTTAAAAGGGAAAAAGAGATGCGAGTGGAATTGAAGAAGGGCAAGAGGGAGATAGAAAATGGAAAATTCTACTACATCAAATTAACAGGTGTGTGAACTATACTTTGCAGAATGGAACTGACTATTATACTGCAAATGACTCACTACATTTTTAATTCTCCCACTTCTTCCTTTCCCATTCTAACTTCCACACAGAGCATTAAAAAAGATAATGTTGATGACTTTAGTTATAAGAAAAATGTGTCTCAAGAGAGAAAAAATGTTTCACTAGTATTATATTCCTACACAACTGAAAAACATTCTCACAAATGTCCCATGCAGAGTTGTTAAATCCCACTCTTTTAACTAGTTAGTCTTCTTGAACTTGGGAAGTTAAAACTCACAGAAACACTCTGTATGTTTTGGACTCATCCATCAAACTTACCCAGTAGCAGAGGACTGTGGCATCTTTTATCTAAATTATTTTAATGACATAAGGTTTAAGCATTACTTGGACTTTAGTCAAACTATAAAGCTCTACCCAAGAATGACAGAAACCATGAAAGTAATTTGCTATCAGTGAATTTGTTCTCCAAATATATGGAAGGAACACATAAAGCTTTCAACCAAAAGCATGTACAGGAAACCAGAAAGCTTTTTCCATCTCAAAATTTCACTTTGCCAAAAATTTGTTGGGTGGATCTTATTGTCCTATTCATATGGCTATGGTTAGTAAAATCATATTGTGATGAGTTAAAAGTTATTTTGTGAAGTCATTCTAAAGATATATGTCCTAAACTGTCTAAGGCCTTAAAAGACTATAATCCAAATCTCTTTTTAATTTTAGATCCTCTTAGGATTTTTTTTTTGCAAAAGAGTCAATTAAGGATGCATTTTAATTACAAATTTATAACTTAAATTGCTAATGAATTGGTGGTTTATCAACAAATGCAAAGAGAAATCATTAGGAGATTGTATGAACCATTCAGAGGTTGTACTAAAGTGGAAGTTTTACAATATTATGGTAGAATATATGCTTTGTATACATAAATCCTGACATTTCCAGAGTTAGAAAATATCCGGAACTCTGAAGACCAGTCACCTATCAGTCAGTTAAGTAAAGATAATTCTGGGTTTAGCATTCTGCTGTCTGAATTGGTATAAAAACGGCTTCCTTCAAATAAAAAGATTATTATAATAATATTGGTATCGACATAAAATTGAAGATACAATTTCAGTGTAATGATTTCCATTTAAACTAATGTTAATTTTGACAGGTAGACCATTATTATTTTTAGTGTTTTATATATAACTATATAACATTATTATTCTATTGTCTTCAGAGTAAAGGAAACTGGCTTTTTAAAATGATAAGCCTTTTTTTAAAAATGAACTCTCTATCAAAGAATAAATAATCTACACCATTAATAAAATCATAAGTACACTTTGCTAGAGCTGATATAGATTAGCCTGTACATCTTAAGAGTCAGACATATCTATATATACATCTACTTTACTGCATGAAAACTATAAATGCAAAAAACAACAGGATTTTTTCTTTGAAAACTTGGGCAAGAAATAAACATGAAGAATTCAAGAAAAATTCCTTGTTGTTTTTCAAACTAGAGTTTTGAATATCTTCCATTCTGGTTTTTTTTTCCAGCTTTGCTAATATTCCCATATTTATTCAGTGAAGGTGTTTCCAAAGCATACACTCATTTACTTCATTGTGAAAAAAGAAGAAAAAAACAATTATTCTATTGAAATGGAAATAACATCAACCACTGCAGAAAATAAAGCTGTTAAGAACACACCTAGGTGGTTGTTAGCAAATGCTTCTCAAATTCTCTTCGAAACAGCAGCTTCTCATCATACATCATAAATAAAATAAAAACCCAAACAATGAAAAAATAAGGTTTTGATCCTGCAGCCTGGAGAGGCTCATAGTAAAATGATTGCTCAGTGATAGTCACTTCATCCATTCAACTGTGACAGTTGGAATGAAAGTGCCAAGGAGGGCTGTACTCTGCTTTCAATTTGCTTCTCAATTGATTAATTCTAGACTCAGAGCTGGTGGAGGCATGAATGTGGCAACAGTTGGCAATGATTTAAAGCAACTGCATCTTTTCCTGGAGTATTTAGCAGCCAGAAGGTGTCCATGTGATCCCAGGAAAAGATGATGCTGCTTTAAAACTTTGCAAACCAGAAGCTTAACTTTGCACCTTGGGTACACCCTGAATTGCTACATGGACTTGTGACAGGCATAACAAATTATGGCTTTAAGTCCAGGTCATCCACAACTCAAAAGGTGATTTTATTTTTTTTTGGTTTCCCAAACAAGATATTTTTTCTTCCTCTCAAAACATCTGCTTTAACAGGTATCTGGGTCAGTAAATAAAAAAGAACTTTGTTGTGGTCATTAACCAGCACAAGGGGTGGGATTCTACCAGTTCAGACCGGTTTGCATGAACCGGATGCTTCCCGCTCTCCTGCCCCACCCTTCCCCTCCCAGGAGTCTCCAAATGGCCCATTTTTGATGGAGGTAAATGCATGGTTCACGCAGAGGCTCTGGGAGGGTGAAAAACGGTCTTCCTGGAAAAACTGGAAGTGGCAAAACAGGCCTATTTATGGCTTCCAATGGCCCTCCAGTAGCAGGGGGAGGCTGTTTTCACCCTCCCAGAGTCCCGGGGGAGGCCTCTGGACCCTTTGGAGAGTGAAAAATGGCTTTCCCAGAAAAACTGGAAGTTGAAAATGGGCCTGTTTCCAGATTCCGGTGGGCCTCCAGAGACCAGATGAGGCTGTTTTCATCCTTCCAAGAGTGTTTGCAGGACATAGTCAAAAGCCATCTTAATCAATCCTAACTGAAGTTGGAAGAAGGTGAAGATTCTTGTAGCAAAGTGTTTAAAAGCAGTTTCAACATTACTAAAACATTTCAGGTGGCCCACAACATTAATCAAACAGCTGCATAAGTTCAGTCTGCTGCCTTGCAGGCTGCCTCTAGGCACTTTAAGTCACGATGGCATTATGTTTTAAAAAAAAAAAATCATCAGCATCAGAATCAGACTTGTCAGTCTTTATTATGAAGGTTGAAACATCCAAATGACTCTAAGTGCTGAACAAGTAAAAAAAGAGGAAGGGAGGAAAAACCCTCATCTTTTCAGATGTTTGGTGTTTCTGTACATATCACTGAATTTGCTGCACAAATTGTGAGCGTATGCTTCATCATAACCCTTCAGTAAAAGTAAATTATTTGTGTTTCATCCTCTTTCAATTAAAACCCTGCTGAAAACCTTCAAATTGTGGCAATTCCAAATCTTTAGTCACACAAGAGAAAGAAAGATGGCATCGGTAGTAGCGGCAGTGTAAGGAGCTCCAGCGGGCACAGGCAGCACCAGATGACAAACCGTCAAATTCCTGCGGGTCCAGCCAGCAAGGTGGAAAGCCTAACGCTTGAGACTTGCCAGCAAACCAGAAAAGAGCTCCATTCCTCAGTAAACGCTCAATTCAAAAGTACTCAGAGATTTCCAATTCCTCCCAATGTTGACCAGTATGCCAGAAAAGAGCTCATACCTTGGTAAGCACTAAATTCAAAAGCGCTCTACTCAACAGTGCTCAACGATCTGTGACTCAACCCATCCTTACTAGAAGGTAAGGCAGGGAGACAGTGAGATTCATCCCATCCTTGCAGAGGGGTGAGTACCGGGAGCTGTGAGTCAGTCTTCAGACATTTGCAGCCAGTGTGTGAAGCAGACTGCTTCCCCTCCAGCCGTCCCTCCTTCCCTCTTCCCTCTTCACCAAATTGCTAATCCAAATTCCCTCTTTAAAAGGACAGTAACTTAGTTTTGTTATAACTGAATTCCTATGAAGATTAGAAGCAATTTTATTTCCTGTGATAGAAGCAGAAGTATATTGAAGCCAGGAGCGAATGCTCAATACAAATCTGAGTCTACATAGTAAAAATATAAACTGTTTGACTTGCCAGTGCAAGACTGTCTACGTGACTCTTTCTCTTAAAGCAACAAATTTGAAAGTGTATTTAATTATCTAGGAGTGGGCCTGAAATCCCATTCATCAAGGGAAAACAAAGACAAAAAGTTTCCTGTTGCCCCCCTGTGAATTGTTCTGTTTATCTCTGCTGAAGAAGGGGCCAGAGATTCCCCCGTCAGCATCTTTGCATCGTTACTATCTCAAAAACTCAATCTACAAAACCAGGGGTCCCCAACCGCCGGTCCCCAGACCGGTGCCGGTCCATGGATCATTTTGGACTGGGCCACCTACTTTGCTTGGGCACCATCTTGTTTCAAAGTCTGCCCTCAGCAGTGCCAATCAGCGGCCTGAGGTAGAAAGGAATGCGGGGTGGGGAGAAAGCTTGCCTCAGAGGCTCCACCACGAAGTGCCTCTTTCCTCCTGGGGAAAGGGACCGAGAGCGAAAGTGAGAGAGAGGTGTGTGAGCTGAAAGCTGGAGTGGGGTGGAATGAAGGGGCTCAGATCCCGATCCAGACCCCTCGCGGGAGCCCCCGAAAGCAGCCCTGCACTTGTCTGGGGTGCTGGAGGGGCGCCGGGGCCATGGCTCGGTGGCGGCGGTGGAGCTGTCAGCTGGGGGAGGATGAGGGTGCGCAATGAAAGGCACCGGGTGGAGGCGAAGGCAGTCACCATCCAAAACAACTGGGAGAGGAGAAGATAAGAGAGCGAAAGAGACGAGAATGCTAAAACACACAAGGCAGAATGTTGCTTTAGCCAAGCTACACAGTGAATATCTACTAAAAGTTTGACTGGTTTAATATAGATTTATTCCCAGGTAATTGAAAGTCTTATTTCAGCTGGAAGAATTCTAGACAATGCTCTGCTTGCCAAGGGGTTGCAGCAAAATGGGGCGAGAGAGATCCGGAAAGAAGTGGGCTCTCCAGGTATTTGGAATGAATCCCCAGAATTCCTTATATGCCTGGATTTTTGAACCTCAACAATTTTAAAATGTGTGGACTTGGACTCTCTGAATTCCCCACACACCTTACAATTGTTGAGATTGTGGAAAGCTGAAGACCATATGCGAGATCAAGCCCATCCTAAATGTAAAATCTGAATTGCGGATTATTACCTTACAAAACTCTTTTGGAGAAAACATATATTTTTGCCAAACATATATTTTTGTTTGATCATGATCAACTGAATCATGATGACTTTATTGGAGTCTAGTCTTGAATTTATACACATTTTTTGTAATCCTCCAACATTGGTTAATTTTGGTGAGTTGATAGTGTAATAGTGAATAAAATAAAAAAATATAAATAAATAAATAATTAAAAAATAAATAAATAAAAAATAAAAAACCCTAACTGGTCCTTGAAAAAGTGTTCCTGCGTGAAACTGGTCCCTGGTACAAAAAAGGTTGGGGACCACTGTACAAAACAAGAAAGAGAGTGTAAATCCTTACTCACGGATTGATTTCAAGTGGAAAGGGTGTTTGACACAAAGAAACTGCTGTTTCTCCAGCCCAGGAAAAGAGGCCTCCTGCCAGTTTATTAAGGGTTATAAACCTATTCTCAGATATCAGCAACACTCAGCAAAGCAAACTTACTTACTCTCAATAATACTTCATTACTTTCGGTATCTCAAAACTTATAACTTTCTACCTCAAGACCAAAATCAAAGATTAGATAATGATATCTCTGAATCAATTTCTTTAAAATAATTATTTTTTATCAAATGATTAATTGATTTATTGTTTTTATTGTTTTTATTGATTAGCATGATTGAGTGTTTAGTGCATATAGTGTAATAACTGAATATCTCATTAGTAAAATCAGAGATTTAGTGAATTTAATTGACCAGTGTGTTTAGTAATTACTGTAATAAATTAGGCTTTGTTGCTTAGCAAAATTATTTTATTAGAGTGATTTGAATAACCAATTGATTGATTGATTGATTTTTAGTAATAAGTAACCTTAATTTTGATTTGTTCTCTAACATATCAATTAACATTTATTAATTACCAACATTCATTAAGTAACTGTCTACCTATCACATTAATTAGCTATTGTAATTGTTTAGTGTACTATTGCCATTGACCATGCCAGCCAAAAACTCCAAACCAAAACAAAAGAAAAATATCTCTACCAATGACCTCCCAGACTCCTGCACATATTTCAGATGTCTTGAAACCATCAATGAAAGCAAAATTTACATCAAATGCCACCTATGTGACAATCTAGCCCACCCTGCCTGCTTAAATGCAAACAAAAGCCTAGCTGATATGGTTAAAAATTCAGATACATTCTTTTATCTATGTCCATCATGTTCTCCTAAGCTAAACAAATTGAGTACCCTACCTGACAGAGTTGAAACTATAGAATCACTCATTCACTCAATAAAAGAACGCTTAGCAACAAATTTTGAAACAATTATACAAGCAAGCCTAATCTATCTTGAAAAAAAAATACAGCACAGATAAGTGAGTACCTATCAGCTCAAAATCAAATCCCACAACCACAACCACTACCTCAACTACAATCACAACTAAAACCAAAAATAACCACCAAACCATAGCCACAAACAATTACTATCCCTTCAAATAATCCCACAAATAATATTTCCTTACTCATCAGAGACACGATGGAACGTGAACAGAAATGTCCAAATGCCATCTTATTTGGTCTCGAAGACACCAATGAATCAGACAATATCACCAAAGTTCGCGATATCATAAGCAACTCAAATACAACAAACATCTCTCCTGAAGATATCATTGAAATAACCAGAGATGGCCCTAGGTACAAATACAATGACAGCTCTATGGCCCCAAGATTTTGTAGAGTTGTATGCAAAAATGAGTCCAGCAAACGCATATTCATTCATACAATAAACACCATTGCAAAATCCCAACCAAGACCAGACTTATCCATACTGCAAAGAATCCGCTCCTGTGAACTCCGTGAAAAACTCAAAAACAGTCTAGACAATGGAGAAAAAGATCTGTACATTGACTACAGAGCTGATTGCATCAAAAGAAAGTCAAACAACCCACAACTCCACATCCAACCCCACCCCATCCAATCCAACATCACTCAAAACTAGGCACGCACTCCCCAAACTACATCAATTCCAACCACAACTGGCCTTAAATGCAAGCTATTCAATGCAAGAAGCCTTGTAAATAAAATACCTGAATTTCTCCTCTTACTAAATATAACTAAATTCAACATTATATTTGTCTGTGAAACATGGCTCAATGCATCTCTTCCTGACTCCATTACCACAATAATAGACTATCATCTTTATCAATCAGATCATGAAATCAGTAGAGGAAGTGGTGTTTCTATCTTCTATAAAAAGTCCTTACATCTGAAAAACATCCAAGTTACCCAGGAGCTTGCTCTTCCTGAGACCATTGTCTGTGAACTTCCTTAAATATCACATTTTGGTTCTTACTATGTTATAGAGCCCCTGATTATGACATTGAACATGCAAACAAGATAAATATATTACTAACATAGGTAGCATCCTGCCCACATGATTTTATCTTTCTTGGTGACTTCAATTTACCTCATATTAACTGGACCCTTTACAAACGTACAACTGAACCCACACATGCAACCTTATACAATGCAGTAACAAATCTGGGACTAGAACAACTAGTAATTAATAGCACTAGACTTAACAACTGCCTCGATCTCATCTTCTGCAATAGTTTGAATTCAATTTGCAGAATACAAATTAAAGAACCCTTTTCCAACAGTGACCGCAACATGATAGACTTTTGTCTAAACATACGTCCACACAAAAATCATCACAATGATGGAATCCCCAATTATAACTTCAAAAAAAGGCAACTATAATCTTATAAACAACAATCTCTCATCCCTTGATTGGCAATTTCTATTCTCTGGATGCAATACTGTAGAAGATCATTACAACATATTTTTACTTGAAGTCAAAAGAGTCATCAAACTATATGTACCAACAACAATTCCCAAAACAAAAAAAAAACAGATTACCCAACTTCAAAAGCTGATACAAAAATTTATGCCACTAGATAAAAACTGAATGCACCAATTAGCACATTAAACAAGAAGAAAACCTTCTACACATGAATTCCACCCACGCTTTCTATGATTTTGTAAACAACAAACTAAAAGACTCAAGGTCCATCCCACTCCTGAAAGGACCTAATGGTAAAGACTGCAATGATGACACTATTAAAGCCAACCTCTTTAACACATTCTTTGACCCAGTATTTGTAAACAGTAATGGATCATGCCCAGCATTTCCTAGTCAAACCACAGAAAACTACAATGATCTAATACATATCGATTTTACAGAAGACAATGTTAAAAAAGCACTACGCAATCTAAAACCAGCTCTATCTATTGGGCCGGACGGAATATGTGCCTACTTCTAAAAAAGCTATCCACTGCCAAAGCAGAACCTCTAAGCATAATCTTTGAAAAATCTTTCAGGACCAGCTCCTTGCCTAACCTATGGTCACAAGCCATAGTCATCCCCATCTTCAAAAAGGGAGACCCCAGCCTAGTTGAAAATTACAGACCAATCTCTTTATGCTGCATCACCTGTAAAGTCATGGAATCAATTATTAACCAATCAATCATGCTCCACTTAGAAACAAACAACCTACTCTCTAATAAAAAATTTGGTTATAGGAAAAAACTATCGTGTAATCTGCAACTCTTAAACTGCAAAAACATATGGACTACACAACTCAATCAGGGCAAAGCAATAGACTTTGTAAAGCCTTTGATTCAGTGGTACATGACAAACTACTCCTAAAACTAAAATCTTATGGTATCTCTGGACACCTGCATAACTGGATAGAAGCATTCCTGTCAAACAGACAACAAATGGTCAAAATTGGGAGTGGCCTATTAAATTCTGTACCTATTACTAGTGGTGTCCCCCAAGGCAGTGTTCTAGGACCAACTCTTTTCATACTCTACATAAATGACCTCTGTGATCATATCAAGAGCAATTGCATTCTCTTCACTGACTATGTAAAGCTATTCAACACCACAGACAATACTGCTACCCTTCAAAAAGATCTCAACTATGTATTAGAATGGTCAAACAAATGGCAACTTTAAATCTCAACAAATAAATGTTCTGTCCTACATATTGCCAAAAAAAAAAAAAATATCAGAAAATAAAATACAGGCTGAATAGTAAAGACCTTGTTAATGATCCAAACTCTGTCAAGGATCTTGGAGTACTCATCTCTAAATATCTAAGTGCTAGAGCCCACTGTAACTAATTAGACAAAAAGGTGTTAAGAGTTGTTAACCTAATCTTACGTAGCTTTTTCTCTGGTAATATTACACTACTAACTAGAGCATACAAAACATTTGCTAGACCAATCTTCGAATACAGCTCATCAGTCTGGAACCCACATTACGTATCTGATATTAACACAGTTGAGAAAGTCCAGAAATATTTCACAAGAAGAGTTCTCCACTCCTCTACTCGTTGCAGAATATCTTATGCCACCATACTCGAAATTCTAGACCTAGAAAACCTAGAACTATGCCACTTTCAGTCCGATCTAAGTATAATATATAAAATCATACATTGCAATGTCCTACCTGTCAATGAATACTTCAGCTTCAACCATAACAACACAAGAGCAAACAATAGATACAAACTCAAGGTTAATTGCACCAAACTTGATTGCAGGAAATACGACTTCAGCAACAGAGTGGTCAATATCTGGAATACTCTACCTGACTCTGTGGTTTCTTCCCCAAACCCCAAAAACTTTAACCTTAGACTGTCCACTATTGACCTCACCGCTTTCCTAAGAGGGCATGCATAAGCGCACCAATGTGCCTATAATCCCTGTCCTATTGGTTTTTTAATTTTTTTTTCTTATATGTATCCATGTATTCATAACTATGTTTTTACTTATACCTATTATCTTGTAAGCAATTGACATAAATAAATAAATAAATGTTGCTGAAGTTGTGTTTCCTGCAATCAAGTTTGGTGCGAGTTACCTTGAGTTAGTATCTATTGTTTGCTCTTGTGTTGTTATGGTTGAAGCTAAAGTATGCATTTACAGGTAGGACATTGCAATGTATGATTTTATATATTATACTTAGATCGGACAGAAGGCGGCACAGTTCTACATTTTCTAAGAGTATGAAATGGAACTGTTTTCTGAGATGCCAAAGAAGGGACCAGAAGAAAGTCAAGATGGAGCTTTGGGAAACAAAATGAATGTCGGCAATCTTCCCTTCTTATGCAAATTGCCAGCCCGTTCTCCCTAGAGGCATGGAATAGCTCCTAGATAGCAGTGCAGTGAAAGTGGCATTTGCTATTTTTGGCTGAGACAATTAGCACATATTTCTCTGAAGAACTAGGGAGTGGTTGGATGACTGAGAAGGAGGAGAAACAGAAGGATCTGGCTGCATTGCAGTAACAGTTTTTTGACATTCACCTGATTAGGGACTATAGTAAAGAAAAAGACATGATTGGGAAGGAAAATTTATTGTAAAGAGAATATGTTACAATATCCTTGGTTATTGCTGAGCCAAGCTCCAGAAAAACCAAAGTTGAATAAATCTGGAAAAACCTAGGACAGATTCTGCTAATTTTCATAGGATTGAATCCAGTTCTTGAAATAGATTGGGTGGTCCCTGCGTAATCCTAGTAATAAGCAATTAAGTGATCTATGGAAAAACATTTTAGTCTATGGCCTGTAACCAAAGGAATGTAAGGGGAAGGAGACTTCCTCTTGATTCATTATTTCTTCCAAAGCAACCTGCATGTATCAGGATACAGGTAACACTTTCAATAAATATATAACACAGATAAGTAACAAAATATATAACACAGATAAGTAACAAAAATATAAACAACACCAGACAATTGTTCAGCAGATAGTGCAGACAAAATTCACTTGAAATATATTGATTCAAAGGCCTGGTCCTGGAATTACATCAAAGCAAATATTAAACAAATTTTCCAAGGGAAATTTTCCATGCTGATGAAAAGCTTTATCACACTAAGCCTCTAATAACTGGATAGAAGTTATCATTTCATTTGGAGGATGAAATTACTTTTTCTCTCCTATTTAACAGCTGTTTGTTCCTCTGGAGTTACCAGGTGAGTCTGCATGATAGGGCTGAAACAAGCAAATTAAGTGAACCGCAAGAGACTTTGATCACCCTCCTTTATTTCCCTTTCATTCCAATACACATTTCTATCTCCTCTAAGTAACAGACTGCCAGAGAAAGGACAGTACATACCAGAGGCCTCCACAATTTTTTTTGTCTATGGCTTGGAAAGGAGACCAAACAACTCCATGAGATTAGTCTGAGGGGCACATGAGATCAAAAATGGAGAGAGTAGTAAGATAAAGGCAGAGGTGAGCTGATGCCAGTTCTCACCTGTTTGGGCAAACCGGTAGTTAAGATTCTGTGCAGTTCGGATAACTGGCAAATCCCACCACTGGCTGGTCCCATCCCTGCTTATTTTTCAGGCTATTTTTCAGGCTGTTTTTCATGCCTGAAAATGGCATGAAAATGCCCCCCAAATGCCCTGAAAATAGCATAAAAAGCAACCTGGTTTCTTGGACATTTTTGGGCCCATTTTTCAGCCATTTTTGGGCCAAAAACAGGCCGAAAATGATCCGAAAACAGCCCTAAAATGGACTGAAAAATGGCCCCAAACAACTTGAAAATAGCCTCAAAACATCGTGAAAATGGTCCCCAAATGTGCCAAAAACAGGCCAAAAAATGGAAGGACGGAGACAATCAGGGGTGAACCAGATGAATCCTACCTCTGTCTTGAGGCAAGTGACTGGGAGGCAGAGCTGGGTGTGATGAGTGACATCAGCCACCCAGTCACACGACCAACCAGCCACACCTACCTAGCCAGAGAACTGGTTGTTTAAAAAATTGTAGCCCACCATTAGATAAAGGTAAAGGAGTCCCTAAGGATTTTACTCCGTTAATCATTGCTAACTATAGTGGGTGATGCTCATCTCCATTTCAAGGTCATTGAGCCAGTGCTGCCTGAGGACATTTCCATGATCATGTGGCCAGTATGATGTCACAGAACATTGGTACTTTTCCACCAAAGTGATACCTATTTATCTACTCACCTCTTCATGTTTTTGAACTGCTAGGTTGGCAGGAGTTGGGGTGAGGACATGAGCTCACCCCATTCTGTGGTGCTCAGATCTCAAACCTGGACTGCCAGCTTTCCAGCTGACAAGCCCAGCTTCTTAACCATTGATTTACCATGCCACCCTATAAGCTGTAGTCTAGGCAAAAAGAGCTGAAAAATTTTCTCAAACAAGATGTCAATTTCAAGTGGCTAAAAGAGATGCCTTCCTGAATTCTAAGAAGAGCACAATCAGATTGCAATATTTTGTTATTACAGCCACTCTCAATAAAATTAGCTTTAGCTTTCCTAGGAAGTTCAATTCATGGTCTGAATTACCTAGTGGAGCTGATAGAAAACTACTGACATTCTTTTCAGATAGTTCCAAACCACAATGGGCTTTAAAAATAAATTGAACAACTCTCCCCCTTAAATGTCCCTCAGCTATAATTATTATTTATAATATTTGCAGTAACTGGTTTTCAATATACCTATATTATGATTATCTAAGTAAGTTTGAGTTAACATTTGACTTTTTTTTATATTTATTATACAATATGTGAGGAAGGCAACTAATGGGAAGCTATATCTGATCAATGACAAGAGAAAAATCTTCACTGTACAATTCTATCCAAAACCCTCTTAGTCTGTACTGAGTCATGCCATGTTTAAGAGAGAAATAAGCAGATCACTCTAAGTGCATTAGATTTTGTTATTACTCCAGTTGTTCATATTTTTGGTGAATTATTTTTCTTAAAAACTTATGCAAAATAGTCAACAATTGGTGAATTGGAATCATATGTAGCTTGCTCTAAGGTTATTCAAAATGTTATTTCATAAGTATTGCATGATTTCCCTAATTACCATATTATGCATTTATTGTCACAATATACAGTGAAGATTAAGGTACGTGTGGTTCCAAGGCTGGAGCTACAACGAGGAACATGAACAGCACCTGTGGCAATTCCTATGAGGTGGACAGCTGCCGTTCTTGAGAGACTGGCCATCAGTAGAGAAAATGGGGGTGAAGGGGAAGAGCAGACAGAAGTGTTGCCTTGAGAAATTCGGAGTGGCAGGGAAGAACACCAGCTTTGACTATATTGCATATAGAACTCACACTGCTGTTCTCATCTTCACCATTTTTTCCCTACTGCTGCTGACAAGACATAGCAATAGCACGTAGACTTTTATTCCACTTCATAGTGCTTTACAGCACTCTCTAAACAGTTTACAGAGTCAGCATATTGCCCCCAATAATGTGGGTCCTCATTTTACTAACCTCAGAAGGATGGAAGCCTGAGTCGATCTTGAGTTGGTGAGGATTGAACTCCTGGCAGTGAGTGGAATAAGCCTGCAATACTGCATTCTAACCACTGTGCCACCATGGCTCCCACATATCTAGCCTAGTCTTTTGTGAGGCAGCTAGTGGCCACATGAGGCCTCAGCAAGACTGTGGAAGGTTTCAGGAAGGACTTGAGTGGCCAGCAGCTGCCTTTCAAAGGCCCAGGCCAGACTCGCCTCATCATCAGTAGCAGGAAGAAGATGGTGAAGATCAAGTGGCAGCGGCAGGGAACAGTGGAGGACAGGGTGACCAGAAGGGCAAAGATGGGATAGAGATAAGCAAAAGAGGGGAGTTAAGTGCAACTTGCAGTTGTAAATGTGGGCAGATTGCCAAGCAACCAATTTTTTTAAATAAAAAAATTATTTGGGTTTTCACAAAACACAATACAAGTAAAATTTCTTTTTTTTGAGAATAGCATGGTCCCAGGTTAACAACTACTCTTTCGGCTTTTCACAACTTAAATAATCCAGGAAAAAAATCACAGTAATAGCACACCTAGATCACGAAGATCTAGATCATCTTTATTTAAATCTTCATTTATTTTTGATATTTTCAATTATTCCGTTCTTCTACTAGGGCTACTGAATGACCAGGAAAAAAATAAAATCTAATTTGATTTGTTTTTATGATTTTTATTATTGTGCATAATCAGAAGTTAATGGTTGAAGCTTTTCATCTTAGAAAAAAATGACAAAGTGCTATGAGATGCTGCTGAAGGCAAAGAGGTAGAAATAAGTAAAAATGGGATTTGGGGACTAAAACCAGGAATTATAAAATCCAATTAAAACTAGTTAGTCTGAACTGATGTGTGAGGTGTCATTAAGCTAAAGGTAAAGGTTTCCCTTGCACAAACATGCTAATTGTTTCTGGCTGTAGGGGGTGTGCTCATCTCTGTTACAAAGCCGAAGAGCCAGTGCTGTCTGAAGACATCTCCGTGGTCATGTGGCCAGCATGACTAAACACCGAAGGAGCAATGAACGTTGTTACCTTCCCACCAAAATGGTCCCTATTTTTCTACTTGCATTTTTACATGCTTTCGAACTGCTAGGTTGGCTAAAGCTGGGACAAGTAACAGGAGCTCACTCCGTTATACGGCGTGTAACCTCCAAACTGCTGACCTTTCTGATCGACAAGCTCAGCCTCTTAGCCACTGAGCCACCATTTCATTACCATCACCTTAACCTGTGGAATGAACAGACTTTTTTTTGTAAAAATTTTATTTGGGTTTTTACAAAACATAATACAAATAAAATATATATTCTTTTAGAATAGCATAGTCCCAGGTTATCACTTCTCCATACAGACACAAACTCAATTTCATATTCATCTTTGTGTTCTATTCCATATCTTATTAATATTTTAACATTTTCTGAATAATTTTTCCCTTCCCTTAGTTTTCTCAACCTTGCTTTTAATTATCTCACTCCTTTCTAAATTCAATTATATATATCTTTTTCTAAGTTTCAATATCTTTCTAATCATTATATCTATACTTTTGTCTGTCCTGTTTCATTTTCATATTTTCTTTTCTCATTAAACAAAATTTTCCCATGCAGTTACTGATTGGAGTATGACACCTTTGTATCTTTTAATTTTTGTCCATTCAACTCTTATTTAAACTTCAATGTATGCCTTTACAATTATAACATTCAATATAACACATAACTTCCAGTCAAATTCTCCTTGGTACATTCTTAAAATGTACCAGGTTCTTAAAGAGAAAATATATATATATATAACAACAATAAATAAAATACTTATTCTATCATTAATGTTTGTTATAATTTTTGACATCTTTAACATTTCTTTTCAATAGGGCATCATACTTCTAGGAACACTTGTAATATTTCCATAATTTTTCATGTTTCTTTCATATTCCTCTTCACTTAAATTTTTATAACACATTTATAATAATTAAAATGTTCCCCTCCTTTCCTATTTTCATTATCTCATTCTCTTTGTTTCATTTATTTGTTAAACATTCCATTACATTACAATGAGTATTTTATCTATCATTTTAATCACACTTGTTTCATATTTTCAAAGTTCATTTCTATTTCTAATATAACAATACTATCTTATGTAACCTTGCAGAATCCTCCTTTCAACTAAGTTTTCACCCATTATCTCTATGTCTTCTAAATAGGCTTATACCATTGATCCTTGTATGTTTTCCCTGTTTCTCTATGTCCTGTTTCTGTCCTTTATAATTTCTTTTCCTTTCCCTCTTCCCCCACTTCTTCTCCCTTTCCTTTTTGACCCCTTCTCTCTCTAATTCTGATTCTCTCTTCTGTAATCCTCTCTTATTTCTTCCTAATGTTGTAATTACTTTTCAAACTTCTTTTTGGGTGGTTGTTTTTGCAAATCTTAAATTTTTCACTCTCTTTCCCCCCTTTCCTTTCTTCTCCCCACATAGAAATACTCAGTCATTGAAGATGGCTTCTTCTTTTTCCCACCCTTCTTGTTCTAAGGCATTTCTTATTGTTTCTCATAGTTCAGGATCTCAATTTTTAAAAATTGAAATACGAAGCCAAAAGAACCTCTTCCTTCTTGTGCATCTTCTTTCTGTTTTTTTAAGTTCCATTCTCAATTCTTCCAAGAGTGATACCATTTTAAAAACTCTTAAACAACCACCTGATTAATTTTAGTCCTTTAGATCCAATAGCCAAAAATCCAAAAATCACCAAGTAATCCAAATAATCCAAAACTGTTTCTTCTTGCTTCTTTTTTCCACTTTCTCTTCCTGGGATTCTCTTATCTTATTTCAAAGTTTCAGTTAAAATGTATCTTTTAGGAATCTTGTTAAAGTTTCACTGTTAATTCCTTTCACTTCTAGGTGGTCTCCATTTTTCCAGATCCCCCTTTGTTTTTTTCCTTCTTTTAAATTTTTTTTTGAAAATCCAGAAATCTTTATTATCCCTTTGACATTTTATTTTCAGCTTCGATACCTGTTAATGTCAAAATGGATTTTTGCCAGTTTCTTGCTTAAATCTCTTAGTTGTCAATATAGGGAAGAAAAGAAAAAAAACCAAATCCTTTCCCTTCCCTCTTTCATTCACCGCTTCAAAGTCTTCTTTGGGAACAATATTGTTCTTTATAATTCAAATTCCAGGGTACCTTGTATTGTTGCTTTTTCAGTTCGACCCAGTCAGCCAAAACTTTCTCTTCTTATCTTCCTCCTGCACATTCTTTTCTGGTCAAGTTCTTCTTTGAGGTGGCCATTTCTGACCACCGCTGCAACCACTTTTGGGAAAGGGAGTAATGGCCAGCTGAGAGGGAGAGATGTGACTCTACTCGACCCTGCTGGAAGTCTCCCCACTCTTCACCACCTCTACAGGGTGGCTTAGCCCTGAAACGAGCCAGCTTAGGGCGCTCCAGTGGCGAGCACAGATTGAAACTGCACATGATCGCAGATTTTGGTCTGTCACTGAAGAAGCTCAAACCCAAACATAACTAATTTTTTTTACCATATGACTATAGGAGAGTTGTAATGACTGTAACTTCATGGAGCACCATTGTAATTTTGAACAGTTACTAAAGGAATTAATTAAGGACTATGCATAGGAGTAAGACAAAGATGTGTGGTGTTCCTTGAATATTTAATGTATTTATGGATAAATGTTTAAGGAATGCTTGTGGTAATGTTATAGGTGTGTGGCTTTGAAATATAAATGCATGTCTACTTATGAACACGGATGATACTGTGTTGTTGGCTGAGAACTGAGTGATTTGCAGCAAATATTAGACTGTGTAATGCATTTGGGAATAAGGATCTGAAAATTAATGTAGTAAACCCCAAGGTAGTTTCATTTGACAGGAAAAATGGAGTGAACTATTGCAAGTTATACATAAATGTAGAAAAAATCTGGAGCAAGAAGATGACTTTGTGTGCTTTGACAGAATGCTAACTAAAGATGGAGAAATAGATGGGGAATTCTAAAGGTGTGCCGATGCTGGTAAAAAAAAAAAAGATAATATGTGAGTATATAGTTTATTGCTAGGAATGAATATTTGAGATATAAAAATGATTTAGAATAAGAGAGGGCTTCCACCCAATTTGTTATTTATAAGTGATAGGTAAGTCGGAAGTAATGTAGAAGTAAGTTAAATGCTGTGGAAATGAGTTATTTAAGAAGTGTTCGTGCTAAAGCAAGAAGAGAGAATATCAAGAATGAATGCATTATAAATGAATGTGGACTGAATTCAAAGTATAGTAGACAGTTTGAAAAAAAACACAGAAGAAAGAAATATCAAGAATGAGTGTATTATAAATGAATGTGGACTGAATGCAAAATTGAGTAGAGTTGGGGAAAAAAAAGTACACCAAGGTGATTTGGTCCTATAGAGAAAATAAATGGAAGATTTAATTGCAAGAAAAAATGAATAGATCAAGAGGAATAGAAAGGTCAATGAGAAAGATGTGGTTTGACGGTATTGATGAGAATTTCAAGGAGAAATGAGACTTTTAAAGAAAAAGGCAGGAGGGAAGCAGTAGAAATAACAATTTTTGCAAGGGTAGAAGCAGATGGAGAAATGTAATAAATATTATTGCTATAAACAAATTTTAGTGTCACTATATTTCCTTTTCTTATCTCATGCTTAATTTTTTTAGTTTATTATATCTCTGTGGGTTTGATGGTTTGGGGAGGAACCATCTCTCACTTAATCCTATGCCAAGAATGAGCAGTTGTAAGTGTTTGGATTGGTACATGTGAAGATATTCCATTTTGGACCTTGGATGGGGTTGCATTTTCCCATTCAAAGGTGGTACGCAAGTTGGGGATCTTCCTGGATTCCCAGATGCTGATGAAAGAGCAAATAGCCAGAAAGGTCTCTATACAATCCCTTGTTGTATTCCCTTTCATAGAGCATGGTGGCCCTTGAGACAGTCACTCACACCCTGGTTTCCTGATAATCCAACTACTGCAATGCATTCTGCATAGGTCTGTTCTAACTGATCCAGAACTAACAGAAAGGGAAGTGATGGACATCATGCCTCACTATGTCCATGTAACACCTCTGCTTTGTGAGCCATATTGTTTGCCAATTTGCTTCTGGGTGTGATTCAAGGTGATGGTCATTACTTATAAATCCCTAGAATGGTATAAGGCCTGGAAGTGTGTCTTCTCTGTACCAACACCTGCTCTCTGGAACAAGGTTCTCTCCAAGATCCATTGCCATTTTTTAGAACAGGGGTCTTCAACCTTGGCAATTTTAAGACTTGTGGATTTCAACTCCCAGAATTCTCAGAATTCTTCAACTCTGGGAGTTGAAGTCCACAGGTCTTAAAGTTGTCAAGGTTGGAGGCCCATGGTTTAGAAGGTATTTGAAGACCTGGCTCTTTACTCAGACTTTTAACAAGGGAGAGTAAGTCCCCTTCTTTCATTCCCATCTGATCTGTTGTTCTTGTCATCTTTTATCTTTTCTCCCCCTCTTGTTAACTAATTGTATTGAAATATCCTTGGTTAGGTTGTTTTGAGCAATCCAGACTAGTGGTGAGTTGGGCAGCATGCAAGTTAAATAAATAAATCTTATTACTTTTTTGAACTCTGTGCAGTGCGTAATTTTTCCCGAAGACTGGCTTGATAGGAATAAAAATAGGGAGGAATAAAGAGGGGAGGAAAGGGCACTCTGAAAATAACCTAGCTTAGGCTCTGAAGAGTCATTATTAATCTTATGTTTGACATTCCAACTTGGTAGTATTCAGCTAAACATTCATTCAAGGACATAGCTTTGGCATCAAAGAAAGAGCCATCCCGGTGGAACTTCTTCACTTCCTTTTCTTTGAAAGCCCAAATCTACCCCCATCCCTTCTCAGTTTTAACAGTGGACATTTTTGCTAAGTCTTCTGTGTTTATATATGAAAATAAATCCTTAATTTAAAAAAAAACTTGAACACATTTGTGAGCAATATGATAAATTATGTTCCCCAGCCCCATGGCTAATCACAATTGTGTGGATTATTTTGCCAAAGTCTGTGTAAATGAAAGAGTCAGTGCAGGGGTGAGATTCTACCAGTTCGCACCTATTTGCTAGAACCGGTTGTTAACATTCTAAGCAGTTCGGAGAACTGGTTGTTAGAAGAAATTACTGGCCTAATCCTGTAAGGAAGGCAGGAAGGAAACATTCTGGTGTTGCTTACAGAAACTGCCTCTCTGTTAACCCTTATTACATTCTTGGCAGGACTAGACTTCCTGTCTCAGGTTTTATTGTTTTTTAGACAAACATAGACAAACACAACATAAAAACATCAGGCCATCTTCCACATATATGCATACAGTGTGTTGGTTAGTTTACAAATTGTTTTGTGCATCCACTTCATAGTCATTACTTACAATTTCATTGTATATGTTATCATATTGTTGATCAAATGTTACTAAATACATTAATATCATTGTTAATCAATCATTTGACTATACTATTATTCATTCATGTTTTACAAAATAATCCATATTTTACTTGATTTATTTTATGACCATTTCATATTATCATCCCAAATCTATCCTATAATTATATTGCAGTTATGATAAATATAATACATCTTTATATATTCCTTATATTCTAAAAATCTACATATTTCATTACCATATTTTATTGTCTAACCATTGATAAAATAAATCCCAAATCTTATAAAATTGTTTGTCTAAGGAAGATACATTTTTGTCATGGCTACATACATAACACAAGCCACATCTAAGAATGACCTAATCCTAAAACTGCCAGTTCTACAAGATGTCTCAGTGGCTTTTGATACCACAAACCTTCTGTGCCATCTCGAGAGTCCTTACTGAGCTCCATTCAGAAGGTGAGACTGGAGTAGTATAGTTTCATATGTAAGCCTTTAATCGGTAGTGTCCTACTTTTCCAGCTGTTCTCATCATAATTCCTGTTGTTAAATTGTGATAATTACAACAGGTTCTATACTTATTTATTGTGCAGTTTGTTATTATTTATGGTTTTGTTGCATGGTTTTATTATTGCATTTCTTTATTTTTCTCTTATAAGATGCCCAGAAGTCCCATGACTGGGACAAAGGAAGGAAGGAAGGAAGAGGAAGGAAGGAAGGAAGGAAGGAAGGAAGGAAGGAAGGAAGGAAGGAAGGAAGGAAGGAAGGAAGGAAGGAAGGAAGGAAGGAAGGAAGGAAAGGAATTACTTGTTATTTGCTGCCAGTTTCCAAAATCAAAGTTAGTGGAGAAGTGATCAGGATGTTGTGAGCTCCAGATGGTTTGTAAATAAATGATGGTTGCCAGTTAGGGAGGATGTGTGGATGAGTGGTATGTGAGAGTGATTTTGGGGCAGGGATGGCTGCTGCCAGAGTGCCTGTATGTAGGTGTTGCAGTGATTCATGCAGGTGATTTGGGGTTTGTGGGTGGCTATTGCTAAGTGGAGGAGACTTTCCAGAGTGACATTGACCTTTCTTGCCATCTTCCTTTTGACTTTACTTGAGGGAGCTATCAGGGAAGGTCTCAAATTTCAATCACATGATTGTGGGACACTGCAATTGAGAGCAGGTTGCCAAGCACCCAAATTATGGCGGTGATATGGCAGCTGGAAGTTTGAAGACTGGTTGTTAGTAACATTGGTTTAATGTCATCACAATTTTCAGTGTGGTTGCTAAATGATTGCTAAGTAAGGATTATCTGTATTTGTAAAATGGGCAGATTTTTTCTCCTCAGTTTTCCTCTTTCCCATATGAGGATTTCCTAGATTTTCAGTTTTACTGAAGTCCAAGCCAAGTTTGACAATCACAATCAATCACAAATTATAAACCCCATCTTAAATTTTGTAAGATGTGTGAGTTAATATTAATTGACTTTCATGTGACAGAAATCAATAGCTGAAATTGGGCTGCAATTTTTTTCTTCTTCTAATACTTACATACTATTCTTTAATTTTGCAGTTTTGACAGCTGAAGGTGTCATCTATGTGGGATAATAATGGAAGAAGTATTTTAAGTTTCTTCATTTCTAACTATTTGAAAAATGATATTTAGTTAATCTGTAGGCCTGGAGGAAGGAGCAGTCTTACAAAGCTATTTTTATCTGATTGAAAGTCTTGTTAAGAAGCTACTTTTATTCAAAAAAGAAAATGGGAAAGTGTAAGAGAAATAATTTGATTGCAGTAAATAAATTGGTCTGAAGAGAAATAGAATATGATATAAGTAATGTTTATGTAGGCTGTGATGGCTGAGGGAATAATATTCACATATGTGCCTACTTTGGAGCCTAGCATTTAAAACATAAACATATATCTCTTCAAATCTTTCAAGAGTCTTTATTCCTTTTTTAAAAAAAATTTCCATTACATTAAAGGTGGGATGGGAGAAAAACAAACCACAAATTTTCCTTCATGAAACTCCATTTCCCAAAGTAGTATTAAGAAAGTTATCATTTTGATTTGTGAATTGATCTATGTAAATGTTTCTGTTAAATACTCAATAATTTTTAAGCGCCATGGTGATATAATGGTTAAGTATTGGACTAGGACTGAGGAAAAATCTGCTGTAGATGTAAGAAAAAAAATCAGTGATCAGTGAAATTTGTTTTGCTATTCAGTTGTTGCTCAATTATCGTCTGAGATTTCCGTGTTCTAAACTGATGACAGCCTGTTCATATGCAGATGTCAAAATAGCCCTTCTTTCCAGATGGCATGGTTTCAGAAACCATTATGTAGTAGCTATGTACACACTGAGAAACAATTCACTGTTGTTTCAGTAATTATCAGATTAATCCAGATATTATTGTTACTGTTACTCAGAATGGCTGGCTGGGGAATTCTGAGAGTTGAAGTCCACAAGTCTTAAAGTTGCTAAGTTTGAAGACCCCTGTTTTATGCTATAGCAAAATCAATACAAGTGTCTTTAAGTAACTTGAAGTCTTGGCTATATCTGCACAAAATCATGGTAGGAAAGAGTCAACAGCACCCAGCATTCTCAGGACCTGCAAACATCCCCTTGTTGTCCTTGTCCACGCTTCCAGCATTGCTATTGGCTTCCTGAAACCACCAGGGCTTTCTAGTTATTGTTTGGGTCCCTTCAGGTTCAAGTCCCAAAGACTACAACTGGAAATCCCAGAATGGTTATGCACCCATACTAAGTGATTGATTGGATTCTGTCTCAAGACTCATGAATGGAAGACAGATGTTGTGGGGGAGGGAGAGAATGACACAACATATTGGAAGACAGTAGCATCTGAGAGACTGTTAAAACCCAGTACAAGGTCCCCCCACCATGAAATTCTTAATCATAGTTTTGACACAAGGGATGCTTTCTTCCAGACAAGCAAATCTTTGGTAACGGTAAAAAAAACAGCATAGCTTTCTTCCAGAGACCTTCTGATCAGCTCTACTAAACACCATAATTAGGTACTATTGTCTTTATTCAGTCATAAAATCATAAAGATGGGTGGGAATCTCATAAGAATCTAATCTACCCCCTACTTGGTGCAGGATCTGCTAAAGCATTTTGAACAGAAGGTTATCTTGCTTGGAGACCTCTAACTAAGGGAATCACACTATTCAATGAGGCAGTTTTTCCACTGGTTGACAGCATTAACCATCTAGAAATTGCTTCCAATCCTAAAACTGAATCTACTTCACTGTACTTTTAACCCATTGATTCTGATCCTGTCTTTTGGGACAATAGTAAAAAAGTGCCTCTATGTACCTATTCTGTATATATCTAAAAACTACTCACATTCTTCTCTTCTGCACACTAAACATACCCAGTTCCTCTAACTGTTATATGAAGGGTTTGATTTCAAGTCTCAAATCTTTTGTTGCTCTTCTCAAAACTTGCTTACCTTTTTAGATTGAGGTACCTAAACTAGACAGCTATTCTGAGTAGAAGCTGATCAAAGCAAAGTAGGATAGAAAAATTGATTTTTGTGACATGTTTCTCTGCTCCCCTTTATACATCTAAAATAGTATTTGTCTTTTCAGTGGTTGCATTAGTTCAATGTTCAATTTATGATTTATTAGGATACTCTTTTCACTTGTACTACTGCCAAAGCCAGTGTCTCCTACTCTACACTTCAAATTTTGATTTTTGTCTCCTCAGATGCAAACTTTACATTTCTCCCTATTAAACTTCATCCTGTTCATTGTGGTGTACTAATCAAGCCTGTCAAGATCTCTTTGAATTTTTTCTTTTTTCTCTAAATCATTAGCCATTTTGTCCTTTTCAGACTTAATAATGATCCTTTAGATCCTTCATCTATGTAATTAATTAACACATTAAACGGCATAGGGCTCAGGACAAATCTTGTAGCACTCCAATTGATAAAACCTTATATAAAGCCATTTATGAATACTGTCTGGGTACAGTCACTCAGCTAATAAGGAGTCTATCTGACAATTGTATTATCTAGCTTATTTTACCATTTTATTAAAGAGGACATAATGAAAGACATCATTGCATGTTTTGCTGATATCAAGGAGCTCCACATCCATGGCATTTCTCTAATCAAAGTATGACTCTGTTAAAAGGGGGGGGCAGGATGCAGGAGGACATAGAGTTAACCAGACATGCCTTATTTGTAAAAAGTCTATGTTGGCTCTCGTGAATTGCTACATTCCTTTACAAGTGATCCCAAATATGCTGTTTAATAATCTGCTAAGGGTCTTGCCCAATATAGATGTCAAACTGATAGTTCTCTAATTTTCAAGGTACTTCTTTTTCTTCCCCATTTTTGAAAAAAGTGATAACATTTGCCATTTCCAGACTTCTGGGATTAACTAGATTGCCAGGAGGTCTCACATATTATAGCAAACACTTGCTGGTTCCTTCAGAAGCCGAGGGTGTACCTCTTCTAGTTCTGAAGACCTGAATTCATTTAAATTAGTTAAAATGTTCTTTTACACTCTCCTCATCAATCCTGTATTGTAGCTTTACTAATTTACTTAGTAATATTCAGTTAGGGCTTCCCTTTATTTTCCCTTTTGAGGGAAGACAAACATTCTGTCTTCTTGCTACCATATGTTACTTATTCACCCTTATTATAGATTTACACTTTGCTTTCTTCTTGCTTCTGACATACCTTTCAAAGCTTTGCTAGGTGGGGGTGGGGAAGGAGGAATGTTTTGTTGTTGTTGTTATTTACAAACCTGAATTTGTCTTCCATTTTAATCTTTCCAACACAATATTTATAGTTTCTGCTGGCATATATTGTAGTTAACTGAGATATCTTTTGGGGGTTTAAGTACTTCTCCTTCCTATATATGTTTTAATACGCACAATTTTTATTGAAACTTTTAAAAAAGAAGATGAAAATTAATAGACACTAACATAAAACAAGGAGGAAAAGTGAAAAAGGAAATGAAAGCAAAAAGTTCAAAAAAAAAGGTGAAGAAAAACAGAAAAGAAAAAAGACGCAAAAAAGTGGCTTCACAGCAGTGATAAGTATAATTTTGATTTAACCTCTTTCTCTAAAGTTACATCATAATACTCTTTCTATCATCTATTCTGTTAAATCAATAAAGCCATAAATCACAAATGCATTTTTTTCAATTTTTACACAAAAAGTCCTTAAGAAGTTTCAATTAAGTCGCTCTCCAAATTTATCTCATTTTTCCTTGTAGTAGGAATTGTTTGCAATTTCACCTTCCCAGGCACTTTTCTCTACAATATGTTTATAGTAACAATATCTTGAAAGCCTGACAGTGTTTTTCCTCCCCTTCCTTTTACACCAAAAAGAGTTAAGTTTCTTTCTAATGCTTTCTTTCTTTCTTTCCCAAGCTTAATTCATTTTTTTTCTAATCATCACATTTCTTCTCCAAGGTCATTTCTATGATTCTCTCTTTTGCCTGTCCAATCAGTCTGCAGCTCCCAATCCACACATAATTTCCATTGTGATTTTACTTTTGTATCTCTCTTCTCTATTCTTACCATTATTGTATCTTACATTATTCTTACCAAATGACAAACACCGTTGTGTAAACGGAACTTCATGAAGATAATAGTGTCACAAAAACAGGAAAAGCCCAAGGGGAACATCAGGTCATCCAGAAAACAAACTTACATGGGAAAAGGAATCAAATAAAAAGTATTAAAGAATCCCTATAGACAAAAGCCTAAGTAATTAAGAAAACTAGACAAATAAGAAAAGGAAACAAAAGATAATTTAGAAAACCCTTACAAACACAGGACATACCAAATAAGCAAAACAAACAGACAAAAGACACAAAATACAAATTACAAAAGGGACAGGCAGGAGATTGCCGCAGAACAAATATGAAAAACTATCTTAAAGAGATTACAGAAAACCAACAATACAATCTGGCCACCCCGCGGAGTTTGCCCTCCAGCAGGAATAAAGACAAACTCAAACAGGATTTGAAACATTAGGCACAAATACAAACACTCACACAAAATGAACTTACAAAGGGAGAAAGGGGTATAAAAAACCAGGGACTTACCATAAGAAGCTAGCTAGCCCAGGAATGCAGACTTCTCGCTGTTCTCCACCTTCCTGAAAAATAAAAAGATCCAGCTTTCAAGCAGTTGTCCGTATCCTTGCGCTGGAGCTCTCCCAGTGGGAAAATCAAATCCTCAAAAGAAAGGCATTTTGACACCTTTCAACACCGTTAAGAGGTTTTTCATAATCCAATTAATTTCTATGCAGACATATGCTTTATGTTCAGTGCAGGCCTACCCCCACTCTTTCTGGAGTTTATGTATGTTGTAGCTTCCAAAGGTCATGTTCCAATCATATATACCATGTCACCAAGCTTCATTGAAGCCTATGGCATTAGATTTCTCCTTCTGTGTTAGGACATCAAATCCTCCCTGTTTGTTTTCCTATAGTCTATACATTAGTTTAGAAACACCTGAGATTTTACTTGGTACCTTCTCTGGTCCTTGCTATTATACTTTGCTCCCAATGATTAAGTTTCCTTCTTTCCATTGTTTTTTATATTGTTGGCTGCAATCTTGAGCAATATATCTGAATCTGAACAATCAACTGATTAATTGCCGATTGATAAAATTATTGTTAACTCTTAGCAATCACAGAGATCTAAGAGGACCTGTCTTTAATTTTGTCCTTCATGCTTTCAATGATGCACCCATCATCACTGTAATTGAGTCCCTTGACCTTGTTGCTGGTATGTCCTCTACTCTTTCCTTCCCCCTTTCCCAGCATTATAAACTTCTCTATAGAATATTTGTTTCTGTTACTTTTTCTGCCTTCCTGATGAGTTTGGTAAAGTGAATCCTTTCCAGCCTTCATGAAATGTAGCCCATCTCTTTCCAGGAATCCAAACCCTTCCTGGAAGCAACATTTATGTAGTTGGTTGTTCGCCTACAGAATCCTATTCTCTTTTCTTATGCCGTCTGTGACATCTGGAAGGAGTGATAAAAACACAAGTTCTGTTTTTCTGAACATGCATTTTATCTTCTCGCTGACCACCTGATAGCCTCTTTAAGGTTTTCCAGAATGTCACCAGGTTGAGAATCATACAGATCTCAGGAGGGGAGAGCTGAATAAAGAGGGCAGGCTGCATGAGAGAGAAGGCAAGGCAGGGGTGGGATTCCACTGGTATAACAACAGGTTCAGTGATCATGCGCTTCGCTCCACATTACATTACACTTATCTTCTACAGCAGTCCCTGTGAAGAAAACAGCTGAGGTGCAGCAAACTGCTCTGCCGCATGAATTGGCTGTGCTCTAAACAAAGGAAGTAAAGGATAGGAAAGAACGGGGGCGGGTGAGCAGGCCCACATGCTCATTGCAGTGAACTTGTTCAGAGATAGCTGATCTTCAGAGCAAGGGGTTCGCTTGAACTAGTCCAAACTGGGAGAATCTCACCTCTGAGGCAAGGTCATGAATGTCATTAATGAAATGTTCATGCACAGAGGATTTTTATTTCTTTCATTTTATACCACCATACTTCACATTCCACTTCATGGCAAGTACAGGCTATTGGAAAGTATACAGCCTACACAGGATTTATTTACACATTCTTAAAGCTGAATAGAAACTGCTGGAATTTTTGCTGGTTCCATGTGGCTGTAAAAATGTTGGAATTCTATTCATTACGTGTGATATAACAAATGCATTTCCTGGTTCTGCTGGTTGCCTTTGGCAAGAGAAGTGATAGTCTGGTTTATTTACTAGACAATTCAATTCACATGGAAAATCAATTCAGTGTTCCCACATAGCCATGTTAAAGCAATTCACAGGAAAAAAAAAAAGGCAGTGTGAACTGAGTTGGGCAGTACAGGTGTTATATTGTGCTCAGAATTGCAGACTCTGGATTTACACCAGCTGTGAGATGACATTGAAATTATACTATTTTTTTGTGTGAAACTGTAGTCACATTGGATGTTAGCTCACTGTTTAATCCCAGGTCATTTTGAAACCATTGTATGGGTAGGGATGGTTTTGCTGCAAATATTACACAGTTTTTATGGGGTTCACACATTGTACAATGTTCAGTAGTTTAATACAGGGGTGTCAAACTCGATTTAATTGATGGCCACATCAGGGTTGTGCTTGACCTCAGGGGGCTAGGGTGAGTATGGCCAGGGTGGGCGTCACCAGTTTGACATCACTAAGGTTTGCGCCTGTGGTAAACTGAGCACTCTGCCAGCAAAAATGAGCTCCCAAACTCCTTTACAGCTGCGATGGCCTCTTGCAACCCTCTGCCAGTGAAAGTGGAGCTCAGGAGGGCTGCACATGGCCCTCCTGAGCTCCATTTTCACTGGCAGAGACACCATGGGCTGATCCTTCACTGTTTCCAGGGTGGGCCCATGGGCCAGATCTAAGCACCCATGGGCTTGAGTTTGACATCCCTGGTTTAATACATCAAACTAAGTCAAAACCACCCAAGCCACTGAGTAGCTTTGAGTTGGTTTGATGTATCAAATGATTGAATATACTTTATAACCCTAACCTAGGACTTAAAAACCATACTGAAAGCTAAATATGTCTTAGCATGGCAGGAGAACTCGTAGATCTCCATGACAGGTATTGTGTTTATTTCCAGGCAATCAAAAGAAAGAAAGAAAGAAATATATGAAACTACAAATGATAACTTGACTGATCTTGAAAAGTTGGACTAAAGACATGGATCTTTAAAATCTTTCTAAAGGTGGAGAGAGCAGGGTCTAAACACAATTCCTCTGGGAGGACATTCCATTTGGACAAGGATGAAATTGGAGTAGAATTCCTATAATCCCTACAGCCTTTATGGTAGAGTTCCTGGGAGTTTGAGTTCAGCAACATTGGGAGAACAAATACAGTTGTTGCTCCTTCCTCCAATAAAGTTTGATTTTGATTACAGATGCCAGCATAGTTCCTGTAAAAATGTTCTTAGTTTGTTCCAATTATGCATAAAGCCTAAACCTGGCTCAGAATGGGAGCAAACCTCTAATTCACAATAGGGCAGATCCAATCAATTTACCCAGTCTCCATTTCAAATCTTCCACTGTTCTCTGCCATATGCTTTTCAGGAGTCATTGCATTGGAAGGACAGTGTCACATACTGGAAACAGTGAATTACATTTAGAATAATATGGTACATGATGTTTGTTCATACAATACCTTGGAAGTGGACTTTTGGGTCAAGGATGCATACTCAAATCAGGATAAGGCATGCAATAATGTGTTGCAATCTTCTGAATGCTTGAAAAAATGGAAAGAGTGGAAAGAGAAGTGGTAGTCATGTCTTTACTATAGTCAACACCTAGAAAATGTTAATTATATGTATATATTCATTGTTACTACAATAAATTCTCATTCTTATTCAAGACCACTATTTGCAATAATACTGCGTGTGATGATGCTCTCTTGAAAATAATTTATTTTACCTTTCTTAACTTAATCTATATATCAAATTTTCTACTTCTTCCCTTTCCAAACCTTTCTCTTCCTTCCTCATTTTTATGGTATGTTACATTCCAATATTTGTTTTGTTTAAAGACAATAATCTCTCAAATATATGATTTATTCATTATTTAGCTTTGGGTTTTACATCTAAAATTTAATGTTTTTCTTCTCCCTTTCTTTGTTCTTGTAAACACTTGTTCTTCTTCAGTCTTACTTTGCTCTTATTTATTGATGGATAAATGGTCAGTGATGTCTCTCTTTCCCTCCGTATGAGTAGATTAGATGACATCACTAGAAAGATCAAAGATGAAGAGGGTGGAGGAAGGACTCAAACCAATTGTGTTGACATAAGGCTATTGGGAATTTAGGAAATGCTATGGACTGAGCAGGAGGTCACTATGACAAAAGACTAATTTAAAAAAAATGTATCGATTTCCATGAAATTTGGCAGCTCAGTAATGCTCTAACTCTCCTGAAAAATATGAACTCATTTTTGAGAAAAGAAGACACAGTATACTCTTACATTATCTTTCTGCTAACAACTCTTTTAGAGTCATATAACCATTATTGTGCTGTTGAAAGGTGTCAAAATGCCTTTCCTGGGAGAGCTCCGGTGCAAGAATACAGACAAATGCTTGAAAGCCGGATCTTTTTATTTTTCAGGAAGGCTAGGGACAGCAAAAAGTCTGCGTTCCTGGGCTAGCTACCTTCGTATGGTAAGTCCCTGGTTTTTTATACCCTTTCTCCTTTTGTGAGTGAATGTTTGTATTTGTGCTTAATGTGTAAAATCCTGTTTGAGTTTTGTCTTTATTCCTGCTGGAGGGCAAACTCCGTGGGGTGCGGAAGGCAAACTCTGCGGGGTGGTATTATCGGTTTTTTCCCTAATTTCTTTTAGCTTTATAATGGATTTTCATGTTTGTCTGGTGGCAATCTTCTGTCTGTTTCTTTTGCAATTTATATTTTTTGTGTCTTTTGTCTGTTTGTTTTGCTTATTTGGTATGTTCTGTGTTCGTAAGGGTTTCCTTTTCTTATTTGTCTAGTTTTCTTAATTACTTAGGCTTTTGTCTATAGGGATTCTTTACTGCCTTTTATTTGGTTCCTTTTCCTATGTAAGTTTATTTTATGGCTGGCCTGATATTCCCCTTTGGCTTTTCCTGTTTGAGTGACACTACTGTCTTTGTGAAGTTCCCTTTCCACAGTGCCAAAATAGCATTGTATGAAATATTGATGCCACACCCAGAGAGTGGGGAAGTTTATTTAACAATAATTATGTTTATTTATTTATTTGTTTGATTATTTTTAATCCCACCTTTATTATTTTATAAATAACTCAAGGTGGTAAATATAACATGGTTACTCTTTCATCTTCCCATTTTCCTCAAAACAGCAACCTATGAGATAATTGGTCCAAGGTCACCCAGATGGTTTTCATGCCTAAGGTAGAATTAGAAAAGAGGTGGCAATGATGACCATGGTCATGACCATCTTTGCAATAATTTTTAGTTTAAAAAAATTAATATTGTACTGCAGACGCCAGCCCTTCCTACAGCACCTTGGCTACTTGTATGTCCTATACGGACAGATAAGCATACAAGTAAGATGATAAATTAAAAGGCAAACATTCTATAGACAACTATATAGAAAGAACATATAATATCCAAGATTCTTTTCCACTGAGGCTGGATGAATGATTGGTACAGATGGGCCTTCATGAATATCTACTGACCTACTTTGGACAACACTGGAACTCTGGTCAGATTTGACATCACAGACAGGACAGTGGTGCTTATGATACTTACAAACTTCAATGCTCTATTTATTGCAGACATTAAGAGTTTATCATCATAAACAAGTTGACGATAAAAAAGTGAGGTTCACATAGGATAGCCAAGAAATGCTTGATGAATAAGTCCAGTCATTTTTTTAGTGCAGTTGTGCATTGGGTGACTTTAAATGAAATTTACTATGAATTATGGATATTTTGTTTTTGTTCAGTACCCTGTAAAGTTGAGGCACCAATTCTTCATCAGCTTCTTGGCATTGGACATTCAAAGCACTGTAGGAGTAAGCCTTATCCACTTGCCACATGCCTTGCTAACAAGGAGATACTTATAATCAGAGGTGGTATTCAGCAGGTTCTGACCAGTTCTGGAGAACTGGTAGTGGAAATTTTGAGTAGTTCAGAGAACTGGAAAATCCCACTTCTGACTAGAGATTTTACAATATCCTTCCCCTGCCACCAAGCCATGCCCACAGAACTGGTATTAAAAAAGTTTGAATCCCACCACTGCTTATAATATTGGCTAATGGTATTTAAAATAAAATATGCTTCATTGTTGAGAAAATGTCCTTCCAGCAAGGGGAACGATAGGGCATGGGGGAGGCCATAAAGTGTTTTCAGTGTTATACTGTAGACATTCAAGGTAAGTTCAGACTACTTGTTGTAATATAGGACACCTATGTGCCCCCTAATACTTTTTAATTTTACACACACACACACACACACACACACACACACACACACACAATATCTTTTCCTATGTGTTCGTTAGAATGGACTAAATTGTCAAGAAGAAAAGGGAAGGCACAAGGAACAACCAGAAGATCTATTGCAGTCTGAAGAGCTTTCTTGGAAGTCAAGAAAGTACATCACCCAAATCTTGGTTGGGTCCAGTTTCTGAGCAGGCAAAAAAGAAGATAAAGAAAGAAGAAATAACTTTAAAAGACTAGAGTGCCAGGCAAATAAGAATGGATTTTAATGAGAGCAACAGCAGAGGGCAGAAGAATAGCATCAAGTAAAGCAGAATCAAAGTCAGCAGTCTGCATGGGAGAACTAGATGATATGAGATACACATAGTTTTGCTGAAATTGGCCGTAGTCATGTACAATGACAAAGCAATAATGCCTGTCAGCATAAATATTAACAGAGGAATAAAAGACAAGTTTAAATAACAGTACAGGCAAGGAATTAGATTCTACAAATTCTAAAGCAGCATATACTGCATAGACCAGGGCTCCCCAAACTTGTCAACTTTAAGACTTGTGGACTTCAATTCCCAGAATTCTGGGAGTTGAAGTCCACAAGTCTTAAAGTTGCCAAGTTTTGAGGACTTCTGACATAGACAGAAACATATTTCCAATAGGATGCAAGATCCATTTTTAAGAAAAAACTAATTCAGAACTGCAAAATATCCTGAATATCAGGATGAAGGAGAAGTTCAGCAGCAGTTTAAAAAAACCAGTCTTGAATAGAAAAACATCATGAGGAGAAAGGGTAAAAGAGGAGAAGGACAAAAATAAAAAAGAAAGAACAACAGGTGACAATTCAGGAGTGTCACTTCTAAATGTTTCAGCTACTGGGGACTCAAGAGTAAGGCAAGGTAATAAGAAAAAGAGACACTATAGCATGGGGAAGAGAAACAAGAACAAACTTTAGTTCAGAAGGTTTGTCCACTAAAAGGGCAGCAGTATATACTGTGAAAGTGGGGCGGGGTACAATTGTCTCAACTTTGTAATTGAAAATTACATGTCCCCCAAGTCATTGCCTGCATCATTTCCTGTATTCATGTTTATAATTATACCTATTACCATGTAAGCGATTGACAAATTAAATAAATAAATAAGCAATCCCAAACATTTGAGCTCTTTGCCTATTCCCAGCCACAGGACACATCCAGAATATAAAAACTACTGTAGATCTATCTGGGAAATAGCAGAAAAATGTAATCTAGAGCCATTTGAGGACATGGTTTGTAAATGTAGATAAATCAATAAATTATCCTAATGAGCTAAAAGGATTTTTCCCAATACTGTCCATTCAAGTTGAAATTTATAGAACCCATAGAATATCAGGTCATTATTAATACCAATCAGTATTAGTAAGTATCCTTCTGCATCAAAACTAATAACAGATTAACCAAAGAATAACAATTTGCTGCTGATTAATAAGAATTTAAATTTATTCCCTTGTCTAGCTAATAGTAAGGCTAGTCATACCTGAGCCTTTGATTGCTTTGGGAAATGACTTGAATTCTTTCCATTGATTTCTGAGTCAATCAGAGGATAGCTCATCTATCTTTAGTTTCCTCCTGAGTTAATAGGTGTATAAAGTACATGTCAGGTTATATTCAAGACTGGAAAATTGGTATCTTCATTGATGTACCTCAAATGCTAGTTTCTGTAGTCCTAGAGGTCTTGAGACTGATGCTTCTCCGTTATTCTTCAGTGAAAGATGTTTTTCATTTCATTGTTGATCAGGACAAAGAAATGCTAGGAAGGAAATATCAGTAAAAAGCTATTTTCATGAATGTACTATTTCTGAAATTGGTCTAGAAGCATAAATATGATAAAGATGCTTCCATTAGGAATGCAATCATTAGTTGCTTGCTAGAGTCTTTGCCAAAGCAAGACAATTTCGAATTTGCCAACTTGTCTCCTGATGAGAATCGTACAAAGCCTTCCAGAAAGTATGTCATTATTTTGGATTGCTTTTAAGTGCATAAGCAGGTCAAAGCAACATTACCCCTTCTTCATTTTTGTGGAGTCATCAATGAGATTATATACAAATTTGATTAGAAGATCAGATGAAATTTTCTATGACCTGCTGAGAGGCAAGCATGATGGGAATTCAGTCATTACCAACTTCACAATCCAAAAATCGAGAGGAGTTAAAAGAAACTTGTTATAAATAACCGTACAACTAGCATTTACCATTTTTTCCTTTCCTTATTGCACATTTTAACATTTCTTGACCACAAATAAAATGCATTAGCTGAAAATAAACTTATATAAATCTATCTTTGAAGATCATACTTTTTTTTTTAAATGAAAGTTCTCCTTTTAATTTTGATTTACCTTCAGAATTAAGGTATTGCATTTGCTTTTAGCATGAGGATACACATAAATTATACCTGATAAATCTAACAGCTTCCATAACTGGAGCATGTCATATTCCACTCCGCTTTCTTAGCAAAAATGTTTCTTGAAAGCAGTCTGAAATCAGCACATCAAGAATTTAGCAAGGTACTAATTTGAAAAATAAAACATCAAAAGATCTAACCAAACAGAAATAGATTTTAAAACAAATCAAGTCCTAACTAAACAAGGACTTTGATCACAAGCAAGTGAAACATCCAAATCATGTAACTATTGGCAGCACTGACTTGAATGTTAAAAACACAAATACTCAGTAGCAAGAGTAGGCTATGAGGTCTGGGCTGGCAAACCACAGATGATCACAAGGTGGCAGCAAAGATATAAACTTTTGCTGCCAACTGGCGGACATTTAACAAATCAGATCTGATAGCCTTAAAAAGAGGTCTACTAAAGAGTAGCATAGCATCCTTGGATAATCTTGTAGCTAGATCAGGCTTGAGAGAATGATGCGCTCACCAAGGGTAGAGTAGCTGTAACTCTAGTGTGAAAACTATATAGAGGGAATAGCTCACTGCTAGAAGTCTGTTATTTGGGAAAGGTAAGACTAGATAACCCTGAGATTTGAGTCCAGACTAAGGCATTCACTCCCATCCCAACTCCATAGGAGATTAATAACTTGTTGCCTGGACCCTGACTGTCATGTGTGTGTTTGCTTCTAAACTGATTACTTTTCTCTGTCTTTCCCTGATAATAAATAACCCTAGCTGGAATTTGGCTTGTCTTTATATTACTTCAAAGTCTAGATAACTTGAAATACTATGTTTGCTGGAACATAGTTGTACATCCAGGCCACCAGCAAGTTTAGAGGAATGTGGAAGTTGTTCACTGCAAGAGGTGACATTAATTCACACACACACACACACACACACACCATCATTGTCTAAGAGTTTCCAAGTTCAAGGCCTATCCATTATCTCCAGCCATTGTAATAGTATTACTGCTATATTATTGAAACATGTGTATGCTCTGCACTTTCATGTCTTTTTCCCCACCACTCTGCTACAGTTTTTGATTTTAAAATTCAGGAAGGACAATTGAAACTAAACTCTGGGAAAAAAAAATTTCCCCATATTTAGTACTTTAACCTTTGCTAATTAGCCAGAATTGTGGCTTGACCAGCTTTCACACAAAGCCTTCACCTATTGGAGTGCAACGTATCCAATTATTGTTCCATATTAACAAGATAGACTTTTGACTTGCCCTTAAGCTATTAAGGACAGAAAGCTGAAAAATAGTGAATGATAATAAGACTCCTTACAAGTTTAAATAAGATGCAGATGCAAGATTCTCTGGGATTGCTGAATAGTAATACTGTCTGAACTAAAACTGTGTATGATAAACCTGCATTCTCACATATGAAATGTAATGCATAGGTACTGGGGATAGCAGTTGCCAAGTCAAAATAGTAAGTAAAGTCCTATATTTTGGACTTAACAGTAAGTAAAGTCCTACACATAGGCAAGACAAACCTAAAGTACACATATAGACTGGGTAAAACCAGGCTTAATAGCAGTAACTGTGAGAGGGATCTTGGAGTCTTAGTGGACAACCAGCTAAACATGAACCAGCAATGTTCAGCAGTAGCAAAAAAAGATAATGCTAAATCCTAAATTGCATTAACAGAGGGATACAATCAAGATCAAGTGAGGTACTAATACCACTCTATAAAGCCTTAGTAAGACCCCACCTTTCCTTTGTACTGCATCCAGTTTTGGTCACTACACTATAAAAAAGATGTTGACACTTTAGAAAAAATACAGAGAAGAGCAACCACGATGACTAGGGGAATGGAGACTAAAACTTATGAAGAACAGTTACAGTCTCGTGAAGAGAAGAACCAGTGTTCCAATATTTGAGGGGCTGACACAGAGCAGAGGGGGAATAACCTATTTTCCAAACTACCTGAAGGCCAGACAAGGAGGGGATGACAGAGAATGTGGTAGCTGGATGGAGTCATTGAAGCAGTAGGCGTCAGCCTAAATGGACTCCAGAAGATGTTAAAGAACAGGAAGACCTGGAGGAACATTTTCCAGGGGGTCACGATGGGTTGGACACAACTTCACAACTAACAACAACACAGAGAGGAAGGGGTCAAGCTATTTTCTAAAGCGCCTATAGGCCAGACAAGGAATAATGGATGGAAACTGAACAAGGAGAGATTTAACCAGGAAATAAGGAGAAACTTTCTGATAGTGAGAACAATCAACCAATGGAATATCTTGCTTTTGGAAATTGTGGGAGCTTCATCACTTGAGACTTTCAAGAAGAAATTGGACTGCCATTTGTCAGAAATGGTGTAGGGTCTCCTGCTTTGGTGGGGATTGGACTAGATGACCTACAAGGTACCTTCCAACTTTGTTAATCTGTTAAAGTTGTGATGTGGGAAAATATGCCAATTTCAGGGTTCAAGCATTGGCCAAGGGATCTAAAGTTTCCACTACACTTCCCTGAATCTCATTTTTTGACTTTGAATTATTCCAGGAATGACAATTCTGAAAATTGAAATCACATTCTAAGGCAAACTTCCCTGATATGGATGCCTTCTAGATGAGAGGATCAGTTCCCTAAATTCTTAGCAATATTGGTAGTCCTCAACTTATAACCATTTGTTTGGTGATTGAGTCATAATGGCATTGAAAAATGTGACTTATGACTTGTCCTTATGACTGTCGCAGCATCCCCATAGTTGCATGAACAAAATTCAGATGTTTTGGCAATTGGTATGCGTTTGCAACAGGGTGCAAAATCCCAGGGTCATGTGATCACCATTTGCAACCTTTCCAGCTAGATTCCGGCAAGCAAAGTCAGCAGAGGAAGCTGGAATCACTTAAGAACTGTAGTGATTTGCCTAACAACTCTAGCAAAAATGGATGTGAAATCAGGCACAATTCACTTAACCATCGTGTTTAGTTATGGAAATCCTGGTCATAAATTAAGGACAGTGGTGGGATTTAATCTTTTTACTACCAGTTCTGTGGGCGTGGCTTGGTGGGCATGGCAGGGGAAGGATACTGTAAAATCTCCAGTCAGAGGTGGTATTTGCCGATTCTCCAAACGACTCAAAATTTGCACTACCAGTTCTCCAGAACTGGTCAGAACCTGTTGAAAATCAACACAAACCACACTGTAACAATTAACGAGACAGGCCAGGACAAGGAATTGCAGACTTCAAAAGATAATGAAACACACACAGTTGGGAGGATGCCAGAAGCCAGATAAGATTTGACAAACAAAGATAATTCATGCTTTGCTTCCAGCAAGGTGCTGTGCACAAACGCCCTTTTAAAATTCTGTTTTCCCAGCTGCAGCTAATGAAGGGAATCAGGGCCCTTTTCTCCCCTGTAACCCATGTAACTCATGTTGCTCCCTTCTCCATTCCTCCCTGCATGCCCTAGGATGAAGAGGGAGTGGCCCTGGGTCTTCCTCTGAATGCCCATCCGGACTGTGCCCTTCCCGTTTCTTCCACAGTCACTGGAGCTACACTCCCACTCCCCTGTCAGCTGCTCAACCTCACCCTCAGAATCAGATTCCAACAGGGACATGACACTAACTCACTGCTCACTCCATGAGTTCAATTCTATGTGGCTTAAGGTTGATTCAGCCTTCCATGTTCAGTAAAATGAGGACCCAGCTTGTTGGGGGGGGGGCAATTTGCTGACTCTGTAAACCACTTAGCACTATAAAGCAGTATATAAATCTAAGTGCTATTGCCATGTGTAGCTATGCTACCTCAGGAATATTGAAAGTTGACATCCACTCATCTGGCAAGCTGCAGGCTATTCTAAAGCTAAGCAAAATGAGCACCACTGAACAGTCATTTTGAAATGCATATCTTTTTGTTTTTACCATCATCCACTTTGGGGAGAGCAGTTGTGAAGGGTGATAAACATAATGGCATAATGAAAAACTATCTTACACAGGTGCAATTAATAATTGGGTTTGAAAAAATGCTCCTACATAATGGGACAGCAGTATTAACTCTTCCTGTTTCTTCTCCAGCTGTCTATGCTGAAGGTGCTTCTCATATTGTTGAAAGCATATTCTGTGAAACGGGAAATTAAAATCACCACTGTGAGCTTATTTTCCAGAAATATCCTTCCTATGTTTCTGCTTTGTCTCTTTCTACCTACTTCTGAGTAAACTTTTGTAGGAATGCCTTGATAAATGCTTAGTATTTTCATAGTAAAATTGTTCTCAATTATGAATCCCTTATTTATGTTAATAAACCCAGTGGAGGTGGGTAGGTTCTACTCTGGCAGCAGTGCAGAATAAGTAGAAATATTCGGTTTCAAATTGCTGCTTGCAGATTGTCAAACTAGGAATCCTTTGTCCAGATAACATCAAAGGATAAAACAAAATTTGTGTAACTAATGTAGAGGCAAGGAAAAAAAAGAGGTTAATTTTGGAGCAGTAGAATTTGGCATGCGTGGCGCATGCATATATGGCACAGCATATATTTTACTCACTTATCTGCAGCTATCTGCACTATGAGGATGAAAAGGTTTTGAGTTAGATGGTGCTTCTCTAACATTCACCTACCCCCTGCCAGCTGTGGGCTCACACAGCATAACTTTGGATGATTATTTTTATCATTGCAAGAGATACAGCAGGCTTTCTTTTGAGTTATTATTCAGCCTTAAGTCAGGGCTCCTGGTCAACTTTTCTCTGCCATTCCTTTTCTACTGGCACCGTCTACCATTGAAAAAGGGAACACACTGCCTTCTAGGTCTAATCTTTTGATGAGCAGAGAATGGGAGAATTTTCCTCCAATACAGTGGTTCAATTTTTCTTTTGCAGAAACCTCTCCAGCTGTCTCTTTACTGTATTTCTACTTTTCTACCTTTATTCCTCTTTTGTCCTCTCATAGTTGCATGCGGATAAGATGGAGGTGCATGTGTTTGGCCCAACTGACCTTGCCATTCTTTCCTTGACTCTATTCCCATTTTATTCCAATTTCTTCTATTCACAGTCTTGGAGTTGTGATTCTTTAGGTGATTTTGTTCCCATTTGTTAATAGTACAGTTAGGGCTTCAAATTTCATTTTGAGGATGGTTTATTTGATGATTGATCCAGAGAAGGTTTATTCACTCATGTTTGTTCCTCTCTGACTTCTGCAATAATCTCCTAGAACATGTTCCCAATTCCTCTTTCCATCCCTGATCCAATCTGGAACTGGATTTGATCTGAATTTTTTGTACTATTCCCATGCTTAGTTACACTGTAGGTCCCCCTTCCTCACTGGATTCCTATTCAAACCAGAACTCAGTTCAAACATCTAGTAGTTGTATTTAGAGAACCCCTCCCCTGAATTTGTCTGCATCTATTTTTTCTTACAATCCAATAATTTTTTAATTTTCCTCTAGGCAGGTTCTCATTTCTATTTTCTGGTGCATCATCATGATCTCCAGACTTTATCATTCTGGAACCTGTCCTCACAATTCTGGAATTCCTTCCTTCCTTCCTTCCTTCCTTCCTTCCTTCCTTCCTATGAAATTTTGATGGCCTTTAAAAGAGTTTAAAGGTCTTTTTATTTATTTTATATGTAAGTGTAGGCTTGGTTATTTAAATTTGGTTCTTGTATGTGTTCTATATTGATGAAATATTGCAATATTATCAGACATATCTTTAACTATGGATGGTTGCTCTTATTATTTATAACACAATAGTTGATTTATTTCATCAATTGTAAGTTGTGAACAAAGTGTATGGAATGAAATCACAAAATTTCTAATTATTTGTTGTTGTTTGATTTACATCATGCCTTAAAGATTACTTCCTTGTGACTTCAGTTCCAGAAACCACGCCATTTCTGTTGAATAAACCTGGCTGTTTGGAATCACATACTTCTGTTGCTGTAAAAGCAGTGGAACTGTATGTGCAGTCATGCTAATCTGATTTTTCACTTAGTGACCACTTTGCTTAACAATCAAATGGATGATCCCAATTGTGGTTGCTAAACAAGAGCTACCTGTACATGTGGGTATGGCAGTTTGTCATCATCTGCCATTGGTAAATATCTGTGTGGGGAAACAGCTGTTTTTGCTCATGATGCATCACTATAGACATCCCTGCTAGAAAGGCGGACCTTGTAAAGGAATTTGGCTCTGGTCCTGCAAAAAACCAAAGAGAGGGAAATCTTACCTCAGTCCTGGGGAAGGGGAAAAAAAATACTAAGAAGAGTCTGTCTTCACAAAGAGCCAGTGAAGTGGACTGTTATTCAAGGTTCCATTAATATACCTCACAACAATAAAATGGAACTCCTTGTCTGGTCTTTGATCTTGCCTTGCTTGAAGATTTAATGTATATCTAGAAAAAGAGAAAAAAAGCAACATGCAGTAGAGTTGGAAAGGGCAGGAACTGTATTTCTCCCTTTTTAAAAGGAAGTTCTGCGTTCTTTTTTGTTAACTACCAGCAAAGCATCATCCCCCTCACCCCCCAAACTACTTAAGGCTATAAACAAACAGCTGCTGAATATGCTCCTTTTCCAGATGTGGTTGATCTTCTCTCCTCTTAGAACAGAAGGCTGCATATTTCAAATCTCTCATTTCTCTATCTGTTTTCTTGCCATTTTTATCCCGTAGTGCTCCCTAATTATTCTCTACACTGTGCTCAATAGACTGAACAGAGCTGAAAAAAGAGAAGGAAACCTCACAAGGGGAGAAAAACTAGAGCTATTTTTACAGACAATGCCTGAGTAACTGTGAAAGTACTTCTGTCCCCTGGAGAAATTTGGTGAAATAATCCTTCAAGTTTCTCAGCACTAAAAATGATTGCAGAATTTTGAGAGACCATTTGCACAAAGCTTGAGATGATATTACTCCCTCCAGGCTAAGAGGTGTAAGAAACAGTAATAAGATCATGTAAAAAAATTGTTGAATGTCTCATTCTTAAGGTTTCCAGTACATAACTTTATACAATGGGTAAGACTGTTTAGATAGTCATGTATCTAAAGATTCAAAGTGCAGCAAAATGAAGAACTTGTTTAAAATAATTTTGAAAATCAAGTGTCACATCTCAAAAGCTAGTGAGCTGAGTTGTAATATATATTTTTAATGCAGCAACTTTCTTGTCTCGGCATCACAAACACAGAGTGAAGAGGGAATTTTTAAAATTCCCATTATCATGAACGATAGCACAGTTATGATGGCAATTGGGACAGGAATTTCCATTGCTTAGGGATGTGGTCCTTATGACACAATCACACTGCTTAATGATGTCAATATTGACAGTCTCGGTTGCCATCATAAGCCTAGGACCATGGGAGGTAATTAAAATGCTTGTGTAGCTGGAAGAGGTGGGATTTCCAGCCAAGCAGGCTGATGGCTGATGTACTACAGGCTGGGGTTGGGTGCCAAGGATGGGTGTTAGGGACTTAGTTAGAGTGTTAGAGGCTTAGTTACGTTGATTAGGGTATTAGTGCAGGGAATACTAGGGAATATGGGGAGGTGCCATGGGGAGGTGTCATGAAGCGCAGGTAGGAAGCTGCATGCTCCACTCCATTGGGAAGGAAAAGAGCTATGGCCAGAGCTACAACTCCTCCATGCCATGTGCCTCGTCAGCTAGGGAGATTCTCCCATGAGGCAGCAAGGTGGGGACATTCTGTGACACCTCTCCCACACATGACCAGAATGCCTAGAAGCAATTCCTGGCAGCTACTTGGCTGAGGACTTCCCATGCAACAATGTGGCCAGAGAAGGAAGTGGTGGTAGGATCAGGGGTGGTGGTGAAGGATTGGACATAAATGTGGGATGGCCCAGATTGTGATCACATGATCCTGGGGGTTGTCATCACAGCTGGAACATTGAGCACCAGTCATAAGTACATAAGTTCAATTTTTCCAGTGCTGCCACAACTTGGTTGTAATTTGAAGACTACCTGTATTGATCATCTCACAAAACACTTCTATTAGGTTTAACATTAGAAAGGTCTGAAAGTCTGAAAATCGAAAAAAAAAATTCAATTTTTAAATATATAAATACTCATGAAAACTTAAGAACACAAATATATATCATACAGCATCACACAGAAGCCTGATGATGACAGATGAGATTCTGCCGAAACATTGCTACAACTTTAAAAGCACAACTACAATGACGTAGGAAAATACCCGAACAAAGCTGAATGCCATATACATCAGATGATGTTTAATTTAATTTTATTAAGTTGATGACATTCTGGGGGCAGGAGTGTTCTTTAATCTTCTATTTATTTTTAAAAGGCTTTGGATTATCACAGAAGTGCAGGGACCTTTACAGAAATTCTTGCACATCAACATTTCCTGGAACTTCTATGTGATTGTACAAAGTGAGATTATCATGTGGATATTCCAGGAAGTGATGAACCACAGAGGAAGCTTATATTTCATTGCCATATGCCAGGGCCAAAGCTACAAAACAGAGAACTGTCCTCTCAGAATGCATAATAAAGCAAAACCATTTCTCAGAGAAGCACCCATCTTTACAGACAACATATATGTAGATCAGAAATCATTTATGCTTCCAGAAGTACAGTAATATTATGGAATTAATTGTGTGGATTAATTTACATAAATTAGCAGATTGACATAGAGATAGAATAAAATGGGTTTGAGCAAACAGAATGAAAATGGACAGAACGGTCCATTCTCTATTCCAAAATTGTTTTACTATTGAATAATGGTAGGGTGAAGGTTTGTACCATGGCTGTAGTAGTTTTACACCTAAACTTACACAATACAATACAGAACATAATACAAAAAAATAAAAAGGAAAAGAAAAAAAAGAAAAAAGAAGAAAAGAAAAGGCGTTTTGACTTCTGCCCTTTTTTGTATCAAGCAATTGCCCCTTTACCATTTGCCCACCTTCTTTAACCCTTTCTTATCCCAAATCCATAAATCATCAGTTCTGTCTGTTCTTTTCTTAGCAAAAAGTCCATATAAATCTTTTAGTTCTTTTTGTTTTAAAGGCTTAATCACTTTTTCCTTGACCTGATGTTATATATCAATGCGGTCCAAAAGTTTAACAAACATACAAGCTCCCTGAAGGATTTGTTCAATTGCTATATCCTAATGGCCAGAAAGCCTACCATTAACAATTTATCAAATGAATTGAATTTATGAAATACATAATGCATTTCAATGCAACTTACTGTAGCCTGTATATTAAATTCACACTTAAACTATGAATGATTAGTAGACTTCTTTCTCAGGTACAAATATGAATTTGTACATTCAGAGATGGAGAACTATTTTGCTCTCATACATGTTCACCAAAGCAATGTCATTAATATTAGTTACAAATATGAGGCAGGAATTTTCATTGCTTTAAGAATGCTGCAAGTAAAAAAAAAAACTTAATGAGAATGAGCAGAGCATGAAAAATAATAGAAAGTTGACTCCAGAGAAATAGCTAAGAATTTGTTAATTTGTTTTGCCCTTAATCCTGAATCCATTTTAGCTAGATCATCACATGGATTTAATTATATTTTGATAGGAATGGAGATTATTAAAATAATGAAAGTGTATCAGCAAACAATGTTGCAAATACTATTATTATTATTATTATTATTATTATTATTTTTCCTTCTGTGGGCTAATATAAAAATTTTGGCCTTTTTATCTTCACAATGCTGTGGTCCCTTTTGGGGAATATTTTCCCTTGAGATAGATGGGAGTGAAGATGGAATTGCTGGAGAAGGAATTGCCTCCCACATTTTTTTTTATTTTTCATTTATAATGTGTGCATATTTTATTTTAACAACAGAGTGTCCTTGGTTTAAACACAGCCACAAAGAGGGAGAAAAGATAATAAAACAGACTGGCACTGGGAATAGCTTTTGATGGCCTTTCTCAATTCTTTGCAGTAGTTAAACTATTCATTATTCTAGAATTGATTTTGGTACTTACTTCATATAGCAGTAATCCTTACCAACCTGGTATTCTCCACATATTTTTAACTATAACTATTAACTATTTCATGGAAATGAAAACTTTAATTAGACTTCTTGAAAAAATTCTTGCACTGGAAGGCAGAACTGGTGGTTTAAAATTTCAAGAAAACAAGTTCAGGATGGACAACACAGTAAAGTGGTGTGATCTCCTTTGATGGAACTCTTCTTTTGGTCACCAAAAAGGGATAGCGTGTGATGGGTCCTCCACTGAGCAGGGAACTGGATGAAATGATGTCAGAAGAACCTTTCAATTCTATGATTCCAAAATGTCCATTTGGAGGAGCTATAAACAAAGAGGTAGGAAGTCTAATAAAGGAATGAGATAGCCAAAGCATAGTCAAACAATAGAGCAGTAGCTCAGAAGACATGTGCTTGGCTTATACTCCCCAACCTCATTCCCAACCTTCAAATGCTCATGATTGCTAAAGGAACCTGTATAGTATATTTAGTAGATCATCCAGTAGGGCCAAGGGTGTTCAACTGGCAGCTCACGGGCCGGATGTATCATGTGCAGGCCATGTCCACCCTAGTTCTACAAATGGGAAAAACATCACAAAAGTCACAATGTGATACTGCAAGTTCGACACCCTTGCAGTAGCCTTTTAGGCAACAAGCATATACAGTACTATCAGGGGGCCCGTGCTCTGCTATGAAACTGTGTGATCAGGCAAGTTTTGGGGGAGGAAAATAAGGGGGAAAAATGCTGCCTCTGCCTACTAGCATCCACCGGTATTCATCTGGCTAGCATCCTGTCAGTGTGTGAAAGAGTTTAGGGTTGTTTGGAACCTGAAACAGTCTTTGCTGGGTGAACAAGAAGAAGGCGTGGCTTAGCTGAACTGCAGTTGGAAGATATTTCTTTTCAGGGGGGAGGGGGAATAGAACTCCTTAGCATCAGAACATGTTAATAATAATATAGGAAATACTAATGCTCTCATGGTCATTTTGAAATACCCTTTCTTAGTGAGCATCTAGAAGCCAAGAGGAACATACGTGGCAAATTTTAAGTTAGTAGGCTTTACGGTTTTGGAGATTTCATGATGATGCGTGAGTGGTGTTTTGCTTTTATATATATAGATAATCCTTTTGGAATCATGACATAAACAACAGATTATTATTTAAAGTCAAAGCCAGCTAGAAATGATCACTCTGCTTTTATATGATCTGGAGAAACCAAAGGATTTTGTATTTTACTTCTCTAGAACCATTTTAATCTATTTTAATCCATTCTGTTCGGATGTTTCTGAACCAAGCAGACCTCTGTATGTGTCATGAATTAACCAATGTTGGGACCAGATGAAGTTGGATAAAAGCTATCCAGATTTCACTTGGGTTGGCACAACTCACTGCATTCTTTTCAGATTCTATCAACATAACATAAGCACCTGTAGGCCAGACAAGGAATAATGGATGGAAACTGAACAAGGAGAGCTTTAACTGGAAATAAGGATAAATTTTCTGACACTGAAAACAATCAACCAATGGAACAGCTTGCCCTCGGAAGTTGTGGGAGCTTCATCACCTGAGACTTTCAAGAAGAGATTGGATTGTCATTTGTCAGAATGGTGTAGGGTCTCCTGCTTGGGCAGAGGTTGGACTAACTGACCTACAAGGTCCCTTCCAAATCTGTTAATCTAATCTGAACTTTGCCAAACATGTTATATTTAAAAATTATTACTGCTATCAGATTTTGCAGTTCAGAAACATAATGAGCTGTTTCATCTGGCTGATAAAAAATAAAGTCAATTGCCTTTATTCTTTTTGATTGATATCAGGTGGAAGCACTTTTACTGATTGACAAAGATAATTATTTTCACTTGTATTTTTATCTAGAACACATGTTCTATAATGAAGGGTTGCTATAAACCTTACAGTTGCTCTAATGGGAAAAGGCATTTAGTTGGAAACTTCTAAAAAGATCTTAACCTTCAGGCAAGAGGGAATAGATGATCAACAGAGTTACAGAATCTACAGTTACAGTCTGCTTCTGGTTTGATAGGCTGGTTGGGGAAGGTTAAAAGAACATAGAACATAGAATAACAAAGTTGGAAGAGACCTTGGAGCAGTGGTGGGATTCAATTTTTTTTACTACCGGTTCTGTGGGCGTGGCTTGGTGGGCATGGCAGGAGAAGGATATTGTAAAATCTCCAGTCAGAGGTGGTATTTGCTGGTTCTCCGAACTACTCAAATTTTCCGCTACCGGTTCTCCAGAACTGGTCAGAACTTGCTGAATACCACCTCTGCCTTGGAGATCTTCTAGTCCAAACTTTTGCTCAAGCAGGAAATCTTACACCATTCCAGATAAATACAGTTCAATCTGACAATGGCAAGACAATTATATAGTCAGATTAACAAAGTTAATAAGAATTAAGCTTCACTCAAAGAATAATTAACATTTGAAAAAGTAAAAGCTTTCAATCCCAAACTTTCCTAGCATTTGAATTGTGGGTTATACAGTGTTTATCCCCATATAAAGGCAGGAACAGTAAGTCTGTCCAATCTGCAAGCTACTCTACATGACTTGTATATTGTGCATAGCGTGTGTTTATGGTTCAAAAGGCTTTTGCCAGCAAATGCAATTCATTGTGCTTTCCTTTTGGATATGTAAAGGAAAGAGAGATATTTGTCTCTTGCAGTGAGGGACACAACCTTTTTCAGCAACTATCGCTCACATGTGTGATAAAAGCCTACCACCTCACTTCTGAGGATCTCTATTACCTACTTACAGTAAGTCCATGATGATTGAGTATAATTGTTCCCAGAGATATCAGATTTCTGAGCTGCAGTGGATAGAATGCAGTATTGCAGGCTACTTCTGCTGACTGCTTGCTGCCTGCAATTTGGTAGATTGAATCTCAGCAGGTTGACTCACCCTTCCATCCTTCCGAGGTTGGTAAAATGAGGACCCAGATTATTGGGGGCAATAGGCTGACTCTGTAAACTGCTTACAGAGGGCTGTAAAAGCACTGTGAAATGGTATATAAGTCTAAGTGCTATTGCTATTCTAGCAAGGAGCAGGAAACTCAGTTCCCACCCTCAATCCTTAAAGGTGCCTTTCTTTGATTTCTGGTATCTGGATGAAGTAGAAAAGAAAATTCTCTTCTCCAGGACTAGGAATGGACAAAATATTTTTATTTTATTTTTATTTCAACAGACACAAAAAAGGGGATGCCCAGAGAACATAAAATAAAAAGAAAAAAGGGGGCTGTTTATAGTACGCCAGAATTGGTATTGATAGTTAGTGATGATTAATCAGCAAATAGACAAGTAAAGAAATAGGGGAACAAATTAAAACTACAGAACAGAGTAACACAGAAAAATATAAGATATCTATGATATTTTACTCATAATTTTCCTTTCCAACTTTAGTGCCCACGTTCTCAAAGGGCTTTGTGTATAGGACCTGTATCCCAGGCTCATCCAGAAATCTGGGGTTTCACAGTATTTTCCACTTTGATGCTCTGTAGCCATCAATGTTTGGAGAAAAATCCTGAATCTCAACCCTATCCAGAAGAAGATGTGGGAAGAAAATCAATTTAGAAATAATTTTATTCACACACTCCCTATGAACTCCTTGAGTCAACAACTTGACCTGCCAATAGCTGAAGGAAACCATGTAGCAAACAGAGATAAATACAATGTAGCAAAGATCACTTAAGTCAGCCTAGTAGCTGACAGACAAGCTGAAGCCGATAAGACTGCATTTCTCTCAAAGAATAGCAAACAGGACAAATAATTTAAGATATAGTGCTTTTGGGTACACATACAAAGTGGGTGCCCCAAAGTCAGAACATAAACACACATTGAAGGAAGAATGGTAAGATTAGATAGGTCATATCCCCACCAGAGCTGCACATTTACCAAAAGATTAACACATTCATACAAAGAACCACTTTCCCTATATTCCCTACCTCAAAACCTCAAACTTTAGCCTACCCAATGATTGCAGTGGTTAGAATGCAGTACTGCAGGCTACTTTTGCTGCCTGCCAACTGCCTGCAGTTTGGCAGTTCGATTCTTACTGGCTCAAGGTTGACTTAGCTTTCCATCCTTCCAAGGTCGGTAAAATGAGGGCCCAGATTGTTGGGGCCAAATATGCTGACTCTGTAAACCCCTTAGAGAGGGCTGTAAAGCACTCTGAAGCTATATGTAAGTCTGCTGTTGTTATTGCTACCTTCGAGTGCATCCTTTATGCTCTCAAATAAATTTCTTGTGTCCAGTGTCATTCTTACAAAATCCCGGCACAGAATTGGGCCAGAATTTCTTCTAACAAAGATAATGGGTTTATGAGGTATAGAATACAGAGAGTTACCAGATAGTTTACAGGTCCCTTTAGTTCATTATAGTAATTCGTCACTATGTAAGCCCCTTTTGATAGGGCAGAACTTAACCTTTTCACTGAATTATTTGATGCAACATTGAATGGACTGATATTTGATCATCAGCACTTTTTCCCAGGGAATCTATATTGGACCAGTCAGTTCTGGTTGGAGAAGGTTGTATTCCTAATAATTATTTGGTGGCTTTCGAAAGCAAGGGCACCAATATCTGTGTGTGGGTTATAAGAGCAGCTACTTATCTGAGTGCACAGCTTGCCAACCTTGGATCTGCATTCCTGGGTCTCCTTTCTAACTCTTGATCTGAACCAGCTGAATACATCCTTTGTGCTTGACAATTGGACAATTGTGATCTACTTTTGCTTCCTTGAACCCATGCTTGGTCTTACTTTGGGTGGACCTCTCAGGTCCACCCAAAGACCTCACCTTCCTGTATCTTTTTCAGAGTATTCACAAGTTTGCACTTTAAACTGCATAGCTTGATATCTGCCAATAAATCCCTTGTAAATCATACTGGTGTGTACATGCTCTGAAACAGGACATTAACTTCTTACAGTTTACTGAAAGTACCAATACATTTGCAATCTATATGAAAATAGAATGAATTAATCAGTTCCCAATAGGCTGAACTGACACGTCTTAACATGTCACAAAATGTATTACATACATTATATATTCTCTTTTTCCCTATCTAGTTTAAACTTTTTTATTAAAAAAGATAGAAAAAAATTATTCTAAGAAAAGAGACTGAGATGAACAAGTAAGTTAATTCTTTCCACCATCGTAGGAAACCCTGGTGTTGGGTGAAGGCATGCGACAATCCTTTAGCTTGGAGAGACTCAATCATCACAAATCAAGGATTTGTGAAAGACATTTTTTATACAGCTAATCTTTAAAGACTTGAAATGATACACTGAATGTCAGATGCCACTACAGACAAATTTGATCTGTACTTTACGATGGGTTATTTATTTGCTAATTCTAATGCTACACCAGTCAGGCTATTACTGTGATTGATAGGAAACATAATTTAATAGGTAAATAGGATCCCTTGGTCATTTATGGGAATATTTATGTAATACAGTTTTGATGTAATGAATTGCATCATGACTAAGCCAAATAAAATATGCAAAATCTTGAGAAAATAATAATGTTCAGGGTTCAAGCAAAGTAACACACGGAATTCAAGACTAAAAAGGATAACATATACACACTCTCTCTCCCTCTCCCTCCTCCTTCCCTCCCTCCCCCCTCTCTCTTTCTCTCTCTCTCTCTCATAAATATCTATTAATTTTAAAAGCTAACCTATTTATTTTTACATTAACTCTAGTAAAAAGATAAACACTCTCAAATAGAACTTGAATTCTATTGACTTTAGGGATGCATTTACTATATATTTTTGCCAAATGGTACCTCACTTCTTATAGGGCATACATTCAGGCCTTACTTAGCTCTGATAAACAAGTGTCCAATTTAATTAATTTTTAATTTTCCAATTTAGTTGACAGTTTTGAAGAGTCCTGGTTATCTCCTAGTTAAATAATCTTGTCTTACCTTGTTTATCTTTGGCTAGGTACAGCCACACAAACCTGTGATCTGTTGTTCTAATTTTAATCTCTTGTGGATACTTCTGACTGCCATCAGATACATGGATAAAACCTAGAAAATAGTTAGATAAAACTTGATTGCAGTATCCACTACCTCTTTCCATTTGCTGGCTTAAGATTATACTTAATTATGAATTGATTTGTTTCAATAGTGGTCTACTTTTTAAAACCTTTGTTGCCTTCCTGGCTTGTTTATCTTCTAACCTAAAAGAAAGGTCTTGGGAACTTGAAAAAGCTTGCATAACATTTTGTGGCATTTGGGCTGCACTGTTTTGTGGCAAAGCTCTAAGACAAATTTTGGAATATTTCCTTCACTTGTTTGCCTTGCAATTTTAATTGTGCATTGCCAAATTTCATTAATTTTTCTGAACAGCTGCTCACTATCCTGATATTGCCATAGCATTTTTATTCTGAGACAAAAGAAAAAAACAAGATTTTTTAAAGAAAAAAATTGGCAAGAAGTGATTTTCAGCAATTAGCGGCAAAACTCAGTGGCTGGTGTAAATGAAACTGCCTTATTTCTCATTTCTGGTGGGGTGGGGGAATATCATATGTCTCCATTCTCATCCTATAGCTGATTAGTGCACAATCAGCACTAGTGGGTGGACAGCAAAACTGCTGCCCTTTATCTTCACACTTAGCAAGTCTTGGTGATGCTCACCTTTAAGAAAACTGTTTCCTTTTGATATTTGTGATCACCTCTGAAAATATATCAGGTTACTTGGAACCCTCCATTCCTGTGAGAAATCAAGAGGAGTCTGTCCAAAATTTGTTTGCCTGCATGCAAGGCCACATCAATTGGAAGGAAAAGATGGATACATAAATTCCATTTTGACAAAAATCTAAAATAGCAAGGTGTTTTTATTTTGGATAGTAGGCTGGATAGTAATTTGTTTTTCATTTCAGTGGATCTTTATTTTATTTTGTTTTTGTTTTTTCAGTCAAACCAATATTACAGGTGTTATAAAACAAGACAAAATATCGTGAGAGATTTATTTATCAGAGATAAATAAGGCCTGAATGTATCTCCTATAAGCAGCAATCAGCCTTTCCACATTGCAATTCTCTCTGAAAATACTCTCATCTTCTACAAAAGAATATGTGGACTGTGACTATGTAAATACTTGTTATTTCTATCACAAATGGGCTAGCTAAAATTCCAGGTCAAAAATAGATTTCTTTACAAAAAAATAAAAAACAGAACTGGACAATATTTGGTGTTTTGAGTTCTGCTGCTGAGATCCTCATTAGAGTCTTTATTTCTCTGAACTGCTCAGTTTCTAAAATCATAAAATAACTTACTGCATCATTGTTATAGCTTTAAATAGCCAGGATAGCCAAAATACATATATTTTTCATGAGAAGTTATTTATTTTTTAATAGTTAATTCCAAGATCTGGTAGTAAAAGTCAGCATGCCTTAATTAATTTATTAGAAACTTTTCCCACCTTTATTATTTTATAAGTAACTCAAGGCAGTGAGCATATGTATTGTTAATATTCCTTCTTTCTCATTTTTTCCCCACAACAATCATCCTGTAAGGTAGGTTGGGCTGAAAGAGAGTGACTGACCCAAAGTAATCCAGCTAGCTTTCATACCTAAATGGGACTAGAACTCACAGTCTCCTGGTTTCTAGACTGGCACAATAATCACTATACTAAACAATCTCTCATAATAGTCTCTCATATTAGTATAAATAGTAAACAGTCTCTCATAAAAAGCAGTCTCTCATAATATAATCCATTATAACTTTTTTACACCAAAACCTTATAAAGATTTTTGCTGTTGATTTCAAATGTTTAAGTTCTTATGCTTATAATTAATTTTTATTTCATTCAGAGTTGAAGATAAAACTCCCCCAATGACTTTGCAAGTATATCATTCTGAAGATCTTGAATAGCTTAAAACAGCTAATAGGCAATTTCTGAAAGTGATTAGAAAGTGAGGGATGCAAACTTAGAGTCCTTTAAAAGGTTCTTCTATGACCAAGATGACCATGGAAGACAGCTATTCTTTGCTCTCCCCACCAAGAACCAGCTGTCCAGAAAAGTTTTAGGTGATGTCCTAATCCTGTCCTGTCCTTATTTTATTCTACTTGCTGGTTGCTTTGCCTTTGTTGTGGTTGTTGCCTCCATGTTTGTCTTCAATTCACTATACCTCCCCCAGAAGTGTGTTCCCTAAAGTGCTGCTGATGTGCAGCTACTATAGAGGTATATTCATATATCTTGATAGCTTCCATAATCCAAATGGCCCATTCTAGTTCTGTTGTTTCAGATGTAATATTAGAAGTGATATAAAACCCTGTTGCCTAAACCTGAGCCTGAACAACAACTGTTTTCCTAGTTCTAAGAAGTCTCACTATCGTACAGCTCTGAATTCATTCCTTTCTGGTACCTACTTCCTGCCATAACTTCAGACTTAAGTCTGTTCAGTCCTTTCTATTACCTTTGGTTCAATCCTGATAATCCATAAAGTATTGCTCTTAAGCTTAGAAAAATCCTTCATTTCTTTTATGAACCTTGCCTTTCTTTCAGTTAAGGCATATTTGTTAACACAAGGCCAGGTTAGACTGGCACCATAGGGTCACTTCCTCAGCTTTTTAGAATTGAGCTCCACTGAGCTAAAAGTTGCTATGGTAACTACACACATCATCTGCCCAAGTGCCCTCTTTGCTCTTATGGGCTGAATCTTTGGGATCTTGTTGCAGATGTCTTATTCTCCCAGAGGTAAGCAGGAACTGAACAGTAAATATCAGAACACAAAACCTGTTCTTGTAGCATAAATTACAACATGGATAGGAGAAATGAAAACAAACCAAATCCTTCTTGCAATTACTGGATTGTAATACAATGGCTCCTACTGGTTTCTCTACATTGCTTTTCAAGTCAGGCGTAGTAATCAAAGAAGAATAGGCTGTAATTTGAACTGTTATCAGAGCTGGCCATGTAATATGCTTTTTTTTAAAAAAAAAATGAGTGATCCAGATCATGCTGTTCTAACTAGGAATTAATACTGTCAAGGCCTTGAGATAGAGAAAGGAGAGGGAATGGATTACAAGAGAACAATAGTAGACGATAGCTCATCAGAATACATATGACTGAGAATAAAATCAGCTGGAAAACAGATATTTGATAACCATTCAGACATTGGAACGGGCATTGTTTAATAGCAGGACTTGAAGAAAACAGTTCAAATGCTTATAAAAATGGAAACAGATTGTCAGAAGCAGAATGAAAAGAGAATAGATAATATCTGTCTTTCTGGCTGTGATATTTCATGAAACATCTTTGTCAGCTTTTTCTTTTTTTCACATCTCATGCCAAGCCATCACCTTTAGAGCTTGAGGCTAAGGTATATACTGTATATTCAGGACTACAAGCTCTTAATAGAACTTCCCCACACATCCCCCCCATCCACATAATGGTATGTGGGAAAGATCTTGGGAGTAAGGAAGAAGAGCATAGACTAGACAACCCTCATGGAAAAGGCATATCAGCCCACAAGAGAAAAAGGAACATGGGGAGCATTTCAGAATTGACCCTCCATGGTTCTCTGAAAATGTAAAGGCAACAAAGGGGAGGAAACACTTTCTGGCTGTAAACTGCTGTTTTTGTAATCTTACAATAAATATAGTGCTAGTGCTTATGGTTTGTGCTTCTTGTCTACACTACCTTGGAAGGCTGACATCCTTCCTACCTTAACATCCTTCCTACCTTAATATGCAGAGAGCTGTTTAAAATATGCATTTTTCCATCTGTGTTTGGAGACTGAGCAGAGGTACTTGAATATGGAATGTATCTTTGTATTTGATGCTATACTGGTCCATGGTTTTCATTATTATGATTGTTGATATTTAGAGATATAAAGATTTTGATATTATTTTAAAAAATTTTTTAAGGCCACCCAATTCAAACAATGTGACTCTGGGCATTGTTCAGCATAAAAAACAAACAAAAAAACCAGCACACCATATAACTTTAATACAAATATTTTTATATAAATAATAAAATAATGACCAAGCCACATCCAAAAGAGGACTTTCATTTAACTTTCTCCTTATGACTGGGTCTATTTTTATGTTGTTAACTTCAGACAGTTAGCATCTGATGACTGAAGTTCATAAAAGCACTCAAATAAATCAAGAAAATATTTTGACTTGTTTATATTATTCTGAAATTTCACTCCATAACCCTTTTGAAGAAGGCACTGTAGCACGTCTATCACAGAAGTTGATAGCACTGTAGCACATCTATCACAGAAGTTATTAAACAAATCTGATGCTATGGAAATCGCATACAAAGAGCCATTTATGCAACTGAATATAAGGCTTTCTCACCACCCAACTAGATAACAGAATCTTGCTGACCTTGGCAGATCTGAAAATTTTACTTATTTTTATTTATTTATTTTGATTTGTCAACCACTTACAAGATAATAGGTATAAGTATATACATAGTTATGAATACATGAAATGGGTACATATAAGAAAAAAAACAAAACAATAGGACAGGGATGGTAGGCACATTGGTGTGCTTATGCACACCCCCTACAGAGCTCTTAGGAAAGGGGTGAGGTCAATAGTACACAGTCTAAGATTAAAGTTTTGGGGGTTTGGGGAAAAAAACCACAGAGTCAGGTAGAGTATTCCAGACATTGACCACTCTGTTGCTGAAGTCGTATTTCCTGCAATCAAGTTTGGTGCGGTTAACCTTGAGTTTTATCTATTGTGTGCTTTTGTGTTGTTATGGTTGAAGCTGAAGTATTCATTGACAGGTAGGACATTGCAATGTATGATTTTATATACCATACTTAGATCAGATTGAAGACAGTGTAATTCAAGGTTTTCTAGGTCTAGAATTTCAAGTCGAGTAGAGGAGTGGAGAACTCTTCTTGTGAAATATTTCTGGACTTTCTCAACTGTGCTAATATCAGATACGTAATGTGGGTTCCAGATTGATGAGCTGTATTCGAGTATTGGTCTAGCAAATGTTTTGTATGCCCTAGTTAGTAGTGTGATATTACCAGAGAAAAAGCTACATAGGATTAGGTTAACAACTCTTAACGCCTTTTTGGCTATGCAGTTACAGTGGGCTCTAGCACTTAGATAATTAGAGATGAGTATTCCAAGGTCCTTTACAAAGCTAAGATCATCAACAAGGTCTTGACTATTCAGCTTGTATTTTATTTTCTGATTTTTCTTGCCAATATGTAGGACAGAACATTTATTTGTTGAGATTTGAAGTTGCCATTTGTTTGACCATTCTAATACATAGTCAAGGTCTTTTTGAAGGGTAGCAGTATTGTATGTGGTATTGAACAGCTTTACATCATCAGCAAAGGGAATGCAGTTGCCCTTAATATGATCACAGAGGTCATTTATGTAGAGTATGAAGAGGGTTGGTCCTAGAACACTGTCTTGGGGGACACCGCTATTGACAGGTACAGAATTTGATAGGACACTCCCAATTTTGTCCATTTGTTGTCTGTTTGACAGGAATGCTTCTATCCAGTTATGCAGTTGTCCAAAGATACCATTAGATTTTAGTTTTAGGAGTAGTTTGTCGTGTACCACTGAATCAAAGGCTTTAGAGAAGTCTATGTAGATTATGTTTATTGCTTTGCCCTGATTGAGTTGTGTAGTCCATATGTTTTTGCAGTGTAAGAGTTGCAGATTACAGGATGGTTTTTTTTCTGAAACCAAATTATTTATTAGAGAGTAGGTTGTTTGTCTCTAAGTGGAGGACAATGGATTGGTTAATAATTGATTCCATGACTTTACAGGTGATGCAACATAAGGAGATTGGTCTATAATTTTCAACTAGACTGGGGTCTCCCTTTTTGAAAATGGGCATGGCCGTGGCTTGTGACCATAGTTTTGGCAAGGAGCTGGTTCTGAAAGATTTTTCAAAGATTATGTTTAGAAGTTCTGCTGTGGCAGTGGATAGCTTCTTTAAGAAGTAGGCACACATTCCATCTGGTCCAATAGATAGAGCTGGTTTTAGATTGCGTAGTGCTTTTTCAACATTGTCTTCTGTAAAATCGATATGTATTAGATCATTGTAGTTTTCTGTGGTTCAGCTAGGAAATACTGGGTATGATCCATTGCTGTTTACAAATACTGAGCCAAAGAATGTGTTAAAGAGATTGGCTTTAATGGTGTTGTCATTGCAGTCTTTACCATTAGGTCCTATCATGGTGGGATGGACCTTGAGTCTTTTAGTTTGTTGTTTACAAAATTGTAAAAAGCCTGGGTGAAATTGGTGTGTAGAAGATTTTCCTCTTTTTTAATGTGATAATTGGTGCATTCAGTCTTTATCTGGTGGCATAAATTTTTGTATCGGCTTTTGAAGTTGGCAATGTGACCAGATTTGTTTTTCCACCAAAGTGATTTCTTTTGGATTGAAGTTTCCTTATTGTTATGGGTAATCTGGTTTTCTTTTCTTTGTGGGGGCGGGGGGGTTGGGAGTTTTTATTGGTACATATAGTTTGATGAATTTTGACTTCAAGTAAAAATATGTTGTAAAGGTCTTCAACACTATTGCATCCAGTGAATAGAAATTGCCAATCAAGGGATGAGAGATCATTGTCTATAACATCACAGTTGCCTTTTTTGAAGTTATAATTGAGGATTACGTCATTGTGATGATTTTCGTGTGGGCGTATGTTGAGATAAAATGTTGAGATAAAAGTCAATCATATTGTGGTCACTGTTGGAAAAGGGTTCTTTAGTTGTATTCCGTAAATTAAATTCAACTATTGCAGAAGATGAGATCGAGGCAGTTGTTAAGTCTAGTATTGTTGGTTACAAGTTGTTCCAACCCCAGATTTGTAACAGCATTGTAGAAGGTTGCATGTATGGGTTCAGTTGTACATTCGTTTAGGTTCCAGTTAATATGAGGTAGATTGAAGTCACCAAGAAAGATAAAAGCGTGTGGGCAGGATGCTGCCCATGTTAGTACTGAATTTAGCTTGTTTACATGTTCGATGTCATAATCAGGTGTTCTGTAACATAGTAAGAATCAAAATGTGGTATTTAAGGATAATTCACAGATGATGGTCTCAGGAAGAGCAAGCTCCTGGGTAACTTGAATGTTTTTCAGGTGGAAGGACTTTTTATAGAAGATAGCAACACTACCACCTAGTTAGGGGCGTGCATGCCTAGTCTTGGGTGATGGTGGATTGGTTGAAGTAGGATTATGGTTGAAGGTTAAAGCTGGGTTGCAGGTTATGTGACTTACTTTTGATACAGTCAGCATGGTAGTCAATGTATAGGTCCTTCTCTCCATTGTCTAGATGGTTTTTGGGTTCTGTGCGGAGTACACAGGAGCAGGCACATTGCTGTATGGTTAGGTCAGGGTGAGAATGGAGGTTCTTATGGTTGGTATTGCTTTTGGCAAGTGAATTTATAGTATAAATGAATTTACATTTGCTTGATTCATTTTTGCAAATGACCCTGCAGAAGCGTGGGGCCACAGAGCCGTCTCTGTTTTTACGCTGTTGGCCAATGTGGGAAACGTCAAGTATTTTATCAGGGAAGATGCTTGATGCTTGATAATCACTGATGATGTTTTGGAACAGTTGTGATGTCATCATTGTCACTGATATCCTCCAGACCAAATAAGATGGCATTTGGACATTTCTGTTCATGCTCAACAGCTTCTCTGATGAGGATTGGGATATCATTATTTCTCTGATTCATGTTTTTTTGTAGATTGGGTTGGGGATTGGATTGTGGTTGTTGGATAGAGATGTGGTTTATAGCTATTGGATGTTCAGGTTTTTGTGCTGTGTCTTTTTTTTTTCAAGGTTGGATAATCTTTCTTTTAAAGCATCCAGGGATGTCAAGGGATGTTATTTGTGTTTCTATGGTATCAACTCTTTCAAACAGATCCAGTTTGGGTCTGCATGATTTGCAGAGATATGGAAACTCATTGGATGATTTTAGGTATTGATTTTATGTATTGGGTGATCCCAAGGGGTCATGATGACCGTATTCGTTACATAGAGAACATTTGATGGAGTTTTCATTATCTTTTAGAATTTTGTAGCATTTAAGGCATGTGCAGGAGTCTTGTGGTTCATTGGTGGGGATTACTTTCTCTTTAGGTTGTGGTTTGGTATTGGATTTTTTTTCTTGGCATGGTAGGTGTGTTAAGATGGTACATTGATTAAATTAATTAATGGAACAATTTTGGGTAATCAATATAACCAATATCACACCAATCAATCAATTCCAATAATCTCTCTAGTCAAATAATTTTGCTAGGCAACAATTAGCCTAATAAATTAATTATACTAATTGGCAATCAATTAATTACATTAATCATTAATCACATTGTTCAAATTAAATTCACTAAATCACTAATTTTACTAATCAATTAAATTACATGAATCTTGATCTTTTAAACTAATCAGTAATCACACTATTTGCACTAAACACTCTAATCACACTAATCAATTAAAACAATAAATCAATTAAACCATTAATAAATTATTTTATAGAAATTGATTATCTAATCATTGATATAGGTAATGAGGTAGAAAAGTTGTAAGTTTTGAATTAATGAATTAATCAGTGTTTGATTAAAATAATGAGGTAGTATTGAGAGTCTGCAAGGAAAGGGTTAATTGTTTTACTAACAGCTGTGATTTACCGGGTGGGAGGAATTTATTGCTTGGATGGCTACTGCTATTACACTGTAAACATTAGGCTGTAACAGGATGTTCAAAAGCACGCTGGATTATTGAAAGAGAGCAAAACTCGCTGAATTAAAACACTTTAACTACAATCAATATGTCTCTGAATAAGATTGTTTTCCAATAGTTTCCCAAAGTTCTTCTTTTTTAAATAAAGTTTTTTATTTTTAAACACAAACATACACATACAAAAACATAAAAACATAAAATCATATATATAACGTTGCTACAACTTTAAAAGCACAACTACAATAACGTGGGAAAATACCCGAACAAAGCCAAATGCCATACACACACACACACACACACACACACACACACACACAGACACACACACACATATATGTATATATATAAAATATTATAAGACTAGGCGTGCATGCCCCTAACTACCTCAATTACAACTACTGCTGGCTTTAAATGCAAGCTACTCAATGCACGAAGCCTTGTGAATAAAATAACTGAATTTCTCCTCTTACTAAATATGGCTAAATTCAACATCATATTTGTCTGTGAAACATGACTCAACGCATCTCTCCCTGACTCCATTACCACACTAAGAGACTATCATGTTTACCAATCAGATCGTGAAATCCGTAGAGGAGGTGGTGTTGCTATCTTCTATAAAAAGTCCTTCCACCTGAAAAACATTCAAGTTACCCAGGAGCTTGCTCTTCCTGAGACCATCATCTGTGAATTATCCTTAAATACCACATTTTGATTCTTACTATGTTACAGAACACCTGATTATGACATCGAACATGTAAACGAGCTAAATTCAGTACTAACATGGGCAGCATCCTGCCCACACGCTTTTATCTTTCTTGGTGACTTCAATCTACCTCATATTAACTGGAACCTAAACGAATGTACAACTGAACCCATACATGCAACCTTCTACAATGCTGTTACAAATCTGGGACTGGAACAACTAGTAACCAACAACACTAGACTAAACAACTGCCTCATTCTCGTCTTCTGCAATAGTTTGAATTCAATTTACAGAATACAAACTAAAGAACCCTTTTCCAGCAGTGACCACAATATGATTGACTTTTGTCTCAACATATGCCCATGCAAAAATCATCACAATGACAATCACAATTATAACTTCAAAAAAGGCAACTATGATCTTATAGACAATGATCTCTCATCCCTTGATTGGCAATTTCTATTCTCTGGATGCAATACTTTAGAAGATCGTTACAACATATTTTTACTTGAAGTCAAAAGAGTCATCAAACTATATGTACCAACAACAACTCCCAAAACAAAAAGGAAACGGATTACCCATAACAATAAGGAAACTTCAATCCAAAAAGAGATCATTCTACCGGAAAAACAAATCTGGTCATGTTGCCAATTTCAAAAGCCGATACAAAAATTTATGCCACCAGATAAAGACTGAATGCACCAATTATCACATTAAACAAGAGGAAAACCTTCTACGCACCAATTCCACCCGCACTTTTTAAAATTTTGTAAACAACAAACTAAAAGACTCAAGGTTCATCCCACCATGATAGGACCTAATGGTAAAGACTGCAACGACAACACCATTAAAGCCAATCTCTTTAACACATTCTTTGGCTCAGTATTTGTAAACAGCAATGGATCATGTCCAGTATTTCCTAGCCGATATGATCTAATACATATCAATTTTACAGAAGACAATGTTGAAAAAGCACTACGCAATCTAAAACCATCTCTATCTATTGGACCGGATGGAATATGTACCTACTTCTTAAAAAAGCTATCCACTGCCATAGCCGAACCTCTAAGCATAATCTTTGAAATATCTTTCAGGACCAGCTCCTTGCCAAAACTATAGTCACAAGCCATGGTCATCCCCATCTTCAAAAAGGGAGACCCCAGTCTAGTTGAAAATTACAGACCAATCTTCTTATGCTGCATCACATGTAAAGTCATGGAATCAATTATTAACCAATCCATTGTCCTCCACTTAGAGACAAACAACCTACTCTCTCCATGTGCTTGTTTCTATTTCAATCTGTCGTACATTAATCAATAATTCTGCTGGCATCCTATCATATCTATTGTAGATCAGGATGTGTGTCTATTTGAATAGAAAGTATATTGCTTACTTTCCCAAAGTTCTTCAAGTTGAGTAGTAGCAAAAATACAGTCCAGAAATTTGGGTTAACCAATCCAATCTGTCTTTTACTTCTAAAGTTACTTCTAGCTGCAGTATCTTTTTTTTCTTTACTAAATCTGAGAGTCAATCCCGATCATTAATTGCAGCTAATTTCCTCCTTTGAGTCTCACTTTCCAAGGAAAATTCCACTGCAGAAATTGGAATGATTCTTACCAAGACTAAGCATACTGTTACAAGATCTTTCCTTTCTTTTTCACTTCCATCTCAGCTGCCTTCCCAGCTTCAATTCAGCCATGCTGGCAGTTCCTTTTTTAGTTCAGATGGAGGGGTTTTCTTTGGGTCAGTCGAGGAGACTCTACCCTCCTCGCGACTGCTGAATCATCCCTCTGCCTTTACCACCCATCCAGGGTGACTTTCAGCTCCCAAGAGCCTCAGGGCTTGAAGAAATTGGCAGGACTTCATGGAGCTGCCGCTCGTCCACACCACTTCATTGCTTCACCAGAAGATGACAACAACAGCCACAGCAATAAACTAAAACAGGGCTGTGGTGGTTTGTAACTGGATGGACCATCAGTAGGACATTAGAGGACTGTAGACTAGACTGGAAAATCATAAAGCATCCAATTATAAATATTTCTTCTTCTTTCAAGGAAACTACATGGATATATCTATCTATTTACCAAGAGCCAAATGCAACATGAGGGACTTTCCTCTTATTTATTCTGTGACTTCTAGATGGTATAGAAGAATGACAATGAAGAGTTGCTTTGAAAATGTTACCAACGCATTTTAAAATGTTTTATTTATTTATTTATAAGAAGACTGAATAAACTAGTGGTAGCAGACATTCCCTGAAATGTCATGAATACCTAGAAATAACTGCTGTTATATTTAGCATGGCTATATTCATATAGAATAATTTTATTATAAAAAATATTAGGATACATTGTCATCTAAACTGCCAGGAATTTTTTTTAACTATTATTTTTCTTAGATGAAATTTAAATTATAAAAATATTTCCCTTATTAATCATTGCATACAAGCTACTATAAAAAAACCTTGTGAGTACATCTATTTACAGTATTTACATAATCTCTATCTCCATCCCCACCCATCCACCCAACTATCTATCTATCTATCTATCTATCTATCTATCTATCTATCTATCTATCTATGGTAAACCTCTGTTATCATAAAATGTATATTTTTGTAGTTTAAATTGCCTTTTAAAAGTGCATAATTTTATGCATGTTACTCAATAAGTCAATTCTCTCCATTTCTGCTGATTTTCTTATTTTATTACTAAATACAATTTCACTTTGGACCACTGTTTCTGAATCAGGTAAAAAATGTGTCCATAAAGAACTGTATATATTTTTGCTAACAGTTGTCTCAAAAATGCATTTTTGCCTATGTTTCTCTAATGCAATGATTTTTGTTGACTGATAAACAGCAATGGGAACTGTTACATGTGAGGAAAATGGCTCCCGAATACAAGGCCACACATTGTTTTGTTCACATTTTGCTATAAGAAGGAATGAGCAGCAAATATAAGGCCTTTCATTTCCACATGGAACTATGATGATTGTCAAGGGGAGAAGTTTGTAGAAGAATTTTTGGACTAAGAGAAAAGATAAAAATATTTTTTGATAACCATAGTAAGGCTCCCAGATTTCAAGTAAATTGTTCAAATAATATATCTCACTAGTTTATTCAGTGTTCTGAGTAGCTTCAACCTTTTCCTTTAGGATAAAAATGTCACAATTTAATATTCAGGATAAGATTTTAACATTTCTTTAGAAACTTTTACTGTAATATAGACAACCTGACTTTAAAAAAAATTGGACTCTTTTCTTATTTTGGATGATTCTTTCAATATTTCAGTGGATGACACTGACAATTTGTTAATAAAAGCATTCAAAAGACACAACCAGGTGCTGCAACAAGACATTAAGGAATACATTCCAGCACCTATGCAACCAAGAAGTGGATTAAGAATCGATCTGCTACTATTTTTTAAAATTAAATCTTTCAGCTTTGCAGACTATGAGTGTGATATGCCTGTTAAGTTACCCTCCAATTGTGTATTGAAAATAGTTGTCAGTGATAAATGTCTTCTGCATTTCTGGAAGAGTCTAGACACCAAATGCCTAGCTGTCAAGCAGCTTTGCAATTCCTAATGACCTACAGTTATGAAATTGGGCTCTCCAACTTAATGGGAATAAAGAATAAGAAAAGGAATCAATGGGTGTAGAACTTGACCTATGTTTTAAATTTTCCACTATTCAGCTGGATACCAATCTGCTGGTTGAAGAGCAGAAACTCCTTCACTTTGATAATAAAAACATCAATATTCAGATTTCCTTACCGAAGAAGATTTTTCTGGTCGGAACAGTTGCTACTATATCCAATGGATAACAGATAGACAATGGGTAAAATGATGAATGATACAGTCTGATCATTTGGATCTGGCCTATAATAGGCCACAGAACCCATGCCCACCCAGTCAGCCATGATGACCAGGCCACGCCTTTCCAGCCCCCTCTAAACAAAATCCCAATGCATCCTGCAGTAGGATAGAGTTTGATACCCCTATTTTAGAGTATTTAAATAACAGTTTCTATGCTAAATATTGTTTCCTTTTTTAATAAATTTATTTATTCAAAGTTTTAAAAATTTAAAAAAGAGAAACAAGTTCTCACATTTTACAGTGATATTATAACAACGTACATGTCCTTTAATAACAGTTGAGTTCATTTACCATAGGTATATCTGTAGCTAGTTTATGAATTCCTTACTTATTATGTTGTTATTAAGGTACAATTAAATATTGCTTCCTATTTAGAACAGATTTTGTTTTTTCCAGAATATTTTTTCTATCATTTTCTATCTTTTTCTATCATTTTCCTCCATACAAACACACTCCTTATTTTTTCACTTTAATTTTGTCCCTCTGCTTTCTTCTACATGGCCCCTAAAAAACAAATGCATAAGGTGCCACAAGTCACCATTTCTCTTGGACAGAATAAAACCCCAGCAATAACAGTTCAGAACAGCCAATAAGATAGTAGAATTAAGGTGCTGATGATGATATTTTTCCTAGACTTTCTAAAGGAAGTTACTTAAATATGTCTTTCCTGATAGGAAAAGGAATAAACATTTCCTCTTTGTCTGGTTGATATTCTATTTGAAATGTGAGTGTACTGATTTTAGTTCTAGTTAATATGAAAATATTTTTCCAGCTGAAGAACAAGTTCAAGCATGTCTTAAATGAAATGAAATTATTCCCAATATATTGGGTTGACCTCATGTGTTCTCATTTGTTCTCATTTTCTCATAAATGTCTTGCTTTGATTAAGCCACTGTAATATTTAAGAAGCAACAGTCCTGCTAATAAAAGAAGCCTTTTCTAGATAGGAAATTGAAATTCTGAATTGTTTCATCTTGATATTTTATATAGACCAAATTCATACATGTGAAGTGATATTTACATAGTTGGAAGGTTCCATTTAGGCAATAATACCAGGGTTAAATAAGTCAAAATGGCCTCTCCAAATGTGTGATTGAAGTGCAACTCCCTTTTCATGTACTAGGCCAGGGATGTCAAACTCACATCATCCTGGCGGCATCATGTGATGTATTAGGACTTTTTCCCCATTTGTTAAACCGGTAGGGGGTGTGGCCAGTGCATGATGCATCTGGCCTGTAGGCTGCGAGTTTGACAGCCCTGCACTAGGCCATCCCTAGCCTTATAAATTTACCTGAATGCATATAAAGTATTTTTATGGTATAAAATTAACTGGGTTTTTTAAAATTCTCCTGCACAGATGCTAAAAAAACATTTTAGGAACAAATTAAGAATGCTTCAAGGCAATTACTCTTGATGAACCATAAAGAAATATAATTTGGATTAATAGTTATTTCCCTATATATAAAACTACCTTATTTTTGGCACTTTTAACACTTACCAAAAGTCTTTTTTGGAAATTTTGTTCCAGAACATATTTCTTGGTAGGTAAGATTTTCCATGGATCCCATGATTCTCTGTATTTATTTGAATTCCATTTGCGTTTTCTTCAGGGAAATTGTTGTGATGACAACAATTGTTGTGATTGTTATGTCCCTGGACCTTGAAGAAGTTCCCACCAAGGTCCGTTCGCGCTGCGGGGGGCGGCTGCCCCTCCTCATTGGCTGGGTTTCCCCAGCAGCCTGCTATAAAAGCAGGCTGCTGGGTCCAGCCCTTAAGCTGTTCGCTGCGAGCCAGTCCCAGGCTGAGCAAGCACGTTCAGCCCTTGTAAATAAACCTTGTTGCACTAAGCCCTGGTTCAGCCTCTTATTTCCCATACTTAATACTGGCGACGAGGATGGGATGGCTACCAGAGGCAAGCTGCAACGCTGAATCACTAATATGCTGATCTGCAGCCCAGAGAGAGAGAACGATCAGCCAAAAAATAGGGCAGCGCTGACCGCAGCAGAGAGAGCGATCAGCCGAAATGAGAACGAACGCTGAATCACTATAACGCTGATCCGCAGCCCAGAGAGGGGCGGTCAGCTAAAATAGGGCAAACGCTGATTGCAGCCCAGAGAGAAAGCGATCAGTAAACAAGCCAGCGAGAGTGAGAAGCGCTGCGAGCCGCAGCCGCTCGCTGCCCGTTTTAGGGCGCGAAATTCAAATAGTTGTCAGCTGAAGCACATTCAAATACAACACAGCGTTGTATTACGAAGTCACTAACGCCCACACAGGCGCGAATTTCAAAAGACGCCACCAACGTGACCGTTGCAGTCTAAACACCTTCTGATCCCCAGAGAGAGAGAAAGGGAATTGCGAAATTTCACCAGAGCTGAAGTCACTTGCCTAGCACAGGCACTAAAACCTCTACTGCTACCCCAGAGAGAGAGAGCACTTGCCCAGCACAGGCACCAAACCTCTACTGCTACCCAGAGAGAGAGCATTTTTTCCCCAACAGGTTAACCAGCAGACCTACAAACATGAACGCCAATCCAGCCTTCCCAGCATTCAAGCCAGATGAGGAGAAGTGGGAATCAACAAGAATCGATTTAATTATTACATCGAGCGCCATCGGATTGGCTGAGGCAGGGGAACACCGAAAGAAAGCACATTTCCTGACCTACTGTGGAGCCATCGTTTTCGATACAGCCACAGCTCTTGTGGCTCCACGTGAGTTAAAAAATGTCCCCTGGACAGAACTGTTAGAAATCCTTACTAACCACTATTCTCCTAGACCTTCACAGATTGCCAGACGTTTCACCTTCAGAATGAGGAAGCAGGGGACAAAGAGAGCATCAATCAGTACATGGCTGCTCTCAGGACTGCAGCACTCCATTGTGGGTTTGGCAGCTACCTTGATGACATGCTCCTAGACCAGCTGGTCTGCGGGTCAAGGACCGCGCCACAAAGACGGCTGCTCGCCAAAAAGACCTTAACCTCGCTCAAGCCATCGAGGAAGCCCTGGCAGAGGAGCTGGCATCTCATTCAGCCACCGAGATCCTAGACTTTTCAAAGGTTCTGTCACTAAGCAATGTGTTCTCATTTGTTCTCATTTTCTCATAAATGTCTTTGCTTTGATTAAGCCACTGTAATATTTAGAAGCTTGCAATGGGAGATCACCATGCTAAAAGAAGCCTTTTCTAGATAGGAAATTGAAATTCTGAATTGTTTCATCTTGATATTTTATAGACCAAATTCATACATGTGAAGTGATATTTACATAGTTGGAAGGTTCCATTTAGGCAATAATACCAGGGTTAAATAAGTCAAAATGGCCTCTCCAAATGTGTGATTGAAGTGCAACTCCCTTTTCATGTACTAGGCCAGGGATGTCAAACTCACATCATCCTGGCGGCATCATGTGATGTATTAGGACTTTTTCCCCATTTGTTGCTTAACCGGTGTAGGGGTGTGGCCAGTGCATGATGCATCTGGCCTGTGGGCTGCGAGTTTGACAGCCCTGCACTAGGCCATCCCTAGCCTTATAAATTTACCTGAATGCATATAAAGTATTTTTATGGTATAAAATTAACTGGGTTTTTTAAAATTCTCCTGCACAGATGCTAAAAAAACATTTTAGGAACAAATTAAGAATGCTTCAAGGCAATTACTCTTGATGAACCATAAAGAAATATAATTTGGATTAATAGTTATTTCCCTATATATAAAACTACCTTATTTTTGGCACTTTTAACACTTACCAAAAGTCTTTTTTGGAAATTTTGTTCCAGAACATATTTCTTGGTAGGTAAGATTTTCCATGGATCCCATGATTCTCTGTATTTATTTGAATTCCATTTGCGTTTTCTTCAGGGAAATTGTTGTGATGACAACAATTGTTGTGATGACCCGTAGTCTCTCAAAATAACCCAAACCCAAAACATATATTAAAGTCCGGTAAAGCCTTCAACTTAACTTCACTGTTTTATTAAGCACAGTTTAAAATCACAAAAGTAAATAATGAGGCAAACAGAAAACCAAAACAAACCACATTTATGAGAGTTCTGAAGCAAGCTGAGATAACTAATTATAAACTCCAGGAAAATAACCGAGAAAAATCCATGGGAAGAACGCCAGCAAAGATAAGCCTCTTTCAAGGTGAACACTAATTGACTTCAGCAATTCTAACTGAGCAGTTGCAAAACTTATATACATAGCTCCCACCTGCAAGCCACGAGGAGGATCATGGTAATCTCCTCTTGAGTAGACCTCGCTTTTCCCTGATCCTCTCCTCTCTGTGTGACCTAGGATGGATAGGGGATGGGCCTGGATCCTCCTCTGACTGCTCAGCTGGCCTCTGGCCTTCCCCAGCCTCCTCCACCACCTCTGGAGCCACACTCCCACTCCCTGTTGGCTGTTCCTCCTCTTCCTCAGAGTCAGACTCCACCAGGGGCATGACACTTGTTGTAATAAAGATCGACAGTTTAGTTAGCTTGTTTTTATTTTGCTTTGTTTTATTTTGTTCATGGCTAGCTTAAGTTATTGTCCTTTTCCACTTGGGAAATCACTTAATGAAAAATCAAAGAAATATCATAAGACAGAATTATGAAAATGCTAAATGCCTATGGCTGAGATGCTATATAACAGTATAGTGTGCTTCTCAGCTAAATTCACCTGTTCTGAAATTCACAAAATTTGCTAATTCAATACCATCAACCATTTCTACTTATGGAGTTCTGAGTTTTGAAGGAATTTCCATTTTTGCTTCCATTTCTTAAAGATGAAATAAAGAGCTATCCATTTAATTTTAATGTTTTCTATGTCACTCACTGCTCAGCCGCAATGCCATTCAGATGGACACACAGCCAAGAAGAATTTCAATTTGTAAATACATAACCATTTTAGAATTGTTTTGTCAGATTTCTTTCTCCTTTGTTTTTAAAGACAAGGGTGCTATATTTGATCTAGACTTTTATCTAGAGTACCTCAGTTAAGGAAAATAAGAAGGCTGTAAATGTGCCTGCATGTTGAACACATAGAATTAGGCCTCCTTGATGATGTGCATCTCCTATATGGCAATGTCTGATAGAAAAATGGACAGACGTTGAAGTGCTAACTAGGGAGGCAGATTCTCAGCTTGTGAGGTTGACAAGAGATAAACTTCTTAAAAGGGTTGGCCATTAGTGACCTAGAAGTTGTTTTAGACTTTCACTAGCTTAAAGGGATTTTGATTGCAGATCATAGGGCTGAATTCAGTTGACCTTATATAAGTAGAGGAACTCTGCCTCTTCAAATTAGTAACAAGGCAACAGAAGGAATTTTCAGTGATAGTACAGGCTGAGCAAAGTCTCCCTTTTTTAAGCAGCTTCACTCCTTTCTATCTGCTTTTGACCACTCTTTCTACCCTTTTTTTTTAGAGTAATGCAGTCATATGAGTATTTCCTATCATTTATTCTATGGTTATTATTTATGCTTTTTAAAAAAATAGTAAACATTATATTCATCCTGAAGTGGGTCCATCTATGTCATAGGTGTCAAATTCACTGCATCATGTTGCTGTCACATGATGTTTTGCAATGTTTTCCCCATTCACGAAGCTGGGGTGGAGTGCATGAATAGGTACACATCCAACCCACAGGCTGCCAGTTTGACACCCCTGATTTATGTGGTCACTAAGAATCAACACTGATTTGATCACACATAATGAATCCAAGTATTTATCTGCTCTGAAGAAAACATATTTTTGAAAGGCAAATCATAAAAATTACCATTTAAAAAACTTCAGGGATAGGTACTGTACTAGATCTTTCAAACAGGCATGAAGTACTATAGCAGAGGGACTTGAATGTGCTTGGTGTTTGTTGGAAGACTAATTCTGCCAAGCATGATCCTCTGAGAAATTTCTAATTTATGTTATTGACATTTTTCTTCTTCAGAGATTCAGTTGAGGATAGGGAAACAGCAGGAACAATGAAGAAAAGTGAATGTATAATTCTGAGGCTTTGATTTTAGGGAAAACTAAAACAAAACATAGTCAAGCATGTATCTTCAAAAACTCTGTTTTTAATCAATTCAGAATAATGATAAGTGGGATTCCCTGTGTAGTGATATGTGAGAATGAATTTGGGATAAAGGACAGAGATGCAACCAAGGGGAAAAAATCAGATAAAAGGCTTGCAGCAGGAATGTATATGATGCAGGAGGTCAGAAGAGACCCTTCCAGTGGTGGGATTCAAAAAAATTTACTACTAGTTCTGTGGGCATGGTTTGGTGGGCGTAGCAGGGGAAGGATTCTGTAAAATCTTTATTCCCTCCCCACTCCAAGGGAAGATTACTCCAAGGGAAGGTTACAGCAGCATTAAGGAATCAATAAATGCAATACAAGATTAAAGATTAATAAATAAACAGCATTTAAAAAAAGAAAAAGAACATGGAATTTATAAGCAGAATAGCTCTACAAAGTTTTAACACACTGTACAATATATTTTTGACCTATTATCATAAAATAAATAATAACAACAAAAACCCTACCATTATTAAAATGTTGACAATGTACACATACGAGTGATTCATTGCTGGGAATCAAGTGTAGATTTTTTCCCCTTTCTGGCTCTGATAATCAAGACTTAACAGTAATTTACCAATCTCCTAATAATTAGCCTCCTTGACATAGCCATGGATTCACAGGCACATATAAGGTAGTTAAGAGTCACTATTGCAGAAAAGAATTACATTATAAACAAAGACATGATTTCCCACTGCTAGTGAGAGTGTGTGATTTTTTTTTAAAGAGGAATTGTTTCTTCTTTCCATCATTTGGCCCTGAAATTGAATGACTGTACATGCTTGTATAACTGCCAACTTTGATTGGAGAAATATTGGCCCTCAGTTTAGTACCCATAATGGGACTGTATGTGGCCTCTTCCTGTGTGCCAACCATGGGGTGCATAGTGGTTTATTGACGAATGCCTGGAGTTCAAGATTAGGAAGATTCCAGGGGCCTGGAGTGCAATTAGACAATGTCCAACTAGACAGTCCATACTAGAAATGGCAATAAAGAAAGTAACAGGTCAATATTTCTCCTCCCTAGAGGCATTTTGATACTTGTCCAGCAACTCTATTAGAGATAAACTGGTCTCTATTTGAGAAGGAAGGTTCCTTATCCGTGTGGCTATTGTAGGTTTATTCAGGTTATATAGCAAATAAAATTGCTCAGACTCACTCAAACGTGCACTCTGACTGGACCCCTTCAAAAAATTTCCTCAGAAAGATTGAAGATTAGAAGCTATTCATTGAGAGTTGAGATAACAATCCAATATTGTGAGTTTACCTAAAAAAAAACAGGAGTGGGGGAAGGTTACTGCAAAATCCCCATTTTCTCCCCAACCCGCTAATCTGCTTTCCAACTCCGTTGTCCTGTGCAGGGCAACAAAAGAAGACTCAGCCAATCAGCTGGGACTCGGGAGGCAGAGAATAGATGAGGGTGGGCCCAGTCAGAGGTGATATTTGCTGGTTCTGCAAACTACTCAACATTTCTGCTACTGGTTCTCCAGAACTGGTCAGAACCTGCTGAATACCACCTCTGGTCTCTTCCTAGTTTTGGGAGGACTTTAAAGAAGATGGAAGGAAACTTGTAATACGGCTTTACAATAAAGTAGAATCAGCTGATCATGTTTCCAGTCTGGTCTACCTCATAAGGCTAATACCCTGGCAGGAGATCCTGATAAGGGAAGAAATTTGAGAAGATTAAGACTTCCAAAAAACTGAGATACTAAAAGAACCTGAACAATGCTAATGAAAAGAAATATACTAAATTGATGAAACTACATAATATTTATGGGGTGGGTGGGATAGGACATACATAGGGAATGGAAAGAATGTTAAATCACTAGGGAAGAGTTCATACTGGTAGCTTTGAAAGTGTTACAAAGTCTAGGTTAGGATTACAAAGGCCTCTATGAACAATACAATGGGTATCTTCAGACATGATTGAAATAGAATAAAGGGAAAACAGCTTTTCTCTCTGGATTTGCCAAAATGCTAACAGATACCAAAGGAAAGGAAAAGTTAGTCAATTCTTACTTCCATTTTTAATGAATAACAAAGTGTTCCCCTCGGCATTTACAAAGTACAGGATAAAGAACCTAAGAGCATGGCCTCAGTCTTCAAGAGAGCAAAGAGGAAAGATTGAAGGCTAAGAAGAGATATGAAAACACTGTGCAGGTGACTCTAATATTGTAGCCCGGGGGTGTCAAACATGCGTTGTCATGGCATCGTCACGTGATGTATCATGACTTTTTTTCCCTTTGCTAAACTGGGCATGGCTAGTGCATGATGCATCTGGCCCACAGTCCGTGAGTTTGACAGCCCTGCTGTAGCCAGAAGGGAGAAGTTTTAGGTGCTTAAACTCTGGGAGATGAGGATGATGGAAGATGGCCTTTCACTCTGGAACAGCTGACTACTGAGCACAGCTTTACCTTTGCATTTTTTAGAAAGGTGGTGAAACAGTACATACCACTAGGGCAGAGGTGGTATTCAGCAGGTTCTGACCAGTTCTGGAGAACTGGTAGCAGAAATTTTGAGTAGTTCAGAGCAAATACCGCCTCTGACTGGAGATTTTACAGTATCTTTCCCCTGCCATGCCCACCAAGCCACACCCACAGAACCAGTAGTAAATTTTTTTGAATCTCACCACTGCAGTAGGGTTTTTGAAATGGAAGATCCCAATTGTTATTACTCAGATTCTCAGATAGTAGATATTTTGTACTGAACTGTCTTCTTTGCTTTTATAACTGTAAGCTATCTACTGTCTTGTAACTAGGCAGCTTATAAATTGCTGTAGATGAATACATAATAGCAACCTTAATTAGAGGGAAAAGGGCTGCTACAGATTCTTTATCAAAGGTAGGAGAAAGAAACTTAAGGAGTTAACCTGGAATTTATATATGTATGGAATGTGCACATGTAATGTATGTAAGTATGGAATGAATGAGAGGATTTTTTTAGTTTAGTAGAAGCTACTCTTTATTTTATTTAGATAATTGTAAGGACTTTCATCTATTCTAGTCCTAGGTGTGATGGATCTTTGAGAAAAGTATTGCTGAAGGCTACTGTGTCATATGGCCAGTGAACATCTGTTTGCTTGAATGCCTTAGAATATCTAAATCCACATGAATTGTATTCTAGAGGATTACAGGAATTAGGGGAATCTCTGGATGAACTTTCATGTCCTGCCTTTGAGAAATGCTGGAAATGAAGTATTGGGGGGCAGAAAAAGAGCAAATCATGCCTCTATCTTCAAAAAGGGGGGAAAAGATCTAGGAAACTACAGTCTGAATTAGTGTTTGCAGGAACTACAGTATAATGGACTAGAATGATGATACTGAAAAAAATGCCAAAAATTACCAGAAATTGACATTGAGTTTGTTATGAATATATTTTGCCAGACTAGCATTTTTTGATCAGGTAACCTTTTAGTAGATTATGGGAATGTCGTAAATATAATATCTTATTTTGACAAACCTTTTAGTTAACAAGGTAGGGAAATATGAGCTGAATGGTATGATACTTTTGTGGATACATAACTGCCCCTAAATTTGTTCTTAGAGTCATCATCAGACTCATCAGACTGTCTTCAAGTTAAAAAATGCTACATGGTTTACTCTTGGGCTGCATATCCTTGAAATATTTTTGTTGTTGTTGTTGCTGCTGCTGCTATTGTTGATGTTGTTATTATTTACTTGGAATCTGTTGGCAACACACAACAGGGTGAGATAACTAATATCCCAGAAAACAGAAATAAATTTCAAAATGATATTGATAGATTGGAGAATAAGACTTGGATTGATAAAATGAATTCTTTACAGGCAGGGTACATTCTTCCTTAGGAAACAGAAATTAAATGCATAGGGTATAAGATTGCAGATAACAGTTCTGATAATGGTACTTGTGAAAATAATCTTTCTCTAGTACTCTAATACAGTCTGAATCTGAGTTAGCAGTCTGACTGGAAAAGACAAATGTAATTTTAGGCTACATTAGCAGAAACATAGTTTTCTAATCATGGCAAGTAATCATTCAATTTTATTCAATGTTTCTCAGACTGCAACTGTAGTTTGAATCTATTTCTGAGCACAATGTATTAAGAAGGAATCAGAGAAACTGAGACAGGTTCAGAGGTTGATCAGGGGACCAGACTGCCCTATGAAAAGACCTTAAAGGAAATGGGTGTGTTTAGTCAGACAGAATGTGCCAGAATACAGGACCCAGAAGTAATGGATTTCAGTTGAAGGATTTTGGGAAGGGGCTGCCTTCAAGTTGCTGTTGACTCCTAGTGACTACTTGGACAAGTCCCTGAAATTTTCTTGGCAAGATTTTTTCTCAAGTAGGTTTCCTGCTTCCTAGGGCTGAAGAAAGGACTGGCTCAAGGTCATCCAGCTGACTTTATGCCTAAGGCAGAACTAGAAATCACAGTCTCCTTGTTTCCTACACCAAACTGGCTCTAAAGGTCCCTTCCAACTCTGATTATCTGTTATCTCTTATCTGTTATCTGGCTCTCTATAGGAATTTTAACATTCTAATATTCTATCAATGAGAACAGTTTTACAGTGGAAGCAATTGAAGGTGACTTGAGTGAGTTATTCTCTCATATACTAGGAAGAAGCAAGGGCAAACCAATCCCCCCACCCCCCAAAAAAAAGCTTGCCAAAAAAACTACAGAATCTTATTCAGGCAAGGCTGAATCAAACACACATTTAAAAAACAAACAAACAAACGTATATGTCTAGTAGACTATTCCCTTTCAGGATAAATAACCTTATGCAGGTTGCAGAAAGAATAGAAGAAGCATTAAATACAGAATTAAAAGCAAATGATAAGAAAAAGAAAGGCAAACACAGCTAAAACCAATTTATATCCACAATGTTCACTGCTCCTCTCTATGTCTTATTATCCACGCAAATGGTATTTTCTTTCCTCACATCCAAATAGGACTTTGTACATCGCCTTTTGTTTTTTAATTCTTCTCACCCTTTCATTCTTCGTGATCTCATCAACTCCATTCAAGCAAAGCCTTCTACATCTTCACTTTCTTCATAACTCACTAATTATTTCTTCACAAATTTATTTTTCTATTCAGTATTCATCAATAATCTCTCTATTTCCAAACTGTCTCAATGTCTTCTCTTTCTAGTGGTCATCATTTACTTTCATATTCAATCCACATTCCTTCAGTCTCCATTTCTTTCTGATCTTAACTGTTGGTTGTACTGCACATTATTTTTAAGTACCTTATTTCCATTATATTTAACTTACTTTTTCACCTTTCTTTTCACATACTGAACTCTCACCAATATATAACAAATAGGGTAGAAATGCACTCTGATTCTCAGACATTTTACATCTTTCAGCATTCATTCCTCACAACAGGCGATGTACCAGCTACTTTTTATCAGCATTTGTACAGTTTATTTCTTATTTTTTTGTAGTGAATTTTAGTCAATTCTTCTATTTCTGCCAGCCTTCCCTTACTTAAGTTTCATTCCAAATAATTTCATCACTTTTATTTTTCACTCTGCTCAGTACCTCAGCTCTTTGTTTACCCATTTTCCTCTACTTCCAGAACATTTTTTATCTCTTTGTTGTTCTTTTTGACTACTTTCTTTGCAACTATCAAAGAACTGGATAAATAAACTATATCTTTATGCTTATATGACATGCATTATCTTTTTTCTTATTCTAATTTTATACAGCAGTGATTCACTTGTATACATTTTTTTTCCATTCAGGTTCATCATTCCACCAAGCATCCTTTATTCTACTTTATATTAGCATAAATGCACACACACTTCTATGGCTCTCTGTAACAGTTCCTTTCAAACAGCTTTCACATTCTGTTCTTCAGAAGACTAGTCCTCCTCCTCCTCCTCCTCCTCCTCCTCCTCCTCCTCCTCCTCCTCCTCCTCCTCCTCCTCCTCCTCCTCCTCCTCCTCCTCCTCCCTCCCATATTTTGTATTCTTGTAATCATTCCACTATGTTCTATTTTCTATACAACCCCTTGCAGCATCTATAAAAATCCAGTTACTCATCAAACTAATTTGTCAGCTGTCTCAAAACTACATGCTGTTGTTGGTTCTACTCATCAATAAACAGAGTCCTTTTTCCAATCAGCCTCCATTTTATCTTCAATGCCTTTCTCCCAGCTTGGAAACTGATTTTTCTTCCAATACTATCTTCATAGAAGATCTGATGGAATGAGGCAAAGCCAGAGAAGGCTGAAAGAGCCCCCTGAAGAATGATCTTAATTCCTTTCTTGGCCAATCTACAGAAATAAAGTTCAATAATACTATATTCCAACTATGAACATAGCATCAAAATTATCTTCCCTTTTGTGAAAGCAAATTCACTTTCATCAAATGAAAGGAGACATAGTAGAGGGAAATACAGATGTATTCTGTGACTCGGTATATAATACAAGCTTCATTCTTTCCCCCCATCCCCCCAAAAGCATTAGTTTAAGCATTAGTTCTTAAACTAATGTTATTAATAGTTTTATGTAAGTAACAAAATGGAATTTAAAGCGTATAATATTTCTTTTCATGGACAGGAAAAAAAGAAGAGCGAAGGCAGGAGGGAGAAAAAATGAAATGAAAAAAAGATGATCACAGGATAGTCTTCTTTTGCTCTTTTTCTGTGTTGATATAAATTTAGAATCAATGGCTGGAAATTTCAAGGCTCACATGGAGATAAAAAGTAGCAGGTATAAGTAACAGTAGAAACCATCACAGTGGTTAGAATATATTTTAAATTATAACACAGTTGGAACTATTCTCGCAGCACAGTAAGGGACTTGACCCATTCAGAAAGACTCTGTTTTAAATTCTATATGACAAAGTGACATAATCAGAAAATTAAAAAGAAATGTAAGAATAATAGTCAGGTTAGAAAAACTAATTAAGGCATGCTAGTGATATTTTTAATGAAAAATAATCATTTTCACTTCCATACTACTGATATTTTAATGAAATGTCCTTATTTTTACTTTCATGCAATTTCATAAACAATGACTCTGAGTCAGTCTTCTTGCCCTCTGAATATTCAAGTAAGCAATTTTAATGAATAAAAATTAATTTTAAATTCAGACAAATAAAACTTTGGAAATCATCGCATGGTAACAGGCAGTCTCTTTACTTTCTAACTCCCATAAGAATTGCTTTTATGGTTATTAATGCTTCATTTACATGCTGCTTTTGTACTCAACATCTAGAGTCTAGACCATGGGTGTCAAACTCAATTTCATTGAAGGTCGCATCAGGGTTGTATTTGACCTTGGGGGGGAGTGGGTGTGGCTGGGGGGCAGGAACAGTTTGACGTCACTCATGTAAGGGGCACCTGCAGTGGCCCAAGTACTCTGCTGGAGGAAACGGGCTCCCAAATTTCTGCAATCCTCTGCCAATGAAAATGGATCTCAGGAGGATCATGTGTGGCCCTCTCAAGGTCTGTTTTTGCTGGCAGATGCACCACAGGCCAGTCCTTTGCTGTTTCTAGGGCAGCTCCATGGGCCAGATCTAAGCACCCCATGGGCCAGATCTTGCCCCTGGCCTTGAGTTTGACACCCTTGATCTAGACCTCTTTGAGTGGGGGACATACCATATTGTCTTCTTTCTTTCTTTCTTTCTTTCTTTCTTTCTTTCTTTCTTTCTTTCTTTCTTTCTTTCTTTCTTTCTTTCTTTCTTTCTTTCTTTCTTTCTCTCTCTCTCTTTTTTTTCTTTCTTTCTTCCCTCCTTCCTTCCTTTCTTTCTTCCTTCCTTCCTTCCTTTTTTCTTTCTCTCTCTCTCTCTTTCTTCTCTCCCTCCCCTCTCCTCCTCTTCTTCCCCCTCCTCCAATAATGTTATTGAAACCTACTTATTTGTTATATTTCATGATTTATTGAAGGATTTTAAAACACATCTAAAGTTGATACCAGTATAGGCACATGGCTAACTATTAAATATGTGACATATGCAGTGCATGATGGGAATTCACTGATTTATCCAGAATTTACCCCTCACAGATGATGAGGTCTTCCCATTACCAGTAATAAAGGAAGGGAGTTCTCTTGTCCCTGTTCCATGAGTAGCTCCATGAACACCCCAGTATGTCAGAAGGTTGGGGGATTTTCTGTGACCATTTGGGAAAAATGGTCTTTGAACTTCCTTTCCATCTCACCCCCAAGAAAGAAATGGATTCACCAGTGACAAATTCTACTAAGATGCCATTCAGGAATATTCCCGCTATAGACACAAAGGTGTATCATATCCACTGCTAGTTGTTTCTTCTCAAATTTTATACATACAGCCTCCTGATATGTATGATTGTGTGTCTTATTTCCTGCTCATGTAAATGAAGAGTAGATGTTAAGAAACTCTTATGTTAGTGGATGTAAGGCATTATTCTAACTTGTAGGGAGATGAAATTACATGTACGCTATTTCTGGCAGCAAAAATGGGCTCTACATCTTGCCAGTTCCAGTGCTATGAATGTATCCTTTCTGCAAAAAGATGCACTGGAGCAGAATGTGCTGAGCTAAATCAAAGATTACAGCCACTTACATCTCCCTTGTTTTGGGTTGCATGTCTTTATCTATTTAAAAAGAAATGTGAGAAAATCCTCTCAGTACCTCTGCATGCTCACTTGTGGCTAGATTTCTTTCAAGAAATGATTTAGAAAGCTGATAAAACAAATGTATCTGCATTAGCACCAGTGTGAGGATTGCTGAAATTGTTGCAAAGATAAAAGATACAGAACTTATGAGTGTCCAGATGTTATCTATTCATCAAGTTTGGTTGACAGTTCTTCCGAAGAAGAAGGCATCTGTCCCAGGGCATGGCTTCAGTAATCATGGATTTATGAGTACCACAGGTATATGTACACTATGTATTCTTTTAAATAATCCTCCTCTTAGAGGAACTTAGAGCAGATTTCATGAATTGATGGCAGAGGTGGGATGCTACTGGTTCGGCCCAGTTCTGCCAAGCCAGTAGCTCCGAAGATCATCCGAGACTGAACCAGTTTGCTCTGATGATTTGCTGTTAGGTCCACCTGCCCGCCCAGGCTCCCATACTGACCTTTATTTCCTGCTTTTGAAGCGCAGCTGCTTGGCGTAGCACAGCAAATTGCCATGCGTCAGTTGTTGAAGACACAGGGAGAATGCAGGACTGCAGGAGGTGAGTTGGAAAGCCCCTGTGCATGTGCAAAGTACGCATTTGGGGCATGCACATGCATAAAGTGTGTGTGCACACGTGCAAAGTGTGCCCATCAAGCCACACTCACCAAACCGGTGGTAAACCACTTTGAAACCCGCCACTGATTGGTATGGAATAAAATTAGTACACCTGAGCCCACAGGTAAGCCTTACTTAACAACATGCATTGGTACCAGAGACACCATTGTTAACATGAATTATTAACATAGCTGTAAGTCCAAAAAACCTATGCGATTGCACTGCTCAGCAACAGTTGTTCTGGCAGCCCCAGTTGCCATCATTAAGCAACAAATATGTGAATTGTTAAGTGAAGATGTCACATGGCTGCAATTTATGATTCCCTGCTGGCTTCCCTACTGACTTTGCTTGACAGAAGCTGAAAGAGAAGGTTGCAAATCATGATCACCTGACCATGGAATGATGGGCCAGCCACAAGTACAAGGAACAATCATGACTACCACTCATTCAGAAGTTTGAATGGGTTGTTGGATGAATGGCTATTAAATGAAAACCACCTGAGGTTATTTTTCCAGTTATTAGGTAAAATAAAAAAAAGACAGGTCAGGGTTTGTTAGTCTCTCAGGAGAGTTCCTTCATGAAATTGAATAACTCATTCATGCCCATCAGTGGTAGGACATGAACAGAGTTTCTTTGTCTGATCTTAATGCACAGAAAGCATGGGGGAAGCAATCTTTTAAGACCCTGGTTCTTAAACTTGTTTATTTTACAATTAATATAATACCTTATGGATTATGAAAAAAGATTGGAGTAGTTGTTTTCCTTGTTCTTCATTTTTTTTCAAATGAAGGAATTATATTTACAGTAGCTTTAATATGCCAGAATCTGAAGCAAGTTTAGGCTTTTATTTTGGAACTGTTGCATTGCAGTAATCTAGCTTTTGTGACAGTCTGATAAGCCTAACTCTACAGTACCACCTTGTGTTGAGCCTTTTTAAAAAAAATTAAATAGAACCTATTTCCTAACTTCCTGGATCCATGACACGTTTGGCAGAGTACTATGAAAAGCAATACCCTAAAATATTAGGACAGATACAGTATAGAGGAGAGGGAGAGGGAAAGGGAGAGGGAGAGGGAGAGGGAGATTAATTGTTATACTTCTTAAATGGCAGAGTAGTAGGATACTACTGCATGTTTTTCTTATATCAACCTTTGGCTGCTTTTGAAAGGTAGTAAATATGTACCCTACCTTAGGAAATTCATGGGTTCAGTCTCAGGATGGTAACAGACTCAGCTGGCAGGTATGAAAATCCCTGTTCTTTTATTTTAATTACTAATTTATTGCCAGAACTTAAATAAAACTTGAACAGCAGTCAGATTAGTGGTAGAATTTTAATTAACTCCACTAAATGGTAATCAGGCTTAATGCCTTGCAATGGCAATGGCTAGCAAATAATCATCTGAAATCTTCATGTTCTTGAAGATTTCAGATGATACATAAATAAGAAGAAATAACTGTTTGGAAACTGGCCTCTCATGCTTTATTTACCAGTATATACTATTTGTTCGCCACATAACTTCTGATAAAGTTTTGATAAGTAGGACTTGGAATAAATAATTTAGCTATTTCTTTTATTAGAAAAATGGTCTACTTTTTCCTCCCTTTTTTCCCCTCTGTTGTCTGTTTACTTGCTGTTATAACTTGTATGCTCACTGTTCTTTTATAGTGTGCCTGTGAGGCTCTCTGCCTCACCTGTTTTTTTTTTTTTTCTGTAAGCAAATGAATGTATGAATAAATTAATTAATTACTTAAAATAAGGAAACAATTACACTGCAAAATGAAGCACGATTCTTCAATTACTTTTTCTACGAATGCCTGTAAGAGATCTTTTAAGTGTTCTTAGAAAATGTAAGTGACTGGTGGAAGCAACCAGTTATCTACCTGAAAAGGGAAATGGTATGAAGCACCCCATGGGCGGAAAATCTAGAGAAGAGGTTGGGGTTGCATTCTGATAAAATGTCACCCATGTTACAGTAGTTAGGTCAACTATTTTGTGACTCTAAGGAACCATTTTGTAAGCACTTATTCAATCAATCAGAATAGAGCTGGAAGAGACCTTGGAGGTCTTCTAGTCCAGCCCCCTGCTCAAGCAGGAGACCCTATACCATTTCAGATAAAGGACTGTCCAATCTCTTTTTCAAAACCTCCAGTGATGAAGTAGCTACAACTTTGGATGGCAAGCTGTTTCACTGGTTAATTGTCCTCACTGTTAGGAAGTTTCGCCTTTGTTCTTAACTTCCTGCCCATAGAAATTGCCAGATGAAAGGATCTAGGAATAGCAGAACTACCTATATTTATTAAAACTAATTTTCAGTGCTGTTGCCTGCACCTAGGTTTGGTATGATAGCTAAGGTGCTGGCTAGAAACTGGGAGATGTGGGTTCTAGCTTTGCCTTAGCCATGAAAGCCTGCTGGGTGACTTTGGACCAGTCTCTTTCAACCCATCTCACCTCACTGGATTGTTATAGAGAAAAGTCAATGAATACTTCAGCTTCAACCATGAAAACACAAGAGCACACAATAGATACAAACTCAAGGTTAACCGCACCAAAATTGATTGCAGGAAATACAACTTCAGCAACAGAGTGGTCAATGTCTAGAATACTCTACGTGACTCTGTGGTTTCTTCCCCAAACCCCAAAAACTTTAACCTTAGACTGTCTACTATTGACCTCACACCTTTCCTAAGAGGTCTGTAAGGGGCATGCATAAGCGCACCAACGTGCCTACCTTTCCTGTCCTATTGTTTCTTTTATTTTTCTTATATGTACCCATTTCATGTATTCATAACTATGTATATACTTATACCTATTATCTTGTAAGTGATTGACAAATCAAATCAAATAAAAAATAAAAACATTAGCTACCCATGATGTTTTAAGATGACCAAAAATAAAGATGGAGTAAAGCCTAATAAGTGAACTATCATTTTACCAAGGCTCAAGAACACTTGTCCTTATAAAAAATACTATTTTTTTTCATTTTTTAAAAAAAATCATTGGAAATCTATTCTGCATTATATTCTTGTTCTCATTATTTTATTTTCTGCCTTAAGTGGCAAAAAATATTCAGAAATGACACCACTTCTCAAAAAACATCAAACCAACCAGGTTGCAGAGAGATGGAGAAAGCATCGTTTTATAGCCAGCTAGAAAGACATGGACGCACACATCAGCATAATCACTAGTTTAGTAGGAGTTCAAAGAGTTTCCTCTAAGTTTTCCATCATTATCCTAAAGTAGTAGCAATCCCCATGCTTCATGGAGCTGTGGCCAAAACCGCACCAGCAAAATACCTGAATGGTGTCAGCAAATTTTTTGGAAAGTGGGGGAAGCTCAATCTCTCTGAAAAGTTCACAGCAACAAAATGTATATTATGATTATGAACATTAAGCATTATATATTCACAGATTGAAATGCGTTATATATTATTTCCTTTAAAAACAACCCAGGGCTTTCCTTCCTGGTATCTCTGCTGTACTTTTCTCTCATGGCTATTTTAAAGTACAGTGATTTTTTTTTTTTTACAGACTCTCTTGAGGATTAGAACAACATATAAAGCACACTCTTTTCCCATGGGTCCAATTCCATGGTCCTCGGAAGGATGTTGTTAAGTAGGCAACTCAGTTGTTTTGAGTCCCCTATGATTCTTTTTCCTCCTTCAGAAGTCTTTGGGGAAAAATAGCCTGCAGTGAGTGATAAATTTCCTTTCATGGAGTGCTACTCTAGGGCTTAAGGTTCATCCCTAGGAGAGAATTAATTATAAATCACATGCAGTTTCTGGCAAAATTTTGAGAACTTGGGTTCACAAATCTAATAAACAGTGACTTTGGCTTTTCCTTCTGAGGCAGATCGTTATTATTGTAATTGTAAAAAAGAAAATCAAACTTTTCCTCTTAATGATCAAGTCATTATCTGTGGGCAAGTACCTTAGAATATTCTTGCAACAAACGTTTGTGCAACAGTTAGAATGTTTTTATTTTGTTTTATTTTTTTCATCAGGTAACCCATCTGGGGGATAACTAAATCACACAGGGATTATTATTATTGTTGTTATTGTTGTTGTTGTGCTTGTGTTAACAGGGAAATGTGGTCATCCTGTCTTTGACTTAATTGGATCTTCCAGTATTTCCAAATTGAAAGAAAGGCAATGATAAAAGTGAGCTTTCTCTGATGCTTTACTTCTCTCAGAACAATATACGGTTTCTTACTTTAAGTTCAGTGGGGTCTTGAGGAAAGAGGGTCAAGATGGCGGTCAACTTTATAAATTCATGTAATGCTGACCCAGCTATTAAATGGGTAAGATGTTCATCACCATATAGACTTCTTTTTTTTAAAAAAACTTCTCCCTCCCTGTCATGGTCCCATTAGAGCCTGGGTCTGAGGAGGAGGACAAGACGGAGCTAGGACCAATGGAGGAATGACCAGAGGAGCAGGATGAGGCAGCCCCTGGTCCTTCAGGCCTGGGAAGGGTCACCAGCAAAGGAGAGAGGACGCAGGACAACCAAGCGGGAGGAGAGGGCAGGCAGTGGAGCAGAGGAGTAATGGAGCTCTGGCAATGAGCAATTACCTCTCCTTCACCTTGCTTGGTCATTTTGCACCCTCTCTCCTTCACTGGCAACCATTCCCAGGTCCCTCCGGACTGCCTTGTCCTGCTCCTCTGGTCATTCCTCCATTGACCCTTACTCTGTCTCATCCTCCTCCTTGGACACAGACTCCGAGGGGGCCATGACACACTTCACCGGTTTGTGATGAGAAGGATTACAAGGCAGTCTCAGCAAATACAGTAATTTCTCAGCCCTAATGTAGCACTGCCATTCAAACTGATGGGCCAACATGATGGGCTAGGAAACTGGTATGGCATCAGATAATTTGGAGAATACATAGCTATGTAGCATTCTAGAAGAGAGCAACATTTACCATCAGTTTTTTACTTTTCTATATTTCACCTGTTAAAGACTTAAATCAAACTACCAAACATACTACAAAACAATTGAAAAGATGCCTTGAAAGGTATGAAGTAGAAAGAATGGACACTTTATCATATTTGGTGGATGCGTAAAACAGAAATTTTTGGATTCAAATAGACATATTGATTCAGAGGAATTTAAATCCATTTTAATATACCATTAAGATCAGAGGTTTTTGCTTTTGGGATTTATGGACAACATTTTGGGGAAAAGATATGGAACTTTGTTTCTAGTCCCAGCTAGATTATTATATACACAAACATGGAAAAACTCAGCATTACCCATAATGGAGGAATGATGTGTGAACATGATGGATCTCACTGAGATGATTAAATCTTCTTTGATCAGAGAAAATAAAAAAATATCTACATTTATTTCTGACTGGAAACCCCTTACAGATTTTTTGCGTGAAACATAAAACTTATGATTTATGGTTTAAATGATTAGAAAGGTGTGTGTGTGTGTGTGTGTGTGTGTGTGTGTGTGTGTGTGTTAGATCCAACCAACTCCAATGGACTGTGGGTGGTACACAAAACCAAATAAATCCATAAAAAACAGATACAACATGATAATGTACATACAGCCTGGACTAAAATAATCTCAAAGTGACCCAAATCAAGCAAAACAGCTCAACACAACAACACATTAATTTGAGACTTAGGACCAAAACCAGGTTTAAGAGTTTTCAGAATCCTAGGAGAGAAGGTGCTGTCTGTCCTTATTTCTAGGAGGATGCTGTTCTACAGGTTAAGGAGAATGATAACATGAAATAAACATGCTGTGCTCAGGCTTTCATCTTCTTTATACATTGTCAAATTGTCAGTAATCATTACTATCAAAACATTTCAGAGCATCTTCAAAAAGTGCTTATATATTGGAATACCATGAATCAAACAGAGTTTGTATTTGGTCTTCAGTCATTCATATCAGCAGTGATTATTTATCAGTAATATCAAGACCAGTAATTTTTTTCTCTCTCAAAGACTGGCAGATAAACATGGATTATAAATCGTATGCATGCCTTTTCAAATATATGTGGTTTAAGGTATCTATAGAGACATCTGTCAGGATACAATGTAAGGAACCACATGCTCATATTTCTAGTGTAACTGATCTCCTCGGGCTTCTGCAGGATCTGAAGGCTGAAAAGAAAATTATCTTAAGGTTTAGGCTGAAGGATTTATATGTTAGTTGGTTATCAGATAGGTGTGCTAAACTCATCAGATTGAAGATGTGATCTTTCTGAAATAAGTTTGGATACTAGAAGATTGCAAAATTGTATAATTTCCAGAGACAAATTCTTTTTTGAAAATGCAGAATCCATTTTTTTTTCTTTTCAACTCATCATTCAGTGCTGGCATTTCTCAAAAAGTAATAAAACTGTATCTACAAAAAATACAACCCCCAAAGTTAAATATATATACCTACAATGGTAATTGACTGTCCTTATATCCTAGGAAGAGAACTGCAAAATTTGGTGTGAGTAAAAAAAAAAATTGCAAAGCTGTATTTCAGTATTTCAACTTTTTATTGATTGTATCCATACATCATAGGTCACCAAACTGCTGAAAGCTATATAGATTACAAAATATATTAGATGAAGTAGTTCTGAATTCCAATCGATGCCTGAAATATATTTCACTACTTTTTTTTCTTATTAAGTATAGAACATTGCAATACTGTAATATACAGTACATATACTGTAATATATGTATTTGTCATATTAATACATCTGCCATTTATTGCAAGAAGACATTTATCCCTCTCTCTTTGACAGGCTAATTTCAGAAAAGAAACATTCAGTATTTTTCTTTTTCCATTTGTAGTCCATGAGAACTTCTCAGTTTAAATGCTTGAGAGTTTACTGCATATAACTGGGAAAGAGAAAATAATAATCCTTTCTTATGAGCATTAAACTTATTTGGTGAAAATATATATTCACAATCCATGGAGGAATGTGAACAGTGTAGATTTCTTTGATAAATAAGACTTCAATGGAAAATTGCCACATGCCAATGCTAAATTTGGTCAGCCAAAAACTTCAAGGTGTGATGAATACTCTTCCAAAAATTCATGGTTAGAGGACAGACCTAAGAACTCAATGAGTCTGCCATATCTTGCAGGTGTCTCAGCATAAATTTAACTCCACTGTTCATCTTCCTTTAACAAAATTATAGATTTAGGAGCTTGTTAATTTTCTGAAAGGAAGAGCAATGGAGCAGAAGATGAAGGAAAAATGTTTAATAGAATGAATTTAAATGTCTATGGAGATTCTCAGTCATCCAGGTCATGGTTGTTCCAAAGGTGCTTTTTCAAAAGGAAACTTGGACTTTCTTGTTTTTCTTTGAAGGTATTTCACTTCTCATCCAAGAAGATTTTTTAGCTCTGACTGGGTGGTAGAGAATGAGAATGAGTCCGTAAACTTCACTAAGAAGCAGATGTAGGTTGGAGAATGATTTTTCATCTGCTAGATAATGCTGATAGTAATTTCAAAAACACCTAAAAGATACAGTTAAATCTGATTCCAAACTTGTATTGTGTATTGTATTTGATTGTGAGCCATTCCAGAATTGGTTATAAGAAAGGCAGCTATATAAATGTTTGATGAGATTAGAAGAGACGAGAGGTTGGAGAACATTAAAATTAACAATTTCCATCATCCCATCAACATAAGCCTACAGCTGTTTACAGAACAAGTCCACTTCCTTTATGTCATTGTAAAACTTACACATTGGCACATAAACATTATATTATACAGATCACCATAAATACCTCAAGGTGTCCAGCTTCCATCCAGAACATACCACTAACACTACAGATGGCTCTACATTACATTTGTTCTGACCTACTAGAAGAGATGCTTAATTGATGTTATTAAGCCAGGCATTCAGGAAACTGAAGAATTTGCCCAGTGAGATTTATATACAAATCTAGAGTCAGAACAATTCCGAGGGAGGATTCCCAGGGAGAAGTCCACAAAAAGCAGAACAACATTGTCATCCATAGCTCTTAGATTGTCAGGTCTTTTTGATAAGCAAAGGTCAAGAGGAGGCATGGCAGGGATTTCAGGGAGGTTCTTTAGTGTTGTAGGGTAGATTAATAGAATCTTGAATGTCTTTATCTTTTTCTCTCCGCCCCACTTTAAGCCAAGGCCAAGTTATTTTGAATTCTGTTCTTATGCTTTTTTTCTTTGCTCAGGACTCAAGAAATCTCTGTTCTGACAAAGGCTTTCTGGGACACCAACAAAAATATATTACATCCAAAACCCTTTTATTTTAGTTCAACAGCAGTGAATTATCACTATCCACAGCTGGTAATGAATCTCAACCAGTTATAAATAGTCCCATGGAAGTCTGCCAAAGTCCTTCAGGAGAAGTCTGATAAGAACACACCTTTATCTTTCTTGAAGTGCTGCCAACAACTAAAGCAGGGGTGGGATTCAAATTTTTAACAACTGGCTCTGTGGGCGTGGCTTAGGTGATGGGCATGGCTTGGTGGTCATGTGACTGGGTGGACATGGGTTAATGGTCATGTTATTGGCTGGGTGTGGCCAACTCAATATCACTCACATTGAGGCACGCATCTCCTCGCCTGGCCTCTCATGACTGTGGGGATGCTGCAACAGTCGTAAGTGTGAAAAATGGTCATAAGTCACTTTTTTCAGTGCCATTGGAACTTTGAATGGTCACTCCACACAAGCAAAGTACCAGCAAAGAAGAGGAAAAAAACTCCAGAGAAGTTTCAGAGACAGGAAGTCTAGTCCTGCCAAGAATGTAATAAGGGTTAATGGAGAGGCAGTTTCTGTAAGCAACACCAGAATGTTTCCTTCCTGCCTTCCTTACAGGATTAGGCCAGTAATTTCTTCTCACAACCAGTTCTCCGAACTGCTTAGAATGTTAACAACCGGTTCTAGTGAATAGGTGTGAACTGGTAGAATCCCACCCCTGGACTAAAGTACCAATTAGTCTTTCAAAACCAAATGGAACACAAATTCACCATGGAGCTTTCAGGTTCCAAACTGACCAGAATGAATGTTGCTTCCTTCAAAGGTTCCTGCCCCTTTGCACTATCTTTATATCTTATGGGAGAGGCAATCACCTCCAGGTCTTATTCCTGTTGTCCCTTTTATCTTAACTACTCTTGTCGTCTGGCAGCTCAGCAGACACATGCACTGGGAATCCCCTTGTTCCTCTGCCTCGCTGCTGTCAGATTCTGGAGACTCTGGAGTCAGCACAGAACTCCTAGATGGCCCTGGTCCCATCTCTGTATCAGACACAGGACCAACATCCGAGTCCTCCCCAGACTTGCTCATGTTCTTCCCCACTGTCCGATTCTGCTACTGTCTGTGCAGGCTGCCCGTGGACCACAACAATCTCTTCTGAACTTCTTTTTAATGGTTTGATCCTCTCTTCCCCCTTCCTCAGATCAGATCTTCATTTCTTATACAGCTGAAACAATTTAAGTGCCTTATTAAGCTACAATACAATGGGCAATGATAATGTGCTTTCTTAGGCATTTGATAACAGACTCAAACTTGCAGACCTAGATTCTCATAGGCAACAACAACAGCAACAACAACAACAAAACAACAGAATACCAATGCTGACATTACAACCAGATGTTGCAACAGGCCCAGATGCCTTTACATCCTGTACTTAGACCCACAGCGCCATCATTGATAACAACTTTATACACAAGGCTATACACGATTTTGCTCTAATATAATATATATGCCATCAAGTACCGGCCATGCTCCTCTGGATTTTATGTGAGACAAGCAGTTGAGACTTTGTGCAATAGAATGAATGGGAACACATTTGTTATCAGGTCTCAGAAAAAGAACAGAGTAATACTAGAACATTTTGGCTTCCTAGGTCATTGCAATTCAGACCTCAGAGTCAGTTTTAAAATAAAGAATCTTTGCCAGCACAACTGAGTGGGTGGCAGCTGAGCTTATACACATCAGTGGCTTTCAGGCCACCTCAGAAAGTCTGAATAAATACAATGTTGTTGTTTTTTACACAATAGAGTTGTACTTTGATAAGATAACTACAACCTGTCAACATGTAAATTACATCTGCTTAATCATCATTTCTTCATATTATCTTTCTCCCATCCCCATCTTAATGTATATAGATCTGACATCAATTAGGCCACTCCTTGAATCTGATGAAATAAGTAGTAACTCACAAAGATGGTATCTTAGGCAGGAAAAGAAGCAATGGATAGAAATTAATCAAGGAGAAAGCCAACTTAGAATTAAGGAGAAATTTCCTAACAGACAATTTGCCTCTAGAAGCTGTAGGTGCTTCAATACTGGAGGCTTTTAAGCAGAGATTGGACCACCATTTATCTGAAATAGTATAGGGTTTCATACTTGAGTGGGGGATTGGATTAGAAGACCTCCAATGACTGTTATTCTATTATTCTATTCTATTACAAAATTCATTAGCCTAAAAAGGTGCTACCAGACACTCATCTTATCTTTGTTTGAGAGAATGTCTAGAACATATATATTAAAGGTATGTTTATCCAAACAGGTTTGGTAACAACATTCCAACATTCCATATCATTATATACATGTATTACATTGGACTTTTTGAACCATTGATCATATTTTTATCTTAACATTTGGTACTGTCAGTGACTTTTGGAAGCTCCATCTTCTGCTTCCTGTGGATAATTTCTGCCTTGCTGTATTGGGCCTTAATTACTGTACTGTGTTGTTCACTATGATACTTCCTCTCTGGTTCAAACTAGGGAAATTCTCCACTTTTTCTTTTGAAACTGATTCAGTGGAAAGAATCTTATGCCTTAATGATTTGGACTGAGTTTCAGCCTTGCCTTGTAAATCAGATGAGCACTTTGATGATGTACAATTGCCACAGTGGAGGGTAACAGTCTGCTAGAACAGAAGCCTTGGATGCTGCTGCTTGTTATCTTGTATATGATAACTTATTGTATGCATGAAGATGGAAATATTCAACACTAACTCACAATGGAAGAATGGTTGGTGGAGATGATGGGACTTGCTGAGATGGAGGAAGTTGGAAGTTGCTCCCAGTGCTTTTTTGCCTAGCTGTGGTCATTCTGTTCCTCTGTTTAGGTTAGGAAATATTTCTGAAATGATGACCCAATAGGTTGCCTAGTATACTACTAAAACTTTTGTTTTGCCTCGATTTATCCCAAACAATATGTCATACCACTACAATTTTCTAATTAAGATATCTAAAATCTGCTAACCTAAATAATGTGCAAAAATTCCAGGACCCATTATTTCCATGGTATTCACAAAGTTGTAACCATCACAGTATCCCAACGGTCACATGATCATGATTTTCAATGCTACCTGCCAATGTCCCACAAGCAAAGTCAATGGAGACCCAGCAAGAAGTTAAGTAGTCAGTCCTTCTCCCACTACTTTTTGGCCCTCCCATGGAGTGTTTATCTTTTTAGGTAAGCAAATATTGACTTATTGAACTACATTTACTACTATTATTTTTTATTCATGACATAATGTATACTCTTCTTAGGCAATCATGGGACCATCCAGCATCCAGATAAAAAAATATGGCAGTCTAATATTTAATGTTTTTGGTCATACTTGGACTCTACTAATTATTCTTCAAGGAGGAACCAATGAGTCAAAGAGTTGTCTAGCATAAATTTTAATAAAGCATTTCCTAAAGCTGCTGAATCTTGAAAAAATTGGGTCTAAGAAAAAGAGTTGTCTAATATTCTCCAGAAATTGGAGGTTCTTTTTGGTCCCATGTATTAGCACCCTTCTGTGCCCTGAAGTAGTTCTCAGCTAGGAGGCCCAGATGGAGTGATATAATTTCATCCAACTAAGTACAGGTCATTCCTTATTGAAGACCTGATGGTTCATGTTTGGAGGTCTTCAGACTAAGAGGCTCTCTATGGGCAAGAGGGAATTATAGGCTCATTTCCCTGAGCATTCATAACACAATTGCCCACTGCATATCTTCAGCTCTCCAGCCACAGGGATCTCTCAGTGCTCTAAGAAGGCCCTGTGTAGTGGTATGTGAGAATGATTGACTTTCAAAGACAGGAGAAACAGCCACAGACTAGACAACAGTAATAGGAAGCTGCACTTGTAGAAAAAATGGGGCTATGGCAAACATCTCAGAAGGGACTTTCCCAGTTTCTTGGACTGTAAAGGTGGGGGAAAAAGCAATCTATTTTCATATTTGCATGATTCTGTTAATATAACCTTATAATAAAGTTAGAGGTAGTACTTCTGATTGTGCTTCTTCTCAGGAATACCTTGGAGGACTGACATCCTGGGATAGAATAGTTGGAACATGAGTTTTGGATGGTATCACTGGAGAAAAGTCCAAAGCCCCTTTAATTTATGGAGGACCTTTCATTGAAGGGGCTTTGGGCTGGCCATTTTCCAGCAGGCTGGGTAATTTCCAACAATTCATGTTGTAGCCACCCACTTTAGGAAAAGATTGGCAGTAAAGGGTTTCCTGGGGGAGAAGTATGAGACAACTTCCAAAGGAAACTAACGTGGACAGTTTGGTTAGACCTTAGAAAGAAGGGGACTACTATCATTACTTCAAGAAACACCTTAGAGGCAGTTTATATAAAGCAAGGATGCCCAACCTTGGCAGCTGTTAAGACCTTGCTCAGGCTGTGGAATTCTGGGAATTGAAGTCCCCAAGTCATAAAGTTGCCATCAACATCATCAAATTTCAAACACTTTCAAAGCTTTGTACAGCACTTGTATCTTTCCCAACACCCAAATGCTCTTTAACTTATTAGTACAGTTGTTCAATGTGGCTGATACACTGCTGGTTGACAAATACAGCAATAATTTTTTTTAAAAAACCTAAATAACATTGCTTCTATTCATTTACAAATCAGTGAGTTTTCACAATCCCATAGACGTTTTCTTTTTCCCTGAGGAACAAAAGGAAAAATTTATGTAGCAATTTCATTTGGTCAGGGAAAGGGTTTTGTTTTCTATAAAAATAAAGGTAGGATTTTTTTTTTAAAAAAACTGTCTTACAATAAGACAAAAAAAAGGGAACTTAAAAGTAATTATTTTAACCAGCTCATACTAGAAAGACAGCTTCTTTCAAAGCACTTATTTTATCTGATTGCTGTTAAAGAAAGAAAGCTTTGTATAACCTCAGTTTGATTTTAATAAAACTTGGCCCATTGTTGAAAGATTTCCCCTGTCCTCCCTCAGTCTATTGTTATCCCTTTCTTTTCAGGATGTGAGCTGTGGGGAACGAATGAAAGCCAATATTATCGGTCCCAAATTCTGTGGGTCCCTGATTATGCTACTGGCTGTAGGTCATCTTAAAAGTTATATTTTCATTATAGGTGACAAGAAAATGGCAGATAATAAGAACTGATGACACAGGAGAAGCCTGCTCCTCTTCTAATATCCCATTACAGTTTGGTTCCTCCTGTTGTCATTCCCTACTTTGGGTTAAGCAAATGGGTTGTGTCTGCCTGCTGTTCCTCTCAAGGAAGCTTTCCTCCATCCTTATCTCTCACTTACAAGAGCTCTGCATCCATCTGTGGGTGGCAGATACAGCCATTTGGATAAACGGGGAATGCTTTTTTTTTTTTTAGCATTTAGAAGAGTAGAAACTCAAAAGGCAAGCTTGCCAGGTTTCCATTTAGCATCTTACTGAAATAAATCATCCAAAAGTCTGTTTATATATGCAAATACCTGGTGAAGGAAGTCTACTTATTCACTCTGAAATGACCTTATTAATAGATATATGAACAAAAAACAAATAACATGAATTGCTGTTAAAAACCCTCTCTGATATTTTTCTGCTATGCAGCTTGTTATCTTCCCTAGCAAAGGAGGTTTCTGGTTTTTCCAGCTTGCTCTTCCAAGTTATATACAATACAATTTATCTCACAGAAATTTCCAGCTTGTTCAAAATGCCAATGATGATGGCATTTTCAGGTAACAGAATAACAGAGTTGGAAAGGACCTTGGAGACTTCTAATCCAATCCCCTGCTCAAGCAGAAGAAGACAAGCTCAGGGTCCAAAAAGATCTTGACAGACTTGAACAATGAGCCCTATCCAACAACATGAAATTTAATGTGAAGAAAAGCTAGGTTTTACACATAGGCAGGAAAAACACAAGGCAAGTACAGAGTAGGCAAAACCTGGCTCAAAAACAGTAACTGTGGGAGCGATCCTGGAGTCCTAGTGGATGATCACTTAAACATGAGCCAGCAGTATGTGGCGGCAGCCAAAAAAAGCAAATACCATCATTGGTTGCATTAACAGAAGCATAGAATCAGAAACTGTTTGAGAGAAGTAAGAAGAAAGTTTATAGCAGTGAGGACAATTAACCAGTGGAATAGCTTGCATTCAGAAATTGTAGGGGCTTCATCACTGGAGGTTTTTAAAGAAAAGAATGGAAAGCCACCTATCTGAAATGATATGGGGTCTCCTGCTTCAGCAGGAGGTTGGATTAGAAGACCTTCAAAGTTCCTTCCAACTCTGTTCTGATTTAACCCCCTACAGTTTCAGGCAAGTAGTTGTTTAATCTCTTCTTAAAAACCTCCAATATTGGAGCAATCACAACATTTTGAGGCAAGTTGTTCTATTGGTTAATTGTTCTAATTGTCAGGAAATTTAGTACTGGGTTGCTTCTTTCTTCGATTAGTTTCCATCCATTGCTTCTTGTCCTGCCTTCGGGTACCTTGGATAATAGGTTGACCCCCTCTTTGTGGCAGCCCCTTAGATATTAGAGCACTGCTATACATCTTTCTTGTCCTTAGAAATCTCTCATGTTGCCTGCATTCTCCAAACTAGAAAAATCCAGTGGGAAGAGGGTTTTTTTTTCTTATTTTACCTTGGACATTAATAGAAGGAGAAACATCAGAATAACTATATGCTATTGCTATTGGAGAGTTAATGTTAATGAAAGACAGGAATTTACTGACTCCATAGCTTCCTCAACAATAATGAATGGAATATTTCTTTGAGTTTCTCAAGGAAATGATAAATTGTCCAATACTTTTACACTAGCAGGACTCCTCTATTAGTATTGACAACAACATTATTATTTAAAAAGCCCCTAAAAGGAATTTTCTCTTGATATTTTCCATTGGGATTAAACCAAGAAGTGGGGAGTTAAGGAGGTTGCACATCTCAGGAAAGATAATTGTTCAATGTAAAACCAGACATTCAGACATATTTCTTGCCAAGTCGTCTATAAATATGTGGAAGGACACCATATTCCACCAAAATTCTCCATTCCTTTTCCAAAATCTCAAAAGCAAATTCTCTGTCATCAATTTGAATGAGAATTAATAGAAGAGAATGTTTGTAGCTCAAGGTTGAAAGGAGGGGTCCTTGGTGCTCTCTGAGGTTGGTTGTTTTTTTGTAAACATTTCATTAGTCAAACTAGGTAACATCATCACGTTGATGTTACTTAGTTTGGGTAATTTGAATAGCTCTAGTTTGGGTAATAAAATGTCTGCAAAAGAAAATCACCAAGCTCAGAGAGCAGCAAGGATTTCCCATGAATGAAAACCACTTAAGATCAAAAAGAATATTTCTGCCAATTGCTAATAAAGCTTATGTTGCAAATAGGGATGTTTGGATTAATTTGAAAGGAAAGAAAACTCTGTCTGATGAGTAATTTTTAATTCTCAGGATTGTTGATTTTCAAATTCATTTCATCCTTTCAGACAATATTCCCACTTTCTGTCTTATTGCATACATATCCTGACTAATTTGTAACATTCAGATTGTAACATTCAGATGCATTTTGAAATAAATAAAATGCAACTGAATCACTTTTGTTTATTTGAAAGATGAAACCAAATATGGATTTTGAGTATTCACATACTATGTTTTTAGAGAGTTTTTGTTATCTCTTAAGGTACTCAGTTGGTGCTCCCACATCATTAAAAAGGTAGCAAATGCATTTTCTGATTAGTCTTGTCTAATACATATTAAAATGCATAGCTGTTACGTTTATAAGCTGCCAAGTAGCTAGGTTTTCTGAGTAGCTAGGTTTTATGCAAATTTTTCTAATAGGAGCAGATAAGTCTTTCATATCAAAATTAATAAAGATGGACTGCCTTAAGCATCTATTGGAAACTGTGACTCAGGACACCAAGGACGGTAGTAAATTGTAGTTAATACAGAGTAAAGATATTATTTTGGGCAAGTTATTTATTACTTCTGCCCCCAAAACTTTCATGCTCCATTGACTTATCATTTGTTAGAAATCCAGTATTTGTGGAGAAGAGAAAAGCTATCCTGTTTCCTCCTTCTGCCTAAGAAACTAAAATATTTCATGAATATATATATATTCTTAAAGATTAAAGGGAATATCATAAATATGAACCAGAAGGCACATTTTTATGATACCATTATTGATTCTTCATGCATAGATAGAAGAGACAAGAACCCTTGAGATTATTCATAATTATAGGATTGATCCAGAGACCCTGGTGCACTTTCCTGGCATAACTGAAGAAAGAGCTTAATATAAGATAGGGGGCAAGGGCTTCACAAAAGATTGGAGTAGTAGGATAGGAAGCCCAGTCTTTCTGGTAAGTGGTTATCTTCTGATTGACTTTATCAATTTGTCTTTTGGTAAAGGAGTAATTTTTGGCTGGCAAGCATTTTAGGAATAGGCAATCCTTCCATATAAAACGTTTTAAAAATTGTCCTATCCCAGTATGTCCTCTAAATCTGGATCTGCCCAGCTCATTGCAAAAAACAAAATAAAAAAATAAATCTACAGCATTTACTCTAGAAAACAAGAGCCAGAATTCTACAAAGTGCTTTTTCCATACTCAAATTTTCAGCTTCACGTCTCCCACGCCTTAACCAGATGGAAATGTGGCAAGCTTTAGAAATCTTTTTTTTTTCAATTCTTCCCCTCTCCCCATGATGACCAAATGTCCTGTCCACACCACATTACCAATGTCATGACTGGTGGATTTCTCTACCTCTTTCATTTGAGTTATCAAAGCAAATACCAACTGTCGTCCTTTCAGTAAGCAAGTATTTTAAGGAGGTCCAGAGGGAAAAGGGGACAAAAGTTTTCCTGTCACTTAGACCGGAAGAGGAAACTCAGCAGAGTGCTTGTCACTTGTACCCTTTAAAAAAAAAAGTCAGACATTTCAGGATTCGTTAAAAAAAGAAAATGGGGGCCAATTTCTATATCATGGCCGAGACTATAAAACAACAGGGCAGGACGAGAAGCAATGGGTGGAAACTAATCAAGAGGAGAAGCAACTTAGAACCAAGGAAATATTTCCTGACAAACCAATTAATCAGTGGAAAAACTTGCTTCCAGAAGTTGGGAATGCTGCAACACTGGAAGTTTTTAAGAAGAGATTGGATAACCATTTGTCTGAAATGGTGTAGGTTTTCCTGCCTAAGCAGGAGGTTGGACTAGAAGACCTCCAAAGTCCCTTCCAACTCTGTTATTCTATTCTATTCTAACACAGCAAAACAAAAGATCCAGAAGTACAAAATGGATGTTGAGGGCAAGCAAGAAGGACCATAGGACATGTCTACCAAAACAGATGACAGCCTATTGGAATGGAGGCATGGGATTTGTGAATCAGGGCAGATGGAGCAAGCTACCCATCTTACATCAGGGAGAGGGAAGAACATCGTTTTGATGTGGACCATGAATCTCCAGAGAGATCATCTTCATAGTAGCATAAAGGTAGATTTATGAGGACATCATCTGTTCCCACTCTTCCAAATTGATCTGTTTATAGTGAGGCAAAAAGAAAGTAACTGGTATGTTGTTATTTTTATTTTGTTTTGTTTTATCATGGAGAGTAATATTCTTCAAATATCTTGCCCATATTCATATAACTGGCCTTGTTTACTTCACAATTTGTTTTTATGAATTTGCTTTTTTGCTTCAAGCCACAGAAGTTAATGAATTCTGCTAGACTTTAGGCAATGTATCAGAGTATGTTACAGGTAAACTTCACATAATTTTTACTCTACTCTTTGAGAAAGAAAAGCAGGGGCCATAAAACAGAAATAAAAATATTGAAGCTACTATAATTTCTTTATGTTCTATATGTGCTTTGTTGATGAAAACTAATACAAGCTTTAGTAGTTCTTTCAAGTCTCAAGCATCACAAGCTGAACTGTAGCCCATCGGGTTGAGAATAAAGTAGTTTGATTTAACTATAAACTAGGCTGGGAACTAAAGCTGTAACTCAGAAAGTTTATCTATCTATCTATCTATCTATCTATCTATCTATCTATCTATCTATCTATCTATCTATCTATCTATCTATCTATCTATCTATACTGTGTGTGTATATACTGTGTGTGTATATATATATATATGTATGTATGTATGTATGTGTGTATGTATATATGTGTGTGTGTGTGTGTGTGTGTGTGTGTGTGTGTTGCACATGGTGTTAGCTACGCAATTATGGATGTGAAGGCTTAGAAAACATTTAGAGACAAAAAAAAGAGAAGAAAATGTTCCCTCCACTATGGCTTCTTTCTCTTGTTTTACTACCCATGCTGCTTTTCTACCCTTAAAAAAAATACTGGGGTTCTGCTAATGTTATCTTTGGGTTGGGTTGGGTTTCGGGGGAAGAAATAAAAAGAATAAAGTCCAATAAAATCCTTTATTTTAGAATGAATGCAAGGTACTCACATATTCCTATCCTTTATTTTCCCCAAAAGTTTCTATTAATTTCTAAAAGGATGTTTATCTAGAGTATTGGAGCACCGCAGTTCCTTTATACCAGGAGTGCAGTACACACCGTAACTCTGCCATTCAACAGCAGGGCCCCATAAACACTTTTGAAAGAGTGCTTAACCTGCAAGCCAAAGAATGCTGTTGATGTTACATTCTTCTTCACTCACCTCTTACATTTACGTCCATGCTGCTGTTTTTTCCTTGGCAACGTTAATGAGTGCAAACGTCCATAAACTGTTCAGTGTTGCTTCAGAACAGAAAGCAGGCAGTATAGGTATTTTTCTTCATGTCCTGCTTCTCCAGACAAAAAACATAACAGATCAATGGGACAATGAACATAAAGGAGGCATGAAGAAGAAGAATGATCAGTTATGCTGCTCTATTAGCATAATAAAGACTGATATGATTTTGATTTAAACTGGTGCATTAAATCACATTCCTACATGTTACTGTGTTCTACTGCTTTTCTCCTACTGTTTGCAAAGGGCTGTTCTGGTTGTGACTTCACAGAGAGGCAACTATTTAGGCTTATCTCAGAGACTGTAATGTACTGAGAAAGAATTACAGAGAAGAAGAGAACACAAGTTTACAATAAAAGAGGAGTTGCTAGCCAGAAATGTCACAAAGACCAACTTTGTCAACTTCAAGTAGCCACATAGAATTTTTTTTTTCAAAAGAAAAGAAAAGAAAAAGATGATCTAGAGGGCCTACTGAAGCATGTGACATCATAACCAAGAATGACTACAAATAAATGTATTTAATTTGTGCACTGCCCAATTCCCAGAGACTTTGGGATAGATAAAGATCCCTTGATAGTCTCTGGTAATCTGATATCATGCCAGGAACAGACTTAATAGTTAATTAATATGATAAATCTTTGTGAAGTCACAACCAGAACTGCATTTGCAAACAGTTGAAGAAAAGTAGTAGAACACTGTGACATATAGGGATGGTGATTTAATGTACCAGTTTATAGTCCCTGAGCCCAAAACTGCTTTCAGTAGTTTTCCTCAGTCAGGAACATGGTTATAGGCTTTGGTTGGTTCTTCTAGGTCAGTGGTTCCCAACCTTTTTTTCGCCCCGCACCACTAAAGAAATTTCACTCGAACCTCACACCCCCTGAAATTTAGACTTTAGGAACTACTGAACGCGTTAAATATATGGTAGGATTGAATCTTTTCAGCTATGTATGTGACGGCCACTAAATAACGATATTTAACTCTAAAATGAAAACAAAGTTAATCCATTGCATAATAAATAAAAATGCCAACATATAGCCAATATCCTATTATTTACCTGGACTTTTCTTGCACCCCCTGGAATATCGTCTCACTCCCCCAGGAGGTGCGAGCACCCCAGGTTGGGAACCCCTGTTCTAGGTCATGCTCCAGTGGTGAGTCTTTCCTTTTTCAATACAAGGATTAATCAGAGGTAAACAAAACACTGATTCCCTGCAAGTTTGTCACAGAGTTTCTAGGGTTCACTTTTACAGATTATGCAAGATAGCTTTTCCATGAATATACTGACTGAATGATGATCATTCCCTTCTCCAGAAAGGTTGTCATTTTTATCACTATTCTTATTAATAGCTGGTATTAATTGTATGATTGTTTTGTTACTTTTGTTTACATTATCTGTTCCTATTGTATTTCATGTTAGCTCTTGTTCACTAAATACAAGTGGAATCCTGAAGAGAGAAATAAATCTCTAAGTAAAGGATCACAGGAGCTTATTTATGGGGAAGGGCGAAAAGGATCAAAACAAACAACCTGATCTCAGGATGCAAAAACTGTTGTGCCTACATCAGATGTCATAAGGTTGAGGTTTGTATCACAATGTAATCTTGGTAGTCCGCAGATACCTATGGAAGGGATGTGGAGGTTTTTTTGGTTAGGAATATGTAAGAGACATAGGGGGGTGTTTTTTGTGCATGAGCCTGATTGCCCTGTTAATCTTTTAGTTTGAGCAGACATCTGGTACTATAAGACTCTGGAACTTACCCAAGAACTACTGTACATTTTTTCTTTGATAGAAGTAGACCTCCAGGGACTTAAACATCCAGCGTTCATGAACTTCTCTTCACCGCTATTGAAATGGAAAATCAGACAACACTCTAATAACAAATGAGCTGAGGACAAATGCTTGGGCTGATAGAAAATACAATCTCCTATAAGTGAGATTGGCAATAACTGATTGTTTCTATTATTTGGCATGCCATTACTCTTAAGCGAAATCTCTAAATGCTCCCATTTCTAAACTCATCTCAGTTGAAAACAGGGTAGGAGGGTAAATGAGAGTCATCTACAGTTCATCTCCAAAGCTGCTGTAGTTGTAATGAAATTTTCTCCTTCTCTATCCTGTTGCCTGATAAAATGATAGTATGGGTTCACCACGAAAGGGAGAGGTTTAGTGAAAAAGAAACATAACACAAATAGAACTCACATATACCAACCACAGTTAACAACAGTATGAAGGATGGTATAGAGCATTAAGCAAATGTTATTCCACAATCTCAGATAGTTTGTGGCACCATTTACCATGCCACACAAATGAGTAGCTTGAGTAGGTGTGTTTAAGTATGTATGGGACTCAGTTCCCTAATTCCTATCCCTTTCTCCTAGCTCTACATCATGGGTGTCCAACCTTTTGGTTTGCCTGGTCCACAGTGAGAGAAAGGGTCTTAGGCCACATATAAAACATACAATATAGTTAACACAATATAGTTAAAACATACAATATAGTTAACACGTATAAATATCACTAAACTCAATAACATATATAAATATTAAAATCACATAATTTTAGGAGCCGTGGTGGTGCAATGGTTAGAATGCAGTATTGCAGCCTAATTCTGCTGACTGTCAGCAGTTTGGATCTCACCTGCTTAAGGTTGACTCAGCATTACACCATCTTGAGCCATGGTGGTGCAATGGTTAGAATGCAGTTCTGAAAGGCTAACTCACTGCTCACTCCAGGATTTCAATCCTGACCAGCTCAAGGTTGACGCAACCTTCCATCCTTCCGAAGTCAGTAAAATGAGGCCCCAGATTGTTGGGGGCAATATACTGACTCTATGAACCGCTTAGAAAGGGCTGTAAAAGTACTGTGAAGTGGTATATAAGTCTAAGTGCTATTGTTGCTTACAATGGGGAGATCCAGCTTTACTGGATCCCATCCAGGCACAAAGTTAGTTGACTGATCTTGAGAAAGTAACATGTTCTCAGGCAATTTGATCTCACAGGTCATGCAAACTTAGAAGGGAGGCACTTCTCAGAGCGGGCTGTAAAGCACTATGAAGCAGTATATAAGTTTAAATACTATTATTATTATTGCTATAAAAATGTTAAATGTTTATGGTCTTGTGGGGCTACATCGCTAGCTGTCCAGGATCCCATGCTCTACATGATAAACAATACATTTCTAAATACTTGCATTTAAGGTTTTATTTCCTCAGAACTGCCACCAAATATTTCTTGTTGCAGAAACCTGCCTTTTGATTTTTGCTGGACACCTGAAAGGGCCAGTGCCTGGCAATTATCATTGCAGGTGTCCAGGGATAATGATTTCCCAATTAACACTTCACAGCTGGTCCTTGGAAAGTTTAACAAATGAAGCCAGTGATTACATTAGTGTCTGACAGAGTCAGCATCAGTTTCCCAATTATTGCAACCAAAATATGCAAAGTATAGTACAAGAAGAGGTCATGTGGAACTGACCTCTTGGCATTGCTTAAATACAAACAGAGGTAAAAATAAAAAGGCAAAGTATAGTCAAGACAACTGCTAAGTTCATATTGACTTAAAACTCCCAAGATTAACATAGCTGAGTACCATTTCTTTAGGCATGCAACCAGTGAAGGGTTTTTTTTTCTGTTCAAGGACAGGAAACCTCACAGTATAGCTTTATTGCAGCATACATCAACCCCAACCCACAGGTTATTCCTGTTCAATTCCACCCATTGAAGCTTTGGGTCAACTCCAACCTTCATGATTTTGCAAGGTGATGTTGCCACATAAATATGCCTTTAATACCCAGTCTTTCATACTCAGTCTTTTAATACAGAGTTCAACATGTCTCAAAATCCATGAGGTAGTATACAATCTTTGACTTTTCCCAAAAGTTATTGCACAAATTGGATGAAGTGCCTCCTCAGTATGGCTGTTCCTTTTCTAGTGGCTACCAAGTTCCTGACAAAGTTCCCATGAGGATATCCCACCAGGATATCCTGCTCACTTTAGCTTGGGGTCCTGGTAGTTGAACACTAGTCTTCTTGCTTGCTTGTAATAGCTGCCAGTCTCTAGACATCACATCTGCTTCCCCATCTGCATGTCATTTGTTTATCACATTTCATCCTACACCCCTTTTCCCATTCTATCTTTGCTTTTGTAAATAAAAGGCCTGCATGGACTGAGGCTGTTGCTCTATGTCCATATATCCATGAAAATGCCTGGGTGTGACTCAATTTACACATATATCTGCAGCATCAGCTTGGATACTTTTCAAGTACAGTTGTAAGTTAATGTATGAATGCATGAAGGAAGAGGGTATGGGAAGCATTTCTGCCTGACTGCAGCTGCTTTTATTTATTTTTATTTATTTATTTCATTGCTATAGACTTTTGTCTTAACAAATGACTTTGGGTGTAGACTGCAACCCCAACTTCACTCCCTCACACACAACCAGCACACATATTATTCAAACAACTATATTTGCTCAAATAGAAGAGCTATATGTAGCAAGGGATTAGGTGAGTGGTGGGATTCAAATATTGTTGCCTCTGGTTCAGTGGGCGTGGCTTGGTGGATGCGCTTTGCACGCATGCACACAGTTTGCATGCAGACGCACGCCAAATGTGCACTTTGTGCTGTGCCGTGCAAAGCAGCTGTGCTTCAAATTCAGCAGATAAAAGTGAGTATGGGAGCCTGGGCGGGCAGGTGGGCCCAACAGCAGAGTGGCGGAGAGAACTGTTTTGGTATCCACTCCTCATCACTCCTACTGGCTTGCTAGAACCAGGCAGAAACGGTCGAATACCACCACTGGTGTACTCTAAAATGTAAGGGAAGAGTCTTGGACTTATTAGAGAAAAAACAGGAACAGAGACTCAAGACTTCTTCAACGAATATTCATCAACATTAACAGAGGGATTGAATCAAGATCCCTTGAGGTATTAATACCACTTTAAAAAGACTTAGTAAGACTACACCTAGAGTACTGCATCCAGTTTTGGTCACCATGCTATAAAAATATGTTGGGACTCTGGAAAAAGTGCAGAGAAGAGCAACAAACATGATTTGGGGACTGGAGACTAAAACATATGAAGAATAGTTGCAGGAACTGAGCATAGCTAGTCTAGTGAAGAAAAGGACCAGGGGTGACATATCAGTGTTCTAATATTTGAGAGGCTGCCATAGAGGAAGGCCAGACAAGGATCATTGGATGGAAACTGATCAAGGAGAGATTCAATCTAGAATAAGGACAATTTTTCTGACAATGAGAACAATCAACCAATGTAACAGCTTCCTTTCAGACATTGTGGGTGCTTTATCAATGGAAGTTTTCAATAAGAGATTGGACATCCATCTGTCAGAAATGTTATGAGGTCTCCTGCTTGAACAGGGGGCTGGACTATATGACCTACAAGGTCCCTTCCATCTCTGTTATTCTGTACTTCTGAATACTCAGTATTCTCCTGTGCTCCTCAAATAGAATAGCTAACAAAATAATAAAAACAAAGGTAGCCTACAAGACTAGAATACTAGCTATGATGAAGCTGGCTGGAGCTGAAGTTTCATGAACCTCAGATTGCTTCAGAATCTGTGGGTGGGGAACAGATTTATCCAATATATGATATGATGAGATGGAATCTCAAGTCAGACTTATTCACCTTTGGGTCATCCTCATTTTCACATTTAAATATTGAGAAGTCAGCTTTAGGAAATGCGATGGCCTCAAAGTTTGGTTTTACTTGTGGCTGAGCCCCGTAAAAGACACACTATTTCCTGATTTGGGTTGGAAGCAGGGGTAGGATTCAAATTTTTTAACAACTGGTTCTGTGGGCGTGGCTTAGTTGGTGGGCATGGCTTGGTGGTCTGGCTGGGCTGGCTGGGCGTGGCCAACTCAACATCACTCACATCAAGGCACACATCTCCTCGCCTGGCCTCTCATGACTGTGGGGATGCTGCAACAGTCATAAGTATGAAAAATGGTCATAAGTCACTTTTTTCAGTGCCATTGTAACTTTGAATGGTCACTCCACACAAGCAAAGTACCAGCAAAGGAGCAGGGAAAAACTCCAGAGAAGTTCCTGAGCAGGAAATCTAGTCCTGCCAAGAATGTAATAAGGGTTAACAAAGAGGCAGTTTCTGTAAGCAACACCAGAATGTTTCCTTCCCGCCTTCCTTACAAGATTAGGCCAGTAATTTCTTCTAACAACTGGTTCTCCGAACTGCTTAGAATGTTAACAACCGGTTCTAACGAATAGGTGCGAACTGGTAGAATCCCACCCCTGTTGGAAGTAAAGGTTGGTTTGTCAGTCTTTATTACAAACAAAATGGAAATTAAATCCTAACATCTGTTTAACAGCAATCACACAGTTGTTTAATTTTGTCGATGATCAATTAAGGTTTCTGTATCTACAAAGCAGATAAAATAGCTTTGAATGGACTACTAGCATAAAGAGGAAAGAGTAGCACAATTCAGAAATGCATCTACGTTCTTTGCAAAGTATTTTGGAAGTCTTTCTGCTGGTTGTGTTGTTTAGGTGTGATTCTGTTTTTCTCTTTGTAATAGTTCCTCCTTCTGGTGAGCCGCAATTGAGTGCTGATCTATTTTTACCTTTTCTGGTGTAATTCTTTGTGTATTGGCTGGGTTACTTTGAAGTCTTGTCTATTGTTGGTCTCTTTTTGCTGGAAATGCCTGTTTCCCAGAATAAAGGCTTGTCAATGACCCTCTGGCAACAGTGTCATATAAGGATTGTGTTTTCACACAGGACTCTTTTTTTCTATATTTGAATCCTGTTGGTAACATTTCCTGACTTGATTTTTTTTTAAAAGATCCAGATTATTTTATTTTAGCTTTCTTTTGTTGCAATGTCTTCCATTTTTATGATGTATTTTCTTAATGCTCTTTTTTTTTAAAAAAAACCTTCAGACATTTTGCTTAAGATGTGTTGGAAGGAAATCAAACTCTCCCTGCCATTCAATCTTCCCTCTGTTTCTCTCATTCAAACCTCCTAGCCATTTCCAGGGCAAAAGGTTAGGAATTACATTTGAAAGAAAGGCAATAAACTTGACAAAGAGGTTGGAACTGATCAAAGGCGGCAGCCCATTCAGGTAAACATTCATTTCAGGGTGCCAGAGATTTCACCCATTAATAAACAAAGGATCCTCTTCTCCTCGACACTGCCATTTCAACCCATAATGCTAATTGGGCAGGGAAACTGTTCATTTATACTTTCTAAGAATTCTGAAGGACTGAGCTTTTCAGAGAACAAAGGCAAGATTTTCCTATATAAAGAGTTTGCAAGGGACGGCTGAGAGTGTCCGTCTCTGATTGCTCACTTGGTACCTCTGTCTGTATCAGAATAGGACAATTCACCACAGCCAACTTGCTGCGGTACAACCCACAATGGCCAAGTTACCACAGGACAACTCACCATGGGACAATTCAACAATTTAAGTATTTTATGTAATTGTACATTATTTTAATTGTTGTCATTCACATTTCATTTTGTCCCTTCTTTTGCATCCTTTCCTTAATGATTCTGTTTCAAGATTTCTTTGATATTGATGTAACTCTGGTTCTGCATAAGTTGTTCCACAGTGAATTGGCCATGGCGAGTTGTCCTGCAGTCAGTTAGCTGTGGTAAATGGTCCATGGAGAGGTAGCCATGGCAAATTGCCATAGACTTGTCTGTATTCTGGAACTAAATTATATCTTTGCTTCAAGTAACTCCCTGCTTTCTACATTCTTTTTCTTATCCTAGCTCAAAAAGAACCAGATCTCCTTCTAACAAGTGTAAGTCCACAAATTTAATAGCTTCCTGGTCCACAGACTTCCTGTTAAATATTGTCCCCAGTTGTTCATTTCACCCCCAATACAAGCCATTGAACAAGCCTAATATTGTATGATATTTCCCCTTAGCTTTCCTAATTTTCATTTTTAGAAAATGACAGAAAATGAAGAGCTGATCTCCTGAAAAAAAAAATAGACCACAATTACACAGAAAACAGCCATATTTCTGCTACAAGTTTCAAGTAATTATCTATGCCTGTATTTCAAGTCCCAGAAGAATTGGGTTCAATATCCTTTGAGAAGGTACTCTTCAAGACACATTTGCTTATTTTTTTGAGAGCAAGTGGTGAAATCCTGGTCTAAGTGCAATTATTTTTTTCCCATGTAAGTATTGTCTGTGATAAAGAACAAAAACTTTTCTGTTATGAAATAAATACTCTGAATCTTTCTTTTGCTGAAGCAGCCTGCTTGCCATCTCTTTTAATCCATTGTTGATGGGTAAAATATAGTGCAATTTCAAGTTAATTGACTTTTAGTGCTGGTTTGCTGGAAATCGGGGATCTCCCCCAAATCCTTCAATCTTGTACTATGCCTATTCTGTCTCACATTTCTTCTTTCTCAAAAGATGAAAGAGTACAAACTCACACAAACACAGGCAGGCAAGCTGACTCAGACTTCACAGAGTTAAGTCTTTGGAACTGATAATGTCCTTGGCATTCCAACACGCTCTGCCTTACAAGTCTGAATTGATAACAAGTAAAAAGCTACTTACAGAGAATTACAAGGCAGACCACAAGAATCATTCACAACGAAAAACCTGAAGTAAGATTAAACTTTGTCCTGTACAAAGTTCCAGCCGACAACACACCCACTTTTATCCCCTGTGGAGTGTGGCTCAATGACTCAGCTCACTCTCTGACCCTCCCATGCCTCCTACGTTGCTGCTCACGTTTCTCCCTATGACGCTGCCTAGGATCAAGCCAACATTCTTCCTCTTGACTCCCTGTCAGGGATTGCTCCGATATGCCTTCCTCCTGATTAATCTCAGGCTGTTCCTCTCAGTTGTCTGCTGAAACCTGAGGCATCATCAGGGAGGAAGGCCTTGCCAGAGAGGAAGGTCCTGGGGAGGAAGGCATTCCCAGTTCCTCCTCCTCATCTTCCAAGTCCTCTTCCTCTAACAGCACAGGCTCGGCAATCGGAGCCACAACATATGCCATAGGATTGGGTTCTCATATATTGGTAGGTCCAGTAGGAAAGAAGAGGTATAACCAATTATTTTGGTTCAAAAGCAGTTCTATACTTGAACAGAATTAAAATGCCTGCAGTGAGATTAGGAGATTCTTACACTGTAACTTTGCTGATCATCTGTACAATAGCCTGTGTCTTGTTGCTTCATACATTGACTCCAGTATCTAATCTACCTGATGATATAGTATGGCAATGCCATATTTGGACTTCTGATTGCAGGTGTCTGGCTATCAACTAACACGCTGCAGATGTAAATTAATACCACAGCTGATATTTCAGGTCTTTTGTTTAGCTGGGTAGCCTCCTTCTTTTGGGGGAGGGTACCAAGTAAAAAGTGAATAAGACACAATTTATTTTAAGGATTAGTCTCCAAATCTTATTTTACTTGCCAAGACATTAAGAAATTATATGATGGATTTGTACACTTGAAAACATTTTTTTTCTTATAACCAACTTCCTGTATATGAATGAACAACAACTGTTTTAGTCTTAATAAAACAAAAATCTCTATAATTCAGATTTAGACTGAATTTCTATATTTATTTTACTTGGGTTTAGGGTTTTTTTAAATTCTCTGGAGCTTTCTCTGAAATATGTATTTGTAGGACTAAATTATTGGGAAAAATCCAGTTGAGGGCCTCAATCCAAAGGCCTAGAAAATTCTCATCCTAGTCCAGGTAACTCCAAAGGTAATCCTACTATGACTCAAGGCTGAGATCTAAAATAAGATTTAGAAAAAGTTCTGATTTCCTATAGTTCAGCACTGGTAAAAATATGTATTAACTTTTCCCCCATCCAACAAAACGGGGTGATATGCAGGTGATGGATGGATGATGGATGGATGGAGATATGCAGTATTTTATGAATAGATCAAGCATGCCAGTTTTCATGTTGTTTTTCTTCCATTCAATCACGTCTGATTTCTGAGAATGTCTGGAGAAGTCCATTATAATTGGCGCTAGTTCCAAAAATGTAAATACTGAACGTGAATTTGAGTGAACTTCAGGAGACAAGAGAAGACAGGGGAGTCTGGCATGTTATGATCCATGGGATCATGAAGAGTCAAACAACTTACCAACTAAACAACAGGGCAACATTTATTTAATTATTTAAAAGAAGTAGCTATGATAACAATAGCAATGGCACTTAAACTTATATACTACTTTGTAGTGCTTTATAGCACTCTGAATGGCTGACAATGTCAGCATTTTGCACCCAACAATCTGGGTTCTCATTTTATTGACCTTGGAAGGATGGAAAGCTGAGTCAACCTTGAGCCAGTCAGGATTGAACTGGTAGTTGGCAGAGTTAGCTGCCATACTGCATTCTAACCATTGTGTCACCATGGGTCTCTTAACATGTTTGTTTAAACAAAACATGTGCTGAAATTTGCAGCAATAATAACTGAAGGTATATGCCTTTGCGAAACCTCAAGGGGGTTGAGAGATTTTTTCCTATGGGTGAAATAAAGAATGGAGAAACTATGACATGGAGGACTGCCATCAAGTATAAAAATAAATTATAAACTTATCTGAGTTTTTTCTCTTCTCATAAAGTAAATAAGTTGCCAATCCTTAATTTACTACAGCAACTCAAAAACTGGTAGTGAAGAAGCATAGCTGTATAGCAGATCTAGCAATCATACAATTTATCCAATTCATAAAACACTATGATTTATGATGGAATTGATGGTGACATGATCACAAGGATCATCTCAGTCTGAGCTATTAATCATTGATTATAATTCCTTTTTATTAAGTGGTGTAACTTCTCTCCCAAACACACCCACATGTGGTTCCTATGAGCACCTCTTAGCTTTAGAGAAAAAAGACTAAAACTTTGAGGAAGCCCCAAATTAAAATTTAAATACATTTAGACTAATCTATTCTATCACAGACAAACAAACAAAATATAGCCATGTTATCTTGTCCTGTTTTAAAATTTTGTCAATTTAAATGCATAATTCCAATGGAAATTCCATTGGTTGGTTAGGGTTATTTTATGTTTGCAACTCTATCAAAGAAAGTTTCAGTTACTTTTTTTCTATTTCTTTTCTTTTTTTCCCTTATTTGTTTGCCCTTTTTCCTTCCCTATTTTTTATTTTTTAGCTCCTTTTTTATATTTAATGTTTTTTGCAGAAATTTTGCATACACACACACACACACACACGTGTGTGTTTGTGTAAATTTCATATTGGTTTTTTGTTTTTCCAGTTTAATATAATAGCTTCATGCTTATGTTGATTATACTGTATGTGTTAAAATATTATAACTGACTACATTTTTTTCACACTGTTCTTGCTAATATTTGTATATTTGGTAATTACATACTACTTGATAATTATTCCTTCATAATTGCAAAGGGCTCTAAATCCATAGTCTGATCAGTTCTGAAATTCTAGGGGAATTAAAATTATTTTTTCATATATGCACATGGTTTGCAAATTTGGGGAAGAAAACCTGTTACAAAAACAAGAACAAATTGTAGATAATAGGCTCAAACTGTCAGAGAGATATTAGTCGTATGTGTCAGTTTAGCAGATATTCACTTTGCTCATGAGAAAGAATGGACTTGAATAGGGGTGGGATTCAAATTTTTAAACAACCAGTTCTGTGGTCATGGCTTAGTTTGTAGGTGTGGCTTGGTGCTCATGTGACTGGGTGGGCGTGGTCAATTCGATGTCACTCATGTCAAGGGGCGCTTCTCCTCACCTGGCCTCTCATGACAGTGGGGATGCTGTAACAATCGTAAGTGTGAAAAATGGTCACAAGTCACTTTTTTCAGTGCCATTGTAACTTTGAATGATCACTAAATGAACTGTTGTAAATGAAGGATTACCTGTACAAAAATACAAAAAGCTTCTTTGCTTGCAAAAATCTGCCCTAAATACCAATCATTATATTAAAAATACCTGCAAGCTGGAGTTACAAATCAGGCAGGGTGCCAGAGCCCCTTGAGGAATTAAAATAGTTAAAATGCAATAACTATCAGCAGCCAACTCTTGCTCATAAAATGAAACCCTTTAGCAGAGAGTTCATTTTAGCTCTCCAGAAAGAGCACACCCAGGAAAAGTAATCCTTAGATCCATTTGCACTTATAGATACCAGCTGGTCTCACTCACCTCACAAGATATCCTAAGGAAATCATCCAAATTTAAGGAAAGGTCATATGCCTCCCAAAAAGGAAGTAAAAAAAAATAAGTGCCAAGCTTGAATCCTGCCTCTTGGAAGTACGCCCCAAAAGGACAGTGCCAGATACCACTAAAGCAGTGAAGGAAGACCCCCTCCCCAGATAGAAAAAGAAACCATGACACAAGAAAAAAAACACAATGCAAATAATTAAATCACAACAGTAGTTGTTGCTTATTAAACCAATTACCAGAACAAATAGACTCAGGAACCAGCCAAATTTCTCAACCCAGTTTCTTTTCAGGAACAGAGATTAATCTTTTTTTCCTTCCAAACAAAGCTGAATAGGGAAAATTATCCCATCATAAATACAGGATTAAATGTCACCAAGGACAGAATGAAACTTCACCAAAAACCAGTTTTAGACCAAAACTCAGAAACTCATGTTTGAATGTCAGTCTTTCTAGCTATCCAAGAAGCCTTGCCGAATGTCACTCATCTTAGTTCCTTGTCATTAAAAAGCTTCTTTCCGAGCTCTGCTTTATTATTCAATTATTTCTTCAAAGTGCTGGCTGGAAGTATTTCCAGGGGAGAATTTCCTCCCAATAGCAGTGTAAAAAGCTTAAAACAACCCTTCCCCTTTATGAAAGTATCAGGAAAGGAAAAAAATGTCCTTCGGAGACAGTAAATCTAGACATACCATACTGCCAAGAATGTAATAAGAGTAGAAAAAAACAAAAGGAGATTTCTTCTAACTACCGGTTCTTCAAACTGCTTAGAAAGTTAACACAGGGTTCTATAGAACTGGTCAGAACTGGTAGAATCCCACCCCTGGACTTGGAGCTGGATTTTTAAAATAATATAGGAATAAATAAGTGTTGGGTAAAAAATATTAATAAAATTAATAAAATAATCAAAAGTCACCTTGTGGTGAGATGGGTCGCAAATAAATTTAAATAAATAAATAAATATAGCCAATCTCATGAGAAATAACCGAATAACCGAATAATAGAGTTGGAAGGAAATCTTCTAGTCCATCCTCTTTCCCAGCAGGAAACCCTGTATCATTTCAGACAAATGTTTGTACAATTTCTTCTTAAAACTTTTCAGTGTTGGAACATCCACAACTTCTGCAAGCAAGTTGTTTCACTAATTAATTGTTCTGTCAGAAAATTTCTCTTTAGTTCTAGGTTGCTTCTCTCCTGGACTAGTTTCCATCCATTGCTTTTTGTCATACCTTCAGGTGATTTGGAGAATCGGTTGACCCTTTCTTTGTGGCAGCCCCTCAGATATTGAAACACTGCTATTATGTCATCCCAAGCCCCTTTTTTCCATTAAATTAGACATAACCAATTCCTGCAAACATTCTTTAAATGTTTTAGCCTCCAGTCCTCTAATCATTTTGTTGCTCTTCTCTGTACTCTTTCTAGAGTCTCAACATCTTTTTTACATCATGGTGAATGTAATATTCCAAGTGTGGCCTTACCAAGGGATTACAATTTGGAATTAACGCTTTACATGAACTTGATTCTATCCCTCTGAAAAATGCAGCCTACACTGTGTTGGCTTTTTTGGCAGGTGCAGCACACTGCTGGTTCATATTTAAGTGATTGTCCACTAGGTTTGCAAGATCCCTCTTGCATTTATTGCTACTCAGTCAGGTACCACCTGACTGACTCTGGGTGGCATATACTAAGTACATTAAATATATATATACATTTATTGTTTTAGGCAACATTAAACAAATTAGGGAGGACAGAGAGAGAGTGAATAAGTGCATCCACCTTAATAAGTGGAGCCATCTAAACAAGTCTCCAGATTCCCAGGGGCTTGATGGCATAACCACATCTTGAGGGAATTCCAGAACATCCAGAGGGAGGGAGCTAACCTAATGTTCTTTTCTGCCATGTTAGAAAAAACTTTCCTTTTGCTATCCACCAAATATCCTGTAATTTCCTAGCAGGTGGTATATGCAGAATTTCTCTGCCGGATCAAATGATGTAATCAGGAAGGGACAGCCCATCACATAATCTGCTCCATTCCACAAAGAATTTAAAGATGAAAACCAGCTTAAATCAGTCCAGGAAGCAAACCGGCAACCAATCCAGCTAGCAGAGCAGAGGTAACACATCACTGAACATGGTGCTGCATTCTCTAGCGGATGAAGCTTCCAGCTATTCTTCAGAGGTGGCCTCCACAGTGGAAGGGAATCCACAGTAGCCTGCCGGCCTTTTATCACTCTCCCTTACCCTTCCACTGTCCACATCTCCAAAGTTCCAGTGTCTCACAAATGAGTAAGCCAGTAATTCAGTAGGAACCAGGTAGAGGCAAAGGCATCCATCAGTGGGAAGCACTAGCAGCAAGATTATTCAGCAGCAGAATCCCACAGCGGCTTGGCTCTCTGCCCATCCTTAGCACCCAGTTGTAGTCTTCTTCTCAGCAACAGTTGGTCCTCTGAGGGAAAAAAAAAACATAGCCCAGAGTCAACCCTCAATCCAAAAACAAAAGTAAATAAGTGGAATAGATAAATCTTGGAGAAATGTATTCAGAGGATGTGTTCTCTGCTTGTTATTTCCATCATAACTGCCCAGAAGACTTTTCTTAATGGCTAAATCTGTTCAAAATACATGCACTACCTTCTCCCCCCCCCCCCATCAAAAAACAGGCAGATTGCAAACGACCACCTGAACCTTTGAGTTAAGCCTATTGGTACCAGCATATTGTGCAGCCCTTATCTCCAATTTCAAAACATTTCTTACCTTGAACCCAATCGTCTCTCATTTTAGAAAGTAAGCAGTAAAATGAACATTTCATTTTTAGGAGTTTTTTTTTAACATTTCATTTGAGGGTTTTTTTGTTTTTTGTTTACCTCTTCCACCCTCTGCATTGCATCAGAATGAAGGGGAAAGTGTTCAGGGAAAGCTATGGCTTCCCTAAGTGATTCCCTTCCTCCATACCATATTTCTTCTTTTTTTATAATTCGGATAAGGGATGCGGTGGCTAAGATGCTGAGCTTGTCGATTAGAAAGGTTGGTAGTTTGGTAGTTCAAATCCCTAGCACCACGTAATGGAGTGAGCTCCCATTACTTGTCCCAGCTTCTGCCAACCTAGCAGTTTGAAAGCATGTAAAAATTCAAGTAGAAAAATAGGGACCACTTTGGTGAGAAGGTAACAGCGCTCCGTGCGCCTTCGATGTTTAGTCATGTCAGCCACATGACCACGGAGACGTCTTTGGACAGTGCTGGCTCTTCGGCTTTGTAACGGAGATGAGCACCACCCCCTAGATCCAGAAACAACTAGCACGTATGTGCAAGGGGAACCTTTACCTATAATTCGGATGCTTCAAGAACATCAAATGCATCACAGCTTTGAACAGCCAAGACATTTGCATGGAATAGGCTGAAGTTGTTTATTTATTTTTTATACTCCTAATTTCAATTGTTTGTTTCCTTTTGTAATAAAATAAGAATATAATGGGATCTTCTTTGTACACTAATTGTTTGCTAAAGATGAGAGACAGACAGCCAATTGTAAATTGCTGCTGTACTGCAGTGTGTGGATATTTCACTACAAATAGTGGCAAATACATCTGTTCTAACCTGAAGTCAAATGCTTTGTTATGGATTTAAGCTGAGGTAGGAAGCATTTTTTTAAAATAAAATAAAATAACCAGGATGACTTTTGTGGATTAGAATACTGTTGCTTATCAAGGCTGTTTTCCATTACAGAGAAGCAAGCTCAGAATCCTACAAGCTAAGCAAAAGTTAGGCAAACTTATAGATTCTTTTCTCATACTTCTTATTTAAATTGTTGGCTTGAAGATAAGAATTGACTATCATATAAGCTACAAAATCTTAGCAGCTATAAAGATATCAAATGATGCAGCCAGTTCAAGCTCAAATTCCATTTTCTTATCACAAGCAGCTGCTAAAAATATACACTCTTACAAATAGTTTTCTTTAATAAGTACTGTGTTATCATGCAATTTCCAGGCATGTCTAGCACAGCCTTTCTCTTCTGCATCTCTAAAAAGAGTTGTTTATATCAAAGAGTTTTGGGTCCACCTGAACATATTTTTGCATTTGCTGAACCCTAATATAATTTGGATCTGTTTCAAATATGATTTTTTCATATGGCCCCAGAGACCATTTTCTTAAAAACCATGCTTCAAAGGATGACTAAGAATACTGCATATTGAGCATTGGCAAGGCTTTGGGCCCAATCAGAGGTAGTTTTCATTAATAACGTTGGTGGAAAGCTTCAGCATGCATGGTAGTAGTGAGGTTGCCACCTTGTATTAGGCAGTATGACAAAATGTGGACAATCTGTGCTGGAACCCGATTAATATAGACTTTCCTTTATACCAGGGGTGTCAAACTTGAGGCCTGTGGGCTGGATCCAGCCTGCGATATGATCAAATCTGGCCCGCAGGGCCATCCTGGTCTACCCAGTGTTGGCTTGAAGATAAGAAGATAAGAAGATGTGAAGAAGAAAGATCAGGCCAGCATGGCTTCAGCCCGGTCTACCCAATGTGAAGAGGAAACATGCCAGCAGTTTGGGGAGTGGCGTCAAGTTGACCATGCCCACCCAGTTGACCACACCCACCCAGTCTATCACACACACCTGGCCCCCTGCAGTCAACCATAGCCATGATGCGGCCCTCAATGAAATTGAGTTGACAACCCTGCTTTATACCGTGGTACCTAATATTAACGAGATATTAATGTGAGATCTAACCCACAGTAAAGCAGTGCTTTGGTATTAGTACTTAGAAAATTGAATTGAAGTTAAGATGATCTTGATTAGATGAAGAACTAGACCAAATGAATTTTAACATAAATAATGATTATGCACCTAGGGAAGCTGCGGCATTTTCCAAATATTAGAAAAATGAAATCTTGATGGGCATGTGAAAAATAGTAAAAAAATACAAATCATAATGCAGTACAGCAACGTACTACATAGTTAAAACGCTTATGTACTCCTAGGTCATATCTATAGTATAATTTAAAGATCATGGGAAATAATATTCTACCTATCTATCTATCTACCTATCTACTGATGTATGCATGTGTATCAGCATACTGATAAAAGTCTGTCTCACTTTCTGATTCTCTTTCTATTAAATAATGATGAGGTACATCATTTTATCATACATAAATATGATAAAATAAATAAGTAAATGAATAAATGAATATAAGAAACATGAGAATGCTTTGTATGACAAAGCTGCCCATACTATATGAAAAAATCTTCAAAACTCTTTTGAACTGCCCAAGGTTATATAAAAACAAATCTGTAGGTAATTTTAAAAATCTATCAAAATACCAGAAGTTTTTCTAAAATTTGCTAATAACATTAGTTTTTTTAAGTTAGTGGAATGTCTAGGCTGAAAATGGTGCAGTTTTTAGTTTAACTGTTGGCATTTTCTGCACTCAGATATTTTAGCTATAATAGCATTGTTATTATTTTCTTTCTGGATGCTGTTGACAAATTTATCTTCAAGTTTCTAAGAGCAAAACTGGTCATCTCATAAATGCTTCTTGTTTCATAGTATTGCTAGCAGCTGCACTATGCCCCATTTATGACTTCCCATATCCATTTAAAAACAACTGACAGTTCTACTATTAATAATAGTCTTTCTGTTTCCATTAGATAAGATAAGATAATGCCACAAATTAACTGTTGTACCATTGCTGAATAGTGGAGGTCACTCTGCTTGAAAAATACACATTTGAAGTTACTAAGCATAGTTCTGGTTCTGAACTCAGTATTTTTTCTTTCCAGTATAAGTGCATGGATTTTTCTTCCTTTCAGCAAACTTCAAATATCAATAAGGATCACTCCTGCAAAGTTATATTTTTTAAAAATGGAGATAAGACACTGTTGGCATAGCATTCATTTCTAAAACCATTGCTTATGAAAATGACAGGCTGTTCGCAAAAATGAGGACTTTTGAGTTCTCTCAAAATCTTTGTCCAGAATTTAGGAACTTATTGAAAAGAAACAGTTATTGCAGTGCCTAAGCCTTTAGAACAATCAGATGAGGTTAGATTGTGATCTTTTTCTTAGGGAGGAATACTTTAATACTTTGTCATCTATGGTCAGCTAAAGACCATGTCTACTTTATCGTATATGGTCAGCTAAAGACCAAAACAAGACCCTGGAATTTCTTCTTTAGAATGAGAAAGAGGAGAAATGGACACAGCTGGTATTGTGTTCTATTTGTTAGTCCGTATTTTGAGTTTTGTTTGTTATGATTGGCTGAGCAGCCTGACCGTGAACTATAAAAGGGAGCTGTCAGACAGCATCAGCTGTTACCTGTCAGCTGGCTGATTCAGCAACATATCAGCAGACTAGGGTAACCTGTTTCTTTGTTACAATAAACATTGTTTTATTCTTCAATGCCTGCCTCAGCTCATTCTTAGAAAGAATATAATATTGGTGAGGAGGATGGGATGCCTGCTTGAAAGCTGAGGAAGAAAGAGCCAGAGGTATTGTGTTTCTTTTTTACCTCAGGATAGACAAGATGTCGACTGCTCCAACATTTCCGTGTTTTCACCCATCGCCAGAAACTTGGGAATCTTACATTAATTGTTTTGACTGTTTCCTAGATGCTGCTGATTTGTCTGAGATTTCAAACCATAGGAAAAAAGCATATTTCCTAAGCTTTTGCGGGGCTGTGGTTTTTGATACTGCCACAGTGCTGTTGACACCTGTTAAAGCGGTATCCTGGGAAGATTTACAAGAACTTTTAAGTAATCATTACTTGCCTAAACCTTCCAGAATTGCAAGGTGGCATGCATTCAGGAGATGAGTACAGGCTGAGGGAGAGACTATCAGTACATACATGGCTGCCCTCCGAAAAGTAGCATTACATTGTGGGTTCCGGGATCTTGAGGATCAATTACTGGATCAATTAGTATGCAGTGTACAAGACCTCAGGCTTCAAAGACGCTTGCTTTCCAAGGGCGATTTAACCCTTAAGATGGCTGTTGAGGAGTCTCAAGTGGCAGAAATGTCAATTATCTTTGTTGTTGAGATACAAGGCTCTAATAGCACTGCTACATCCAACCCGAACGCTACTGTGTATTATGATGACAATTTTTCTGACAAAATTTCTGAAGCTGATGAAGATGTAAATCACTCAGAGGACAGCCTCCACCACAGCGAAAAAATTGGATTCCTGATAACAAACCTATGCCACCGCAAACAACCTGCCTGAGTTGCGGTGGTAATCATTATAGATCCACATGCAGATTTAGAAATGTAAAATGCCAAAGAAAGGGACACATAGCCGGGGTTTGCAAATCAGGAAAAAACTTTAATCCACAATATCAGCCTCAAGTTAGATTACAAAAACAAAAAGAAGAATGTTTTACTATTACTAGGGCTTCTTACAATTCTAAGTCACCTAACAAATTTAACCAGATTTATACTAACAAAATTCATGTGACTGTCTCTTTAGAAGGAAAGCAGTGTCCAATAGATGTTGATACCAGCTCATCGCTATCCATTGTATCCTGGAGCACGTTAAAAAGGTTAGTTTCTGCTATCACAAAGAAACATCTCCAGCCATGCAAACTGTCCTTAAAAGACTACCAAGGGCATTCCATTCCAGTAATGGGCACAGGTAAATATCTAGTTTCAAAACTTTGGGAGATGGCAGAGCTGGCATCGCGGTGGTACAGCATGCGATCTTTAACTCTAAGATCGCTGCTGTTATCTCCATTGCAGGACGGTCCCACCGGACCTAAACTATCCCGTAGAGACGGTAATTGAGGAGGGCAGATCCTGTTGATCCCAGGGACATTGCAAAGTCCCCAGTAGATCCAGGAGAAGCCCTTTTTCCCTGTGGTGGAGAGGCAGCCATTAAAGCTGCTGAAGCTGGGACAGCTCCGGAATGGAAGAAAGCTGGAAAGAAAGTGTGTCAGTTTGGTGTGATAATTTTCTACTTATTTTTTTCTGGAGAGAACAACCTAAAGGACTAAAAATTAAATTTAAAAGTGAAGATAAAAGTGCTTAAGCAGCAAGATTAAGCACAAATTAAACCTGAAGGTTTTTTCTTTCTTTTTATTGGAACTTTGGATTTTGTAAAAACTTTTCAATTTTTAAACTGGACTGGTCTTTCCTTTTTAATTTTAATTTTTCCTTTCAAAATAACTCTTTGGAAAAGTTTTTTTTTCTCTTGTTTTTTCTCTTTAATAATTTTAGATTCTTTTTATTTTTTCTATCCCTGGTTTTAATATTAGAGGGGAAGGGAAAGGAAAGGGAAATAAGTAGCGCTGCCACCTGGAGGCTTGGATACATTGTTTTCCTTTCTTTCTTTCTTGTTGATACATTTGGTGTTACATTCAAGGACTCTGCTTTTCATTGAAAAGATAGTGGGAAGAGCATGTAGATTGTTTGCAGGTGCTCTTCTGTGGAACTACTGATAGCTGGAGTCTGGATTTGAAATTGAAGAAAGAATATTGAAGTGACCTTGAAAAGAGAACTGGAAATTTTGTTTTTTGATTTAGTAAAGAGCCTTGAACATATAGTGGCAGTGCTTTGCTTATTGACAGAATTGCATTTTCTCTTTCCTTTTTTTTTCCTATTCCCCTCCCAGTTGGATTTTTATATTTGACTTGAGTCCTTTGATGCAAGAATAAGACTACTTTTCCCCCCTCCCTCCTCCGTTTGTTTTACCTTTTTAGCAAGGGGAATATACAGATTTCTGTCTTTTTAATTTTTTTCCTATTTTTTTATTTTTTTCATCCTTTTTCCATTTTATATTTTTTCTTCTTTTCCTTTTTTCCTACATTATTGGAAAAAATGGATTAAGGTATTCAAGTGCCTGAAGATTTTTTCCATTCCCTTTTTTATTTTTATTTTTTGCTCTCGCTCTTTTTTTTAACTGAAGGGGCAATTGGCTGCTCTTGCTTTTTCTTTTCAATTTTTCTATTAAGTACTCTAAGATGAGCAGAAAGATACCAGCCTCAGCTTCTTCAATCCCGACTTCTTCTTCCTCACCATCTGGAGGACAATGATCAATACAGGTGATGTTACAACAAGAGAAGGAGAAAGAAGTGGCACTGCAGATGATTATGCAAGGAATTCAAAAGATACAAGTAAAAGCAGATAATATTGAAAAGAGAATGGAGAATATTGAGCAAAGAACTGAAAAGACAGATGAGAAACTTGAAAATATTCAACAGATGATGATGCAATACAAGGACAGAATCAAAAAAATTGAAGAACAAGATGTACAAAGAGATAAGAAGATTGGAGTTATGGATACCCAATTGAGTGAAGTGGAAAGAGATAAGGGGAGATCTCTGCAATCATTGGGAATGGAAAATTGATAGATGAGAATTTATCTTAGATTTCAAAATATAGAAGAAGAAAAGGGTGAAAACCTGGCTGAAATGATGACAGAAATCCTGGCAGAAGCATTAGAGGTAACTAAAAAGAAGATGATGGATGGAATGGATGAGATTTTTCTTGTCTATACAAGATATGCAATGAGAAATAAACTGCCAAGAGAAGTTCATATCAGATTTTCTAAGAAAATAATAAAATCACAAATACTGCAGGTGGCAAGAGAAAAAACACTAAAGTACAAAGACAAAAAAATAGTGGTACTGAAACAGGTATCGAGAAGAGTGAGAGAGATAAGACGAGAATATTTATTTTTGACCAAAGAGTTACTTAAGAGAGGAATAAATTACAGATGGCTGATATCCGAAGGTCTCATGTTTACCTGGCAGGAACAAAGATACAGAATTGATACAGTTGAAAAAGCAGAATTATTCTATCTGGAATATTTCAGAGGAAGGGAGAAGGATACAAGAAAAGAAGAGTCATTAATTGAATTTCAAGAGGAATGTACAGCAGTAATTGAAAAAAAAGAAGGAGCCATAGGTGGTGTACCCAGAGAGCAATGAGAACCAAGATCTACTAGAGCAACAAATCCTCTTATAAAGTCTAAAATGGATGAGAAAAAAACTTATTACAATTAATATAAATGGGCTTAATTCAGCTATTAAAAGAAAAAAAATCATAAATTAGAGAAATTAAAATTTGATATAATCTGCCTACAAGAAGTACATATTAAAAAACCACATGATTATATATTGAAACAACAAAAATTAGGCACATTTTTACAGTGTTGACACACTGTAAAAAGAGAGGAGTGGTGTTATACATTAGAGATACAATCCCTGCAGAACAAATATATACAGATGATGATGGAAGGATTTTGATGGTGGAGATAACAGACAATAATTTAAAGACACTTTTAATAGCAATTTATGCCCCAAATGATAATCAAGAAGATTTTTACAGGAAATTACATAAGAAAAAAATTGAACTGGTCTATGCTAATATCTGTCTGATGAGAGATTTTAATGGAATAATAAATGACAAATTGGACTATAAAACACAAAAAAACAGCAAAGAAAGCTAGAAAGACATTGCCAAAATCCTTCTTTCGAATGGTAGATGAGATATACTTGAAAGATGCATGGAGAGAAATGCAGAAAATAAACAATATACCTTTTATTCAAATAGACATGTCCACCAGTAAGCCCTGTAATACCTAGACGTTCAACCCGAGTAACACGACCACCTGATAGATATCAGGCTAGTGTTGTATGCCAAGTGAACACAGTTCCAAGTAACTATAATGAACTAAAACTGTATCCTGCTAAAGATCAGGCTGCTTGGCAAAAAGCAATGGATAAGGAACTGAAATCCTTACAAAAACTGGAGGTATATGAAAATGTCGGGTTACCACCAGGTAAACATGCCATAGGATGTAAATGGGTTTATAAACTTAAGACTAGTGTAGATGGGACTGTTACCCATAAAGCCAGGCTAGTAGCACAAGGGTTCAGTCAGACAGCAAATGACTACGACGAGGTGTTTGCACCTAGTCTGAAGGCTACTAAATTAAGGGCAGCATTAGTGTGGGCAGCTAAGGAGAAATACATTATAAATCATTTGGATGTAGAGACAGCATATCTGCATGCACCATTGCAACACACTATTTATTTAAAGAAACCTTTAGGTATTAAAACTGATAATACAACTGATTGCTGGAGATTGAAAAAGAGTCTTTATGGTTTGAAGCAATCAGGATATGAGTGGAACCAGTGTATAGTTAAAGAATTAACTAAGATAGGTTTTGTAGCTGGCATGGCTGATCCATGCTTGTTTTTTTAAAAAAGTAATGGTGTAATTTCATTGTTGCTATTGTTTACTGATGACATAGCATTAATCACCAAAACTGAACAAGACGCTACTAAAATAATTTCACTGTTAGAACAGAAATTTAAGATAAAACAGGAGAAATCAAACAATATCTTGGTTTAAAGATAGATAGAACTAAGAGAGGATACAAGATCTCACAGGCAGATAAAATAAACCAATTACTAAAGAATTTTAAAATGGAACTTTGTAAGCCGGCTAAAACACCGATGAGCCAGGAGTTTAGCCACAGTGATATTCAAAGTCCTGTTTTTGATAAGAAAATTTATCAGTCCTTGATTGGTAGTTTATCTTATCTCAGTAATTGGCCAAGTCCAGATATAGCATACTGTGCTAACCAATTAGCGAAGTTTAATGCTGAGCCGACTGAAAGGCACTGGCAAGCTGCGAAGCGTGTGTTAAGATATCTGAAACAAACAATGCATTATGCATTGTATTTGGAGCCTAAAGATGAACTAAGTCTAATTGCATATGCCAATGCAAGTTTTGCTACAGACATAAATACACGTAAATCCACATCGGGTACTGTAGTATTATTGGGAAAGGTGTTGATTGGATGGAGGTCTATTTGACAGAAACATCCAAGTTTATCAACAATGGAGGCTGAATTCTCATGTTTGTCTTTATTATGTACAGATTTAGTTTATTATAAGCAACTATTGATTGACATGGGAATTGATGTAACAGATTCTATTGTTGTTTATGAAGACAACCAATCATCAATACAGATGGTTTCAAATATTGCCATTAAGACAAGATCACAACACATAGATTTAAGATATTTAAATGTGAGACAATGTGTGCAAAGTAAGATGATTAAGCTGGAATACTGTATGTCAGAAAATAACATTGCAGATCATTTTACAAAAGCCCAAGGCTCTGTAAAGCATAAGGCTTGCTGTGAGGATTATGGACTTAGAATGTAAGGTTGTATATATTGTCCTACCCAAAGGGGAGAATGTTAGGAATGTAAGTCACCTAATAGTTGGGTTGGAAAATATATAAACCAGGATAGACATTTTAATACTGTCTCTTTAAGAGAATGCTAAAACTGTAACTGGGTGTGGTTCCTCAAATGGCCATAAGATGGAGCCAGAAACCTGGGTGTTTTAGTTCCTATCCTGTTGTTCTGGAGAGTGTTACCGTCCCTATTGACTGTTGCTGATTGTTGATGTGAGTCTATTTACTGAACTGTTTTTGATACTGGACTTTGTTATTGAATTATCCCTGGACTGAAAACTGACTGCTTTAACTGTGAATGACTTGGACTGCTTGTTTGGACTTTGCTTAACCATTTGACTGGAAGTAAAAACCTACATTTTACTATACAGTGTATCTATGTGCTAGTTGTGTGTTATTCTTCGCTACTCTCACTCCCTGTGTGTGCTCATTCTCCTAACAGGGAATTGCCTCAACAGTCACCATTAAAGCTTGTGACTGATCACAAACCTTTATTAGGCATTTTGTCTGGAGATCATCTAAGTCCCACAGAGTGGTCTCAAAAAATGACTAGGTGGACAATATTCCCTGCTGTCTACTCATGTACATTAATATACAGAGCTGGGAAACACATTAGTCATGCAGACACTTTAAGCCGTTGTCCTTTACCAACCCCTGTAATTGACCCCGCACCATCATTAACTGTGTTCTCTTTGGACGATCAGCAATTACCTCTGACAGCAGCAGATATTGCTCAATGTTTGTCAAGGGACCAAATAATATTATAGATTTTAGACTGGGTGAGAAGGGTTGGCCTGAAGGAAAATTAGACACCAAATTCTTATCATTTAGAGCCAGGCAGCATGAGATGTCCACCCAGCAGAGGTTTTTATTATGGGGTTGCCATGTCATTGTCCCTAGCAGGTTGAGGCCTGGGATAATAGATAATTTACATGAAGGACATCTGGGTATTGCCAGAATGAAGGCACTGGCAAGGAGTTATGTCTGGTGGCCAGTCATAGATGCAGACATAATTACTAAGGTCAGGGCAAGCCAGGCATGTCAACTATCAGGGCCTGCCCCACCAGCTGCCAATCCAGGCAAATGGGAATCGGCTAAGTCCCCATGGTCATGAGTCCACATAGATTTGGTGGGCCCTTTCCATGGCCGCATATTCTTAATTGTAGTGGACTCTTATTCCAGATGGGTTGAATTGTCCCTCATGCATTCTACTGCCTCGACAGTGGTCATAAAAGCATTAGACCATTTGTTTGCAACTCATGGTTTTCCAGATGTTCTTGTTTCGGACAATGGTCCACAATTTGCATCAGCTAGTTTCGAATTGTTTCTAGCTAAGAAGGGGGTCTGGCATGTTCTGACAGCTCCTTATCACCTGGCAGCAAATGGGCAAGCTGAAAGGGTTGTAAGGGCAGCCAAGGAGGTTTTAGACAGACTTGAGGGTGAAGATTGGCACTCAAAATTAGCCACTTATTTACTATTACAACATATCACTCCTAGCTCAGTGACAAATTGTTCTCCAGCAGAGATGCTGATGGGAAGGAGGCTGAGGAATAATTTAGATAGGCTCCATCCAAGCTACTCTCCTTCAATTCCATTAGATTCTTTTAGCCAGGTGAGGTCGTTTCAGGTAAACAACCATGTGTATGCTAGGAATTTTGGGAGTAATCCCCTCTGGTTGCCCAGCCAAGTGGTGGCTGTCACAGGCCCCAGGTCTTATAAAATTGGGTTACAGGATGGCAGAATATGGCGACGCCATATTGACCAATTGAGAGGTTGTTGGAGCTCATCCCAGAGTAACTCAGAGAGGAATGAACAAACAGAGGGAATGTTTTGTGGGTATGACACACCGGAGTATGAGACACCGATGAGTGATACGCGTGCTGACACAAACTTACCTGATGAAGAGTTCTTGAGAGAGTCCGAATCATCTTCAGCGAGAAGTCCAGCACTGCCACTGTGTTTGGTGACAACTGATCCATTCCAACCAGCTGCAAAGACTGAACTGTGCAGGTCAGGGAAAGAGAGATGATGCCCCACCTATTTAAATGATTATTGCAAGAATATAATAGCTGGCTTTTTCCAAAATAGGATCTAATAAGGGAAAACTTTTGCCTATCTTTGTAGGACCTCAGTTATACTCAATCTTGTATATAATAAAATAATAATAATCCATCTAAAACACACACTATCCCTAAACTTCAGTATTCATTCAATTATATATCCCTGCAAACTATTTCATCACACTATATTATATCTTGCTTTTGTCCTTTATTGTACTGTTCAATGTATTTTACCCTGCCTCATTTCATTGTATTTTACTATGGCTGATGCTCATACTTTGATATGGTCAACTGTTTAATCAATAAAGTATTATTGTATAGTTATTGTGCTATATTATTAATCTATTATACAAAATTCTAGTTTAACCAGCAAATTCAACTGAGAGGGATACATAAAGAAGGCACACAGAAGCAAGACAAGAGGAAAAAGAGGGGGAAAATCAGAGGCGGTATTCAGCAGGTTCTGACCAGTTCTGGAGAACCAGTAGCAGAAATGTTGAGTAGTTTGAAGAACTAGGAACTACCACCTCTGACTGGAGATTTTACAGTATCCTTCCCCTGCCATGCCCATCAAGCCACACCCACAGAACCGGTAATAAAAAAAATTGAATCCCACCACTCCATGGTCATGTGATTAACATTCAGATGCTTGATAGTTGGATCATACTTATAACATTTGTAGTGTTCAAGGCAGAGGTGGTATTCAGCAGGTTCTGACCAGTTCTGGAGAACCAGTAGCGGAAATGTTGATTCATTCGGAGAACCGGCAAATACCACCTCTGACTGGAGATTTTACAGTATCCTTCCCCTGCCACACCCACCAAGCCACACCCACAGGATCAGTAGTAAAACAATTTGAATCCCACCACCGGGGAAAATGGCCAATCTGTAAACAGGATCTTTATCTTCTATTTGTATTTTGTTCTTGTTTTACTTTTTCATTATTAATTAATTATCTTTAATATTTCTTTGTTTCTTCTATTGTATCTTTTTGCATTCTCTTCACTTTTTGTAATATTGCTCTAGAAAAAAATACAGTTGGAAAAAAAAATACTATACCAACAGTAAAACATCTTGTATCAATTTTGTCAAAGTGTAATATTTATAATACCTTTAATGTTTGTCTTTTGTTGATATTCACATTATTACATATCAATCATTCAATTTAGATCCCGGCATCCATTTAATCATATAGCTTTTAATTTTTTTTTAAAAAAAGATTTGTATTTCAATAACTTGAAAATAAATTCAAAGACATGGACTGAGTTTTAAATTTAACATGTTACATGTTTGGAAATATATAAAGTTCCATAAATTTTCAATCTAATGCCTCTATGAATATTTGCAAAAAAAAAAGTAGTATGAAATTTCAGCAACTAGCAGCTGTTCTGTTTATCTGCTTTTAAAAAAAAGTGATCACAAACTATACTTGGGCTCAGTCAGAATTAGTGTAATTACCCAAATTAGACAGTCAGTTTGGTGTAGTGCTTAAGAACCAGGCTAGAAACCAGAAGGCTTTGAACTCTAGTTCTGCTTTAGGCAAAGGGCCAGTGGGCACTTCGAGCCAGTCCCTCTCTGTCAGCCCTAGGAAGCAGACAATGGCAACTCATTTCTAAAATCTTACTAAGAAAACTGCAAGGTTTGTCTAGGCCAGGGGTGTCATCGTCACGGTGGCATCACATGATGAATCAGGACTTTTTCCCCCTTCACTAAACTGGGCATGGACGTGGCCAGCACATGACGCATCTGGCCCATGGGCTGGGAGTTTGACAGCCCTGGTCTAGGCAATTGTCAGGAATCAACATTAACTTGAAAACATATATATGCATACACGCAATTCCTAAAATTACCAGCATTGCATCAAAACTATAGGGATTTCAGAGAATTCCTATCAAATGCATCTGCCTTTGTTCCTAATTATGCATTATTATGTATTATTATCTGTTGTTATTGTTGTTAATCTTTGGTGAGATTCACAGCCTTTGGGGCTGGTTGGTAGGTCAACAGCTCAAATCCTAACCAAGGACCTAGGAACTGTTAAGATAGCATTGAAGGATATAAGCTGTTCCAAGTAGGGTGATTTTTTGTAGAATCAGGGTATTCAAGTCTGATAAATTCAGAATTTCCAAATAGCGAGGTAGCCCTTTAGGTATTGCTCCAAGGGCTCCAATTACAATTGGGATAACACACAATTTCTTTTTCCAAAGTCGCTCAACTTCAATTTGTAAGTCATGGTACTGGGTGATTTTTTTTTTCCTTGCTGCTTGTCTTCAATTCATGCATTTTTTATCATCATCATCATCATCATCATCATCATCATCATCATCTATTTTTTTGGTTTAAAATCTAAGTGACTTGCATTTGCAACTGATTTTTTGGCTAATTAAGACTTGCTTTGGGGCTGGTAGTGCTTTTACCCCATCAATGCATTGAAGTAACCTATTTTCTTTTGGTGCTAGAAATATAATAAAGTAAGTGCTAGGTGAGCTTGACTGGGCATTCTAAAGTTGTAATGACTGTAGTCTTTGTCACTCTTCTTCAGCTTTTCTTCTGTTAATAGATGTCCAGGAATGTGTTCTTCTGCCCTCTCTTCACACTGCCCCCCAATACAATCGGATCATGAATGGAGCTCATGGTTTGGTCTTACATTTTATTATATATTTAACATCTTTTTATTTGTTTTCATCTTCTCTAGTGCACAATCTTCATTTTTCTTGTAATTTGTTTAAGTAAATATATTATCTAAAACAGTGACACTCATGGTTGAATAAATCTTAACTATACAGATTATATTGGCTTAATAAACCTTATAGTTCAGGAGTATATATTATTTTAACTTAACCTGACAAGTCTAAGGCTCAGTATAAAAGTAGCTCTGAATATCAGGTTTCTTTCCTCTATGAATTGTATGGCTCCAATCTCTGCTCTTCCCATATTAATGTTGTTTTGGCTGTCCATCAACTGCCTTTACTGCATTGCTGTGTGCTGCTTTCCACATAAAATGTTATAACTGCTGTATATTCTGTCTTTGTAACCTATGTGTGTAGCATCCTCATAAGGCTACTCCATCTTCATTAAAGTCTATTGCTGTCCATTTTTTTTGCAGATATCAAATCTCTAAAGTCCAAATGCATGGTTAAGACTTGAAAAACATAGATGGGGAACATGAGTAGTCAAGGATGATGTGAAAATATACGGATAATCTGATTTCCAACATGCAAAATGTTTAGGGAAGTTTCAGAGGGAAGCAGAAGCTTAAAATATGACCAAGTTCATTTAATTCAAAGCCTCATTCTGTATGCCTCATGTCAGCAATGTGAATTTCCTACACCTTGCAAGGTCTCATATATTCTCTGATTCAATAACAGGGTAGAAATTCAATGTGGAATGACACTGCTTGCACTATTCATGTCCCTGATCAACTTATATTTTCTTTCCCTTAAAAAAAAAAATCTAATCCTAAAGGCAATGCCATAGCATGCCTATGATAATTTCAGAAGTCAGAAGAGTATCTAAAGAAGATTGGTGGATGAGTGTCCTCCAAAGGGGCTTGTTTTTCAAATGGTTAGTAAAATCACAATAAATATTTTAATGTACTATGAATCAAAATTGTACAAAATTGTTTAAATGTGCTTAATTCTGTAAGTTATTTTAGGTGTTCCAGAATAGGTTAGTGTTGGTGTAGAACATTTGGTTTCCTGTGTAAGTTAATCATTTTAATAATTTAAGAAAGATGTAGATTTCAAACCACCAGAGGGTAGGACAAGAAACAATGGTTGGACACTAGTCAAGGAGAGAAGCAACCTGGAATTGAGGAGAAACTTCCTAACAGTGAGGACAATTAACCAGGTGGAACAGTTTGCCTTCAGAAGTTGCAGGGGCTTCATCGCTGGTGTAGGGTCTCCTGCTTGACCAAGGGGTTGGACTAGAAGACCTCAAAGACCACTCCAGTGCTATTCTGATTGATTGATTGAGATTGGATTGAGTATTCAAGGGGGCCAATGTAGAGATATCCTCAAGTCAAGGCTAGAAAGTGCTACATTCATCTTAGTAGCTACTACCTACCATTGGTAAGACATTCTAGCTTTAGACAAAGGGTGGACAACTTGTGCTCCATGTGACTTTCAATCCCATGTTTGCAGCTCACAGGGGCCTGTCAAGGGCATCTCCAAATACTGCTTCAAAAATGGTGGTTTAAGCCTGTTTTATCTCAGTTAAAAAGCCTAATAGCCTACTCTTTGCCTCTATGGTAAAATATAATTACTAAAAGCACAGATGCCAACCCTAGAAGGTGGACAAGACTAAAAAAACACACTGCCATATAGGTCTAAAACTACTTTTATTGGGACAATGCTGCAAATCTGGATGTAATTCCCTCCCCCTTTGCTTTATCTTCGTGTGAACTAAGAAGGGTTTTCTGAAATGTTTTCTCAAGTTAGTTTCTTGGTATAGGCTCAAGCCCCGTTTATCTGACTATTGCTTTGTTAGTGGCTTTTTCTCCTGTTGTACAGTGATGTTTCCTATGCTCTTTACACCTTGCCAGAAGGACAGAAGCTTTCATTCATCAGATCTGGCATCGTCAAGTTTGCCATCTTAATGGTGATGAAAGGGAAAGTAACTGAGTGAAAAATACAGAGATGTGGGTTATAGTTGTGTGCAAGTATGTGAGTGAATAGGTGATATTAGTATTTGAGCTTTATGCATATTTAGCATATAAATGCATACATTGCATAAACATTTTTCTTCCCTGAGTGTCTGTTCTCAAGATTTAATAACAAATCATGCACTTTACTGTCATCTAATTTCATCACTGTTGTCTAATAACAGTCTATATTCCCAATTAACATCTAAGCAGACAATAGACTTGGCTTCTCTCCCTCTCTTTCATCTATCTCTATCTATCTGTCTGTCTATCTTTCTATCTACCTACCTACTTTTTCATCATCATTATCATCACCATCATCATCTATTATCTCTCTCATCTTTTTCATCATCATTTTCATCATCTATTATCTATAATCTCTCTATCATCTACCTAATCTATCATCTTTCTTCTTCTTCTTCTTCTTCTTCTTCTTCTTCTTCTTCTTCTTCTTCTTCTTCTTCTTCTTCTTCTTCTTCTTCTTCTTCTTCTTCTTCTTCTTCTTCTTCTTCTTCTTCTCCTCCTCCTCCTCCTCCTCCTCCTCCTCCTCCTCCATCTCCTTCTTTTCCTCTTCTTCCTCTTCTTCATCTATTTCTCTCTCTCTCTCTCTCTCTCTCTCTCTTTCTCTCTCTCTTATCTAGCTATTTAGCTATCTAGTTATCACCTACCTATCTTCTACCTTGTTGAATAAACAAGAGAGCTTTGGGGTTTCCACAAGAGCATAGTAAGGACTGAATGGAGGAAGTATACAGTAGATTAAGCAAAATATTGTAGTTTAAAATACATTTCTTTACTTCATTGACTCTATTTCTTTGAAATGCCATTTTAAAATATGTAACCCTTTTATCTCTTGTGTCTACCTCTTAATTTATTTCTGTCTCCATTAATGATTTCACAGCTGTAGTTCTCTCTCTTTCCTTTTCATTCTCTCTCTCTCTCCTTTTTTCCTCTCTCCAGTTTCTTATAGTATAATCATTTGCATCTTCTACCACATACAGTTTATCATCTGTAGAGCTTATAGACAGAGCTTTTCATGAAGATTTGCATGGTACACTAGCTCCATTTCTAATAACACAATTTTTTTTCTCTCTTCATGTACATCTTTCATGTCAGCTCTAAGATCACTACTCCCCCCTCCAAAAAAAACCCCAGCAGAAAATATATTAAAGCATAATAATAGAATGTGGGAGCAAGCACCAAAATTGTATTCGATGTTTTGGACTAGTATTAGAAACAAGAAATACGGACTTCCAGTTTGAGCTTCTTCGGCAATGGCCAGAAATCCATTATCGTGCGTGGTTTCAATCTGTGTTTGCCACTGGAGCATCCTGAGCCAGCTGGATTTGGGGCTAAGCCATCCCGTAGAGGTGGTGAAGAGTGGGGAGACTGCCAGCAGGGTTGAGGAGAACTGCATCTCTCCTCCTCAGCTGGCCGTTACTCCCTTTCCCGAAGGCGGTTGCAATGGTGATCAGAAATGGCCACCTCAAAGAAGAACTCGACTGGAAAAGAATGTGCAGGATGAAGATAAGAAGAAAAAGTTTTGGTTGACCAGTTTAAGCTGAAAAAGCAACAACTAAGGTACCCTGGAATTTGAACTATAAAAAATAACATTGTTCCCAAAGAAGACTTTGAAGTAGCAAAGGAGAGAGGGAAGGGAAAGGATTTAGTTTTTTTTTCTTCCCTTCCTTATATTGACAGCTAAGAGATTTATGCAAGAAATTGACATTGGATTTTCAAAAACCTTTAAAAGCAGGAAAGGAGAGAAAAGGAAAGAATAAAAGGGCGGGATCTGGATAAATGGAGGAGACTGCCTTGAACTAAAAGGAACTCACAGTGAAACCTTAACAAGATTCCTAAAAGATACATTCTAACTGAAACTTTGTAACAAAATAATAAAACGCCAAGAAGAGAAAATGGAAAAAATAAGCAAGAAGAAACAGCTTTGGATTATTTGGATTACTTGGTGATTTTTGGATTTTTGGCTATTGGATTTAAATGACTAAAATCAATTGGGTGGTTGTTTAAAAGTGTTTAAAATGGCATCACTTTTAGAAGAACTGAAAATGGAACTTAAAAAACAGAAAGAAGATGCACAAAAAGGAAGAGGTTCTTTTGGCTTTGTATTTCAATTTTTCAATTACAATATTAGGAAGCAACAGAAGAGAGGATCACAGAAGAGGGAATTGGAAGTAGAGAGACAAGGGGGCAAAAAGGGGAGGGAGAAGAAGAGGGGGAAGAAGAAAAGGAAAAGAAGTTATGAAAGACAGAAACAAGATATAGAAAAACAGGGAAAATGTATAAGGATTGAAAGTATAAGCCTATTTAGAGATAATGGGTGAAAATTTAATTGGAAAAGGTATTCTGCAAAGGTACATAAGATAGTATTGTTATATGAGAAATAGAAATAATTTTAGAAAATATGAAACAAAATACCAAGCCACCACCTGAACAGAACACGCCCCCAGCCAATCAGAACACAGCCAACCCCCCAAACAATCAGAACACAGCTAAACCCCCAACCAATGAGAACACACCCCTACCCAATCAGAACACAGCCAAGCCTCAACCCAATCAAGTCACACCCCCACTAGCAGTTAAAAGGAAGACGCAGCTGCAAGCTCACATTACTCTGATAAGCCCAAAGCCGAAGACACAAGCCTGAAGATGATGAATGAGACTTCATCGAAACGTCGCCTAGATACTTCCAATTTTATGTGGGAGAAAACCCGAATAACCAAAGATCCACATACAAATACCCGCAAAAACCTCAGAAAACAAATATTGCACCTCTACGGGAAGGAAACCCACCATCTGACCAGGACTTATGAAAAACCTGAAGTCCAAAGAGCTTCCATTTTATGTGACCTCACATTTCTATGCAACTGCAGAGATCAAAATTTAATCCCCATAAGCTTCCAATTGAAATTCCACACCAACACAGCAGCTACCAAACGCATCATAAAAAGAACAGAATTGGCCCTAATTAGAAATGAACTTCACACAAAAAGATTCCTCCTAGACCAAATCAACAAAGATCTCCTCATACTCCACCTCAGACTTAGCAACAAGATTCACCCCACACTTTGGAACAAATCCAAACAACTCACTGTCTGGAGAACCAAAACACAGACCACTCTCAAGACAAACACACACACCATCAAACTCAGAAAACTACAACAACGCCAGAAACAAACTCCTCCCCCCTCACAGCCACACATGAAACAAACAGTGCACAACATCTCAGACAAGATCCTCACCGAAGCCAAAACCAATGTCCTTTCGAAAGGATTCAACTTTGCTGTCATTCCCAAACACATCCCCACAGAAACCATCATATGCGGAGTTGAAACCAGCCTGACCAAAACCAACCCTGATGATGCTAATAGAATCAGACTCGAAATCACCAACATCCTCTGCACTAGCAAACCACCCAAAAGCAACTTATCCAAAGAAGAACAAACTGCACTACTTAACCTGAAAGAAGACACCAGCATAATAATCCTACCAGCAGACAAGGGCAACGTGATAGTGGTTATGAACACATCTGACTACCAAGCCAAGTTAACCAACCTACTCCAAGACCCCACATACAAACCCCTAAACACAGACCCCACCACCTACCTAGAAAAAAACCACCAGATCCAAAATAAAAGCCTCCCGCATCAGCAAAAAAATCCAGCAAAGAATCATACCCAGAGAGAAATCATCCAGATGCCCTAAGTTGTATCTTGGTCTCCCCAAGATACACAAAGAAGGAACCCTACTTAGACCAATAGTAGCTCCATAGGCTCACCTCTACAAAACCTAGCCAAATTTCTCACCAAACAACTACAGCCCTATGCAGAATCCATCAACTCACACGTAAGAAACTCATTCCAGTTCATCAAGATCATAAAGAAACAAAACTTACAACCCAATGACCTTCTAGTGAGCTTCGATGTCATATCCCTCTTCACCCAAGTGCCAATAAAAGAAGCCTTGACAGCCATCCAAAACAAATACAACCCCCCCAAGCACATCCTAGACCTGACCAACCACTGCCTATCCAATACATACTTCACCTACAATGGACAAAAATACAAACAAATAGAAGGAGCACCCATGGGGTCACCCATCTCATCTGTCATCGCAAACCTCTACATGGAACACTTTGAAACACAAGCTCTAGAAAAATATGATCACAAACCCAAACTCTGGCTCAGATACATTGATGACACTTTCATAATCTGGCCACACGGGAAAGAAAAACTGAACAACTTCCTCACACACCTCAATAGCCTATACCCCAAAATACAATTGACCATGGAAACAGAAGCTAACAATCAACTTCCCTTCCTAGATGTCTTAGTATACAAAAAATCCAATGGTTCCCTAGGACACACCATCTACCAGAAGAAAACACATACAAGCCGCTATCTACATGCACTCTCACACCACCACCCTGCATAGATCAATTCCGTAGCCGAGACACTCATCTCCAGAACAAAATGCTTAGCCAACGAATAACACCTAAAAACCGAACTACACACTCTCACTAATGTACTAACAGCCAATGGATTCCAAAGAAAGAAGATTACCCACCTAATCCAAAAAGAAACCCCAACCAAAATCCAAAACAGAGAACAAGAGAACGGCAAAGCCCTCCTCCCATATATAAAAGGCACTACAGACAAAATCAGCAAGATCCTCCAAAACACAACATTAAAACAGCACTCTGCACAAACAGAAAAATATCCACCATCCTAAGAAACCCTAAAGACAAAATCGACTTAGAAAACCAAGGAGTATACGAAATCCCTTGCACCGCCTGCCCTACCACATACATCGGACAAACCAACAGAAGAATAAGTGGATACATTGAAGAACACAAGAACTCAATCAAAAAAGAAGAACCGATTTCTTCCCTGGTCCAACACCTCAAAGCCACAGGGTCTGGTGTCATTCTTCATGTTAGGTACTCGTCTGTTCATGAGGGCGGGTTTCCAAATGGCTGGAAGGCAGGAGGTGTCATCTCGTTTGTTCATGCTGTGTGGGCATTTTTCTATCTCTATGGCTTCTCTGATTATTCTGCTGTTGAAGTGTTCAGTTTTGGCGATAGTTCTGGTATTTTTAAAGTCAATTTCATGTCCTGTGGCTTTGAGGTGTTGGACCAGGGAAGAGGTCGGTTCTTCTTTTTTGATTGAGTTCTTGTGTTCTTCAATGTATCCAGAGAAGCCATAGAAATAGAAAAACGCCCACACAGCATGAACAAACGAGATGACACCTCCCGCCTCCCAGCCATTTGGAAACCCGCCCTCATGAACAGACGAATACCTGCAACCTCACCACTGCCCACTCCAAACCCCTCCGAGCCATACATGAAGCAAGCCGACACCAACTATGGAGATGCAGCGCGACCTCGAACTCGAAGCCGGGCAGCAAGAAATCCAGCCAATCAGAACACGGCTAACCCCCAACCAATCAAAACACAGCCAGGCCCCCACCAATGAGAAGACACCCCCACCCAATCAGAACACAGCCAAGCCCCCACCCATTCAAATCCCACCCCCACTGACAGTTAGAAAGAAAAAGCAGCTGCAACCTCACATCACTCTGAAAAGCAAGAGCCAAAGACAGAGGCCTGATGATGATGAATGAGACTTCATCGAAACGTTGCCTAGACACTTTGAATCTTACGCGGGAGAAAACCCGAACAACCAAAGATCCATATATATATATATATATATATATAATATATAATGTTTTCTTAAGTTTTTGCAGATATATATATATATATATATATATATATATATATATATATATATATATATATATATATATATATATATATATATATATATATATATATTCTTAAGTTTTTGTGTAAGTACATGTATGATTTTTTTTCCCCACGTCATTATAGTTGTGCTTTTAAAGTTGTGGCAATGTTTCGGCAGAATCTCATCTGCCATTATCAGGCTTCTGTATTGTGTTCGTCTGTGAGTCAGACTTTCACAGCCATTTCAGTTTTAAATTTGGGGCTAGCCTAGTGCTGTACCAGAATGGTTTTTTCTTAATCCTATTGGTTGGGAGTCTTGGTCTGTGTTTATTGGTCTTGGAGTTTGCTGTGTTCTGCTTGATTGGTGTTCCTAATATCTTCTGTCTGTTTTGTGGCTTTTTTTGTCTTGATTGGCTGGCAACATTGTGTTTCTGTATTGGAGGCTTTTAGTGCGGCTTGGCTCCAAGTAAATGGATGGCTATCATTTATTAGGAAGCTAGGTTTCATCTGGGTGCCTGGTTGGGGTGTGTTTGAGCTGGAGGTATCAGGGGGGATCTGTTTGTGCTCACAAACAAACAAAATCTCTACGCCACAAGCCAGGCAAACACCTGGGCACAAACAGATCCCCCCTGATACCATTCTGGTACAGCAGTAGGCTAGCCCCAAATTTAAAACTGAAACGGAACATAGTGTGCATTTTAAGAATGTACTAAGCAGCATTCGATTGGAAGTTATGTATGAAATTAATATGAAATTGAAACAGGACAGACAAAATATAAATATAATGATTGGCAAGACACTGAAACTTAGAAAAAGATATATAATTGAATTTAGATATGAGATAATTAAAAATAAAGTTGAGAAAACCAAGGGAGGGGAAAAATTATGGAGAAAATGTTAAAATAGTAATAAGATATGGAATAGAACACAAATATGAATATGAAATTGAGTTTGTGTCTGTAGGAAGAAGTGATAACCCGAGATCATGCTATTCTTAAAAAAAGATGTTTTATTTGTATTATGTTTTTGTGAAAACCCAAATAAAATTTATATTAAAAAAAAGAAACAAGAAATACAAGGTCCATTGGAAAATGGAATTTACATCTACAACCAATCATCTTCATCCTGATTCATGGGAAGATTGTAATATGTCTTATCTCTCTCTTATTTCAACCTATCTTAATTTGTGCATTTTAAAGAATAATTTGTGTCTAGTAGTTTCCAGTGTCTTTTATTGTTCTTTAATAACCTTTGCTTTCAAGGTCAATTATGTTACAACACATCATAACATACATGCACTATTCTTTACCAATTAACCACTCAATGGTAAAAAAAAATATTTGTTGCATTTTTTTGATGGATGCAGATAATAAGAAATCACACCAGGTTTTTTTTTTCTTCCCAAGACTGGATTCTCAAAATAAAATCAGCCTGGCCAATTCAATCCTGCTGGAAAAAGCAGTTTGTAATTCCCTACTTTCAGAAGGTCATGGGGTAGGCTGGGAGGTCAAGGTTCAATCACAATACAAACCCTCAAGACTGGCCTCCCAATTGAAATGAGTTTGATTTTTTTTTAATTGCCTTCTAGAAGCTCTTCCAGAGAATCTTTGGAGTGTGATGCCATGCTTAACTTTTATTTTATGCTATATTAATGTCATATTATTTTATGTCAGCCACAGATGTTTTAATTATTTATTGTATTTTATGGAAACTGCCAAGATTGAGCTTTCTTACAAGGATTTCAGCAATGTGTGTGTGTGGTACATATGTTTATACATACAACAAATGCATATACAGTATATTAACATACACACATCAGGGGGCATGGACAAGAATTGGGCAATACTTAATGGAGAACAATGCAAAATAACTTCTTTCAAGTATCTGAGGTGGTCATCCTTGTTCTCCTGATTGTTCATTTATATAGTCATTTTAATTATTATTTTAATTACTAATTTAATTTATCATGCCCCTTTTCACTCAGTTCTCTTCCAGATAAAGGAAGGACAGATGGAGGAAATTAAAACAGAGATATTAAAACTCATACTGAAAAAAAAGAATAAAATCAAGAATAGCCTCCATCAAATGAAAATTATACTTCAGCAGCAAATCAGCTTCAATGTCAAAAGCTTCCTTTGATTAAAAAAATGGTTTTGTGTTTAGAAGATCAACTCAAATGGAGCTAGCCTCAAGTCCTCAAAGCAGCAACCAATAAATTCTGCTCTTGTGTTCCTGCCCTGGGTTTCTCCTGATCAACTTAAAATATGCAATATCTAGGCTTTTAAGAAGCTGGGTCCCAAACTGTTTAGGTTTAGAGTTCATGAGCTTTCCACTGGAGGCAGAAATTGGCTGGAAAACCATCTCAATGAATCCCAATGGTTGGAGCATTCTTAACTACCTGAAGGAATGTGGTACTTCACATGGTCAGGTTACTGGGTTGGAGGTTAGCAAGCCATGTTTGAAACCCAAGAGCTTCTGTGTGTCAGGGTGAGCGCCTAACACTTACTCCAGTTCCAGCTCCTTGCAGGACATGAAATGAACCCAGGTGGGCATCCCACAGGCAATGGTGATGTCACTAGCTAATTCTTTCAAGTTCAACCTAGAAACATCTTATACAGTGCCTCCAACATGAATGGGACAGGAACTACCTATAGTTTTCAGAAGTGGCTTGATTTGGATGAGTAGTTCACACAGGATTAATTAAAACAAGTATCATCAGGTTTGGTCAGATATTTCTCTGAATAGTGCATAGGTCTTCAGCAGTGCAATCCTTCCTCCCAGCATCACCAAATGCAGACATCCAGATTAATTGTTGTGACTAATAGCTACTGTAAACCACCAAATAGAGCCATCAAAGTTCTACCATCCACACAGGCAACGGAAGGCTCCCGAGGGACTGAATTAACTCAGCAAGCCTAGACTTTTTCAAGGTAAATTTAGCCTCCACAATGGCTATCAGGCCTTGGGTTTTTTTTTTCCCAAAACCAATTTGAAGTTCACCCTAGGGAACAACCCATTTGGAGCCGAGATATCACACTCCATCTATGTCTGTGCTCGAAAACAAAACATTTCAAAATTATTCAGCCTAATGGAGTCCAGGAAACATCTCCTTTCCCACCATTCCTGGAACTAAACTTCAGTTGAATGCTATCTGGAGCTCTTGCAGAACAGTTGCAAAAATTTTCTCCTTTTGGCTAGTTCTAGAAAGGAGTCATATTCTCAAAGGCTCCAGCTAATCGTTTGTGGCAACCCACCTGCACTTGCAGGCTGCAGAAGGAGGTTTTGATTCTTGGAATCTCATGGGAACTCATGTTGTTCCTTTCAAGAGATGGAAGACAGAGATTGCTTTTATAGATAGCAACAGAGACACACACCAGTCAACCTAAAGGCCAGCAGCATACCATAGAACTCTGTCCCAATCCCCTTTAAAATAAAACAGCAATGTATTACCAACTGAATCACACAAAATATTAAACGTGAGGGGTTTTTCCCCCCCTCTCGGAGATGATCTGTGTGTGGCCAACCATTATGAGAACCCTGTGCAAGTCCCCAAGCTAGCAGTGAAATAATTGAAAATGCACCTGCAAGGGAAAAAAATAAAGCCACTTCCTATGGCTTGTTTCCATATGACAGCTTTTCCCCACAACACAAAGCACAGCATCTGCCAACCTGAATTTACATTCGAGTTTGAAGAGCCTTTACTCAGAAGTATGATCACTGCAAGCAGCATTTTTATCCTACTGCTGTTTTAATGCCTGCAACTCAAGATTTTCTGCTTCAAAAGAATATCCTGTCAAAATAAAATGGACTTAGTTTGGATAGTCATTTATGCTTGCATTGTCAGCTTCCCTTCTCAAAAAGCTATCCCTTTTCTTTTCAGACTATAACTCTGCCAGTGCAATCCCATCCAGTGAAACCATGGGTTCAATTACCCATTACATTAAAGGTGTGGCTTGCAACTACTTTTTTTTTCCTTATAATTTTCTGCCATTAATGAAGATACATTTTCCCCCTTGTTTCTTAGCCACACATGTGAGGAAAGCAATTATTGGTGAGACTGAAAATAGATCCACTATTTTTTATTTATTTATCAGATTTTTAAATGGTTGCAATCATGCTATTCTCAGCAATTTGGAAGGATAAAACGTATTTTAACTAATTTAGAAAAAGTCTTCCAAAATTGCTCCATTTTAACTTGTGCCCCAAAAGCATATTAAACTTATGCTTAATCTTAGGTGGGAAGCAAGTCCACAAGGAGACCACAACAATAACAACAACAAAATTGTGTACTCCCTGTAGTTTTCAAACTGTCAACTGTTTTCATTTCATTTTTACAGAAAATGTCATTTCTGGTTGAAAGAAATTGTTCCCATGAGAACCTCAATTTCAAGCCATGCAGGGATTTATAAGTTAAATATGCCACTTTAAAGGTGCTAATCAGGACCAGCAAGAGAAATTATGAATATTTCAGCTTTAACCACAGCAACACAAGAGCACACAACAGATATAAACTTAATGTAAACCACTCCAAACTTGATTGCAGGAAGCACAATTTTAGCAACAGAGTGGTCAATGTCTGAAACTCACTACCTGATTCTGTTGTCACCTGCTCAAACCCCTACTCCTTTTCCCTCAAACTAACCTCAATTAACCTCACCCCATTCCTAAGCGGTCTGTAAGGGGCATTCATAAGCGCACAATCGTGCCTACTGCCCCTGTCCTATTGTTTCCAATTATTAGTTCTTATTTCTTATATTTAAACTTATGTTTATTTTTTTTTATTTATTGTAAGCATTTGACAAATAAATAAAAAATAAAAATAAATAAATAAATCATTCAGTAGCAATGATGTCAACAACTCAGTTATCTTTTCTTTCTGGCAGTTCATCATGCAATCGATGAAGTTGCCTACCAGATTGTCTAGAAGTTCTTCATCGGCCTACCGGAATCCTACTGGATCCATACACCACCTGGTGCTTTTTAATAGTTCCATTTGTCTTGCAGAAGTCATGGTGGGAACCAGTCTGGGCCAGGAATTGTTCAGAACAAAGCAAAGAATTGGGTCTTATGTCCTACATATCCAGATCCAGATCATTCAACACCAAACACAAGGTCTAACATATGGCTGGCAGATACTAAAAATTAAAGTTACAAAAGACAACAAAATCCAAATCTTATCAGCAGTGTAGTGCAAATATAAATAATATTATTCATCAATCATCAAAGGCCTTATGGAATAGCCAATTTTTTTGCCAGCTTCTGGGAGCCCATGAGATTGGGAGACATCTTTGTTTCAGGGATCAAGCTGGTTACAGGTGCTACGTCTACCTGATATGCATCTCTACCATTCCTCTCTATTGTAGTTGTTAGCTCTATTATTCCTCACTATTGTAGTTGTTCCCTGTATCACATTGCTACTTTAGGATTCATCTCTATTGTTCCTGTGATGCATTTCCTGTTCTTGTTGTATTACTCACTCTCTCTAGTAAAATGGTTTCTGCAGAGTGATGGCCTGTATTGTGCTTTCTTACTCTACATGAAGCAACATATGGATTGGGAAGAATAAAATATATCCATAGAGTAATGTAAATCTGGAGGAAAAAAGCTAGCTAACTAATTGCTGCCCCTCGTTTTTGATGATGACAGCTTCCATCAGCTTCTGCAAAACAGGAGGGTGCTCAAGGGCAATCAAAAGTGACCTATATGTTTTTGCCAAATGAGGTTATTTGCAGAGGGGAAAAGTAGCCCAGATACTTGTTCTGTTTTTCTCTGTAATAAAAAATGCAAAAGCAAAAGTCCCATTCCCCAAATGGTAGAATTTACATAGCAGTTCTGGCATATCTCTGAAAATGCAAACATTGACGGTTTTGTGGGATCCTATCATTGCTACATAAGTTTCTCCTCTGTTTACTAACTTTCCTTGCAATGCCATTGGTGAAAATGCTCAGTTCTCTGCCTCAAATACTGGTTCATGGATATATAATAGTCCTGATCTCCCTACAAAGAACAAGCCCACTAAAGTGCAAACACTCATTATGTTTGCCTTTTTTGAAGAGATATTCCACTGTAGTATTAGCCAGGGATGAAAGAATATAATATCAGAATAGTAAAGATTCAGATATTCTCACAACAGATAGGAGGAATGTATTTTAATGCTCCTTTCTCAAGGTCGTAGTATTCTTTTTAATGCCCAATTCATTTTCTCAAACAATTATGTCAGCTATGGGTGTGGGGTCTAAATCAAAGGGATTTAGTTTATTACTCTCAGGTACCGAGTGGAGAACATAAGTGCAAAGCTGAGGATGTTGTCAATTATACACCCTTCTCTTTTTGATACTACCAATCGCTTTATGTATAAATAAATGAATATTTGTAGCTCTTCGTCCTAATTTATTGAGCACTTGTTAGGAGAACACATGTTATTCCTGACTACAAGTTATCTTGTTAACTTCGTTATAATATGTACTTACTGTGTTATAATCATACTTTCATAGACTCCTAGAGTTAGGAGGGGCCACTTGGACTGTGAAGTCCAACACCATGTTTAATTCAGTTTAAATCAACCTTTTGGTTTCTGCTTGAAGCCATACACTCACTAATTCTTTGGTAATAAGTTCCACTATCAAGTTGCTCTTTTAAGGGATCTGAATCTATATCAGAATCAAGACCACATTTGACTCTCTGGAAAGATGCCAAGGGCCATGAGTATTGACCAAGGGGGAAAAAGAGCACAGAGCCAGAATAAAAAGAAAATAGTAACTTTGTTTCATTTACATATAAATACAATTAAAACTGAGTTAACTAAACAGAATAAATAAGTTTACTCTCCTTGTATGGTACTGTATATTTAATAACGTTCTCTTTCTGTCACATGAAACATAATTCATTAGAAACTTCTAGGGGAACTCTAGAGATCTCATTTAAAATGTTGAAAAGTTACATGGAGAGCAGGCTTGAAATTTTGCAGTTACCGCACAAGACTAACATATAGTACATCTTGCATATATTTTCAGATATACACTGGAGTAATAAAAGGCTTGTCTTTTGATATTTTGAAGAATCCTGATTCCCACCTTATGGCTGATTAATTCATAGTTGCCAAAGGGGTAGGGATATATTTGTTTCTTGGTTTTTGGTCATTGTATTAGTGATCCACCCATATATATAGACATCCTGCAATCTCCGGAACTTTAAATTACATTTAATGTATTTACTAAGCTTTCATAAGCCTCTGCTGACATCGTCAGAGTATTAAGCTACCATTACAGAGATCTTTGCCTTTATATATCATTAATCAATTTAGCCCTTGAACACGTGATAGGCCCTCTCAACTGCCTCCCATCCGTAATTAGCTCTGTTGTTTTTGCTTCCGTCATGTTGCTCCAAGGAGGCTTATCTCTTGTTGTTGCTTTCTCCCATGCCCAACCCAGCCTGGAATGCTTATCTCTTGGAAGTGATGTTAACATGCTAGCTATTGCAATTTGTTGCTTTGCTCGTGACCTTGTAGTTGGCCCGGCTCGTTCTTCATTATTCCTGTCTGCTATAACTTGAGGTAGCTCTGCTGAACTCCTCTGTATTTGGACAGCCCTGGCTGTGCCTTCATAGGATGAGTCCACGTGCCCAGGGATGGCGGGGGGAGGGGTGCCATTGGTCCCTGCTCCCCAATGGGAAGTGGTCTCTGCTCCTCCTGCAGGGTCTTTCCTGGTGTCTCAGTGCTTGGTAGGCCAGTGGTAGTTTGATATGCCCATTGATAGAATTGCTGTTGGGAAAGCAGCCTTCTTTTAAAAGGCATCTTCCTTTAGTTATATCATGGGGAATACATACATACATACATACATACATACATACATACATACATACATACATAGTGTTTCACATTTTGTGAGCATACAACAGAAGCCCCTGGTGATTAAAGCTATATTTCCTTGCACTACTATCTCATGTTTCAATGTGATCTTTCCAAAAGCACTGAGTATACACCATATTAAATGGCATCTGAATCATACTCCAGGAGCCAGTTAATTTTCCTGAGGCTCATGGGTAACTTGTTTTTCCCATGGATCCTAGGCAGACCTCATAAACACATCAATGAAAAATACCAAAAACATACTGATTACTGCACAATCCAAGGAAAAGGGGTGTTGAAATTCCAGAGTTGGAATGCCATAGAACTATACAGGTAGCCCTTGACTTACAACCACAACTGAGACAGCAATGTTTGTTGCTAAGCAAGGCAGTTATTAGAATAGAATAGAATAGAATAGAATAGAATAGAATAGAATAGAATAGAATAGAATAGAATAGAATAGAATAGAATAGAATAGAATAGAATTCTTTATTGGCCAAGTCTAATTGGACACACAAGGAATTTGTCTTGGTGAAAATGTTCTCAGTGTATATAAAAGAGTCAAGAGTCAAGAATCATAAGGTACAACACTTAATAATAGTCATAGGGTACAATAAGCAATCAAATCATACTAGGAAACAGTCAATATAAATTGTACAGCTACAAGCCACCAAGTTACATTCATACAGTCACAAGCAGGAGGTGATGGGTGATAAGGAGTGATGAGAAAATTAATAGTAATAGCAGTGCAGACTTTGTAAATAGTTGGACAGTGTTGAGGGAATTATTTGTTTAGCAGAGTGATGGTGTTTGGGAAAAAACTGTTCTTGTGTCTAGTTGTTCTGGTATGCAGTGCTCTATAGCGTCATTTTGAAGGAAGGAGTTGAAACAGTTTATGTCCAGGATGTGAGGGGTCTTAAATATTTTCACAGCCCTCTTTTTGACTCATGTAGCATACAGGTCCTTGACTGAAGGCAGGTTGGTAGTAATTGTTTTTTCTGTAGTTCTAATTACTCTCTGAAGTCTGTGTCTGTCTTGTTGGGTTGCAGAACCAAACCAGACAGTTATAGAGGTGTACATGACAGACTCAATAATTCTGTAGAACTGTATCAGCAGCTCCTTGGGCAGTTTGAGCTTTCTGAGTTGCTGCAAGTTCTTTGTTGTGCTTTTTTGATGACATTTTTGATGTTAGGTATCCATTTTAGGTCTTGTGATATGATAGAACCTAGAAATTTGAAAATCTCTATTGTTGATACTGTGTTGTCTAGTATTGTAAGAGGTGGTAGTATGGGAGAGTTTCTCCTAAAGTCTACCACCATTTCCACGGATCTGTTAAGTGAGATATGCCTGTTTTTACAACCTACCTTGCCAAAGTTGTTAAATTGTAGTTCTTTAGTGAATCATGCAGTCATTAAGCAAATCTGGCTTCCCCCATTGACTTGCTGGGAAGTCAACAAATGTTGAAAAACATAAGCCAAGGACACTACAATTGTTGAAAATATATGCCAGTTGGCAAGCACTCAGATTTTGATTACATGACCATAGGGATCCTACAATGTTCATAAGTGTAAGGAATGGTTGTAAGCCGCATTTTTCACTGCTGTTGGAACTTTGATCAGTGGCTAAATGAATGATTGTTAAGTCAAGGACCACTGTTGGTCCCTCTGCAGCATCTGAGTGGACAGCAGAATTTAAGGTCTCTTAATTTCCTTTTCTTCTCTGCTTGTCCCACAATGGTATAGCACAACTGCTCAGGATTCTAAGATTAGTATTATTCATGTATGGAACAAAGCTCCTGCATCATTCAATTTACAAAAGGAGAATGCACTTCTCAAATATTTATGAAAGAAGAGAATTTTGGTAAAATTGTAATGGGTGGCACCATGTTCCATGCAATCATGCTGAAAATGGAAGCTGATTTATAGCAGTCAGAAGGAGCACAGAAGTTTTATTAAAAAGAGGAAGCTTTGGTGAACTGTGGCTCACTTCATTAGACGCATCAGATGCACACTTCACAAAAGCTTCTGCCTTTAATAAAATACGCTAGCTTCTGCCTTCTGATAGACAGCTCTCCTTCTGCCACTTATTTACAGGAAAGGAATATCTGAACTCTTTAGCCTAGCATATCAAGAGTCTTCTAATTTACCATGTTGGCTTCAACTGGACAAAAATGAGCTAGACCGAGCCCCAATTGATGCAGGAAAAATGGACCTATGAGTTAATGGCTGCTGATCAGACTTAGGGAATATTAGTAATTAGCTATTGGAAACATACACTATAACTTGTTTTGTTTGAGCAATGAGAGGCTGAACCAGAGCATGAGTGCAACAATACTTTATTTTACAATAAAGGGCTGACCGTGCTTGCCAAGCCTGGAACTGGCTCGCAGCAATCAGCAACCGGTTGGACCCCGCAGCCTGCTTTTATAGCTGGCTGCTGGGGAGAGCCAACCAATGGGAATGGGGGAAATAACGCCCACGTAAAGTGAGTGGACCTGAGTGAGAACTCCTTGAGTCCTCAGGACATAACACCCCTTCCCCCAGATGCGAACATGCATAGTCCTTGAGGTAGACGGGGTTTGTGTTGGCGCCCGAACGGCGCAACTCGGGAACATTGTCTGTCTGTTCGGTACCAGTCTGTGATGGTCGAGCCGGTATAGTGTCGCCAACACTCTCTGGACTGGGCATCCTCGGAAACACCGGGTTGGTTACTGGGGTCGAGCTCTCGTGGGTTGGATCAGGCTGGCCAACTCTCTGGGCGCTGTTGTCCGAGTTTGGGCTGACCGGAACGATCGCTGGTGCAGACTGGTCGCAGGGTACGATGTGGCTGGGCGGCGGATGAGGCGGTTCCCTTCGACTGGAGACTCTGGACTCTTGTTGGCAAGGGTGCTGAGGCGCCTTCTAAGCTGGTCTATATGTCTCCTCCAGACGCGACCATCCTCCAGCCTGACCCTATATGATCTCGGCCCGGTGATGGCGATGACCTCGCCTGGAATCCAAAGTGGGTCCCCGGCAAAAGGGGAGAGTCAGGGCAGTATTGTGGGTGCAATCTGTCCAATACAGTCCTCAGGCGCCGGCCCATCAGAAGTTCCGCTGGGGACTTATTGGTGACTGCACAGGGGGTTGAGTGTTGGCTCATCAGGAACCGTATGAGTTTGTGGTGCCAGTCATCCCTGCCAAACCTAGCGAGGGCCTCTTTGGTGGTCCTGACGGCCCTTTCAGCCAACCCATTACTGGCAGGGTGAAATGGGGCTGTGAAAATGTGGCTAATGCCCAGGTTGGCAGCAAAACGGCTGAATTCTACTGATGTGAACTGTGGGCCATTATCGGAGACAATGGAGTCGGGTAGTCCATGTGTAACAAACAGGCTGCCTAACACGCTGGTGATTGCTAGTGTGGTGGTCGTGGATAGCTGCGCCACGCCTATCCATTTGGAATAAGCGTCCACGACCACCAGGAACATCTTTCCATGCACGGGCCTGCCAGATCGATATGGATTCTAGACCAAGGGGCGTTGGCGCTCCCATCTGGTAGGGGTGGCGATGGGGGGAGCAGGACGGGATTCCTGGCAAATGCTGCAGGAACTTACCCAATTGACAATGTCCTCGCTTCTAGACCCAGCCACCACATCGTAGCTGCGTGCTAACGCCATTCTCACAATGCCGGGTGTCCTCGTGCAGCGCTCCAGGACTCGGGTACGCAGCGAGGTCGGAATGACCACCGAGTGCCCCACAGTAGACAACCCTGCAAACTGGACAGCTCCTGCATGCGAGTCTTAAAGGGTGCGAATTTGTTATCGACGCAGCCTCCCGGCCACCCCCTCCTCACCCAGTCGAGCACCTGGGCAAGCGTTTGGTCTGTCTTGGTTTTAGCGGCGATGTCAAGGGCGGTGATGGGTAGGTCCAACTGAGTGATTTCAAAAATGGCGTTGACAGGAGCTGGCCTTCAGCCGGAGCGGTAAGGGGCAGCGACTGAGAGCATCAGGCGTGATAGAGTTTTGCCCGGGCGGTGAATAAGTTTGTATGAATAGGCCGCTAGGAAAAGTGTCCACCTTGTCATTCTAGGGAAAGGACTTGAGGTGTCTGTTTGTCGCCGGCCAGTAGGCCCAGGAGGAGCTTATGGTCGGTGACCAGTTCAAGAAATGGCCAAAAAGGAATTCGTGAAACTTTTCACGGCTGCAACAGCTGCTAGGGCTTCCTTGTCTATTTGGCTGTAATTTCGCCCGTGGCCGAGAGCGTCCTGGAGAAAAAGGCGATGGGGGCCTCGGCGCCATTGGGGAGTCTGTGACTAAGGACCGCCCCAAATCCAAAAGGGGATGCGTCTGCTGCCAGTACTAAAGGAAGGTTGGGGTCGAATTGGATGAGCACTGCCTCTGACGTAAGTAGTGATTTGACGGCGTTAAATGCCTGGTCTTCTTTGTGCCCCCAGTGCCACGGTGACTTTTTGTCTAGTAGTCTGTGTAGGGTTCGGCTACTGAGGCTTTATGGGGCAAGAAGGATGCATAAAAGTTTAGGAGCCCCAAGAAAGCTTGTAGCTCCGCTTTGGAGGTCGGTGTGGGAGCTTCGTGGATCGCCCTAACCTTGGACTCCAGGGGGTGAATGCCAGAGGCGCTAATTTTATAACCCAGAAAGTCCACCTTCTAGTGGCAATGGCACATTTTTCTTTTTTTAACCTGAGGCCATGCTGTCTGAACCTCTCTAACACTGCTCGCACTCTCTGGAAGAGTTGGGGTCTGTCCCTGGCCGAGACCAAGATGTCGTCGAAGTAGGGTACTACACCAGGGAGGCCCTGTAAAATCCGCCCATGAGGGACTGAAAATACCCGGGCAACACTTACGCCAAATTGAGATGCTTGCATCGAAGGCACCCTGTGAGTGACGATGGTCTGAAGTTCCGCTTGTTTGGTTATCAACAGGGAACTGTTGATATGCTTGAGACATGTCCAATTTAGCAAAAATACTGCCCGGTTCGAATGTGTGCAATAAGTGCTGAATGACGGGCACAGGGTAGGCGCTAACTTGTAAATATTTATTGATTGTTGTCTTGTAGTCCGAGCAAATTCTCAGGCTACCATCTTTTTGAGGGTGTGACAATGGGCGCCTCCCACTTGGCGAAATCTGTTGGCTCAATGACCCTTGTTTTAGTAGCTTATCCAATTCAGCCCTAGTTTTGGTCGAATAGCAAATGGAACTCTACGTGGTTTTAATCTGATTGGGACTGCCTGGGGTCAACGGTGAACGAGATGGGGGTTCCATTATAACACCCCAGCTCCTCACTGAACACATCTGCGTGTAGTCAGCGAATAAGGAGTCAGTGTCTGAGGTTGAGACAGCATGGACTCCTGTTAACCCTAGGCCGAGGTGGGGAAACCAATCGAGCCCCAATAAGGTGGGTAGATTGCCGTTAACTACCACTAGAGGTAGGTGGCCTTTAAAAGCTCTAAAACTGACAAAGAACTTGCTCTGCCGATCACGGGAATGGCCTTCCCTGGTAGTCCTTCAGACCGAACTGGCATCTCTGAAGCCGGGTAGTAGATAGGCTGGGGTGGAGTCTCTGAGGGTGTTCCACGAGATTATTGAGAGCGCTGACCCTGTGTCAACCTCCATGTGGCACGGTTTACCTTCTAGGGAAACGGAGAGAGAAATTTTACTAACAGAGTGGCAAGTACGCCTGGCAAGGCGGTGCGTGCGACAGTTTAATACTTGCCTCTGTGGTCCCGAAAGCGAGGACGGGGTCTGTGTGCAGCGCTTGAGGGGCTTGGCAGACTCTCGCAATGTGCCCCCTCTTATGGCAGTTGTTGCAAACGGCTCCTTTAAACTTGCAGGTGGCCCTTTGATGTGATCCCCACAGGCTAGGCACAGAGTGATGTGCTTGGGTGGACCGGTGTATTCTTGTTTGGCCCCTACCTGCACCGTCTGTCATTGGTGAGGCGATGGACATCGCTCATCGTTGTGCCTTCCTCCGCTTCCACCTCTTCGGAATGGACTGGGAACGCTGCTAGCTTGGCGCTTGGGCCCTGAATTTCGGTGGCTGAGTTCGTTGCTAGCTCGGCTGCTAGGGCTCCTCCTCTACGCTTTGCGCGAGGTTGAGGTCTTTTTAGCTAGCAGTCGCCTGTAGGTTGAGATCCTTGACCCCACAAACTAATTGATCGAGGAGCATGTCCTCCAGGTATGTTCCAAACCTGCAGTGCAGGGCTGCTGTTCTGAGGGCGCCATATATTGGTTGATGGTCTCCTTACTTGATTGCTTCCTCATTCGGAACGTGAACCTCCTGGCGATTTGTGAAGGCCTGGGAGCGTAGTGGTTTGTGAGGATCTCAAGCAACTCGACCACGGAACGCTTTTCAATTCTCTCGGCGCCACGAGTGCTGCAGCGGTATCGTAGAACGGTGGCTCCGCAGTAGATTAGGAAATAGGATTTTTTCCGATGCTCCCGCATCCGCCAGGCCGACCGCATCGATGTAATGATTGAACGGTTCTTATACGATTCCCACTTCTCTTCGTCTGGTTTAAACGCCGGAATACTGGATTGGAACTCATGGTGCTGGAACGGCTGGGCTACCTGCGGAAAAATCTCTGGGACTACGAACGCCGTGAGTTACTAGTGATATCAGCTCTGGAGAGGTTTTTTGCTACCCTCTCTTTCTCTCTCTCTGGTTACCACGTTGGCTGCTAGCCGCTGGAGGTGTCTTGATTCGCGCCAAAAAAGTGGGCGTTAGTGACTCTCACAGCGCTGTGCTGTGATTCCTACTGGCTCGAAATTCAAATGACACCCGCTTGAATTTCGCGCCAAATGCAGAGCGCGGCTGCGCTCGCAGCGCTTCACTTTCCCGTAGCGGGCTAACAAGCTGCTACAGACGCTTAACTATTTGACTCAGACCGCTTTCTGGCTGCGGATCTGCGCTTGCTCTTTTGATCGCTGCTTTCGTTAGCTGACCGCCTCTCTGGCTGCGGATCAGCGTTTCCTTGTCGCCAGCCGATCGCTTCTGGGCTGTAGATCGGTGGCTAGTGACTCAGCGGTTGCAAGGTGCTTCTGGTAGCCATCCCATCCTCGCCGCCAGTGTTTTGTTTGAGCAATGAGAGGCTGAACCAGAGCATGAGTGCAACAATACTTTATTTTACAATAAAGGGCTGACCGTGCTTGCCAAGCCTGGAACTGGCTCGCAGCAATCAGCAACCGGTTGGACCCCGCAGCCTGCTTTTATAGCTGGCTGCTGGGGAGAGCCAACCAATGGGAATGGGGGAAATAACGCCCACGTAAAGTGAGTGGACCTGAGTGAGAACTCCTTGAGTCCTCAGGACATAACATAACTGGTCCTTTGTGAGACAGCCCTTGACCTCCTTAGGCCTTCCAAACATCTTGTGCAGCTTCAGGAAGGCCACACCACTCTTTGGGAAGGCTGCACACAGCCAGCAGCTGCTTCACAAAGGGCCAGACCAGATGTGCCTTGTCAGCCATGGGACAGCAAGGTTCGGCTGGAAGCAGTGAGGAGGAGTAGAAGGCACACTTAGTTCAGGAGAGTGCAGGGCTGCAGGGGTGGCAGAATGCAGAGTATTCAACCAAAAGAGCAGAGATGTGGAGGAGACAGGTGTACAGATGACATTGAAATTATCCTTTGAAATAAATTTCAAAAATAAATTCTCTTTCATCAAACTCAATGAATGCTGACAGAAAAATGTGAGATGCTTTCTCTGCTCAGCATTACTTTTAATTTTACAGAAATACCTTTTTACTTCCTATTGATGTTCTACTTATGCTTTACTTCTTTATTTCACTATGCAGGCTCTTTACGCCTCCAGAAGTAAATCAGACAAAGAAAACCTTTGTATGGATCAAGTATTTCAGAACCCATTCTCTTATTTATTGCTATTTAGTTGCATGCTTTAGGCATACTTTTCATGAAATGTCACTCCATTATCTCAGACAGTATCTGCTTGCTTACCAACTTGTGAAGTTCTTCTTAAGTATAAGCCAAGTAAGAAATTTTACTAGCTGCAAAATTTAACCTTCTCACTAGTTAGGCTAAACCAGACACAACAAATTAGAACACTTCTAGTTAGATAAGCCCACCTTCTAAACCCTGCATGTGTGTGCGTGTGCGTGTGTGTGTAGTACCCATGGAGTAATAAATGAGATTATGCTAATTTCTTTGTGCATTCTTCAAGGAATACTTAGAATATCCTCTAGGGAGCCCATTCATAAGATGGGAAGATAGAATCCTTGATCCTTTATTAATTTCAAAACCTGGTGATATCCAATCCTTTGAAAAACAATCCCAGAGCAATCACAATGGACTTATCATTAAAAATCCAATAAAAGGATTGTAATCAGTCTGTGTCAAATGTACACACCACCCTTTTCTAATATATAAGTCCAATATCAATTTCAATGCTCTCTAGAGAGATTAGACCGTGCTTCATGTCATCCAGGATGAATTGCTAAAATGTGCTACACATGGGAATGCCTTGGAAAAAGATCCCAAAACTTCAGTCGGTACAAAATCTGTCTCTTTTTTACTAGGAGTAAGCCCTAGATGATCATATAATATGAGAGCTGCTTTGAACTTGATGAACCCGACTGAAAGTGTTATTATAGAAACTGAAAACTCTAAAAGTCAGTCATGCCACACTGCTCCAAGAATGAGTCCACCATTTTGTGACACCCCCCCACTTCCTGCAACCTTTCCATCATCAGCATCACATGTAGGGGCTTCTTTCTTCTTTATAAAATGATGTGGGCCCTTCACTTCCATAACAGTAATTGTAACAATAACAGAGTTCATTTCACCAGGATTAACTGAATTCTATCTATATCTGTCTAGCTATCTATCTATCCATCTATCCATCCATGCATCCGTCTATCCATCCGTCTATCCGTCCGTCTGTCTGTCTGTCTATCTATCATCTACCTATCTATATCTATCATTTATCTATCTGCCTGTCTATATCTGTCCTTCTTTACCTTTTCATGGAATAACAGAGTTGGAAAGTACCTTAGAGGTCATCTAGTCCAACCCCCTGCTCAAGCAGGAGAGTCTATTCCAAATATTAGCCTCTACCTACCTGGTTGGAAACTCTTGGATACAGCAAAGAATGAAAGCAGGATATTAGAAAATGCAGCTTTCTGTGACCATCATAGCCTAGGTAGGTAGAACTGGTATATCCCCAAACTGGACTATTTGAGGATGTTTGTGGGATTGAGTTGAAGAAATGGACAGCAACATTCTTCAGTCTAAAAGTATGCAACCTATTTGGGTATTGTGTACTCACTTAGCCATCCCTGGCTGTCAGTATCCTATATTATCTTCATACAAATCATCATTTTCTGATCACAAGATGAAAAAGAATTGGGATATTGTAACCCTGCAGGCTTCCTGTGCCAATGCCTCAGGTAAACGGTTGTTAGAAAAGATAAATGAGTATTGCCCTGCTTTTCCAACACAGAAAACATTTCCCATATTTTTGTTCAACTTCATAGTGTCAAACTGGGAACTATGAAAAAGCTTTGTGCTTTAATTGCCCCAAAACTGCCTGATGCCAATACAGTGCAGTCAAACAAAGATGCTACCCTTAAAAACTCAAGGTAACAATTTAACTCCTGCCTTTGAAATGATGTTTTTATAAAGTTATTTTCTACTAAGTGCTCACATTCAAGATGAAAAACTCCTTTTTCCCACCTTCTATTTGTCTTTGTCTGTTCAACTTTGCCACCCCAAGGCACATTGTTAGGAAAGCTTGCAAAACATTTAATTTCAGTAAAGAGTGGGGGGAAACAAACAGGCAGCTCATTTATATTAAGCAATATGTCCCCATCAGTGCTCTGTAGTATAAAACACAAGTTGTTAGATTTGACCTTCTAGTATCTAGTTAGTCATTCCTCTTCCCATTAAAAGTTTTTAAGTTTGATTCAGAAAATCTAGCTTTGTTAAGAAATCCTAAATAAAATGCAGGTGCAAAGGCTCTACTCATTTCCTCACCAGTGACTTATAGCATCTTTGAGGTTCATCCAGCCATTGTTGTGCCAAAATAACATTAAGGAAGACATGCTTTAAATCATTTCACTGATGTTATGGAGTCATTCTGAGCCAATGGTGAGGAAATGGCCTACGAGTGCTCATACAGCCATTCCCTTTCACGGCAACTCATATGGTTTTCAGAGGGCAAGAAAAATTGGATTGCTGAGAAATAAAAGTCAGGGATCAGCATGTTCAAGTGAAGCCAAAATACATTGAAGTTCAAACTGCTAAATAGAGATGCAATCTTCCTGACTCTGTTAAGAAATTATTGTGCATGTTTATCTGGCAGAAACTGTAGAATGGGAGATGCATAATTAACAGTTGTAGTGGTAATTTAGAGCAGGCAGATGTTTTTAATCCCTAGAATTCTCAGCAATGATCAGGGTTGTCTTTTGAGGGGAGGAAACTGACTGGGTGATCAAAATCACACCCCTTTGGTCTGCATGTGATGCACATTAAGAAGAGATGGTTCTTCAGTCATCTGGTTTTGAATCCACCTCTGTAATGCTTTGTCCCTGTAATGACCAGGCTTTGGGGGAAAGCTTAGAAATAGAAGTCTAGGCATCTGTACTATACCCAGGTTAGGTAAAGCTGGTTTATACTACCCTGGAATAAAATAGAGGTAAAGAAGATACTGGTTTAATAGTGATTTAGCATTAGAGCTAGTTTGAGAGCCAGTTGGATAAGGTGGTTAAGGCACTAGGCAGAAAACAGAAGGCTGTGGATTCTGGTCCTGCCTTAGGCATGAAACAGGCTGGGCTAACTTAGGCCAATCCCTTTTGATAGCACTAGGAAGGAGGCAAGTGGAAATTGGTCCCAAGTTCTTGTCAAGGAAACAGTAGAAATTTGTCCAGACAGTCATTAGGAGTCAACACTGATTTGAAGAAATGCAAACTACGAATGATCATATAACGATATCCTTAGATAGAAGAACAATATCCTACCACAGAAGTTTACCTGACAGGTCAAACACACCATGGTGAAATGTGGCACTTCTTCTTCTTTTATTTCATACTGAGAAATACAGTCACATGATTAATTCTGCAAATGAAATGACTGTAGAGAATGGGTGTCAAACTTGATCACATCATATGATGCATCATAACATATCATGACGTTTTTTGTCTTTGCTGAGCCAGGGTGGGCGTGGCCTGCATATGACCACATCCAGCCTGCGGGCCATCATTTTAACAGGCCTGATGTAAAGGAATAGCTTTAAAGGCTCTTAGAAATTATCCCATACCATGTGGTCATCCTTTTTAGAGTTTAAAAACAATATTTGTGTTTTTGTTTTCATCTGCAAATGTAATGAATATGTTGGTACCTCTAAACTGTTTTGATTTTAGCAGGCTTCACATGACATTACATTAGCTGTCACCTGTCAGGTACAAAATAGCATATCTTATTTATTAAATGCTGTAATTTTTTTTAAAAAAGAATAGTTCCATCCCACAGCAAACATAGCAAATAAATATTAATGCCTGTCAGCCATCAAATGGTGTTTAATATGGTGTAACCATGATAAACCCACATGATGTTATCTGCTGTCAGCCTCCATCTTAACCCATTTTCAGTCTCTCTGCAATCTGCTGCTTACAAAGACACAAAAGCTTTAAAATAGTTATTTTTCCTTCTAAATGAGAAAAGTAGGGAACAAATCATCCCTGCCCATAAAGAAAGAAGGGAAGAGGAGAACAAAAAGAAGGGAAAAAATATCAGGGCCATAGAAGGGTTAAATAAAGCCTCACTTGCAAACCTTTTTGCCTGGAAAAAGAGATGTAATTTTGTTATTTGCTGTTACTCACTAGATTTTGATTCCTATACAGGACAAAGATAAGGTTTTTGGGGGGAGGAGGGAAATTGTTGTTTTAGTTTTTGGTATTCCTCCCACACAATGTTCTAGGACTTTGAGAAGTGCAAAATTTACCTGGTCTTACAAAATTTCAGCTATGTTGTCTGGAACACCTAAATTTGTCACCAAGAATAAGGAATGGATAATTGATGGAATATTTATAAAAAGATGAATTCTTACAAGATTTCACATTACATTTGATGGCTGATCCAAAACCAATGAATTATATGACCAAGCAGTTTCATGGAAATTTTAAAGGGGAGAGAGGGAACTCTGTGGCACTCCACAAGTGAAGGGCCATGGGCACAATTTCTCCCCACCAATACTGATTGAAAAAGAGAAAGGAGTGCTCCCCTCCATCTCCAACCTTGAAGCAAGGCCAAAGGACATAATGTTCAACAGTACTGAGTACAGTATGCAGTAAGTATAGAGGGCAATTGAGATAAGAAAGTCTTGTTCGACATATTTTGTTAGTGGTTACCTTTCATTCCGTCTGGTATGACTACAATTGTGTATGAAGAGGGGTGGGCTTATAACTGATGCAATGTGGTCAGGCTTTTGCAGGCCCCAAAGCCTGGGTATAGATTAGAATAAGTACTCTGGAGAAGAGATTACACCCTCAGTCATTGCAGTAGAATGCAGCCTCTGACAGTGTGCTAAATATAGAAAATCCTCACTTAACGGTGATCATTTGAACATACAATTGTGCTGAATGAATGGATTTATGACGAGAAGAGTTGTAAGGGACCTTGGAAGGTCTTCTAGTCCAACTTCCTGCTCAGGCAGGAAACCCTGTACCATTTCAGACAAATGATAGTCCTTGAAGTTACAGCTATTACATCACCCTTGCAGTTACCTGATCAACATTTGAGCAACTGCTAGCCTGCTTGCGTTTATGATTGCAGGATGCACTTCACCTCTCTCCACCTACCTGGTTAGCAGCCTTGCCCTCTTCCATCACTGCCAATCCTGATGCCCTTCCCTTCAACATCCCTGCTGCCCCCAATTGACCTTTGCTGTCCTTCTGTTGATGAGGCATACTTAGCCTGGTCCTTTGTGAGACAACCCTTAACTTCCTTAGGCCTTCCAAACATCTTGTGCAGCTTCAGGAAGGCCACACCACTCTTTGGGAAGGCTGCACACAGCCAGCAGCTGCTTCACAAAGGGCCAGACCAGATGTGCCTTGTCAGCCATGGGACAGCAAGGTTCGGCTGGAAGCAGTGAGGAGGAGTAGAAGGCACACTTAGTTCAGGAGAGTGCAGGGCTGCAGGGATGGCAGAATTCAGAGTATTCAACCAAAAGAGCAGCGATGTGGAGGAGATAGGTGTACAGATGACATTGAAGTAGAGGTGAATACAGCAGGGGAGGAGAAGCATTGCCCAACACTGGTCCTATCTAACTGTCATAACTGTCACTACCAGAACTGCCATCACTAAATGATGTGGTCACATGATGTTTCACCTAGGAACCACTTTACTGATCCCAATTACTGTTGTTAAACGAGGACTACCTATACTGCTTCTATTTGAATCACCATACAAAACATATCATACAATAATTTTCCCAATGCTTAGGATGTATCCAGCTTTGGATCATCCCTAGATTTGACAAGCATTCTATTTACTTCTTCACCCATGTCATTAATAAAAAAAATGTTGGCAATATCTGGTTAGGAACAAGGCAGACCACTTAATGCAACATTCTGGTTTGACAAAGAACCACTACCCCTGATTTAAAGTATATTTTAAATCTAACTCAATGATACTTCAGTAAATGAATATTCTTACTGTCAGAGAAAAGGAAAAGAGATGACAACAACTCTGTTTTCAGTTCAGCAATATCCGATCTCCAACTGCCATACAGTATTTTCTATGCTGGGAAATAAAAAGTTAATACTGCTTCTTTTGACAAGATAGGTATTCCCAATTGTAGCACAACACCAGGGTAGGTTTACAGAGATTTATCATGCAGAAAGAACTCTATGATGATATACACAAAGTTTCAAAGCTGCTAATTATATTCTTTGTCAGATATCCTGTAACATTAGCTTTAAAACCACTGACTTTCAGGTTCTAGATACTTAAAGGAGGGCCAATCAAATGACAAATAATAATGTCATATATACAATGAATATCCATACCCACAGAAAACACTGGAAAAAATTCTTGAAAGATTTAATTTAAAGGAATTGATGTGAATGTATTTGCTTAAAATAATTGGTGGGGGGAGGGAGTAGTTCTTAGTTTGCTTAGTTGTTCTGTTTTGCTTTCTATTTTTGCAGACCTTCTATCTACAGGCAAGGCAATAATCTGAGGCATCCATGGAATATAATTTATCCTCCAGAGCAGTCAATTCTCTTAGAAAAAAACCCAACAAGTTAAATTACTGCTATTCAGCATTTGGCCCAGAAAATAGGGCTAATTTGGGAGGTATGTAAATATCATTGCTGTGGATAAGAGAGCATCAAATGACATGATATTCTCATTTTCACTGTAGTACAAATTGAAGGATAGGAGATTTACAGTGCAATTGTGCATTTGATTTGTACCTAAGGTAAGTGGATATATTCATAGAATTGCTTCCCAGAACATTTGTTTGATGCCATCTCTTCTCTATTGGCAAAATGTTATAGCCTGATTGCCTCTTCTAACCCTAACCCTTCACCCAGGTTTTCTAATCTTATAAATGACTGAACAAATAATATGTTTTTTCCATTACCTTCCCTTTCTTTCATTGTTCTTTTAATTTGACCACTTCTATGACAAAATAAAACTAGAATTCCTCTGAACCTGGTCGTGTCATGCAGGTGGATACATCAATGAAGTTTCAGTTATTGACATTCCTTTTGAAAGCAGGTCCAAACTTTGGCAGTGCTCTTTTACCTCAGCTGTCTTTGGATGTTATGCCTATCATTGCAATTGTATCCATTTTTGATTCAGTGGAACTTGGCACAGTTATATATTATTGTATTTCAGCCTAGGATTATCCTTGAAGAAAATTGAGTGGTACGGTGGCCTAGAGGTAGAGCTCTCACCTCACAGGAGGCTGTGAGTTCGATCCAAGGTAGAGGCAGATATTTCTCCTCTGGGCACAATGAGAATTTATCTGCTGAATCAAATTCCACATTCGTGATAAGAATGGCACCCGGCCAGTAAAGAGTCTGCTCCATTCGGTTGCCCAGATTCCACCCTGCAAGAGATTATGGGGTCATTAAAAGGAGATGATTATCCTTGAAGAAAATTCAGAAACTTCATGTAGTAGAAAATGTAGCAAATTGTAGTGTACTTGTTTTACATACTCATAATACTGCTTTCCTATTGGACAGATAGCATCACTGGGTGATTGGTTGATAACAACAGATCCGATTGGCCGCCTGTGGTGGGAAGTTTAAATAAATGCCATTGGTTGCGAGCCGCGAGCAGCTGCTATAAAAAGGGCTGCCACGGCTCGTCTTTAGTTGAAGTTACTGGTTGTTCAATAAAGAGCTGAATTCAACTCCGGTCTCGAGTCTGCTTTGTTCTGGCAATAGAACATTGGCAACAAAGGTGGGATCGAAGGAACAAAGACCGTAAGCATATGGCAAGGGAAGCCGAAAAATCAACGAGATGCCGGAAACAATTTGCCACCCGCACCGTTCAACCCAGCCAAAGAAGACTGGGAATCCTATATTGACAGGTTCCTGATGTTTCTGGAAAGCAACGAACTACAAGGAATCACTGACCAGAGGAAGAGAGCCATATTCCTGACACATTGCGGCCCGACGATTTTTAAGATGGCAAAGGCATTGGTGAAACAGAACGACGTAAAACAGATGGCATGGCCAGACCTGAACCGAATGCTGAGAAACCATTACGCGTCTGTTGTATCCAACCTCATTCAAAGACGTGAATTTTATAAACGGGATCAACAAGAAGGCGAGAGTATTGGAGACTTTGTAGCAGCACTAAGGGACATTGGAGGGGCATGTGAGTTCCTCAACATGGATGAAGCCATGAGGGATCGCATAGTCCTCGGATTGAGAGACACCACTCTGCAGAGCAATCTACTCAACCGACCCAACATTACCATAAATGAAGCCATCACTGAAGCAACAGTAGCCAAGGCAGCAAAAAAATCTGCGGCGAAAATGAAACAAATGAATACAGTCAACAGTCCAAAACAGAGCAGAGAAAAGAAAGCAGAAGGTACCCAGAAACACACTACTGCAAGTACCCACCATGAAGACATTCAGTCATCAACCAACTCTGAGGAAGAAGACGGGGAGGTAAACAGACTCCAATCAGAGCGAAACTGGTGAGAAAGAAGGGGTAGGAAACCTGATTTCCAATGTGCCGGATGTGGAGGAAATCACCCGCGTTCGGAGTGCCACTTTTTGGATGCCATCTGTAGACACTGTGAAAAACGGGGGCACATTGCTAGGGTCTGCCGAAACAAAAAGAGCTATAGTCCAAAGAGGTGAGGCAGTACCCCCCCCCCCCCAGAACCAAGGAGAAGCAAACTGGAAGTCGATGGAACCAGGAAAATAGAAGTCAGCGACTCAATGAGAAGGAAGAAACACATCAGACGCTTATTATCAGGAATGCCAGAGCAACAGCTGCTAAGAAGGTTCGGATAAATGTCAGGATAGAAGGGAAGCCATGCAAAATGGAAGTGGACTCCGGCTCATATTTGTCAGTGGTATCATGGAACACAATAAAAAACTTGATACCAGATATACGACGAAAAGAACTCGAAGAGCAAAGCCTGACGTTAAAAGACTACCAAGGAAACAGAATTCCGGTAGTCAGATCAGGACATTTCAAGGTAAATTTCAAGAAACACACTGAAATTCTCTCACTGACCATCGTTGACCGAGACTGCCCCAGCCTGCTTGGTTTAGAATGGTTCATGCCGCTGGGGATTGAACTGACAGGAATCAACAGCGTCACCGAAACAGACTGGGAAAAAGACCTGATGGAGGAATTCCGAGACATTTTCGATGGGATCTTAGGCAAGTACTGTGGGACCCCTATCTCATTTAGCCTAAACCCGAACATAGCCCCCATCAGGTTAAAGGCCAGACACGTTCCTTTTGTGTTAAAGCCAAAAATTGATGAGCAGCTGAACAAACTCTTCGCACAAGGGGTGTTAGAGCCAATCGACCATGCAAGATGGGAAACCTCGATTGTGACTCCCATGAAACCAGATGGGTCTGTGCACATCTGTGGTGACTATAAGGCCACCCTGAACCACGCATTACAGCAGAGCACATACCCCGTCCCAGTAGTCCAACATATTTTGCATTCGTTGGGGGGAGGAAAATTTTTTGCAAAGCTCGATCTCGCGCAGGCATATCAACAATTGATGGTTGATCCTGAGACAGCAGAGGCACAGACTATCGTAACGCACAGGGGGGCTTTAAATGCAACAGATTACAATTCGGTGTCAGTGTGGCTCCCGGCATTTTCCAAAGTCTGATGGAATGCCTCCTCCAAGGACTAAGAGGGATGGTCCCCTATTTTGATAATGCATTGATATCAGCCGGAAATAAAAAACAACTGAAAGACCAGCTATGGGCACACTTGCAAATGTTTAGAGAAGCAGGACTAAAAGTCAAAAAAGAAAAATGCCAACTCGCCACAAATCAGGTTGAGTTCCTAGGGTATCTTATTGATGAAGCAGGAATCCACCCCACCGGAAAAAAATACGAGCAATTAAAGAAGCACCCAGACCCCAAAACAAAATGGATTTACAGGCATTCTTAGGACTCATTAATTTTTATAATGTCTTTTTGCCGCAGAAGGCAACAATTGCGGAACCACTGCATAGACTACTCGATAAAAAAGCCATCAGGAAATGGGCTTGACAAGAAGAAGCTGTGTTCCAAAGAATTAAAGACTTAATTACATCTAAATCTGTATTGATCCAATATAGCGACACGCTACCACTGACTGTCACCTGCAACACTTCACCATTCGGCGTAGGCGCAATACTTAGTCACACACTACCTGATGGCAGAGAGGCACCGATTGCCTTTTATTCCAAAACATTATCCAAAGCTGAAAGAAACTACAGTCAACTGGATAGAGAAGCCTTGGCTGCCATCTCGGGGGTAAAACGTTTTCACGAATACCTTTATGGTAGAACATTTTCTTTAATTACCAACCACAAGCCACTGCTTGGAATCCTGGCGGGAGACAGGGCCACTCCCAACATCCTGTCTCCAAGAATGACAAGGTGGTCGGAATTTCTGGCAGCTTACAACTACAAGCTCGTCTATCGGCCAGGAAAAGCCATACCCCATGCCGATGCATTTAGCCGTTCACCCCTATCAGACCATGACGATGACCCAGCACCCACAACAAACACCCTGCGAATTGAAATGATATCGAACCTTCCAATCACTGCATTGGACATCGCAAGAGAAACCACTAAAGATGCACTAATGGCCTGACTCCTGAACTGGGTAGGGAGGGGTTGGCCAGAAAACATCAAAAATGAGACTTTTAAACCTTTCAAAAACTGCCAAACTGAGCTGTCAATTGAAAAAGGATGCATATTGTGGGGGGATAGCGTTGTTGTTCCACAAAAATTACAAGAAAATGTACTGAACATACTGCATGAGGGACACCCTGGCATGGTAAAAATGAAGTCCCTGGCCAGAAGCTACGTCTGGTGGCCAGGAATTGACAAGGGCATCGAAACCTGGGTAAGAACATGCCATATATGTCAGTCGTCCAGACCTACCCCCCCTTTAGCACTGATCCTTGACTGGGAGACACCCAGAGGCACCTGGTCAAGGATCCACATAGACTTCGCCAGACCCACAAAGGGGTATACATACTTAATCATCATTGATGCATACTCAAACTGGTTAGAAGTCAGCATCATGAATTCAACAACGACTGAAGCCGTCACTAAACAACTAAAGAAACTCTTTGCCACTCACGGTCTACCAGATGTAGTAGTATTGCACAATGGGCCACAGTTCACAGCTTTAGCTTTTGAACAATTCCTCGCAGAACAAGGAATACAACATGCTCTGACAGCGCCAGCTCATCCAGTGGCGAATGGAAGGGCGGAGAGCATGGTTCGTTACATGAAAGAAGCATTAGAAAAAATTGAGGGAGGCGACATGCAAGATAAAATCAACACCATGCTCATCATCCAACACATAACGCCATGCACATCAACAAACAAGAGCCCAGCTGAACTTTTAATGGGCAAAAAATTGCGCTCATATTTGGACAGACTAAACCCGACCTACAACCCCGAAAAGCCACCAGACTACTCCAGTAAGTACCACACGTTTATACCAGGTGACCTGGTATACATGAAAAATCTTACCTGAGAACCATTGTGGCTACCGGCCACGATCACACAAATTACAGGCCCCCGATTGTATCGGCTAGAGACAACAGATGGCAGATCGTGGAAAAGACACATCGATCAATTACAGTCTTGATACATCGAACCCAACACTGACACACCCCAGAACATGGAAAAGACACATCCACAAGAACCAATAGACAATAATAAGAAAACCAGAGGGGGGGAAACCTTTAAATAATAAAGGAAAAGAAAACCCTCCATTAACAAACCCCCAACCAGAAACTGAAAACCCACAAAGAAATAAAAACTACTTACCAGTGGGCAAATTCGAAAAAAGAGAGCTGAAGGAGAACCAGGAAAGAAGCAGCCGAGACGACTCTACCTGCCCACACACGTCGGAAAAAAGGAACAGCGCCCATCCAACAAACCCAACAAGGCATGGCAGGAGCGGCATGGCTGAGTCATCCTTCCAGGAGGTTCCAGAGAGAAGAACGGGAAAGACAGCAAATCTGCCCGAACCGACCGAGGTCAACGCAGAGACTGAACTGCGCAGGTCAACTAGGACACACAAAAGCCCCTCCTACTTACGCGACTACATCACGTAACATTGGATCGAACCAAGAGGGGAGCGGGGTAGTGTACTTGTTTTACATACTCGTAATACTGCATTCCTATTAGACAGATAGCATCGCTGGGCGATTGGTTGATAACAACAGATTCGATTGGCTGCCTAAGCAGCGGGAAGTTTAAATAAATGCCATTGGTTGCGAGCTGCGAGCAGCCGCTATAAAAAGGGCTGCTGCGGCTTGTCTTTAGTTAAAGTTACTGGTTGTTCAGTAAAGAGCTGAATTCAACTCCGGTCTCGAGTCTGCTTTGTTCTGGCAATAGAACACAAATAAGCTGTTAAACAGTACCCATGATTTGGGCATTATTGAATATTTGTCCTAGTTTACAGATATAATTATAATTAGATATAATTCAAGGTTTGGAGTGGACTTTAAATGCTCTGAACCATTTAATGTGTACATTTATCAATGCCTCTATCATGAACCTTTCTGGAAACTACATTCTTTTAAAAATGCTTCCCTGACTTTTCAGAAGCTTTTGCTGCACATACAAGAGAGAGAACTTTCCCCTGAATTATTCTAAAATTATGGTATATCATCCTTTAAAGATGACACTTGCTGTCCTTTTAAGAAAAAGAGTTAAGGAACAACTTACTACAACTTTTTGAGCCATGGTATGATGGTTTATGTATGCTTATTAGATTATATTTCAAGCATGCTATTTACCTTAAGGCTGAAAAAAGATGTGATGGATTTAGATAAAATGCGAAACCATACTTTACTCTTAAAGAGAATGAGGATAGGTGAAAATCTGTATTCAAAACATTTTGCTTATCTTCTTCCAAAGCAAGGGGAGGTCCACAACAGTTTATTTAATGACTTGCAACTTATAATTATCAATTCTGATATGGACAATTGTGGTTAGTAACAATCCTAATCCAAACTGTTGCTTATCGAATTTAGGTCTACCCATAGTTTTTTTACTGGGCTTGAATTAAAACCATCCAACATACCAGGTCAGATGCCAACATATCAAGCTCAAGGAATGCTACAGCTCTATTTAACTCCCGCTTATACCAAAGATAGCTCAGGTGGGACAGTCCTGAAGTTCTTATCACTTCTTGACTTTCTGGGCTAAGCTGATATTTCCATCAGAAGTAACAATCTGCATTTTTCCTCAGATTTGTATCCATATTCCTCCTTATATGATAGACAAATTTTAAGTGGACCACTGTATCTTTTTGACAGATATATAAACAGGACAGTTCTTATATGTGTTGAGTTGGGGCTGATTATGTGTTGGGGCTAGAGCAGAAGTCTCCAAACTTGGCAACTTTGAGACTTGTGGACTTCAACTTCCAGAATTCTCTAGCCAACAGGGGTTTGGGGACCCCTGGGCGAGAATAATACTTTCCCTCTTCTCCATTTGAATGGTTCTTGAATGGCCACATCAAGGATGAATTAATCACCCAACTTCTTGGAAAGTACACAGTTTATCTGTGGCTTCTTAATATAATCAATCAACTAGGTGCTTTGTAATGCTTATCTTATATTTCTTACATTAGCAACTTGAGATCCTAAGTCACCATCAACCCACACAAGACCTTTCTGATAAATCTGATTAGATTACATTTTAGAATGGAGAACTAGCAATGGGGTTCCTGGTTCATCCCAATAGTCTGAGTGACTTCTTTCTCTCTCACCTGTGTACATCTTCTCCTTTAAAGAGTTTTGGGATTACAATATCACATTTCGAGCTCATCTTCCCTTCTTATTTGGTCCTCTGCCCCACTTTTCCATTTATAGAGTGATCTTTGTTTTATTTCTAAACTCCATTCTCCTCTATGTCTCCTGGCATTTGCATGTGATTAGATACCTATTTCCTACCTCAGTGTACCATGATTTTCTGGTATCCGATTACATATCAGAGAAAATAGGAGGGTGAAAGTAGGTCAGGAGTCCTTGGTAATTTTGGCAAAATATATCAAAACAAAGCAAGAATCAATGTTGCTTATATGGCATTTTTCATTCTACTTATCAACTACAAAAAAATCACCCTTTTTATCTTAATTTTTTAACAGAAGTTTGTCACTATTCAGTCTCCTATTTAGAATCATAAACTTTGATGGAAATGATAATCCTAGGCTGAAACAGGCACTAAGCAAACAGGGGGGAAAATCTTGCCTTTGCTGACTTTTAATCATACCTAACTACATAAAACATGTTCAACACCTTGTAACCTGTGGCAAGCATTCAAGCTTACATACTGCTGGCTGTAACAAAACAGTGCAATTATTTTCAGCCTCACAGATGTATCTTCTCCAATGGCATTAGTTTTGCTTGAATAGTTGCCCAGCTGCATGCGCTTAAATGCCTTGTGCTGAAAAGAGCTTTTCAGTTTTCGCAGATTATGTTTTCCTGATCTCTTTTATGAGGTTGCAACCCACAAACTTGTTGAATCAACCCAATTCCCATGCTGAGGTGGAAGCCTTTATTTCTGCTCTCACAGAAGCCTTAGATGTAGAAAAATAGTAAATGATCTTCTGAATCAAAGTGATAAGCTGTGAATAAGGAAGATACATTGCATCAGAAATGTGTACATCCAAGCAAGGAAGATGTTTAATAAACCCAGGCAGCTCAAATGGAGAAACCGACCATGTCTTCTAATGTCTTCTAACCACATAAAAATCCACAGACCTGTCATCTTACAGAACAGGGGTGTCAAACTCACATCATCACAGTGGTGTCATGTGACGTATCGGGACTTTTCCCCCCAATTTGCTAAACTGGGAAAGGACATGGCCAGCATGTGACGCATCCGGCCTGTGGGCCAGGAGTTTGGCAGCCCTGTTATAAAATTAGGATTTTTTTTTTTTTGTTGGGAGGAGAAAGGAAGGGGATAAAGGAGCAGAGTTTTCTTTCCCCAGTATTAAACTTCAACCATAAGCTTCAGATCCAAGTTTTATCTCCTTTTGCTCAGTGTAATTTCTGATCCCAGCTGGACTCAACACATTGTACAGTTCAGTTGGTACATGCTAAACATTTCAGTCGAAGGTCAGTCACAATGTGAACTCTGTTCTTTTAAAAAACAACAGCAACACATGTTTGTCCTCCTGTAGTGATAAGTACAGCTTCCTAATATGGAATTTAAATATGGATAGCAAATTTCTTTTCCACAGATCTCATAATCAGGTCATCATCAAAATAGGATCCAATATCTGTGGTTCCAATAAATAGAGATGCCAAGAAGTGTTGAAAATTTTCAGGGACCATTGACATGTCCAACTCATGACACTTAACTCACTCTCCATAGGTGATTATTTGGATATCTACTGTAGCATTATCAACAGCCTGTTTCTAATATGCTTGGAAGGAATAAGTGCAATGACTTCTTACAAGAATGGAGATGACTTTTTCCCATTGTACCTATAAGATACACTGTATGTAGAAAGGGTTCTTAACTAGCTTAGACAATTTTTACTCTTATTTTTACTTTTAAACATTTCTTAGTGGCTTTCAGCTATTTACTGCTTCCAGTAAGGGCTGCAGAATAATTTTTTCTCAATTATTCCATTTGATTTGAGGACATAAATTTGTTTGCCATCTACTTTTCCCATCAACTCTTTTAGCTTATTGTGTGAGTTAAAGAGTACATTATTCTTTCCAAACTGTGTTATGCTACATTTGATTGTCATGTTGACCTGTTCATCACAGCTGGAGCCCATATACAGGGCTCTATGGGGAGGCTGCAATTGCATTTGGTTAAATCAAATATCCATCCCAAATTAACTTCACAGCTTAAAAGCCCAAATAAATTAAAAATCAGTATTTGGGTCATGCTGACCATTGGAGGAAGGGAATATACTTTCCTGCATGCATAGAATTAGACAATTTAAAAACAGAAACCAACATTCTTCATTCAAATGCAAGTTCTGACAGAATAGAACAGACCAGTTGTCATCTACTTTAAACATGTGCTTAGAGTGCCTCTAGAAATGACAACATTATAGAATAACAATGTAATGGCTCTGATTCCATGGGCCAGGCACTTCTTCCCTAGGAAATTTTAAAGATTTAAGAAAACCCTTATGTCCATGCAAATAAGCCCAAAATGTGTTATATTGATTTCACAGAGATTCCCATTTGAACCTTTTGGAAGAATCTAACAAATGGTGGTTATTTTCAATTGCAAAAATGAACAAACAAATAGAACAAACACAAAACTCTATAGAGTTTTTATTCTTGTTTTCTATTTGTTTTGGTTGACTTTGGTATCTTATGGTACAAGATAAAATACAAAGAAAAGAAAGGGATCAGGTTTACCTGATCTGAAATTGTATTTTTATTGTTATTCATTTATTTATCAAATTTATATGTTCACCCATCTCACAAAAAGTGTCTCTGCACAGGGTATAATACATTTACATTTTGTCTGGATGACAGAATGACTACTGTTAGGAAATGGAAGACTCTTAGGGCTAGAAAAACATGAGCCAAGATTTGCGTGGCATAGATGCTTGTGGTAGACAGTCAAGACTAATGTAGGTTTCAAAATTCATTATGTTACACATGCCATTTTGACATGAGTGTGGAATATGAAATAGATACAATCCAGGCTATGCAAAAGCATAATAACTTTATTAAAATTTAAAACTAAAAAAAGTGATACAACAAAAACATTTTATGATGAGAAATAAATGGTTAACATATTGTGAGATATGAGAATTTTATCAAGGAGAAAATAAAATAAAATCAAGAGAATAAATGAAGACAAAGGCACATAATTTTCAGTAGTTTTCTTACAGTTAACAGAAAGTTTCAAAGTAGATAAAAGTATTATATAAAATGATTGGTATCTTATGCAAACAGCATAGATTTAATGTAATTATGTAATACATTTATGTAAAATATTACATCTGGCACTGAAAAGACAGAAGCGACATTAAGAAAATGCTAAAATTAAAATTCTTCAACTTATTTTACTTAACTTTTTTTACATTTTTTCAATCTTCTTTTTTTTAGATTAACTTTTTCCTTCCCATTTTTTATAGAATTTGTTTACTATGCTTGCATTTTGTTACAGTAATACTTTATTTCTATAACTAGCTTTAGCCATAAAAGTAGTTGAGATTTAGATATTTTTCCATTGAATTTAGAATTCTGAATGCTAAAAAAAATAATTACAAAATTAGATGTCAATATGCTGTTCTAATATCTCATAGCAAAAACCATCTGGAAATTGATAAATAGGTGGTAGGTGGTAAGTCTATGACACAAAAATAACTATATCTCTTTGTTAAAAATAGAATTGCATTTAAAGCTAATAGTGGTAAAATAGCCTATAGTAACAAAATCAATTAAGTGAAGCAAAGCTACAAAGATGAAAGGATAATATCTGTATAATTACAAGATGAATCATGAAGTTAAATAGGAGTGTAATAATATGTCCATTTCATTTCGTATTTTCATTTCAAAGTTTGCTCTAAATTCAGATCCCCAAATCTTATAAATATTAGAGATAAGAGGTCAAACTAATCTGATGTATTTATTTTTTTAATTTAATTCCACACCTGGATGCAAACAGTTGACCCAATACTATATTCTTAAGTTATACTGTCATGAAATCACTTACATAACAGAATAATAACATTGCAAAGGACCTCGGAGGTCTTCTAGTCCAACTCCTTGCTCAGGCAAAGAACCCTATACCATTGCAGACAAATGGTTGTCCAATCTCTTCTTTAAAACTTCCAGTGTTGGAGCGCTCACAACTTCTGATATTACTTAAGTTGCTTGTTACTTATGAGCTGTGTTTCACTTTTCTAACTGAATCATGGATGTGTTAGCATGTTAAATCCAGGAATACTGAAGTCAGGAATAGGATATTAATTTTAATTTGGGGTTCAATTAATATTTTCTAGATAGCTAGATCACATCAGAAGTTCCTCTTCCTGGTGTCAGCATGGAGACAGTCATACAGCAATCTAGAGAAGACTTAAAGCAGAGGCAGGCTTGCTCTCAGAACTTCTCTCTGACTTTACTGTTTATTCTCTCTTGGCTATGACAAATAGAATCTGGTGAAAACAAGATTCCACGTTACTTCAAAACTGTTGTGAAATGCTATCCTGCTCAGATTTCACAGACAAGTTTGTTTCTCTATTAAACCAGATATGAAATTCTGCTTGCTCATTTTACATTTTCAATTTGCGTAGATCTCACATTGCTGCAGTAAATTGATTTTATGGCATCTGCCACCAAATAGGTTTACACATGTGATATAATTGTGAAGAGTAGGAATTATGTCAGTTGAGATAAATGAATTAACTATACTAGGAGAACATAGCTAAATATATTCACTTAATAGCAGGGACACAGATAATGTTTTGTGGAATCCTGAGTTAAGCTACTTCAGCCAAAATCTTTTAGCCAAGTTTCAAGCAATAATGTGCCAATAAGCAGAATATGAACCTTTATAAAACTTCATAGACTTTGGAAAGTTGCATAAAAACTGAGAATGTAAATGAACAATGACATCGACAAAAAGAAGAAAGGAACAAAACACACTACTTGGCATTCAGTTTTTATAAACAGAATATGTCAATGTGAGAAGAGATGAATTAATGACAGGTATATCATCAAGTCCTTTCTGGCAGAGAAGTGGAATGCTATAATTTGATGGTGCTGTTCGGTGCTTTGTTGAAATTACTGAAGTGAACTCAACAATATTAAAAACAGTTGCTCTTGATCTGGGGCAGTCTGTTTTTGGATGACTCTTTCTGCCTTTTCTGAATCAATTTTGATGGCATCTGGTGCAAAATTTTCTACCTCTATCCTTTAAAAACATGGCAGATTTCCCGCAGTGTTTGTGGTTTCTATAGAAATTATCTGCAAAATAATATTTGGTGCGGGACTAATGAACTCTCCTCTTAATAGTGCAATTTAAAAATTCTCCTTGTTTGATTTTCTTTGTACAAAACCCATCTATGCTCATTTTGTACATCTGGTAGATTTACTCCCACAGAATGAGAAACAGGCCTGAAAATACATTATTTTGATTACAAGAAAAAAAAAAATCATGTAAAAACACATTTCTTCGAAGTTTAGAAAGGCTTAGAATTCATGCAACCTTCCTGTTAAAAGTAAAAAATAATGCTTGATTGTTTGTGAGCTTCTTATGCTATTAAGTGAGAGACATGGATTAAGAATCCAGTTAAATTCTAATGCTTCTGATTTGTTCTGCTTTGCAGCAAGATTTGTCAATCATTGAATCAGATCTGAGGTATATTTAGAATAAGTGTATATATTCCAGTGTTTTTTTCAGACTGCAGGGTTTGCTAGTTTGTTTATTAATTTGCTTTGAGATTAGCTACCGTGATGGAAAAACATTGAATAAAGTAGCATTGGTACCTGTTTCTTAAATACCAAACGTTATTGTAAAGGCAAAGCTGGTAATAAAATGTGTGATCATTTTCAAGTCTAGCATATTTAGTAACTTATGATAGAAGAGCTTTGCTTGGCTGAGAGAAAAGATAAACTTCAGTTCATGATCAAATTTCTGTGAAAATCCTTCCACAGAGATGTTTCCCATCACTTCATTTTACTTCAGGATCTATCTTTTATTTCACTGATTGTGGTTGCTAAATTGAGCAGCCACAAATTTTCAAAGCGTATCTTTGAAAAGGTTTATACTATCTTTTCATACATTTCAGGCTGGATGTGTCTGGGTGCCTCAATGAAAAACAAAATAGAGTCCTCCTAGAAATATTAATATCTATAAAATCCAGTAGCCTTTTTTCTTTTAATGCAAATTTCAGATCCTACAACAGCGGAAAATACTGGCAACCCAAGTAACAGGAAATCCTGAAATTTCTGAAGTATAAAAAATGTGTCACCCAAGTCCATATGAATTCTCACTAACACAAACATGATGATTTCGTTGATTACAACATAACGTGGACTTGTGAAACTTTAATCAGTTCAGTTACTTTTGTGTTTATAAGCAAGAATTTATTGTTAATATCTTTGGATCTGTTCCAACATAATTTTTAGACACCCTCTCCAAACTGCTTACACAGTTTTGAATTTGTGTTGCATTTACCCTTTGGCTGATTAGTCAAAATAAATATTTGAAGCATTTCTGGAACTGTAATATCAGGTTCACCATTCCAATATACATAATTGTTATTCCATATATAAATCCCATCCCACTATTTCAGCTGCCTTTGGATAGCTCTTGCCACATATCTCTATTTCTTGTCATCTACAGACTTAATTAATGTGCTGTTTACTTCCTTTCTCAGACGATTAATAATGCTGTTAAATAAAACCAAGCTGAAAGAGTTCTCTTTGTGCATGCCGATAGACAACTTGTCTTGGTCCTGACGCATCGTCCATTATCTTCTGCCTTCATTTAAACACCTTTAGCCAGTTCTCAATCAATGTGACAGCTTTCTCACTAGAACCAAATGCCAATTGATTTTAATTCAAAGCAAAGCAAGAGTATGAAGTTTAAAGAAAGCCATGTCCTCACATTTAACTTTCATCTTATTATGTTTTTCAGATAAGAAAGGATGCAGTTACAAACGGTGCATGATCTTGAAGTGACTTACAGCTATTATAAGTTTTATAATTTATAGAAATTTCAGTACATTGCAGTTCATCATTTTGCTAAATGGTGGTTCCACTACAATTCTTCAAACTTTTTTTTCCAAATGTAAATTTTTGTGATGGAATGTGCACCTACAGCAGCTAAAGGGGAGGATTTGGCCAACTCAGAGCTTTCCCAGAAAGAGGCCGGGATTAAGAGTATGCACACCCTCAAATTAGCTGAGGATGGGGGAAGAGATTCAGGGTAGCCACACTCTGGAATCTGTCAGGACATATCTAGTATCTTAGAAAGTTATAGTCTCAGGCGCAAGCATACAGATCCACACATGGAAGGTTCGGGTCAGCTATTTTATTGTGTTCTACCTATATTAAAGGAATTTCACCAGATTGTTTGCCTTCCCTTGGGAAGCCTAGAAGAATCAGGCTTATGCCTCTTGCAGCTATGCAGGGACTTAAGGCTAGTTTCCTGCCTTGACCCCTGCTCCCTGCCTGGCTGGGAGTTTTCAATATACAGTTCTAGTTTGGCAAGATTTTGTCTATTAGATACAAGAAAATAAAGGATTGGATTCAGTGGGATCTCACTGTTTTATTTCTGGGCTTGGGCTTAACAATTCCTTCAATTAAATCACAGGGGTTTTTTTTTTCAGTTGCGTAACCACATATCACTAAGGTATTTTACTAGACTTATCAAAATATTTTTGCTTTGCTAAAAAAATTGTGACAATACTAGTAGTCTTTGCTTCCTGACTACTCCCACTCAGTAATCATTTGAAGTTACAACAGAGCTGAAAAATGAGACTTACAAACTAGTCCTTGAAGTTACATCATTGCAACATCCCTGTGGTCATGTGATTGCAATTTGCATCATCACAAAATCTCCAGAACCGTAAAGCCTACAAACTTTAAATTTGGCACGTATGTTCCTCTTGGCTTCTAGGTGCTCACTAAGAAAGGATTTTTCTAAATGACCACCAGAGCATTAGTATTTCCTATATTATTATTAACATGCTCTGATGCTAAGGAGTTCTACTCCCCCTCCCCACCTGAAAAGAAATCTGTTCCAAATGCAAAACACAAGCAGAGGAGAGGAGTTTCAGTTTTAGTTTCACAGCACCAAGCAGCTTTAGTACAGAACAGTTGAGCTAAGCCACATCAAGGCTCCTTGTTGTCTCCTTCTTGCTCACACAGCAAATACTGTTTCAGTTTCCAAACAGCCCTCAACTCTCTCACACACTGACAGAATGTTAGACAGATGAAAACCAATAGAAGCTGGTAGGCAGAGGCAGATTTTTCCCCCTTATTTTCCTTCCTCAAAACTAAGCCTGACCACATAGTTTCATAGCGAAGCACAGGTATTGAGCATATTTGTCATGAAAGTGATTGCCTGCAAAGGCTTTTGGATTGGGGATGAAAGACGAAAGTGGAAGCAGTATGCTCCGTCCCATATTTGGGTAGACCAGGTTGCCCTGATAGACCAGTATCACTAGAAAAAAAAACACTTTTGCAATTTGGTTTGACTTGATATGAATCTGATTCCAAAAATGTTATACTAGCAGCATTTTTTAAACCATAACTAAAACAATCTCTTTGGTAATCACATTGAACACCTTTTCTTGTTGGTGTCACACAGAAGGACCTTCCCTGGAGAACACTGTTGGCAATTTAGTAGAGGCATTGTGGTTTACTTAGGATCATATTCTCAACTAAAGAATTATTAAACTGATCATCTTGATATATAGTCATTGTTGCTCTCAGTTGCTTAAATACCTTTCCTCTATCCATCCTAATCAACTAGAATTTAAATCTAACTACATGGTAAACTTTGAAGATATATTTAATCCTAGTAAGAGTACTTGGTGGCATTTTTCCTAGACTGGGCCATTAAGTGATCTAGTTGCTTACCTAATAGTCAGCTGTTATCCTAAATGATACCCCATTTTAAGCTTACTGGTGTGTTATTCATATCTACAGTGATACCACGATAATGCATGGCATCTACTCTCCTCTTCAGTGCTGAAAGGAACTAGTTGAAGAGTAGTTTGCAAAAATTGTTAAATTCACAAACAGCTATTCGTGTATAATAGCTCAGCATAGGATACTTGCACAACCATGTATTCTGATCACAACTTTGAGCATGTTTGGATTTAACTGTCAACAATGCTGCTGAACATACTTTAATATAAGTAGCCTTCATTATCTGAGGATTTGCATATCTGCAGTAGGGAGGGATGTACTAAGCCAAACTCATTATGTAGGGACTATTAATCAACAATTTTTACACTCCAGCAAGCCACAAAGATTCTATCTTCTCCATGACAGAATGGAAATAAAGTAAATAAATGGCATCCTGTTCCCAATTCACTATAATCCTGAATTTGTGTGAGAGAGAAATGTATTTCTTGCTGAGGAATTCAGTTTTTATTCCCACAGAAACTCATTTTAGAACATTACCCTCCAAGGCAAGGTTATTTCATGCAGTTTCCAATGTGACATTTTCAGATATATGATTAATTAATAAAAATGAATAATTGTTATGCTTTTTAAAACAATGACAACAATAAACAAACAAAATGCACAATCACATGGCCTTATTGCATATTTCAGGAGGGAAACTTAAACATAAATTTATCTTACATGGCATGATCCCCAATTTTAAGCTATGCATAAATGCCTAAATCCCTACTTCTGCCCAAGCTCATTAACTAGGTTATGCTGTTAGCAAACTATTCAATTAAATATGCAATCTGTCAAAGCACACAGTAATTTAAGCCATCTTGTTTCAAATTTGGGTTATTTCCTGAAATTAATAACTGGGAAGGAAACTGATGGCTGTTTGTAATCCCCACAGAACATTCAACATCCAGTGTTTAGATCTAAAACTGAAGAGAAAGGGAATGCAGGAGTAACAATAAGGGTTTTTTTTCCTCCTCCTGGAGTCATTTTTAATTACACAAATAGAATTTTAATGAGAATGTATGTTTGATGCCAGTTGATTTGCTTGAAATGTATCACAATGTTAATAGAGTTTTCTAAATGGGATAACAATGGAAGAAGACTGAGAAAACCATCATAATTTTGAGACCTCTTTTGTGTATCTGATTATGTTCTGAGACATGTTTATACACACACATATACATATACAAATGAGCAATGGACCACTGATGTTTTATTTGTGGAATGGTTGGCTCCATTCCTGATATCTCAAGAAGAAAGAAAAAAAACCTGCTGTCAAATTAATTAGTTGGAATACTCAGTGAAATAGAAAAAGAATTTTCCAAATTCTCATCAAGTTATGTTCAAGTGTCCTAACACTATCATAGCTAAGTGATTTACACTTTTAACACTTGAACTTCCAAGGACAGTAGTATAAACACAAGATAAGACATACTAATCAGAAAACTCCCAGGTTATGAGGGCAGTTCACAAATACTACGGTAGAGATTGTTCTAAGCTCTCAACCCAAAAACCAGGTCAACCAACATCTTTTCAACTGTTCTGCTGGTATTACAGCTAAGCAAATCAGCACTAGTTTGAAACAAAGTAAAAGTTTTTATCTTCCAACCCAGAAAAAATGGCTTTTAACAGATAAGAGTATCCTAAAGAGTAGGGTAATTATTCTCAAGGAGTTTTTCTTTGTAGCCTACCATTTCTTATGTTGTTCTTCACCCTCTTGGTTCAGAAGCAAGACCTCAGTTTTAAAGATTCTCTTTACAATAAGGGGAAGTGTGCCCCTTTGAAACAAGTGGTGAGAGCTATTGCTGTGCAAATCCTTTAAAAGAGATTCTTCAGAACTCAATGGGGTACAAATATATTGCCTTTCTTTGAATCATTAAAGTAACCAGGGTTGTTGTTTTTTTGCCATGCTCTTGTGGTGTCTTTGGAAATTGCTCTCCTCTGTCTCCACTTTGTGATATGGTTTTGTATACAAAAGCATGTAGAGATAGTAGGGAACAACTTAGAAAATCACCATATGGGCTTGGAAAAACACACAACAATTCAACTATTTGAAAAGAGCTGTGTTAAAAAGCATCTTTTTAAAAGAGTTTGCACAGGTCTAGCAGAAACAGTATAAATATTTGCCACCATGCAGATTGTTTTTGCTTGCATATGCTTCTATGTTTTGCCTGAATAGTTTTTCAATAAAACTGCTGCGGTCTATCATAGGTCAGTTGGGGGGGAAATAACTTTTTGATGTAGAGAAAGAAGATTGAGAATCAGAGAACGTGGCTCATAATTAGGCAAACTGCAAGTGTAAATCACTGTGCCAAAATGCTTAAACAGAATTTTACTAGTACTGAGCAGAGGTGGCATTCAGCAGGTTCTGACCAGTTCTGGAGAACTGGTGGCAGAAATTTTGAGTAGTTCAGAGAAATGGCAAATACCACCTCTGACTGGAGATTTTACAGTATCCTTCCCCTGCCATGCCCACCAAGCCACACCCCCAGAACCGGTAGCAAAAAAAAAAAAAAAAAAAAATTGAATCCCACCACTGGTACTGAGTGCAATCAATATGCAGGTTTAATATTGGAGCCAAGTTGTTGTTTCTTATAACTTGGGAGGCAAAATTTCTAGCCTAGGCAGATCAGTTTTAATGAATGTTGGGTGCTCCAGATTATGAAATAGACATTCATATGGCTATACATCTCTCTTCCTTATGTTGGTACTGTAGTTTGTTCAAAAACTGGTGTCCCAGGAAACACATTACATCAGGATTGAAAATGTTTTCCCACCAAGACTCACCTCATTGGGATAGGGTCTAAGGACCCACAATACCTACATTTTTATTTTTCTCTAAACACCACAAGAGTCATCTCTTTAAGAATCTTGAAAAAGAAATAGGCATTTGTTTTGTTTTGTTTCCCTAAGAAAGTAAATTTAAGCAAAGAATGATGTTCCTTTTCAATCAACGTTATTGATCTCTAGGGCTGTTTGAGCTATCCATTCCCCATCTTTAAACTGGTCTTAGAAATCCCTTTGTTTTGCTGTTTACTAAAGATACTGTAAGATCTTTTACGGTTTTATTCCATATGATGCTGCTGTCTCCATTTTAATTTTTTTTCAATGATTATCAGTAGAAGTAATTTTCATACTTTGGGTATTATGATTTTCTTTAAAAAAAGTAAATTTGTTTCACTATTACCCTCATAAATAAAATGAATCACATTAGGGTTGGGCAAGAAGTAAATACCATCTAGGAATCCATGAAGATGGCCTTGAACGAAATATTCAGAATCCATTATAGAAACAACTAGGACAGAAGCATTCTTGAAACCCTAGGAATGGAGATTGTGTTAGGAAGAGAAACTAAGACTAGTAGGAAGTAGTTATTTTAGTCTATCTCAATATAGTTCAAACTGGGACGTTTTACTCCAGTTACATCTACTTGATGTACAGAGCAGGGAGGCAGGATATGTTATAGTTCCCTCTCTTAAGGAGGTCCATCTAGTGGAATTAAGAAGAAAACCTTCTCTGTGGTAGGTCCCTCCCTGTGGAACATCACTCCCACAGAAATAATGTAGGTCTCCGCCTTGATACTCTTTCAAAATATCCCAAAGATACGTTTTTTTCCAATGAATTTGAGGATCCCAGGATGATACAGAGCCCATCAAATGATTTGATTATTGTCACCAAGGCATGAGGGGCTCATTGGGGGCTTGTATTTGGGATTTTACTGCTGTAAGCTGTTTGAAATCCCCATGAGTAAGTTGGGTAGCCATAAAAATCTCCTTAATAAATAAATAAACAAATTGTTCTATCCTTTCTGGGGAGTAAATTTCCTGTTCTGTTCTATGTTGAATGACTGCCATACATCATTTAAAAAGATTAAATTCAGTCAGTGCATCGTAGGCAGTTCAAAACTTGCACCATCAGAACTACAGGTCTGCATCAGACTGAGGTGAGAAAACCCAGCATAGATTTTGATAATGCTCTCACTTTGCCTGGACAATCCTAATTATTAACTTTCTTCTAAGTTATTTATAAATCCCAGAGGAACCTGAGTGCATTTTGGGAACTTCTGGCCTTTAGAGCATTTTTTAGATGGACCTCTTACATTTATAATAATCATGAATTTGTTCATTTTGCCTTTTATATTTTAATTCCTTATGTAGGCCATGTTAGGATGATGTTGCCTAAAGAAGCTCATAAGTAGAACACTAACAAAGGTTACAAAGTTAGTGAGAAACAGGGAAAAAAAGACATGAAATGTAGATCTGCTCTAGTCAAAGAATAACATCTGATTTCTGGTGCCTGTTTCAGCTCCTAGATAGGCCTGAGGAAAGCAGCGGGGGTCAGCCGGTACATTGTTCCAGTACCCATGGAGCTCAAAGGGGGCCCAAAAATGGAATTTTTTAAAAAAACAATTACAAAATCAATTTTTTAAAATGAAAAACAGCAGGACAGTGTGTCAACCTGGACGTGCCCAGGTAGGGGTGGGGGTGAGGGACGGTGGGCTGGCCCCCTGGTGGCTCACAGCAAACCCTCCAAAGCTGGATCAAATCAACTCATCGGAAGTCAAACAGCAAGGAAGGAAGGTGTGTTCCTTCCACACAGCAACCGCAGCAATGTTCACCCTGCTTTCCAGTTCCTCCTCCCTCTTTCTTTCTCTACTTCTCCCTAGTTCTTAAAGAATGAACTTCCACTTCTCACCCAGTCGAAATCCTTCATGCCAAAAGGAAGGAGGTGCCACTGTCAGCTTAGTTGGAGGATCTGTGTGCATGCCAGCCACACCAAAGGTAAGTGGCAAGAGAGGTGGCTTTAAAATGCAGGAGGATAAACCAGAGGAGGAAAGGGGGAGGGCGAGGGAAGTGTCACTTTTCTTCCATTCGTATAGAGTGAACCATTCTTCTCCCAGTCGGAAAAAAAAAACACCCATCTACTTGTATGCTGCACAGACTCCAATGCCACTTCTCCATATTTTACCCTGCTTCCCGATCTGCTTCGCTGCCCCTGGTGCCCTCCTCTCCTTTTTTAATGAGCTTCTCGATTGGTTAAGAGGTACGAGACATTGGTGCAGGGAGTAATGCGAAATCCACAGGGTAGTAGGGAGTGGGAGGGGAAATGTTAACTTAATGTGTAGGTAAGGGGGCCCATGTTAATGTTGTTCCAGCACTTAATACTCTTCTCAGCAGCCCTGCTCCTAGATATAAGAATAGGCCCCTGCAGAGCTCTTGGATTGCTTCCTTCCCCCTCTTTCTCTTCTTAGTCAGAAAAGTTTTCTTTAAAAAAATGAGGGAAAGAAGAGAAGAGAATAAAAGTGCTCTGGAGGCTCACAACATTCCAGATACTGTACCCCAAGCCATAGTAAACCCTATTTTCTCCTGGATAAGAAGAAAGATAATGATCTATTTCTGTTAAAGAGTCCACCTATTGCCAGTGGAGGAAATTGGTGCACTAAGGTAGCTTGCCCTGCTGGGACTAATTAATAATATCACCTTGGCTATACAGAGGCAAGGAGAATGCTTGTCCCAAATCTTTTGTTGTTGTTGTGGATTGTCCCCTTTGGCTTTGATGTAGAGCACAATGTATTGATTGAAGGGGCATGGAGACAACAGCTAGGACTGAACTGAAACTGTTGGTGAGTCATTCAGAAGCTGCAAAGCCTCCCACATTCATCAACTGGCCATAAAAAGTCAAATAAGATTGCAAAGGAGTCCTGCTAGGCCTCCTCCTAACCACTGCCTAGCTACCTGGTCAAACTGTTCTCTGGCTGTGATAGTCAGCACTGAGCCTTCACTCTCTCTCAAGCAGTTCACTTCTCAATTAGCTTTTAAGGCACAGTTATAGATCTGCTAGAAGTGGTGCAATTAAATCATTAATTACTTTTCCCAGTCAGCTGGGAACTCAATTTCACCTTGGTTTGCAACTTGTGCTTCATACTAGATTACCTAGCTAATCCATATAAACATTTTCAGATGCTATATTTAAAGGAGTTAATGATGAGGAAGCTGGAAATCATTTATCACAAAATAGTTCTTAGAGATTTGAATTGCAAGCTCCAGTTTTCATGAGCAAAGGTCTCTAGCAGGCAGCCAGATTTGGGACCACACATACTTGCACTCTAATTTGCTTAATAAGTAATGGAGCTAGGGACTTCACTGGCAGAAAAACAACATCTTGGCAAGGTTTTGATAAAGTGATTCTATTCTGAAGAGTATTGCAAATGGGCTCAGTTAATTGGAATTGGTCTGAAAACCAGAACATTGCACTTATGTACACGCACAGAAACACACGGACACATCGGATTCTCTTTTATACAGCATGGAGGTATATGAAGACATTTGCCTCTAGCACATCAAAACCTAAAAAGAGGTCCTTCTCCCCAGAGAGATGTGCTATTGCATTCCATCTTCTTTTACATGAAGAAAGAGGGTCTAAATAAGAGTGGAAAAAATTAACTCCCGTCTGCATGTAGAACATATTTTCTTCATTTCTTCCTTCCTTTGCTCCACACAGAGGAATACTCTTTTTGCTTCCTGCAAGAAGGCATGTTGTGCAAGAAACAGATTGATCATTATCTGTCTCCTGTACCTTTCTCCATGCAATGAATGTTTGTTCCTTGCCTTTTCCAGCATGGAAGATTGGGAGAATGCTTATTATCTATACTCATCTGCCTAGTGAAAAGCTTCTATATTCTCCTGACTAAAGGATGAAACAAATAGTCTCCCTATCCTTCCTTCTATATAGAATGAAGACCAATCCATTTTTTTCCATTTCAATGTGATGCTTTGGGAGAAAGGTGCAAGTGTTTCCTCCCCACTTCCCCCTACCATATGATGACTCGGTATCAGACTTCCTGGTCAAAGCCCAGCTGTAAATTGCAGGCACTCTTTGGTTTAGCACAATTCCTTGGCTTGACTTAACTGAAAGCTTTTGGACACAGCTTGTCTTGATTAAAATGGCAGACAAGAATGAAACCATATCCAATAAATAATTTCCCACTGCTAGCATTAGAAGTAAAAAACTTTGATACCCTCAGGGCTTCTACCTGCCATCCTTTTGAATTTATGAATAGTTTGACATGCTACTTGATGGCTTTGGAGTTTGAGTGGCAGTTGCATGTTTACATAACTGCCAAGTTGGACCTGGTATCCATTCATTCATCAGCTTGTCTGCCTCAACACATATATAGGGATTAGACTTGATTTATTTCTCATCTCTAACATGTTGGCTTATAAGAGCCATAGTGGCGCAGTGGTTAGAATGCAGTATTACAGGCTAATTTTGCTAACAGCCAGAAGTTCTGGTCTGACCAGCTCAAGGTTGACTCAGCCTTGGTAAAATGAGGACCCAGATTTTAGAGGACTGTAAAATACTGTGAAGTGATATATAAGTCTAAGTGCTCTGGCTATTTAGGTTGGGGAGAGCCAGGTTTTTTCATCTCTATACAGGCACAAAGTTAATTGACTGATCTTGAGCAAGTAATGTGTTCTCAGGTAATTTGACCTCAGAGGTCATGCAAACTTAGAGGGGAGGTACTGTGACAGCTTACCATTTCATTTGCAGTTTGGGTTTTCATTTAGCACACTATTTTTAATCTTTTTTTTCAATTTAAAAAATTGATTAAAAAAAACTTTGTGTTTTAGTCTCTTTGACCCCCTCTGTTCTGTTGAGAAGAAAATATCTTAACATTGACTTTTATCATACCTCATCTATTTAAAATAAAATCTGGAAAACCTCTGCTTTTATCTTACCCAGGTTCAATGGAATTTCAAAGGTAAGTGCTCTTATATATGTTTGTCTTTGATGTGCCAGCCCTGTGCCACCACTGTTACACTTCGGAAAAATGAGAATTGGTCACAGAGGGAAATAGTACTGTAGTTAGATTCTCAGGGTCATCCAATCATTTTATACCCTAAACATGGAAAAATGAATGAGTTTCAGATTGACATAGACACTCAGATTCTAAGCTAACAGGAAATACTGCTGGTTTTGAAGTGAAAGATATAAAAATAGTAATAATAGGTGATCTGTTCCATCTGTTCAACTGTGGTTGGTTTCAGAAGAGTATTATTAACCCCTTTAAATCCCACTGAAATATTCACTTTCAATTTACTATTTGACCTTAAGCTGCACTTTTTGAAATTCCCCAGCCCATTTATGTGGATGCCTTTCCCAAGAAAGAATAGAATAGAATAGAATAGAATAGAATAGAATAGAATAGAATAGAATAGAATAGAATACTTTATTGGCTAAGTGTGATTGGCACAAAAGGAATTTGTCTTGATGCAAATGCTCTCAGTGTACATAAAAGAAAAGATACATTCATCAAGAGTCAAGAATCATAAGGTACAACACTTAATGATAGTCATAGGGTATGGAAGCAATCAAATCATACTAGGAAACAGTCAATATAAATTGTAAGGATATAAGCAACAAAGTTACAGTCATACAGTCACAACTGGGGGGTGTGTGATAAGGAGTGATGAGAATATTAAAAGTAATAGCAGTGTAGACTTTGTAAATAGTTGGGCAGAAATATTTGAGGGAAATATTTGTTTAGCAGAGTGATGGCATTTGGGAAAAAACTGTACTTGTGTCTAGTTGTTCTGGTGTGCATTGCTCTATAGCGTCATTTTGAGGGTAGGAGTTGAAAGAGTTTATGTCCGGGATGTGAGGGGTCTGTAGATATTTTCACAACCCTCTTTTTGACTTGTGCAATATACAAGTCCTCGATGGAAGGCAGGTTGGTAGTAATTGTTTTTTCTGTAGTCTTAATTACTCTCTGCAGCCTGTGTCTGTCTTATTGGGTTGCAGAACCAAACCAGACTGTTATAGAAGTGCAGATGACAGACTCAATAATTCCTCTATAGAACTGTATCAGCAGCTCCTTGGGCAGAATATATATTTTCTAATAAGTTACAGGGACAGGATTCTCACTTACTATCGTACAATCCCAGTGTGGAAAGAGTTCCCTTATGATGGACTCCAATCTCTGGAGATATAATGACCAAATGAAAGGGAAGATATTCCTGCATATCAATGGACCAACATGTTAAGTAAATACATTTTTTAAAAATCCCTCCTAAAACATTCTAAAGCAAATTCAGTTTAATTCAACAGAAGGTGTTAAAAGAAAAACACCAGGCAGGAGAACCTGCTTAGGATTCCGCTGAATCATGGTGTCAGGATTGCCATCTTATACCTGAGCCTTGCATTTTCTAGCTACCAGTTTGCCATGAACTATGAGGGGGGAGGTAGCCAGACAGGAGGGGGAAAGACTAACTGCACGTTGTACCTTCCAGAGACACCATCTTGAAGTCAGACCACTGGGAATGGAATGCAATGGCATTGAAGAGAAAGTTCCCAAAACAATTTATTCAGATATAATTGGGCAATAAGGAACCAGCAAGTGGGAGGAACTGAATGGAGAAAATTAACTGGGAAACTTCATGAACTTCTGGCTTTGCTATACTGCAACCCACTTGGCTTTTAGTAAAGTATACCTTTCAACACAAATAGAGTTGAGAGTTTTTCTTGCCTAAAGGAACACATTGGGGCAGGCCTGACACATGCAACTAATATAAGAAAATAGAATGAATATACTTTAAAAAAAATAATGAAGTTTATGAGTATATAAGGAAATGATACCAGGACAAATTAAACTTCCCATATGCTGAAGGCACCTGCAAGAACTGACCTCTAGGTTATCATAACTAGGAAAAAGTATTCTTAAATTAGGCCAAACTCTTTTCTCACCAGAAAATCTCATATGATGCTGTTTGTGTAATCTTTTTTGTGCTGGAGGAATGCTTCAATTATCCCAGGCATTAAATACTTCGTGCTACTTAATATAATATCATGCTCCTTATTGTCTTGTGATGTTGTTTTATTGTTTTGTTGTTTTACTAAAACATCCTGAACACCACGGTGGAGAGGCACAATGGAAACACTTAAATCAACCAACACGGAAATGAAATAAAGTATCAGTGCAAGCAAAGCATCGATGAATCAAAGAAACAGAAAGATGTAATGAAATGCTGATGCAAATGTAGAAAAAATAATGAACAATTAAGAAGTGAGATTAGCAATTAAGAACTTAAAATGTGCAATTAGAAGATCACACTAGCAATTAGCAGGCTCCAACTTACATTTAGACTGCAATCCTATACTAATTCAAAAAGATTCCCCAGGGTGATTTGGATCCTCCCTTTCAGGAAATTCATAGGCATTCAGACACATTAGTTCTCAAAACTCTCCCTCATGTAGGTGTGGCAACCTTACCTGCTCTTGTAGAACCACCACTGAGTCCACTTATTCCTTTCTCCAGGAAAAGTTATGTTAGCCTTTGAGAAGAGGCAATTATTTTTCATATAGTTAACCTTCTGTTGTGCCAGCATGACTTTTGCGTGGGAAGTAATTTTGCCATAAGTTCACCCTTTCCTGCCTTTTTGGATTGTTCTGAAAACCATAAGCTGGAATGTATACTGGATAAATTGCTGAGCTAGGATCCAGAAGGCCCAGGTTCCAGCCTATCCTCAGCCATGGAAACTCACTGGTTGATTGTGGGTCATTCACACTTTCTCAGTTCAACCCACCTCACTTGGATATCCTTGCTGTGGAGATAAAACAAGAGGAGATTCCTATGTAAGACACATTGAGACTCTGGGGGAAAGATAGGATATAAATCTAAATAATACTGTTAGTCCTCATTTAATAATGCTCAGAGACACAGTCACTAAGTGAACCATGTGACAGAGACAGAAGCTGCAAAAATTACTAGTTGTTGCTTTCTCATTCAGATAAAGTTCTCTAATACAGAATCCTGTCCTGACACACTTTTCTGCTCCCCCACCTCCTTTTTAAATCCATTCATAGGGTGGAGAAGTAGCTTAAATCAACTTTTCTCCCTAAAGGAGCATTTCCCTAAAAAGTGATAACTGCAAGCTCAGCTTAACAAGCTCAGCTCTGTGACCTTAATTAGTTGATTGGGACCTTCTGGCTGGCTTGCAGCTGTTACCTGAAACTGACCAGACCGTAATCAATTTTAGACTGGAAACTTTTATAAATGTGAGCATTGGTTGGAAAATGATTTTTATTACTGTTTATTACCATCTTACTTGTGAGTAGTCACTATCCAAGGTACTACTGATAAAACAAAACTTTTCAAAGTATCTGAGAGTAATTTGCTTTGGTGCAGCTACTTCCTTTGAGTAGTATGCATAGGAGTGTAACATAAGAAATGAAAGAGGAATGAAATTCCTTGCTGCTTGGCCCAGTGGTGGGATTCAATTTTTTTTTACTACCAGTTCTGTGGGCGTGGCCTGGTGGGTGTGGTATGGCCTGGTGGATGTGGCTTGGTGGGCATGGCAGGAGAAGGATACTGCAAAATCTCCATTTCTACCTCACTCCAGAGGAAGGATACTGCAAAATCCCATTCCCTCCCCACCCCACTAACCTGCTTTCCAGCTCCTTCTCTTGTGCAGGGCAACAAAAGAAGACCCAGCTGATGAGCTGGGACTCGGGAGGCAGAGAATAGATGGGGCGGGGCCAATCAGGTGGTATTATGAACTACTCAAAATTTCCACTACCAGTTCTCCAGAAAGTTAAAAAAAACATTGTTCTACCAAGAGCAGGCAGTAACATTTGTGGGAGTGAGGTCAAATCAGCAAGATGGCAGGGTGTCAAAAGGTAAGTCCTATGACTTTTGTCTGTGCTTCTTTTAACGCATAGTGTTTAATACAATACCTAGGAAAGCCATAAAATAGCCTTGTTTAGATCATACAATATTTTGAAAGCCTTTGTTTAACCATGTATTGTTGGATGTCATTCAATTGTGACTTTATCTAGTCACCTGAAATTGGTTCTGTAACAATTTCTCAACAACTGGTATAGTTCTTTAATTCCCTCTCCTCAGAATGTATGCAAAAGTGGCAGAGCTAATAGAAGATACAGAACTGAAATAACCCTTTTCAACTCCAATCTATTCTATGGCCTTGGTTGATCATCCTTAGGAAACCCCAGCCAAGCTGAATTATCTACACTAAAAACTAGATACAAGCCATTAACTCTGCCTTCCTAGGCATGGCATGACAGCCGCTTTCAGCTGGGCTTATTCATGGCTTTAGGCCTTCGGTCTTATTGACTTACTTCATTTGAGTTCTGGTTCCACTTTTGGCATGAAAGCCAGCTGAGTGACTTTGGGCCAGTCAAACTCTCTCAGCCCAACTCATCTCACACAACTGTTGTGGAGAAAGGGAGAATGAAGGAGTATTAGATATTTTCACCACCTTAGTTATAAAAACCATAAAGGTGGAATAAAAAGAAATATTCCGGGGGCTATTCCAACAGGCATTTATATCCGCGCACATTCGTTTCTATATTAACAAGTGAACTGATTTGTACTTTATAGATGCAGCTCTTTTTTTAAGCTCTGATTTCTGTTTCCTACTGATTGATTTTCCTAGTGATTGATTTTGTTTTAAAATGTATATAGAATTTGGCTGTTGTATTGGGAAAATGATTTCTTTTTATTTCCCCTGGAAATTCTTGTGTCCATCAAACAGTAGCTTCTTCCAATTATGAATCTTTTCCCTACCCCATTCCTTCCCATCCCATTCATAATATTTAGGCAAGAGAATCCATTAATAGAATACACATATAGGATTTCTACATCCAATTTAGTTGTATCATGTAACAAAAAATTATGTGAACTAATTAAAAAGTACAAATACATACTGTAAAGCAGCATTAAGGCATCAATGCAATAAAAAGATTAAAGATTAATAAACTTAGCATTTAAAAAAAGAAGAACTTGGAATTTATAAGCAGAATAGCTCTACAAAGTTTTAACACACTGCATTATCATAAAACAAATAATAACAACAGAAATCCTACCATTATTAAATTGTTGACAATGAACACATATTAGTGATTCATTGCTGGAAATCAAGTGTAGTTTTTTTTTTCCTTTTCTGGGTCTGATAATCAAGACTTAACAGTAATTTACCAATCTCCTAATAATTAGCCTCCTTGACATAGCCATGGATTCACAGACACATATAAGGTAGTTAAGAGTCACTATTGCAGAAAAGAATTACACTATAAACAAAGACATGATTTCCAACTGCTAGTGAGAGTGTGTGATTTTTTAAAAAGAGGAATTGTTTCTTCTTTCCATCATTTGGCCCTGAAATTGAATGACTGTACATGCTTGTATAACTGCCAACTTTGATTGGAGAAATATTGGCCCTCAGTTTAGTACCCATAATTGGACTGTATGTGTCCTCTTCCTGTGTGCCAACCATGGGGTGCATAGTGGTTTATTGAGGAATGCCTGGAGTTCAAGATTAGGAAGATTCCAGGGGCCTGGAGTGCAATTAGACGATGTTCAACTAGACAGTCCATACTAGAAATGGCAATAAAGAAAGTAACAGGTCAATATTTCTCCTCCCTAGAGGCATTTTGATACTTGTCCAGCAACTCTATTAGAGATAAACTGGTCTCTATTTGAGAAGGAAGGCTCCTTATCTGTGTGGCTATTGTAGGTTTATTCAGGTTATATAGCAAATAAAATTGCTTAGATTCACTCAAACGTGCACTCTGACTGGACCCTCTCAAAAAATTTCCTCAGAAAGGTTGAAGATTAGAAGCTATTCATTGAGAGTTGAAAGTACAAACAATCCAATATTGTGAGCTTACCTAAAATATAGCTTTAGAGCAGTGGTGGGATTCAAAAATATTTACCACTGGTTCTGTGGGCATGGCTTGGTGGGCATGGCATGGCTTGGTGGGTGTGGCTTGGTGGGTGTGGCTTGGTGGGTGTGGCAGGGGAAGAACTGTAAAATCTGCATTCCCACCCCACTCCAGGGGAAGGTTACTGCTAAATCCCATTCCCTCCCCACCCCACTAACCTGCTTTCCAACTCTGTTCTCCTGTGCAGGGCAACAAAAGAAGACCCAGCCAATCAGCTGGTAGTCAGGAGGCAGAAAATAGATAGGGGCAGGGCCAGTCAGAGGTGGTATTTGCCGGTCCTCCAAACTACTCAAAATTTCCGCTACCAGTTCTCCAGAACTAGTCAGAACATGCTGAATACTACCTCTGCTTTAGATGCTATTTTTAAAACACATTACATTATATTATAATGTAAGCTCATCATGGGTACAGTAAATGGGTCAAAATCATATCAGCAAACCAATATTGTTTTCCTGTCCTGCAGCATTAAATGCTGGATTTAATCAATTTATTGACTTATAAATTCAAGCTTTCAAAATTTTTGTAAGTTCAATAACTTATCAAATTCTTCCCTTTGTTGGATTCAATCTATTTTATTTAGGCATTCCTGAATAAATATTACCTATCCATTAATCATCAAATACTTTAATAAAGATTAAGCCTCTATTTGTCTATTCAAACTAAAACTGACAAAAAATTTGGAATCCCACTTATGTGGCAATGAATTGGGCCAAAACAAAATTTTAAAAAACCAAGATCTCTTTTTTTCCCATTCTACAAATTTGTTACCTGCTATGATTTCAGCTATGCACTAGCTATGTATATAGTTTATCATTCATACAGCAGCATTCCAAACCTGTTTGTTGATATATACAGTAAGAGCCCTGGTGGTGCAGTGATTAGAATGCAGAATCGCAGGCTAACTCTGCCCACTGCCAGGAGTTTGATCCTGACCGACTCATAGTTGACTCAGCCTTTCAACCTTCTGAAGTCAGTAAAATAATGACCCAAATTGTTGGGGGTAAATTGTAAACCACTTACAGAGAGCTGTAACTGAAGAGTACATAAGTCTAACTGCTATTGCTATTGTTTTATATAGACCTAGTTTAGGGTTTTTTTTATCATTTTTTTTATCATTATTGCTTATCCTAAAACAATATACTACAAACTCAGGCATTTCACAGTGCAGGATATTTGACTTCTTAATCCACATACATTATGGAAGTTTATTACTTTGATGGTGACAGCGTGCTGATGAAACAAATAGCAAACAAACCACATTTAAAAGAAAACTCAATTGAGTGTGAACATTAGTTTCACCACAATTCATGGATTATTTGTTTCAAACTATGTAGTCTTCTAATGATCCTCTCCTAATTTCAGAGATTGTAATTTTTCTAAGCACTTTCCTCTGAGAAAGCAATAAGACATTAGTGATAATATTTTTAAAATATCCTATTTCAATGGTAGTGTGCAGAGCATCTGGGAGTAAGTTAACGGCTTACATATTAATTTTCTCATCTATCTGATAGGCAGAAAATTGCTTAATATAAATGCAGTTAAATTTGTCACTTTGCATCTACAAAGCTTATGCTGTGAAATTTATTATGGCCCCAACTAATTATACTGTAATAATTTAGCCAGCTTTTGCAAGTAGAGAAATGTGTATATGTGAGTGTTTGTATGTGCTAGAAGTTAGAGCTTCTAATTTTCAGTATAATCCCATTTTCCAATATAAATCATTGCAGGGATTATTCTGATTTTGTAATCAAGTCTGAGGAGACATTTGGCTTGATCCTAATGGAAAGAAGCAGTTTTCTGCACTCTAAAATGCAAAGTTAAATTAATATTTAACCATTTTAAAAAGATAAAAGTAATCCCAGCATGCTAATGAACTTTAGGTATATGTCAACCCTTCTAGGTAAGCAAGACAGGAACAGTACTAGAGGAGTTAATTCTACTTCATTGTAAGGCTACATTAACAGAATTTTGCAAATCTGAAAATACAAATCTTCTGCTGTCATTTTTGGCTGCTTGATCCATTAGGGCAGCTATTTCCTAAGTTTCTTCCACTGACAGCTAAGCCATTGGACATTGTACCCTCTCATGTCTGATTTCCAAGGCAAGGAGGGAAACCGGGCTTTTCATGTAATAGCTTACATCTTCCAAATATACTTTTAGCATCATAACAAAACAAACATATCTCTATCCTAGGTCCTTGGAAAGGACTCAATAGGTAGGTAAAAATGCCAAACCGAGTCTAAACATACAGCTGACTGTGCAGCCCAACATAATTGTTATGTCCTGAGGACTCAAGGAGTTCTCACTCTGGTCCACTCACTTTGTGTGGGCGATATTCCCCCATTCCCATTGGTTGGTTCTCCCCAGCAGCCTGCTATAAAAGCAGGCTGCGGGGTCCAACTGGTTGCTGATTGCTGCGAGCCAGTTCCAGGCTTGGCAAGCACGGTCAGCCCTTTATTTGTAAAATAAAGTACTGTTACACTCATGCTCTGGTTCAGCCTCTCATTGCTCAAACTTAACACTGGCGACGAGGATGGGATGGCTACCAGATGCACCTTGCAACCGCTGAGTCACTAGCCACCGATCCGCAGCCCAGAAGCGATCGGCTGGCGATAAGGAAACGCTGATCCGCAGCCAGAAGAGAGCGGTCAGCTAACAAAACGAGCGATCAAAAGAGCAAACGCAGATCCGCAGCCAGAAAGCGGTCTGAGTCAAAAAGTTAGAAGCGTCTGTGGCCGCTTGTTAGCCCTTCTACGGGGAAAGTGAGCGCTGCGAGCCGCAGCGCTCTGCATTTGGCGCGAAATTCAAGCAGGTGTCATTTGAATTTCGAGCCAGTAGGAATCACAGCACAGCGCTGTAGAGAGTCACTAACGCCCACTTTTTGGCGCGAATCTAGACACCTCCAATGGCTGGCAGCCAACGTGGTAACCCAGAGAGAGAGAGAGGTTAGCAAAAAACCTCTCCAGAGCTGATATCACTAGTAACTCACGGCGCTCGTAGTCCCAGAGAGATTTTTCAGCAGGTAGCCCAGCCGTTCCAGCACCATGAGTTCCAACCCAGTATTCCCAGCGTTTAAACCAGGCGAAGAGAAGTGGGAATCGTATAAGAACCGTTTCAATCATTACATCGATGCGGTCGGCCTGGCGGATGCGGAGAGCATCGGAAAAATCCTATTTCCTAATCTACTGCGGAGCCACCGTTTCTGATACCGCCGCAGCACTTGTAGCGCCGAGAGAATTGAAAAAGCGTTCCGTGGTCCGAGTTGCTTGAGATCCTCACTAACCACTACGCTCCCAGGCCTTCACAAATCGCCAGGAGGTTCACGTTCCGTATGAGGAAGCAATCAAGTAAGGAGACTATCAATCAATATATGGCGCCCTCAGAACAGCAGCCCTGCACTGCGGGTTTGGAACATACCTGGAGGACATGCTCCTCGATCAATTAGTTTGTGGGGTCAAGGATCTCAACCTACAGGGCGACTGCTAGCTAAAAGACCTCAACCTTGCGCCAGCGTGAGAGGAGGCCCTAGCAGCCGAGCTAGCAACGAACTCAGCCACCGAAATTCAGGGCCCAAGTGCCAAGCTAGCATCGTTCCCAGTCCATTCCGAAGAGGTGGAAGCGGAGGAAGCCCACAATGATGAGAACGATGTCCATCGCTTCACCAATGACAGACGGTCGCAGGTAGGGCCAAACAAGAATACACCGGTCCACCCAAGCACATCACGCTGTGCCTAGCCTGTGGGGATCACATCAAAGGAGCCACCTGCAAGTTTAAAGGAGCCGTTTGCAACACCTGCCATAAGAGGGGCACATCGCGAGAGTCTGCCAAGCCCCCAAAGCGCTGCACACAGACCCCGTCCTCGCACTCGGGACCACAGAGGCAAGTATTAAACTGTCGCACGCACCGCCTTGCCAGGCATACTTGCCACACTGTTAGTAAAATTTCTCTCTCGTTTCCCTAGAAGGTAAACCGTGCCACATGGAGGTGGACACAGGGTCAGCGCTCTCAATAATCTCGTGGAACACCCTCAAGAGACTCCACCCCAGCATATCTACTACCCGGCTTCAGAGATGCCAGTTCGGTCTGAAGGACTACAGGGAAGGCCATTCCCGTGATCGGCAGAGAGCAAGTTCTTTGTCAGTTTTAGAGCTTTTAAAGGCCACCTACCTCTAGTGGTAGTTAACGGCAATCTACCCACCTTATTGGGGCTCGATTGGTTTCCCACCTCGGCCTAGGGTTAACAGGAGTCCATGCTGTCTCAACCTCAGACACTGACTCCTTATTCGCTGACTACGCAGATGTGTTCAGCGAGGAGCTGGGGTGTTATAATGGAACCCCCATCTCGATTCACCGTTGACCCCAGGCAGTCCCAATCAGATTAAAACCACGTAGAGTTCCATTTGCTATTCGACCAAAATTAGGCAGCTGAATTGGATAAACTACTAAAACAAGGGGTCATTGAGCCAACAGATTTCGCCAAGTGGGAGACGCCATTGTCACACCCCTCAAAAAGATGGTAGCCTGAGAATTTGCTCGGACTACAAGACAACAATCAATAAATATTTACAAGTTAGCGCCTACCCTGTGCCCGTCATTCAGCACTTATTGCACACATTCGAACCGGGCAGTATTTTTGCTAAATTGGACATGTCTCAAGCATATCAACAGTTCCTGTTGATAACCAAACAGCGGAACTTCAGACCATCGTCACTCACAGGGTGCCTTCCGATGCAAGCGTCTCCAATTTGGCGTAAGTGTTGCCCCGGGTATTTTTCAGTCCCTCATGGAGCGGATTTTACAGGGCCTCCTGGTGTAGTACCCTACTTGGCGACATCTTGGTCTCGGCCAGGGACAGACCCCAACTCTTCCAGAGAGTGCGAGCAGTGTTAGAGAGGTTCAGACAGCATGGCCTCAAGTTAAAAAAAAAGAAAAATGCGCCATTGCCACTAGACAGGTGGACTTTCTGGGTTATAAAATTGACACCTCTGGCATTCACCCCCTGGAGTCCAAGGTCAGGGCGATCCACGAAGCTCCCACACCGACCTCCAAAACGGAGCTACAAGCTTTCTTGGGGCTCCTAAACTTTATGCATCCTTCTTGCCCCATAAAGCCTCAGTAGCGAACCCCTACACAGATTACTAGACAAAAAGTCACCGTGGCACTGGGGGCACAAAGAAGACCAGGCGTTCAACACCGTCAAATCACTACTTACGTCAGAGGCAGTGCTCATCCAATTCGACCCCAACCTTCCTTTAGTACTGGCAGCAGACGCATCCCCTTTGGAATTGGGGCGGTCCTTAGTCACCGACTCGCCAATGGCGCCGAGGCCCCCATCGCCTTTTTCTCCAGGACGCTCTCGGCCACGGAGCGAAATACAGCCAAATAGACAAGGAAGCCCTAGCAGCTGTTGCAGCCGTGAAAAAGTTTCACGAATTCCTTTTGGCCACTTCTTCGAACTGGTCACTGACCATAAGCCCCTCCTGGGCCTACTGGCGGCGACAAACAGACACCTCAAGTCCTCTCCCCTCGGATGACAAGGTGGACACTTTTCCTGCGGCCTACTCATACAAACTTGTCCACCGCCCGGGCAAAACTCTATCCCACGCTGGCGCTCAGTCGCTGCCCACTTACCGCTCTGGCTGAAGACCCAGCTCCTGTCAATGCCATTTTGAAATCACCCAGTTGGACCTGCCCGTCACCGCCCTTGACATCGCCGGCAAAACCAAAGGCAGAGACCAAGCGCTCGCCCAGGTGCTCGACTGGGTGAGGAGGGGGTGGGATTAGGCTCCTCACTACGTGCCCAGTCCTGGAGCGTCAATCTGGCGGCCCGTGCATGGAAAGATGTTCCTAGTGGTCGTGGGCCCTATTCCAAATGGATAGGCCATTTTCGCATCAGTAGGGAATTCAGCCGTTTTAGCCAACCTAGGCATTCGCCACATTTTCACAGCCCCATTTCACCCTGCGAGTAATGGGTTGGCTGAAAAGGAGCCGTCACCCACCAAAGAGGCCCTCGCTAGGTTTGGCCTGGCACCACAAACTCTCTGCACGGTTCCTGATGAGCCAGCACTCAACCCCCTGTGCAGTCACCAATAAGTCCCCAGCCTTCTGATGGGCCGGGCGCCTGAGGACTGTTAGATGGACTGCACCCACAATACTGCCTGACTCTCCCCTCGCTTCCACTTCGGGGTTAGACATTTTATGTTGCAGGAGCCGATATTTGCAAGGAATTTCGCTGGGGACCCACTTTGGATTCCGGGCGAGGTCATGCGCCATCATCACCGGGCCGAGATCGTATAGAGTCAGGCTGGAGGATGGTCGCGTCTGGAGGAGACACATAGACCAACTCAGAAGGCGCCTCAGCAACCTGCAAACAAGAATCCAGAGTCTCAATCGAAGGGAACCGTCTCATCCACCGCCCAGCCACATCGCACCCAGCGACCAGTCTGTGCCAGCGGTCGTTCGGTCAGCCCAAACTCGGACAACAGCGCCCAGAGGTTGACCTACCTGATCCAACCCACGAGCTCGACCCCAGAAACCAACCCGGTGGTTTCCGAGGATGCCAGTCCAGAGAGAGTATTGGCGACACTATGCCAGCTCAACCGTCACAGACTGATACCGAACAGACAGACAATGTTCCCGAGTTGCGCCGCTCCGGCGCCAACACAACCCCATCTACCTCAAGGACTATGCGTGTTCGCATCTGGGGGAAGGGTGTTATGTCCTGAGGACTCAAGGAGTTCTCACTTTGGTCCACTCACTTTGTGTGGGCGATATTCCCCCATTCCCATTGGTTGGTTCTCCCCAGCAGCCTGCTATAAAAGCAGGCTGCGGGGTCCAACTGGTTGCTGATTGCTGCGAGCCAGTTCCAGGCTTGGCAAGCACGGTCAGCCCTTTATTTGTAAAATAAAGTACTGTTACACTCATGCTCTGGTTCAGCCTCTCATTGCTCAAACTTAACAATAATAGTAATACAAAGAGGAGAAGATCACAAGGAGTATTGCATGTTTATTCCTTTAAGTATTTACCTTTATAAAGTTTGTGATGATCACACTGTTTTCAGCTCCTCTTTGTTGGAAATCTCTCATGGATATTGCCATAGAAGGGTATTTACATGTGGGCATTAAAAATGTTGCTCACTATGCCATCTTACATGGGCATTTTGATGCTTTATATTTGCATATATCAACATAAATTAACTTTCTGTGTGTATGTACAGATATGCACATGCACACCAACAGATGATGCTGTCCTATAAGAGAAAAGTGGAAGTGTCCAGCAGCAGAAACATTGTGCAATGGGGAGATGTGGTGACTTGCAATCTGGTCCAAATACTTCGCAAGTTGATCTCACAAGCAAGCATCTCAGTCCAGACATGTTTTTCTTAAAACAGTTCACATTTAATTTCCTTTGAATCTAAGACAAAGTCTACCTAAATGGTTAATTCAGATAACCTTCAAAATCATCTTCTGGTCAGAGGTGTGTTTATTGCATGTAAACAGACACAAAACAATCTTCTTTGCATGTCTGAAGTATATGATCTATTTATAAATGGTTCTCCGCCTTCTCATTGCCTATTTATACAAGATTTAAAATGGAAACCCGAAGCAATTTGAGTTATGTAATAGATCTTAAATTGGTCCTCAAAAACAAATCCTTAAATGGTGAAGGTTTTAAAGAAACTTAATGTTGTAAAGCATATGAGCAAATAATGTTTTCCTGTTCATCTTTTTAGCTCCTCGTGAATGTTTGGCCTATATTCCAATAACTCCAATTTTCTCTGTGATTGCCTATTTGTTAATCTTCTATGGTTTTCAGCTACCTCATCTTTTACACAGTGACACCTAATCAATTTTTTTTTAAATATCACAGGGTATGTTGTGCAACTGCATATTGTCTCTATCATTATTTTTCTGTAGATAAATGTAGCATATTTTTCCACCAACCAATTTTATGGTTATAATAGATATAGGAAAACCAGTATGATCTAGTGGTTAAAGAACCAGGCTGGAAACCAAGAGACTGTGAATTCTAGTCCTATGTTAGCCATGAAAACACTTTGGAGTCAATCACTCTTTCTCAACCCATGACATCAGGCTGATTAATGGACTGCTCAGTCACTTCCTGTCATAGCCAATGAATCAACACTTGGTTCATTTTGGGGGGAGACGACAACATTGGATCATGCACTTGTGGGAAAACATTAGGAATTTTTAAAAATCCACAATTTCCAGGCATGAAAAGGCTAACAAGTCTAATGTAAAATTCAAGTTGAATAGCATGTATTAATCTATTCTATCAACAGATTTAAAACACTTATATATTTATCTGTTATCTGGCAACACTGAAATGAGCAAAGAGTGTGCTTGACAGAACATGAGCGAAACTCTTTGTGCTTGGTTCATGTTATTCCTTTTGGAAGGGAGTGTTACAAAGCTGTGCTCAGGAGGGTGGAAGTACTTTTAATTACACTTAAACATAATCATTGCTTATCTGACCTTTTGCAAACAACATTGAAATGGATGATGAGTGAACCCTAATATTTTTGATGGGTAAAGCTCTGTTATTATCTTTTTCTATACTCCTTTTCAGCAGAGCATCTTTTACTGTGAAGCAAAATAAATAAATAAGTAAATCAAGCCACAAATCTCTTTTCAATAGATAATTTATCAATTTTTATGAAAAACTAAGTGAATTGCAGCTCCTGAAAGAGATGAAGTGATTCAGCCATTAAGTGATTCAGCGAACTGTCTGATCAAACTACTGTTTACAGTTTTAGGGAATGATTTCTTCCAGCATATCTTTTCTTTTGGATAAATTTTATATTAACCTAACAAGAAAAAAAATCTCATTGCCTATCAGGTGTGACAGGCAATCATAAGGAATCAAAAGCAAGAAGATGCTTGTAGGATTCTTCTATCGGTGACATCTTTAAACTCAACAATTGTTAGACTGTGCGGAAATTATTTATACTGCAAGAACTATGGAGTGGTTTCAAAGCAAATGCATTTGGCTCCAACTATATTAAAGATATTTATTCTTTTGAATGCCAAAGTACTCCTTTAATGACAGATTGGAGGAAATTGAGTTCTGCCTGCTCCAAAGAAAAGCTATCAAAATGAGGTTCAGAGACCAGCTTGAGTAGTGGAGTTGAAGAAGTCAGAAATAAATAATTTTCACATACCTGTAGTTCATCACATAAATAAAGTATAAATTCCCATAGCTGCAATACAGAGAACTATTTTAGATTAGGGATACTTCAGAATTCTATTAAGAACATTTTTAGAAATTCTGACCTGGCATTTATTTCATTTATAAATAAGGGGTCAAAATGCCGGGGGGGTGGCGGGGCATTTGCACTTTCCTCAATATTGTGATACAATTTTCAGCTTGGAAAAATCAGGAAATATATTTAGATATAAACATTTTAAGATAAAAATATATGCAGTATTCATATTATATAGCTATAACATATAGAAAAGAAAGGCTTATTTTGAAGGGGAAATGATTGTGCAATTGGCTGTACTTTGTTTTAAATCTCAGATTAATATAAAAATGAATCAAGTGAAACTAAGATTGATCATAGGGATTATGACAGCTAATGTGGTTCAGAAGTAAGATGTTGAGTGAGTTGATTTATGGATACTCAAGTTCTAGCTCACCTTCTTTTGTTTCTGTTAGGAAAAAAAATTAGATCTTGTGACATGTACAGCAAATAAAAAATATTACTCATATGAACTAGAAATAATATGGCCTGTTCATTCCTATTTTAGTGTCACTCAAGGTATACCAATATCTCAAACTTCTTTTAAAGTACATGGAAATGAAATATCTATGTATAAGAGAAACTAGAAAGCCACATAAACAAAGCTCAAGCTCCAATGAACACACAAAAGTTGAAATATATTGAACCTTATTAATCTGTTTGTACTGTAAGAAAAATCGTCTACCACATAGATTCTGTTGAGAAGGTGTGCTACAGGCCACATGTGTGTAAGAGTGGAACAGAGTGTAACTGTGGAACATCATTCTCTTTCCCCCCTCTCCGCCACCAACCCAAGATGAGATTGGCTCTATCCTTTTGAGGATCCGTTAAAACAAGGCTGTGTTAGCAGGCCTGGGTATCTCAAACAATTTTGAGTTGAGCTCTGTTGTTTTTAACACCAGTCATCTACACTATCTTCTTTAACTGTGATATGACTGGGGTTTTTTAACTGTAATTTTTAACACTGGGATTCATGATAATCCACCTAGAGTCTCTATTACAAGCTAGATGGCTATATAAATGTGAGAACTAAATAAATAAGTGTTTAATTTGTTTCCCAATACATTGTTCAATAACCATCCATTCCTAATTATTTATTTTATTCCTAACCATTCCTAATTATTTAGATACCAGTTACCAACACACAGGATTCATCCAACACACAGGATTTATTCATAGACAAATGCATCTCTCTCTCTCTCTCTCTCTCTCTCTCTCTCTCCTATCTATCATCTATTTTCTCTCTTCAACACCATTGATCATTATATCCTTCTGAATGTCAGAAGGATGTAATTCTTCCATTCCTTCACCAGCAGGTGCACACAGGCAGCAACGTGTCTTGAACCAACCCTTCATATTCTACTAAGAGCTTAAGATCCATGGTGAGCACAGTGGTTAGAATGCAGTTTTGCAAGCTAACTCACTGCTCACTGCCAAGAGTTCGATCCTGACCGGCTCAAGGTTGACTCAGCCTTCCAACCTTCCAAGAATGTAAAATGAGGACCCAGATTTTTGGGTGTAAAATGCTGACTCTGTAAACTGTTTAGAGAGAGCTTCAAAGCACTATGAAGTGTTATATAAGTCTAAATGCTATTGCAATTGATTGGAAAACTGATTGTGATTCTCTACTGCATACACTGTTCTCCCCTCACCTCTATTTCACTCAGTTTTTTCTGACACTATTTTGGGGTGTATCTCTTGAGTAATTAAAGGCCCGCTCTGTTAAATGAGTATGCTGCATAAAAGATTTCACTGATAAAATTAGCTGGAGCAACAGGCACACTTTGTTATCTAAATATGATTTCAGTCTGAGACAGCAGCTAACTAAATAGTCAATTCTTTTTTAGACCCCTTCCAAACCCATCCCACCCAGAAAGTGCCTGCCTTCCAAAAAGAAAAAAGAAATTGGAATATTGTTTTGTTCCTAAATCTTTGATGAAGACAGAATGAAATTTGAAAACAGCTGGAGGACACTGATCTACACAAACTAATTTGTTTATGGATGAAACACACATAAAGAATTAAATGCTCTTTTGCTGGTTGTCTGGTTCCTTGTGCCTCTAACCTAATGCGGCTTCACTCCATGTCAAAAAGTATCCTAAGGATGACTCTCTGAATGATAAAAAAGTTATTTTTGCACAATACTGAGTTTGTCATTTTTTTTTACTTTTAATTGCTATAAGTGTTGGTGAATGTACTATTTTCTCCTATGAAGTGGTTGAACTATTCAATAGAGAATGATGAATGTACGGTGATGTCTACCATGAGCAGGGAACTGACATCAATTTAAATTAATTGCTCATGCATTTATGTATCAGAACAAAGAGATGCCAGCATGAGAATAAAAGATATGAATAATTGATCAGGGAGTCATTGAAAAGTCTCTCTGTCATATCCAGCAAATACACTACTCCAACCATTTCATTGGTTTCATTTGAATTCATTTGTCACTAGAATAACACTTAATGTTATAATACATCATGATTTTTAAAATACTGTTTGGGACTACAAATGTTACCTTATCTGACCTGTAACACCTAATAATATCCCTTAAGCATACAAACCGTAAGAAGCTTCTCTGAGAGTACCTAAAGATCTCAGTCATAAAATGAGTAAAAACATTGTTGGAAAATGGATGTAGTCCAATGGTGGGATTCAAATTTATTTTACTACTGGTTCTGTGGGCGTGGCTTGGTGGGCGTGGTAGGGAAAGGATACTGTAAAATCTCCAGTCAGAGGTGGTATTTGCCTGTTCTCCGAACTACTCAAAATTTCCACTACCGGTTCTCTAGAACTGGTCAGAACCTGCTGAATACCACTTCTGATATAGTCCTTGACTTACAATCATTCATTTAGAGACTGTACAAAGTTACAACGGCACTGAAAAAGTGACTTATGACCGTTTTTCACACTTCGCAGCATCCCCGTGATCATGTGATAAAAGTTTGGATGCTTGGCAACTGGCTCATATTTACAACAGTTGCAGTGTCCTGGGATCATGGGACCCCCTTTTATGACCTTCTAACAAACAAAGTCAACAGGGAAGCCAGATTCACTTAACAACCATGTTTCTAACTTAACAACTGCAGTAGTTCACTTAACAGCTGTGGCCAGAAAGGTTGTAACATGGGACAAAGCTGACTAAACTGTCTTGTTTTGCAACATACATTTAGGTCTCAATTGTGGTAATAGGTTGAGGACTCTCTGTGCTTATATCCAGGGGTGGGCTTTAAAAATTTCAGCAACAGGTTTTCTGCCCGGTTGCTTGGTGGGTGTGGCCATGGTGGGCATGGCCTAGTTGGCCTCCTGAAACACAGGGGGGGGGCATTTTCACTTTCCCCAGGTTCCAGAGGCTTTCCTTGAGCCTCTGGGTGGGCGAAAACTGCCTCACCCAGGCTCCAGAGGCCTTCCGGAGTCAGAAATGGGCCTGTTTTTGGACTTCCGGAAGTTCTGGGAGGCCCATTTTTCATCTTCCCTGGGTCTGAAGGCTTTCCTCAAGCCTCTAGGATGGTGAAAATGGCCTCCCCGGACTCCAGAGGCCTTCCGGAGGTCAGAAATGGGCTTGTTTCTGGACTTCTGGAACTTCTGGGAGGCCCATTTTCCCCCCTCCCTGAGCCTCCGTGCAGGCCCTTGCATCCAAAACAGGCTGCGTGGAGACTCCGGGGAGGGGAGGGGTGGGATGGGCGAAGCCATCCAGGAGTGGGATTTGGTGGTTCACCAAACCAGCCATAATGTTAGCAACCACTCTGCCTGAACCTGGAGAACCCGTAGCAGCCCAAGCCTGCTTATATCCATCAATACAAAATTATATACCTGGCAAATCATCTTCTCCTCCTTCTCTTCCTCCTCCTCTTTCTTGTTCTCCTCCTTTTTAAAACAGAAGTTAAGACCAGAAGAAGCTTTAATCCACTGATTGTGGAAGCAGTTCCTTGGTATCAACCAGCCCAGCTTGGAGGTGTCAGACTGACTAAGGGTTCTTTTTTTATGCAAAACAGAGATAAATGTGAAATGGAAACACTCCACTCTGAATAGCCTGTCAAAATATTTCAAACTGAATAGGGTACAATGAAATAAAGCTTATTTAAATGCCCCATGTTTTCTCAAAAGAAAACTTGAAATATTTCAGTGTTTGGCTATGGAAAACAATGGTAACTCACAACTTCTTGCTTCCTACTTTTCATCCTAGAGTCACAAGGACAAATAGGGTAGCAATTCATGCTGATCGTTACCAATGAAACAGGTTGCAGAAAGACTGGCACTTAATATATCTATATCTATATCTATATCTATATCTATATCTATATCTATATCTATATCTATATCTATATCTATATCTATCTATCTATCTATCTATCTATCTATCTATCTATCTATCTATCTATCTATCTATCTATCTATCTATCCTCTTAGCTGGCAACTAGCATTTGCCAGTATAAATTGCATTTAACAGAAGAAGAAAGAAACCATTAATCATGCATCACAGTTAATGCCCTTGAGCATCAGAATAAATCCTATTTTTACATTTCAGGTGATCAAATGATGGAAGAATTGCAGACAGCTTAAACCAACAAGTTTGAAAAAAGCTTTTGCAGTACAACATACCACAGAGGGCATCAACAGTGCACAAAAATGAGATATTAATACAGGTAGTTATCAACTTATGCCCACAATTGAGCCCAAAATTTATGTTTCTAAGTGACACATTGGTTCTGTGAGTTTGCCCCATTTTATGACTTTTCTTGCCACAGTTCTTAACTGGTTTGCCAATTGCATAGTATCAGATAGGACAGCACTCCAGAGGGTTAACATCCTTGCCCAGAGGATCATTGGTTGCCCTCTTCCCTCTTTGGAAGTGCTTTATAGCTCCCGCTGCCTTAAGAAAGTTCAAAACATTCTCAAAGATCCATCTCATCCTGGACAGCTGTAAGTCATAATCATCACAATTATGCCAAATCATGGCTTGAACTATCTTGCTTTGCATGTAATGAGTCTATCTCATATATTAGTTTCACCTTTTAAGCTGCATTACTGAAATAAATGAACTTTTGCACAATATTCTAATTTTTCAAGTTTCACCTGTATAGTGTAATATTAATGCAATATCAGGGGTTTTCAATTCAATTGCATAAAATGTGAAGGATGTGTGTTTTTCTTTTCTTTTTATAACGTACCCTGAAGATGGCATTTAATTTCATTGTACGAGGTGCAATGACAATAAAGTAAAGTAAAGTGAATCACTGCAATTGTTACGTTAGAAACACAGTTGTTAAGTGCTTCCCCATTGACTTTGCTCTTCAGAAGGTCACAAAAGAGATCACAAGAAGGATACTGTAAGTGTCATAAATATGAGTCAGTGGCCAATTTTGATCATATGACCATGAGGATGCTGCAATGGTAAGTGTTAAAAACTATCATAAGTCACTTTTTTCAGTGCCTTTGTAACTTTGAGGAGCCTGAATTTCTGATACAGGCAACCCTTGACCTTCAATAGTTCACTGAATGACCATTCGAAGTTACAGTGGCACTGAAAAAGGTGACTGACAATCACTTTTCACACTTTTGACCATTGCAGCATCCCTGTGGTCATGTGATATATATTAAGATATTTAACAACTGACTCACATTTATGAGAGTTGCAGTGTCCTGGGCTCATGGGATCCCCCTTTTTTGTGACCTTTTGAGAAGCCAAGTGATGGGGAAACCTGATTCACTTAATAATGTAAACGTTGGGCCCAATGGTGGTTGTAAGTTGAGGACAACCTGCACAGTGTTCGATCATTCTTCTTGCTCCTGATAATACAATGATGGTAACTGAGAGTCCTGTAATATCTGTCATATCTGTTTGCAAATCGTACAGTCCCATCAAAATGTGTGGAATTTGAGTGTGAAGAAACTCAAGTAGCGTAGCTCTAATGTCAAAAGTCTAACCGTTAATAAAATCCTTAATGCTGTTAACTGTATGGATTGTACACATTATGAAAATGATTCAGAAGTGCTTTGAAATAAATGTCCCAAAGATGCTTTTTTTCCCCCAAGAGGCAACTGGGCTTTCTGGTTTTCTTTGAAGACATTTTGCTTCTCATCCAAGAAGCTTCTTCAGCTCTGACTGGATGGTGGGAAATGGAAGGATTTATACTCCTTACAGACAGCTGGTCATTTGCATTCTTTTAGCAAGTCATTGAGGCCACTGGAGGTTTATCTGTATCATAAGGGTCACCTGAGTAGTGCAAATGAAGCCATATTCTTAACTTAAGCCCTAAGCACATGCATAGACTGCTTAATGGTTAATACACCACTGGCATCTCTCCACTACTTATTAAAGGAACCAGATCCTTTTATATTTCACCCAAGCCTCAAAAACTGTCTAAACTGTTTAACCCATTAACTTTTAATGTAACTCTTTAAAAACCCCATAGTTTTTTTTTCCCTCCAAAACTTAGCTCGGAAGCCTCCAAATGATGTTTCTGCTTCATTGATAACAGTTATTACATGAACTTTAAAGCAGTGCTTCCAAAGCCTTCTCAAAGGATGCACAGCCCTACTATGTAGCTCTAGCTGTTGTGAAAAGGGACAGGTTTTAAAAGCTGCATTGGAAAGAAGAGATATGCTTTGCTATAGTGCTGTTTACAGATGTGTAAGTGCCTGGTGTAAAATGACAAACCAGAATACAACAAATCAAAGAAAAGAAAAAGAAAAAAAACATCTATTCAAGTGTTTCACGTTTTAGCTTCTCAATCAAGAGTCCATTATGTTGTCCTGAGCATAGCACTAAACAAAAACATCCTTTGAGACATATTATCTGGACCAGCAATCCTCCCAAATGAGATGTTTAGTGATCTAAAGAATATATATTTTGTAAATTCCTGTTTGATGCAAATGTAAGAGGAAAGGAGAAAAAAAACGCTCTATGTGACAGAAAACAATTATGTATACTGGTATACAGAGTCAGTAAGAAGAAGCAACTATAATTTCAAGAAGCAACTATAATTTGCCTATGAATGTACATTTTCATGAAAGCTGAGAAATAAAGTCATTTTAGAGGGTAGGGGATGGGACAAAAAGTAAGACTTGAAAACAAACAAATGTGGTTTAAGTCGAGTGGTTTTTCTCATCAGTTTCTAAGGAGAAAAATGAAAAGGCAAAGCACTGCCTTTCAATACAATCTTTAGTTGTAACTCAGAGGCTTTCCTAGGGAAATAATGGTTTGTGTTGAGGTCCTATAGACAAGGGAATATGACAGCTGACTCTTAACTATCTGCAACCACAGAGTAAGTTTTGGGATTCAATACAATAAGTAAGAAAATGTTCTTCCTTCACAAAGGATGCAAAAGACATCTGTCAGGAGACTGGATTTATTTCCATTCCTTGTATGGATGGTAAAGATTAAAAAAAGGATAAAGGTTTCCCCTGTACAGTTGTGTCCAATTCTAGGAGGCAGTGCTCATCTCTGTTTCTTGCCCAAGGGAGCTAGCATTGTCAAAAGATGTTTCCATGGTCATGTGGCCATTCTAACTATATGCCAAGGCCCACAGAACACTGTTACCTTCCTACCGAAGTGGTACCTATTTATCTACTTGCCTAGGAAATATCTTTGACATTGCCCAACTGGTTTCTCGGCTTCTTCTGCATGCATTCAAACTACTAGGTTGGCAGGAGCTGGAGCAAGAAAAGGAGCTCACCTCATCATGAAATGCTCAGGTCTCAGGTTAACAAGCCCAGTTCTTAAATGCAAGGCTACCATGCCCCCTGTAGTAGTCAAAAAAGCCTTTAGTTCTTCGGGTTCAAAAGCTCCCGTTGATGTTATATGTATTTGGGTGACGCAGATAACCTTATGAAATAGCCATTTTTCCTCAGAAAGTTAATTTTTAAAAAGGGAAAGTTACTTTAAAAAGAGAGAAAGAGGATTCTTTGGGGAAATTAACATTTTAGAAGCCCCTCGAGAACATTTACATAACAAAGAGTGACATTAGAGAGATTTGCATTCCTTAAAAAATAGTTTTCTTGGAGAATTTACATTAAAAACTATGTGTCCTAGGGGGAGCTTCTAGACAAAAGGTCTGACTGTTATAGAAAATTGCAAACAAAGGACACAGGCATTTATTGTAAATGTCTTTAAGCAAGCTCTTTAGACTGGAATACTGAACTGGAATATTGCCATGTTACTTGGAAGCTGAGATCAAGTTTATATTGAACTCTACATTTCTATTATTGGCTTTTTTTTCCAGAGGGGAGGGCAGTATTGGCCTCTGCTCAAAATGGAAAATTTTCTGAAAAACTAGGGAATTAGTTATGCAACCTTTCTAGCAAAATCTTAGGATACTCTGATGACTATTACATTTTTTTTATCCATAGATGTTTATTTCAGGAACTGCCATTTCATGTAGCAATAGTGAATCTTGGTGACTATCAATAAGGTACTTCATTGGTAAGCTTTCTTTAAGATAAAATAAAAAAGACCAAAGAAGTACCGTATTTTCCGGACTATAGAGCACATCGGAATATAAGCCGCACCCACTAAATTTTAAAAGAAAAAAATATTTTTACATATATTAGTCGCACCAGACTATAAGCCGCATATATATACGTTGTGAAATGAGATATTTACACAGAAAGAGAAGAATGCTCTTCTCATGCGGCCAGATGTCTCCAACATCTCACCATTGATTCATTAACGCCAAGTTTACATGCAGCAGCTCTATTTCCTTCCTGGATAGACAGATGGATTGCTTTCAACTTAAAAGCTGAATCATATGCTTTTCGTCATGTACTTTCCATGATGAGGGTGTGAAAAATATTTTGCATTCGTGTGTGTCATGCTGCTTGCATCGAGCGCACCAAAAACTACCGGTAGCGTCTTCTTCTTTGCATTGACCTCTTGCGTCTGTCACATTTTTTGCACCCCCTGGTGGCAGTTAGCGAAGAAAAATCTATAGATAAGCTGCATTATTGTACAAGCCACAGGATTCAAAGCGTGGGAAAAAAATAGTGGCTTATAGTCCAGAAAATACGATAGTCTCTTGACTTACAAGAGTTCATTTAGTGACTTTTTGAAGATACAAAAGCACTGAAAAAAGTGACTTATGACTGATTTTTGATACTGATGACCATTGCAGCATCCCTCCCATCTGTCAACTCATAAAACATTTTGTATACACGTTTTATAGTTGACAACAGAAAGAAGGGGGGGAGTTTCAAAGAGTAGATGACAGTGTGGAATCAAAAGTACATTCCATTCATATTTTCTTCAAACACTGATTAGATGACTGAAGCTTCTGCTGTGCAAACATCTAATTGGAGAGCATGATTGATGACTCTTGGCTATGGACGTTTTTCATTGGATGATACACCCAGAGGGGTGGGGGGGGAAGCAGGATCAAGTATGACAGTGAATTACCTCAGAGTTGGCTACACCCAGGAAAATGCCGGACATAGAATGTTACCTTCAAATAGATCTTTTTTAGTTTGGGGAGTGTGGCTTGAGGCTCATGATTTAATTGGAGTAACTGCCGGAATCCTGACACCATTGTCATATGATCCAAATTCAGGTGCTTGGCAACTGGTTCATATTTATGATGGTTGCAGTATCCCAGAATCATGTGATCACCTTTTGCAAAGTCAATGGAGATGCCAGATTCACTTAACAATCATGTTGCTAGCTTAATTACTGCAGTGATTCAAGTAAGAACAAAGCAAGGAAGGCTGTAAAATGGGGGCAAAACTCACTTAACAAATGTCTCCATTTGGGGCTTAATTATGGTTTGTAAGTCAAGGACTTCTTGTACTTTGTTCAAGATATAAAGTCCTTTTGTTCATACTCATTAGTTCTAATGCTGTGTGCACCACTGACATTGGGTCCAGATCCCTGAGCTTCCACACCATCAGTAGTGTTCAAGACACAAACTGATTGATTTCTGGCTGGGTTCTGACTTTCTTTTTCCTTTACTGAAGCCTTGAAGAGATTTTTGGCAGGCTAATTTCTCATTGACCGAAGTACACTCTCTCCCTCTAACCCCTGTAGGAGAGAATCAGCCATCCCAACATTTTCCCAAGGCACAGTACTACTTCATCAGTCTTTAAAATGCAATCAAGGGATAATGTCTTGATGGCTTTCCAGCTCTCAATTCCTTGTAACCATAATTCTAGTGGGTTAGTGTGTGTGAAAATCATTGGACAAATACACATAACTTAAAATAAAAAAAATGAATGGGAACAGGACATCAATTGCATATCCATTTTTCTACTCTTTAATCAACTGGAAGGAGCCCTGATTGTCCCATTCTCAGGATTGCTAGGATCTAGAGAGTTGAAATCACCCACACGGTGACTTGAACCTGAGTTTGAAGAACTGGGTGATGGAAATAGTGATTGTGTGGAATTGTTCATAAAGGACAAAACATACAAATGTATGAATATGGTTACGAACATACAACTTAAGGAGTTATAAACTGATTGCCTATTATTAAAAATAGTAGACATTGTTCTCCATCCACAAACTGATGAACCACTGAAGCTGTATAAATACTTTCAGGAACCCACACATTTTTAATATATAGCCTATAGTAAGCAATTTTCAATGGTTTCTGATAGTGTTGTGCAGCTACTGTGGTTTGTTGGCTTAAGGAAGGACAATACCATCTGCCATTTTTGGTAATAAGTACCCTATTTATCAGTACAAATTCCAACTTACCTGCAAATTTGAGTTAAAGACATAGTTCAGAATTGAACCTATAGACTACCTATATTCCAACTATCTTTCTGTTAAAGTCTGCTGAGAATGTCAAGAATAACACCAATAGAAGAAATACACTCTCTGAGTAAAAGCCGGTTAAGAACACATGAACAAACTTGATTCATTTTGATTTTGTCCTGAATATCCAGAAAATAATCAACAGCTCAAGGCAACTTTTCGGGAAGAACAAGAGTTACTTGAGAATAATAACCTCCCAGCTTAATAAAAGCCATTAAATTCAGTACATACATACCCATGACACTGTTGCCTTTTGGAGTAAGCCATTTTATACAAATAAGAAATAGCAAAGTAAATCAAAATTAAAAGCTTGAAATAAGAAAATAGAAAGGGGATATGGTGAATTCTAATTTACACTATATTGGGGTAATGTAAAGCATCAACAGATCTAATTCTGTTGGTCTGAAACTTAAGGAGTTAGGTAGAAGTTGGTTTGTATTGAAAGTTCTGTCCCTGAGTCTTAAAGAGTCAGGTGTGAATATAACGTTGTCTGTTTTCAATGTATAATTGTGTGCTACCAGACCCTAGTATAAATGACTTGCTGTCCTTACCCTTTTAGAGCAATTCTTATGCTTCCTTCTTATGATGCTCCCAGGTGTTCCTGACACCATTCAGTCCAAATGGCAGTGATTTTGCAATGTGGCCAGATTGATGCTCATTCCCATAGACTTGTCTGATAGATCATTACCTTTCTTCTTGTCTTTCCCATTCATTCAAATTAAAAACCCTTGCTAGGTAGCTTCTGCATGGGCAGGTCTCCAGTTCCTGCCTCTTCTTTTAGAGACTGTTCCTTTCTCACTCTTCTCCATCTTTTTCCTTTGTTTTTCTAGATGCCTCTTCCAATGTTTTATCTATTGATAATAATGAAAATACTTTCTCACCCCCCTTTTTTCCTTTTGTCATTGTTGCATTGACATTATAATGATTAAAGCAAAGAGAAAAGGGCACTTCCATAATTACTGTAGGTCTTGGAACTTTTGTAACAAGGGAGAACTGATTGGCAGTTTCATAGAACCACCATAGCATTCATTGAAATCTTACAGATTCATCCCAATCTGACTGTACTGGATTTAAAAAAAAAAGATGGAAAGGAATACTGTGGGCAGTAAATGGGAAAGTAGGGGAGCATGCTTCTTTTGGCCTGGGTAGAAATTAAAAATGTGTTCCCCAGAATATATAAACATGAAAAGGAGCGATCGATTTCTAGAACTGTATACCAAAATTTGGGTTGCGGAAAATTTACTGACTTAATAGAGTATCATGAAATCAACATCAAGATAACTTTTTTAACGCAGCTACTAACCAGTGGCAGACCTAGAAGTCCAAGAATTGAGGATGAAATTTTAAAATAGAGATTGAATAACAATTTGTCTGAAATGGTAGGGTTTCCTAAATGAACAGGGGGTTGGACTAGAAATGCTCCAAGGTGCCTTCCAACTCTGCTGTTCTGTTCTGTTCTGTTCCATTCCCATTCTCTATTCTATTCTATTCTATTCTATTCTATTCTATTCGATTCGATTCTGCTGTACAGGGTAGCAATCAGTCACTCTACATGTAATATCCCACATGCTTACCCCATTATGTTTGTTTCCTTATTTTAGAACATGTCTGTTCATTTTCCCAACTTCACTAAATTTGACTCCAAGACACATGTATCCACCTAATCTTGTTCTTTTTTTTTTTTTTTACCTCCTATGTATCTTGAAATCATTCATTCCATGTTCCCTGTCAAATGCAACTATCTTGGTAATTTTAAAATTAATTTCCAGACTCATATTCATTGCATTATACAATTTGTCTAATAATCGCTACAGATCTTCTCCACTCTAGCCAACAAGTAGCATTTCTCAGGCTTGTCCCAGACTAAGATTTGAACTAGAAGGCTTGCGGCTGATGGTTCAAAACAAGAGGTCTGATAATTTCAGTGAAGAAGTTTCAGTATTAAAGAAAACCAGTTATTGGAAACTCTAGAAGTTAACCCCTATGGGAGTTCCCAGACTCAACTCCTATTTTTCTTTCTCCAGCCTTATGAGGTAATGAACTGTGTGCCATTACTTTCTCTGCAAGCAAAGTGGTTGGCATTTGTTATTGTATCTTGCCTTGCCTTGTTATTGTATCTTGCCTTGTCTCAGAATCTTTCCTTGAATCCATTTATCTCTTATCCTCACAGCTATATGCCATGCCAGTCTTACTGTTTTCAGAAAACATTCTTCAACTCCATGCGTCTGTAAAACACCCACAATTCAAGCCTATTCAATCTGATGTAGCACTTTCTCCAAATTAACAGTCATCCAGTTAATTTTCTTTCTGACTTTCATGTAGTTCTTAGTGATCTGTTGAAGAGTGAGAAATTGATCTGCACATGACCAACCTAGCTTAAAAGCCATACTCAGCTCACCAAATTTTTTGTAGTGCTTCAGGCATGGTCTGCCAGAGCTTCACAGGGACATATAACAAAACAATCCGCCTGCATTTGTCTTATTTTGCTACCTTTCCTTTAGTACTGAGGGATATTAATGGCATTTTTCCAATTGTCGGGCAAGATGCAATCTTGTTCAGATGCTGAACAGTCACCCCACAAGCAAGCTCATCCATAATTTAACATTTCTCCAGTTATACCATTTGCTTGTGCAGCATTACATTTTTTTAAAAAAATATTCTCACAGCATTTATGACAACTTTTTCATTATTTTTTTTCTTTAGGTGCTAACATTTACGGCATTTGTTTCAAATCCACTTTTGAACATATCACTGTCATTTACACATGCATCTCTAAAATTCTTTTTTACAGCATTTCCTCACTTCAGTTTCATTTCAAAGCAACCCCTCATTTTTATATTTAACTTCACACAACTGGATTTTCTTGTTTGATCCTCTTTGCCCATTTTCAAAACTATTTTAATTTCTATCGAAATTGCTCAATATCCACTCTCTTTCTTTTAACTTTAACCTTGATCTGATTATAGCCTTTGAAATTTTGATCTCTGTCTGTGCATATTAAGAGAATACACAGATGGAGAGTGGGGAGGGAGAAGGGAGGGAAGGAGAGAACTATTTTTTGTAGGCATCATTCTCATAGTTTTTTTTCCCCATCCACAGCTTTTTCACTTCATTATTCTGCTAGTCATTCTTTCTCTCACTACTATTAGCATAATTTTACATACTTATGTGGTACTCTGTAACATAATTATTTTCATTCTCTTCCAAGCAATCTTTATGTCCACTTTCCTTACATCTAATTTATGGTTCCAATGAGAGATTAATGACACTTCTATTTTTTATATCCAACTTTCTTACCTAAAGTTGCTCTATATCCATTCCTATTTCTTTGGCTTCTGTTTCTGCTACATTGCGTTTTTCCTGAATTCTATTCTTAATCCTGCCAAATAACAGTCAATTCCATATTCAGAATCTCTCATTATTCCTGGATGTTTCTCTAATTCTCTCAGTTTTTCATGGTAAACAATCACATTAATATTGCTTTTTATTTTTATTTTTGCTATCTGTAAGATCTTGTTCATAGCTGACTACACAATCACATTATAATTCATATTTAGGTATTCAAATGATGGGCACTTTTTCTGAAATCTCATTCCTTCTTCATGCCACTTAGGAGAACAATTTTTCCCCTGGGTTTTTAGGTTGCAACCATCTGCCATAGTTATCCTTTCAGCTGACGCTTGATCATGATGTTTTTGATAAGATTGAGAAGGCATACCTGACTTTGTTGTAGTATGGAGCAAGTCCTGCTAATGGTAAATTCAGGGACAGCTTGGAAATAACTTTCAATAGCATCTACAGGATGGATCAAAATCTGCAAAATAATAGGTACAATGTCACAATCCAGGTTCCACCCAATTTGGATTTACATGCAATATACAAAGCTCTAACCATGACTATATCTTCCCTTTTGCAGATGTTGATACTCCCAAGAGACACCACTGATTGTCTTTTAAGACAAAATGCCACATCTCAGCATCACTGTCAGCCATTCAGTCATGTCCAACCTTCTACCAGACTATGGATAAGCACTCTCCATGCCCCTATGTCTCATATTGCCTCCTTCAAATCCACCATGGTCATCCTGATGTAATTCTTTATGGTATCTAGCCAACAGGTACTTGGGCAGCCTCTTCTCCTTTTTCTGCTGATCACTCCTAGCCTGACTGAATTTTCAAGTAAATTCAGCTCGCATGACATGGCCAAAGTATAATAGATTTTCTTTGGCAATCTTGGCTTCAAGTGATATTTTTAGTGAGGCTTGGTCTAGAATTTTTTTGTTTTTAATTTTTGGAGTTCATGGGATGAGTAATAGTCATCTCTGGAACTTCAATTTTAAGGCATCCACCTTTCTCCTATCTGGCTTTTCTAGAGTCCAAGTTTTACAACCATAAGTAGCAATTGGAAAAAAAGTATTGCTTTGATGAATCTGCATTTCATTGCAAGGCTGATACCTTTACTCTTGCAGATGTTATTCATACTGGACATACTGTAGTTTTTCCAAGTGATATACACTTTCTGATCTCAGGGTTGCAGTCACCATATTGGTCAATTTTAGAATCCAGGAAGATTAATCCCTTTATTTTTTGATAGTCTCATTGTTGATCTGCACTCTAACCTATGTGTTCTCCACAGTTGTCATTATCTTTGTTTTCTTGACGTTAAGATCCAGTCCAGATTTTTCATTTTTATCGTTAGCTTTCAGGATTAGCCACTCCAGCTTTTCCTTGCTTTCCACAACCAGTGTTGTATCATCTGCACATTGGACATTAATATTCTGATTTTAACCCCAATGGTAGGTTCCTCCAAATGTGCATTTCTGATAACTATACGTGTGTACATAACTGAATAGTATAAGTGACACAATGCAATTTTGTTGAGTGCCTCTTCTAGTTCTGAACCATTTTGTGTCTCCATATTCCATTCTTGCAGTGGCTACCTGATCAAAGTAAATGACTGAATGAGCTGAATGTGGTAGGGTGATATTCCCAGTTCTTTGATGAAGTTCCAACACAACAACACAACAAGCTTTTTGTAGTCAATGATGCACATGTAGAGGTATTTTTGGTATTCCGTTGTTTCTTCCATCATCCACAATGATTGGCACAATGATCCCAGCTCGATCATATCTCGGCAGCTCAAGATATTTCATTCAGTAGTACTCAATAAACATACTATTTTTGTGGGAGGCAAATACAGTTACTTTAGTAAGGAATGTGTTGGTGATTTATATTTTTGGTGCTCGCATAATGAAATTTGTATTTGTCTCATTTTGTAATGAGAAGTATATTCAGTGCTACACTGATTCAGACCACTAATGCATCTTCACTTGGGGTGGGCTACTTAAAATCCTTCAAATGCTACTGAAAATGTTCCTGTATCTCTCACCTTTGCCAAGAGCTTGAATAACTATAGTTTGCCTACTCTTGCATTTACTAACTCTATAAAAGTTCAGGTTTTGTTGTACTGTGGCTATTTTAAGCAAGCTATAGGAACTGACATTGGATTCTGCCATATGTGAAAGATTTGCTATTCCAATGAACTATGTACCTTCTCTTTATAATGGCAGGGATGGAAATGGATTCTAGCCATTTAATCTACTGTGATACTTGACTCCAGATCTTCTATTCCAGAGGAAAGAAGATTGGTTCATTTCTCATTCACAATTTTTAATACTGACATATAGCTCTTTGACAGCACTGATTTTCTTTATATTTACTCATTGTCATTAGTGAGTTGCATTTTGATTTTCTGGCTAACCTTGCAAGGGGTTTGTCACTTATAGTTTAAATTGGAAATATGATTGACTGATATCTCCCCTTTCCTATACTCCTATATTCCCTCCATCCCAAATGATCAAAATAGTTTTGAAGCACTTTGCAAAGCCTGTATTTGGGAGCATGGGTGTAAATTTGCATGTTGATTGGTTTGACTATGTTATTTCATTTTCCTCTTTATTTTAAATGGATTGTTACAAATAAAATATGTTTTCTTGCCAGGGGTCAAACGCCACGAAAACCTATTGGAATGCTAAAAGATTACTGAAACAGTGTTGCTACTTAGCATATGATCACGTGACTTCAAATACCAGCAAGTCACATTCACCTATTGAATTTTCAGATTTTGGAAATGTAGTACCACATGGGAAAAAAAAGAAGGTTTCAATTTTTCAGTGACTGAGCTTTGATCCTTCCACTGCCTATCATTCCATTAAAATGGATTTTGGAGTTGGTTCAAACTCATCCAATGGTTTCTCAAAGGACCCTGAACAAATGTTTGCATGCAGTGAACAAAACATAAAAATGGGGAAATGTTCCACAGCCCATCTGGTTTGGTGGCCATTCTGCTAACTACAGCCCCCTAGATAGAAAACATTCTACAAAACACAAGCATTTCATAATGACTTTGCAGACATGCAGGACATTGTTTTCCAGTAAGGCACAACTGCTTTTGAAACTAGAATTCATTGCTTCGGAAAGGAATGATGGCCAACAACGCATGTGGATTTCAACAAGGACAAAACCATTCAGAGAAGATTAAAATATTGACTGGTTTTTAACTATACCAGACTGTATAGTTAATGACACACCTTGTGATGAAAGAACAACAGATAATTTGTGTTCCAAAATTGTTTTGCAAAAGGGCTTGGAAGTACAGCATCCAAAACCAAAAGCTAACCAAGTTTTTTAAAAATAGAGTTTTTGGACTATACATTTATCTTTAAGATATAATATCATTATGGATTGCTAACATTAGAGATAATTTGTCTCTAAGAGCCTTGGGCATCAGCAGGGAGAAAAGGGTGGAGACATGACAACATGAAGAATAAAAATAGGTAACAGCAGGATCTGAGTGTCATCATTAAAGTTTGTTCAGGATGTAGCTGCTAAGACCCAAAGTACATGTTTCCATTTAGAATTTCATTGTTGCAAAAATAATCTAGTTTGCGCCATTTGATATCTCTCCCATATTAAGATTGATCATTTTCTCTGGCTAGGTTCTGGACTTTTTTTATATAAAAAAGTTATAGTTAGAAAAATTGCAAGTAGGATTTTTCCAGGGCTAAAGAAATTCTACAATAATTCTCAAAGGCAGGTCTCAATCTTAACAGTACAAGAATACCTCTACTTGGAAAAAAAATCAAAAGCTTAGTAGCACAATTTTATTGTCAGTGTGTTCCTTTTGGATTCAATTGAATTATGGGAAGGCAGAAGGCCTGCAGACCAAGGCAGAGTAGGTTTAATAATGCAATTCAGATCTAGCTTTTCACATAGCACTTAGTTGTTTTGTCAGTAAATAAGCTCAAGTATGCCACATATTGCCCATAAGAGTAATTAAATTCTCTTTCATCAAATTGCATGAAAATTGCTAAATAAAATCTGAAATATGTTACACTTAGCACTTTGTTGGGATGACTTTAGAATCTGTGTAACTGCCTTTCTCTCATTGTCTTTGCTAATCCTTCCAGCCTTAGGAGAGAGGGCATGCTCCAGGTCCCATCTATCACACAATGTCTTTTGCTTGGACTCTGGTGTCCTGCCTTCTCAGTAACAGCACTCGCCCAATGGAACAGCATTTACCCAGTGACCTAGACATTCCTGAACCTATTAGCCTTTCATATGATGCGGAAGATTTTACTATTTGCCCAGATGTTTGGATCGGGAGGTTAGGTGAGCTTTGCTGATCTTGATCTGTTTCTCTATGAATGAAGTTACTGTTTATCTTTGGATATCGGAGATTTTTCCCTTTTAATTCTGCATACTACCATTGTGAGACGGATGCCCATATAAAACAAATAAATGAACTCAAAATATTATTGTCAGCTCATAAAACATTTTGTACGCACGTTTTATAGTTGACAACACAAAGAAGGGAGGGAGTTTCAAAGAGCAGGCAGCAGGGTAAATCGAAAGTACATTCCATTCATATTTTCTTCTAAGGCTAGATGGCTGAAGCTTCTGCCATGAAAAAATCTAATTGGAGAGCATGATTGATGACTCTTGGCTATGGACGTTTTTTCATTGGATGATACACCCAGAGGGGTGGGGGGGAAAGCAGGATAAAGGGTTACAGTGAATTACATATCTCAGAGTTGCTACGCCCAGATTAGTGCTGGACATAGAATGTTACCTTCAAATAAATCCTCTTTAGTTTTGGGAGTGTGGCTCAAGACTCATGATATAATTGGAGTAACTGTCAGAACCCTGACAATTATGATACAATGATAGGCTGAAATAAAAACAGTACAGATAATCCTTGATTATCTGAGCCCCTGAGTTCCTTTGCTATATAAGGAAGTTGTTAAATGAATTGCACCTCATTTTACAACCTTTTTGCCACAGTTGTTAAATTAATCACTGCAGATTAAGTTAATCATATGGTGGTTAAGTAAATCTGACTTGCCTGTCGGAAGCCGGCTGGGAAGGTTACAAAGGACAGTGCAGCCATCATAAATACATGCCAGTTGCCAAGTACCCTAATTTTGATCACATGACCAATGGGATGCTGTAGTGCTTGTAAGAGTGAAAGCCAGTCATAAGTCACTTTGTGCAATACAGTTGTAATTTCAAACAATTCACTAACCGAATGGTTGTAAGTCGAGGACTACTTCTAAACTTTCTACAGATGTGAAGAAAGTTATACACCTGTGCATTCTATGGGTCACACAAGTACAACCCCCAATAAGGACATCAAAAAAAATAGTTATAGCCCTCCTCAATATTTTCAAAAGTGAAGGTGATGATTAATATGAGTTTCTAACTTTAGTAAAATAACAGGGGAATTTTGAGGACAGAAACCTTAAAGTGTGTTTATTAAATGGGCAAATGCAGGTTAAGTTTTTCAAAACCTCATTCCCATGCTTCCATCTCACACTGCATGATCTTTCCTACAGAAAAAGAACAGTTGTCTACATCAAATATCATACAGCCACTTACGAAGCATCAGAGAAAAGAGGGGAATGCAATAGCTTAGCATTGTGATCTCCAAGCTGGGATTTTTAAAAAATGAAGTAAAAGATATTAGAAATGTTCCACCTGCTTTGAACAGTTAGAAAGGTACAATTACCAAATACTTATGCAGATATTTTGGCTGTTTGAGGGTGGACTAGGCAAGGATCAAAACTTCAATTGTGACTTTTGTTTGCTTCCTCCTGCCCATTTTGATGAAAAATCCAAATTAAATACCTGGAGCAATCTAACCAGAATTCTGTTACAATTCCACAGATTTTTGTCTTTGTTTTCATAAATCACTTTTCCTTTGTTTATTTCTCCTTATTACTGATTGCTGGAATTGGCACCCTGCCTATCCTTTTCTAGTCTGTTTATAGACATGGATGTTGCTTTTTTGCCTAAAGGACTGTCCAATAAAACTGCATTGCTGTTGTCATTGCTTTTCTATTGCCTTGACCTGTTCAGTTAGCACAGCTATGTTCCAGGTGTCTATAGGTGTGCAACTTGGAATGTAGTCTAGCATATTTGGTAGGTATTAGGTTGGACAAGCCTTCATTGGAAAGTTGTTGTGGTTTGATGGCAGCCTGTGCAGATGGCAGAGGAATTGGACAATAGGGAAGAATGGGGACCAGTCCGGGAGTCTGGAAGGACTCAGGCAAGGGTCCTGCATCCGATGCAGAGATGGGCCCAGGACCATCTGGGAGTCGGGTGCTGACTCTGGAGCCTCCGGAGTCTGGCAGCAGTGAGGCAGAGGAACAAGGGGAGCCTGTGCACATGTGTGCAGGACTACTAGAAGACAAGAGCAGCTGAGACAAAAGCGGTGACTTGGGAGTAAGGCTTGGAGGTGATTGCCCCTCCCATAAGATATAAAGGACATGCAAAGGTAAAGAAACCTTTGTGGGAAGCAAAATCGTTAGTTCTGGTCAGATTAATCCTTGAAGCTCTGTGTGGACTTTGCACTTCAATTGGTTTTTTATAGTTCATTTGGCACTCTAGTTGTTGGCAGTGGGTGGGTGCTTATCTCAAGGGACTGTTTGGGACTCATTACAGGCTGGGAATGAACATAATTCCCAGCATTGAAATAAAACAAGAGTTGTTTTAACTAAGCGTGTGCTTACTTATGGTGTCAGGAAGCCTTGGTCAGAACAAAACTGAGCTTCTCCTTGGGTAGTTTAGCTGCTCCACAAACATGTATTCTATAAGAAAAATTGGTTTTTTAATAAAGCAATCTGATTTCCCTGGGAGAATGCTGAAGATCAGTATGACACAAATAAGAATGGAGAGACCTGGTGTCCTCCTTCTCCTAATTTTCTTCTTCAAAAATCTGTTCCCTCTGTCTGTTTCTCAACCCTAATCAATGCATGGTTCATTTCAGTTCAGACCTCTTCCCACTAGGTAAGGAACAGGAAAGATCTCTTATCAGATTTCTCCATCTGAGATCTATTTACTTTTTAAATTTACGTCTCATTTTTCAACCAGGTACATAAAAATTAATCCCTCCTCCCTCCCCGTCACAACTGAAGCAGCACTGTGATGGAAGATGAACTAAGAGAAATAACTAGTGAATTCTGAAAGGGGGGTAGACTAAAACCCAGACTCTTATAGTGTAAAATCCTTGGATCCGTGCAATTATAAGTAAACATTACGTTTCAAAAGGGGGTGGCATATTTTGAAATGTGCATACCTTTTGATATACAAACAATACAACAAAATAGTATTGTAACTTACAGGGAAAAATGTATGCCCATCTTTTTCATGGTTTCATCACAATACATTGTGCTTAGGGACAATTTAGCAAAATAATCATCCAAGAACAAGAAGAATGTTATAGTTCTACAGAAATAAACATAAACTGAGAAATAGCTTTTTCTTAGTAATGAGCCATAGCTATACTGCAATAAAAAAAAAGTATTGCTAATACAGATGTTCATGGATGCTGTCTGTGTAGTAGCGTACAGAAAAAAAAAGGAAATATAATTGGGTAGAACATCCAACATATAATGTCAGGTATTCTTTGACTAATGTTAATTATAGATGATCTCTTTATTTGTTTATTTTATCCTGGATTGTTTAGCTCAGAAAAAAACTTCCTTCCTTCCTTTCTTTCTTTTCTTCCTTCTTTCTTCCTTCCTTCCTTTCCCAATCTCCCTCCTCCCTCTGTGCCTATGTGTGTGTGTGTGTGTGTGTGTGTGTGCGTGCACACCACCCTTATTCTTTAGAAGACAATCCAAGAAAGCTTGTGATTGCTTTATCACTCTTCACAGAGATTTACTCCCTTGCTCTGGTTTCAAAATTACGTGAATGAATGATTTAAAAATAGCAGCTACAGTATTATCGAACTCATTCTGTAGAACCTGAATGAGTAGCACATGGAACCAATGGTCATGTTCCAAAAACATCCATATCAAGGAATACAATCACAATGTTTTTTTGCTACCTTGTTCCATTAATTTCCTTTATTTTATTTTTTTTTAAAAACCCTCTCTTTTTTATGTTGTGCTGTGCCTTTTTTATGTTTTGCTGTGGTCAATGGGTAGGGATTTGTGCTGCTAAACAAATGCTCAAATAAAGTTGCAGAACTTGTAATGAAGAATATTTTTGGAATTGGTAACTGGGTACAAACCAAGTTGTTATGACTCCCCTTCAAAATTCAAATGAACAAAACAGAAAGCAGCCGTTTCACAATTAAATCAAACAGAAAGAAGTCTTACAAGATAACGGCTGGCAGAAACCACAGCATAAATCTTTACTCTGTCCAGCAAACCAGTCCTGGCAATAAATCTCCAGTCTCAGAGCTCCTTGCTGTAACGTCCTCACTCAAATAGTCACTTTGTTCCTGGCAAAATGTACCAGCCCAGCTGTGTCCTTTTATACTCATTGAGGCAACGTGCTAATTTACTGACTCGCTCTCCTCATTCGCTCCAGCTGATTTTGCCTTCTCAACCGTCTTCTATTTTTTACATTTAACCACAAATTTTCCAAGTTCTCATCTCCACTAGAAGACTCTCTCAAAACTTCCCTGTCAGCCATTCCTGGCTGTTGATCAGATAAGGAACCAGAGGAGGTCAAAGGTCCTGACAATTCTAATACATCAGGTCTGTCGTCCTTTGTCACGTCCATCTCCTCATTCTGGTTATCAGTCCAATCACTAAGCCATGCCGGCTCATATTTTTCTGCCATGACCTCCTCACTTGAACTCATATCAGTCACAGGAGCTGAATCCAAGCCCGGAGCCACAACACTATCCCTCACCGCAGGGCCCTTCCCCCGGGTCTGACGATCCGGATGCGGTTTCGAAGGGAAATGTTCATGAAAGTCCCGAATGATGTCTGGAGCATCAACTTCAGATGCATCCGTCCATGAGCAAATTTCCGAGTCATCCACTCTCCTCCCGACTAAATACTGGAAACGACCCTTGAGCCAACGCGAATCAGTAACACTGACCACCGTGTCATCAACCTCCGCCTCCTCACGGGGCATTGATGGGGAAGTCATACCAGCTGGAGCACACAGAGGACAGTCCGGGGAGTCAGGAACCAAAAGAGAGCGATGGAATACAGGGTGAATACACATGGAGCGCGGTAAGGTGAGCCGATATGCCACAGGGTTGATAACCGCCTCAATCGGGAATGGACCGATGAAACGATGGTCCAATTTCCTAATTGGGCGATCGATCCGAAGGTGTTTCGTGGACAACCACACCTTGTCACCCACAGCTAACGGAGACAGTGCTTGACGTGACTGGTCCGCAAACCGTTTATAGTCCTCTTTCGCTCATTCAAGTTGTTGCCTTACTAAACGGTGGACCGCTTGTAGTTCCTCCAGAAAATCTTGTGTCTCAGGAACCGGTGAATCCATCCAAGTTAATGGGAAGAAGCGCGGATGATAACCTACATTTGCGAAAAATGGCGTTACCTGAGTGGAGGTGTGCTGCGAGTTATTAAAAGAGAATTCTGCCAATGGGAGGTATTTCGCCCAATCGCTTTGTCGCTGATTAACAAAACACCTCAAATATTGGGTAAGAATGCCAATCACCTTCTCAGTCCCGCCATCAGTTTCTGGATGGTGCGCTGACGCTAAGCACACCTGAACTTGTAGCGCTGCCATTAACTGTTTCCAAAACTGCGCAGTAAACTGAATCCCACGATCAGAAACCCTCTATCTGGCAGTCCATGCAGATGAAAGATATGCTGTAAAAATAGCTGAGCCATAGTGCAGGATGAAGGTAATCTCCGACAGGGAATGAAATGAGCCATTTTAGTCAGCATATCAACTACCACAAGCACCGTCATGAAGCCCGATGAGGATGGTAAATGCGTGAGAAAATCCATGGAGATCTCTCCCCATGGTCTGCCCAGAGTCGGCAATGGTTGGAGGAGTCCAGGGGGCGCACCTGACGCCGCTTTCGCTTGCCTACGCTGGATGCAAGAAGCGACGTAAGAGAACACATCATGATGAACCCAAGGCCACCAAAAAGTCCGGGTGACCAAATGCAAGGTTTTATAAAATCCAAAATGGCCAGCAGCGGGATTATCATGACATTGTGTCATGATGAGAGCTCTCAACGACCTGGTAGGTACGTATAATAAACCCCGATGTCGGAGCAAGTCCTCTTCAATGGACCATGGAGAATCAGGTCCGACGTCCCCCCGTCTCTGCTGCGTCTATGCATCCAATCATTGCGCCTCTCGTATGTGAGCCCGCTAGTCTACTGGATCTTGCAGTACGGCCAAGGATTCTGGTGGTAACACCGTTCGTAGAGGAAGAGGATCCTCGGGACTGATATACTCGGGCTTCCGAGACAACGCGTCTGCCCTCTGATTCTGTCCACTCGGAACATAAGTAACGGAGAAATTTAACCTGGCAAAAAACAACGACCACCGAATCTGGCATTGGTTCAATTTCTTAGCTGTGGTCAAATGTTCCAAGTTTCGGTGATCTGTCCAAACCTCTACCTTGTGCCGAGCCCCCTCTAAATGATGTCTCCAGGTCTCAAAAGCAGCCTTAATGGCCAACAACTCCTTTTCCCAGATGGTGTAGTTGCGCTCTGAAGCTGTGAGCTTCCTAGAATAGTATGCGCATGGGAAAAGAGGCGCGCCATCCTTCGAAGCTTGTAACAGTACCGCTCCGATAGCGACATTAGAGGCATCTGTCTCAACCACAAATGGATGATTTGGATCAGGATGCCTCAATATCGGCTTGGCTACAAACACTTTCTTTAAAATGTCAAAAGCCTGTTGTTGCGGGGCCCCCCACACAAACAGGACCTTCTTACAGAGGAGCTGAGTTATGGAGTCCACTACTTTAGCAAAGTCCGGGATAAAAGTCCGGTAGTAGTTGGCGAATCCCAAAAGACGCTGGACGTCCTTGACTCGACGAGGGGCTTCCCAACTACACAACCTTTTTAGGGTCCATAGCAATGCCCTCGGGAGAAATGACATGCCCTAAAAACTCTATCGACGACTGAAAAAAGAAACACTTCTCCAGTTTCGCATAGAGCTTATGCTCCCGAAGACGCTGCAGCACTTGACGGACCTGATGAAGGTGGCGATCCCTGGACTGAGAGTAGATTAAAATATCATCCAGATACACCACGACAAACCGATCCAGCATGTCCCGAAAAATGTCGTTCATCAAATGCTGGAATACAGCGGGAGCGTTGGTTAGACCAAATGGCATGACAGTGTACTCGAAATGACCATAACGAGTGCCAAACGCCGTCTTCCACTCATCCCCCTTGCGCATCCGAACCAGGTTGTAAGCCCCATGCAGATCGAGTTTAGTGAAGATAATAGCCTCCCGCAACCGCTCCATCAATTCCGGAATGAGCGGTAAGGGATAGCTATTCCTCACGGTGATAGAGTTCAGTCGTCTATAATCACAACAGAGACACAGTTCTCCCAACTTCTTAACAAAAAGAACGGGAGCCGAAAGAGGAGATGACGAGGGTCAAGACTCTCTCAAAACTTCCCTGTCAGCCATTCCTGGCTGTTGATCAGATAAGGAACCAGAGGAGGTCAAAGGTCCTGACAATTCTAATGCATCAGGTCTGTCGTCCTTTGTCACGTCCATCTCCTCATTCTGGTTATCAGTCCAATCACTAAGCCATGCCGGCTCATATTTTTTTGCCATGACCTTCTCACTTGAACTCATATCAGTCACAGGACAGGAGCTGAATCCAAGCCCAGAGCCACAACACCAAGTTATGGGGAAAATATGCCCACCCCTTCTTGAGTAGCTCCAAAACATTTTCTTGTTCTTTCTTGAAGGTGATGCATTGATGACTCTCCTATCCCAGACTGCACGGGAAGCAGAAAGTTCTCCTCATTTAAATCAGCTTCTAATGACTTCATGGACACATTCTTGTTGTTTTCTTTGTAAAGATACAAAACTGGTTCACTGCTCTCTTCTTCCAGAGATTTTTTTTTTAAAAATTGTTTTATAGCCTACAGTCTAGCTTTCCAATCCAAGTGCTAACAGGCTCCCGTCTGTTAGCTTCTAAGCCCAGACAAAGACCAGCTGTTGCTGTATATTCAGAGTCAACTATGAGATACTGTCACCAAAGACAAATGAAAACTATGTAACTCCAAAAATAAATACTTTCACCAAGAAAATATAAAAAGGGAAAGTTGCCTTTGTGCATTATTAAAAAAAAACAAATCATATAAACAAGCAAATAGCTTTTCCTAACATGTTAGCCTATACGACCCTTACAATAAAATGTAAAGAGCAAAAAAGAAAAAAAATGCTATGCAAAAGGAAAGTCTATGTCTTAGGAAAGTTTAGCTATTTCTTCTAAGGCAGGAGTAATGAATTATTAGTTTTCTAGATATGGCTGAACTGCAAACACCTAAGATTCACTGCAATTATATAGAAAAGGCAGGTTATGAATTGAACAGACAAATAAATAAAGCATTCACCATAGGGTACGCTGGCTAGGGCAACTTGGAAGTGGAGATCAGCTGCCTCTGGAGGACTATAAGTTCACCATCTCTGCTCTTGTGGAAAATTAAACTTTCCAAATCTGACAAACTGAAATTGAAATTACTGATTTCCCAGGTCTGGGGTCAGCTGTCATGTGATATATATGTATGTGTTATAAGATAAATAACTTATTGAGGACCCTTGAAATAATTACTTGTGTGTGGTATTAAACCAGAACAAGGTGTTTGCTTCCTTCACAATATTTCTTGCCCCTCCCATTGGATACAGACACCATTCTTACAGCATTATTTTTCCTGCCATAATATTATTAACACCAAATATGCCATACCCTGGCCTAGTTCTTCTCTTGATCTCTGTCCTTCTTGAATGACTGCCTCCCTGTTGCCTGTTCATCACTATTTTTTACACCATGATATGTTTGGTAGCATAAGGCCTATTTTTCCAGCAAAAGAAGCAATGTCAGCTTCATTCATCATAAGCATTTTCTGCCATGTTAGTCCTTTGGCCATTTTCTATATTGTTTTCAGGGGACAAGGAATAATGCCATTTACCCTTATCTGTTTTTTACATGCTTTCAATAAGACAACTGTCATTCTGGCATGAATGGCCCAGTGTAGTACTGAGTATATTTGTTCGAGAAGGTAGAAAGGAAGGACCAACTTTTGCCCTGTGTCCATTCTACAAAATTGCCACAAATAGAAACATTTAAAAATGATTGCACTGATGCAATGCTAGCAGTAGGCTTATTCCTAGGAGTTGTTAGCAAGTGCTGTGCTGAATCGCCTTTAGCCTTTCAAATCCAGATTTTGGAATAACCTTATTAAACAGCTCTCATGTGGGGCTTAAATCTGTGCTTTTTACTTTTTGAAGAGGAGAGTTTAAGCTCTTGTAGGCTCAGCTGTAGCCTTCACCACCATCCTAATTCTCACAAAGCATGCAACAACAGTGCAACATTATGCTGGATGTAAATATCCCTAAAACTGCCTGAAACTCTCATATGTAATTCTCATTCCAGTCTGACATGCAGTCTAAGTACAAGTAATAAACAAAGTAACTTTCATTGCCATTGGCTAACTGGCTGTGATAAAGCATTGCTACTTTTGCTGTTGTACAGCATGACTCAGTCGTCTTTAAAAGAACAATGAAATAATTTGTATATATTCTTACATATATGCAACTTTGCAAGGCTAGCTTATATTTGTGTTTCACATGCCAGTAACTACTAAGTTGCCCCCCTCCCTAATGTATATGGTTGATTGCAATGGCTGCAATATTATTATTTATCCACTTTATTATTTTTTATTTTCCACTTTAATTGGCTGCTCACTTTATTATTGCTGTTGTTGTTATTATTGTTTGTTGCACAGTCAGCCAAATATTCAGACTGGATTTGACATTTTTATCTACCTATCGAGTCTATTATTATTATTATTATTATTATTATTATTATTATTATTATTATTATTATTATTATTATTATTATTATCTATTTTGCAAGTACACTGAGTGCTTCTCTAATTCCTTGTGTCTAACACTTGGCCAAATAAATAAAGTATCAGTATAAAAGTATAAGTATAACTACAGTTAAATCTTGAGGTAGAATGGAAATTCAGAAGGTTCATTTCCTCAGTAAAACACACACACACACACAGTTTCCCTTCTCAATTTGTGTCTTTGGAGTATTACCAAACATGCAAAGCAAGTTGAATTGCCCCTGACTGCAAATGGAGAGGAATCAGGCAGGGACCATCAGCCCAGTAACTCCAGAGGTGGTATTCAGCAGGTTCTGACCAGTTCTGGAGAACCAGTAGCAGAAATTTTGAGTAGTTTGGAGAACTGGCAAATGCCACCTCTGACTGCCCCTGCCCCTATCTATCTGCTGCCTCCCGAGTCCCAGCTGATTCGCTGGGTCTTCTTTTGTTGCCCTGCCCAGGAGAATGATCCTGGAAAGCAGGTTAGTAGGGTGGGGACGGGATTTTGCAGTAACCTTCCCTCTGGAGTGGGAGGGAATGGAGATTTTACAGTATCCTTCCCCTGCCATGCCCACCAAGCCATGCCCACCGAACCAGTAGTAAAAAAAATTGATCCCACCACTAAGTAACTTGAATTATTTATATTTTCTGAGCATATCAAATATATAGTATAGTTTGGCATCCTGGCCTAATAAGGCGGAAGAAATAATAAGGTTATCCAGATGGGTTTATATAAAGCAGGCATAATCATAAGCTTTTAACATTATTATGTGATATATAACTGGGAACAACTGAGGGCAAAAGAAGAATGGGATGACAGAGAATGAGGTGGCTGGATGGGGTCATTGAAGCAGTCAGTGTGAGCTTAAATGGACTCTGGGAGAGGATGGAGGACGGGAAGGCCTGGAGGAATGTTGTCCATGGAGTCGCAATGGGTTGGACATAACTTCATGACTAACAACAAACAATGTGATATTATATATATAATATAATACATATAATAACACACACACACACACACACACACACACGTGTGTGTGTGTGTGTGTGTGTGTGTGTGTGTGTGTGTTGGACACACACAGTCTAAAGCATCTCAAAGCAAAGGGTTCTCTGCCTGGTTGTTTGGTGGCCACGTCCATGGCATCCATAGCCTGGTTAGCCTCCTGCACTATAGGGGGCATTTTTGCCCTCCCTGGGCTCTGGGGGCTTTCCTTGAGCCTCTGGGAGAGCAAAAATGGCTTCCCTGGGCTACAGAAGTTCTCTGGAAGCTGAAAAGGGCCCATTTCTGGCCTTTCTGAACTTCTGGGAGGCCTGTTTTTCACCCTCTCCAAGCCTCCTTGAGTGCCCTGCACTTACCTGCATCCAAAATGGGTTGCATGGGGACTCCTGGGTGGTGCAGGGTGGGTGGGGGCATCCAGGAGTGGGCTTTGGTCGTTCTCCAAACTGCACAGAATCTTAGTTAGGGGCTCTCCCAAACCCCTGTGAACTCCCCAGCAGTCCACCCCTGGCCAAAGCTATATGGTCTGTAGTTTTGCTCAGTCAATTGCCAATGTTTTATTGGGAACTGGGTATATACTATTTGGAGTTGTCATACTTAATATATTTTTAAAATAATTTAAGTGAGCTTTGGCCAAAACATGAGCTTCAAATAGTGGCACCATAACAAGAAAAAGAAAGGGGGGAAATTGTTTTGTTTACATAACATGCATAAAAGGGATGAGACTGCATTTCATTACTGTTTGGGAAGTGTCCCCTAAGCTGAGAATTATCTTACTGCAAAAATACTTGCATTGGCCACTTTTACGAGTGGGAAAGTCTGAGGGCTAGAGAAATCTATTAGTTGTTCTATATGGCTTTTACTCACTGTTGCCAATCTCTCATCTTGGATAATTATTTATTAACGTAGCCACAATGATGCTAGTCGAAGTTACCACAACCATCAAAGAAAAGACTAGCAAATTAATGATTTATCATCTGTCTCATGAATAGTCTTATGTCCCTTCCCTTTTCATGAATCATCTCAAGCTGATTATTTTTTATGCAGAATCTTTATTTATTATATTATTTTTAATGAAATGTATATGCCATATGATTCCTAGTGACCCTGGATGGTATAATAGAATTATAACTCTTTGCTTAATCTCCCAAGTAAGCTGTAATAAACTGAGCTTTTTCTGAAGCTATTAATTGGGCTCTCAATTCAGATTTCTGATCCGTTTTTGTAATAAAAGGGGGTGGGGGAAGGTGAGGAAAAATAAGGGGAAATAAGGGGAAAAATAGGGGACTCTGAATAGACAGAATGGATAAAACTGCATATAGAAAACAACAAATATAAACATACATAAAAATCACTTTAAAAAGTAAATATTATAAAAAAGGAGAGATAGGAACCCGAGGGAAAGAGAGGATAAGAATAACCAGCTCATCAATGGAGCCACCTAATCATGTTTCGGGTTCTCTGGGAACTTCCGGCCTGATAACCAGAGGTGGTATTCAGCTAGTTCTGACCAGTTCTGGAGAACCGGTAGCGGAAATTTTGAGTAGTTCAGAGAACCAGCACATAACACTTCTGACTGGCCCCACCCCCATCTATTCCCTGCCTCCTGAGTCCTAGCTGATCGGCTGGGTCCTTTTTTTGTTGTCCTGCACAGGAGAACAGAGCTGGAAAGCAGGTTAGTGGGATGGGGAGGGAATGGGGATTTTGCAGTAACCTTATTCCACAAGTGGGGTGGGAATGGAGATTTTACAGTATTCTTCCCCTACCATGCCCACCAAGCCATGCCCTCAGAACTGGTAGTAAAAAAAAAATTGAATCTCACCACTGCTGATAACATAACATAACATTCCAGAAGGTCAAAAAGGATAGAGCTAATCTATTTTTTTTTGGGGGGGGGGGGGTCCATAAGGTGTTTTTAAGAGCAGAAAAGGTATGTGTGTTGGGACCTGTTGAGGTAATTCCCCATTAGGAGAATGAGTGCATACAGGGAGATGTATTTTAGAGTAGTATTTGAATAATACACACACAGCACACAGATACACTGTACAGTAAATGTAGGTTTTTACTTCCAGAAACTTTTAAGCAAAGTTCAAAATAAGAAGTCCAAAGTCATTCACAGGTAAAATCAGTCAGTTTTCAGTCCAGGGATAATCCAATAACAAAGTCCAGTGTCAAAAACAGTTCAGTATCAGACTTACATCAAATCCAAGAATATCAGTCAATTAGGAAAAATGAAGGAACGGCAATAACTCTCCAACAGAAGGAAGCAGAGACTCACTGAGACACACTCTCTTCTGAGACTAAGATGAAAACAACCCAGGTTTTTGGCTTCATCTTATGGCCGTTTGAGAAACCACACCCAATTACACTTTTACATTTTCTTAAAGATACAGTATTAAAATGTCTATCCTGGTTTATATATTTCCAACCCAAATAGCTGTTAAGTGACTTACATTCCTAACAGGACCTATCAACTGATGGTACCTGCAGCATTCCTTCTCTGTCATATCTAATGGGTTGAGTTCATATACCCAAGCACTGGGTGGATAAAAGATTGGCAGAGCATAGCTACAGTATTTTCTCTTCTAGAAGGCCTGTTAAGAAAATAGTAACAATAATCTTTGCTTTGGTGCAGTTTCAATAGTTGTTAGATTAGCCTTTGAATCATCTTAGGTTTATTGTTGCTTGGAAACACCCTTGATCTAATGAGTTACTATTTTTTTGCACAAAGATAGTTCTCTTGGCATATCAAACCCTTCATTGTTTATAAAAACCTTCCAGGAAGGAGGCATTTTATGAAATGTGATGATAGAACAATCTTTAGAAATGATGGACAAAGTGAAAAGAAATGTCAGGCAGAAAACACAGCGAACCTCATGTATTGAGAGAAGAAGAAAGTCTTTTAATAAATAGAGAGGAATCAAAAGAAGAAAATGGTACATAATACATCTACCTTTATGATAGTCCTATACCCAAGCATAAGGAGAAAGTGTATTGGGGCATTGAATAAAACAGCCCCCTACCTAGCAATATATATATATTAGGTTTTCTACTAGCCATTTGTCTTAAATTGGAAAATAAATCCAAATGGATTACTTCTTCCATTTCCATAACTGAAAAGGCACTGTTGGTTGCTAAAATGATGCACAGGTTTGCTACTTAATATTCAAGGACCAGAAAAGTGGAGAGGAATGTGAAGGCAATCATTTTCTAAGTCTAGGAATTCTATTTACCCTACAATTGAGTATCAAAGGACAAAGCTTTTTAAACAGCAATTAAAATAATTGGAGTTGTCAACAATTAGGCCTATCTTGCTGTTATTGGTATAAATTAGGAACACATGATTTGGTAACCTGCTCATCTTGTGTTCCGACAAAGATAGGATCATCTTTTTTCCTGGCTGAGAACTCATTGCAGCCAGCATTAATTTAATGGTATATTAATTAAAATGAATTTAACTTTATAGAGTTTGCAAAAGTGCTAGATCTTTAAACAGATTAAAAGGAATACCATTAATTCAGAAAGAGCCAGAGCCCACTCTATCAAACTTCCCTTAACTATTAAAATGAGTTATTAGGATGTCAGTTCATGCTTACTCAGAAGTAAGTTCCATTGAGTTCGTTGAGAATTACTACATATGGCAAATAGTTTTGGATATGCAGCTGGGCTGATTTCCTAAACAAGGAACACAGATTACACTGGCTACACAGTTCTTTTCCACTCATCCCTTAATATTTAGCAGGTTCCTAATAAACCTAGCAGGTTTACTAATATGTGAGAGGGAGGATCAGTTTTCTCCCTTTGACCGTAGACATAAAGGTGCACATTTATTCATTAATTCTGGTGTGACCCTAACTCCCTACATATTTTTTTCATACACTGAAAGCTTCATAGCACTTGCTAGCTTCTGTCCCTCATTAGTTTTATTTTTAAGTCTGTTAATTAAATGTAATTTTGATATTATACATTACTCTGTGATATTTTTTACCTTTTCACTAGACTAGACAATTCAGATGCATTTCAGATCTTCCTTCCTTTGTCACCCCAATAATTTGGTTTGAGCTGAAAAAGAAGAGGTGCAAAGTTACTTGGTGAGTTCTGCAACTCACCAAGTAACTTTGGTGAGATCTCAGGACTTCAATCTGTTCTTTTGCCCTGCACAAGCCACTAGAACAGGAAGTCAGGGATCTGATTTCAGATACATCCCTTAGGCAGCCAATTGTTTGTTTCGCCCTAATCTAATCATTTTTCTTTCATGTAATAAATCATTTTCTCCAATCTGGAGAGAAGCAATATGAATATCTCCTCCATTCAATCAGCACTTGATACATTCTGCTGCCTTCAATACTTTTTCCCTGCCTCTCCTTCCCCCCTGCTAAAAACATCAACATAATACTGCCTTTGAGCAATGCTTTAGATTATTCATACATGTAGTATAAAAGCAGCTTTTAAAAAGCTTTTGAGGGTGATGTTTGTGTTGTTCTTGGCATGTCATTTTAGGAAAAGTGTCTTTGTTGTTTGCTTAGTGGCACCCTGCAGGCAAGACACAAAAACATCAGAGCTTTTTGCTTCCTCGTTGTCCACCTCAATAGCATCCTATAAAATAAAAGCAAACTGGACACATTTTCTGTCATAGAAAATGAAAATTGCAAAAGTTAGTCAAGAAATTGGAATTCTGATTTTCATTAAATATGGTTTCTCCACTGGATTTCAGCATTATAGAAACTTTGATGTCCTTGAAACTGGTGACAGTAGATATTAACTCTGTAGATTCCTTTCTCCTAAATGATTCCTTACTCCTAAAAGTAATGAAGCAACACTCTTCATTACTTTTAATTATAGAGTTGTCCATGCTTAACAAAGTATATTGGGATCAGAATTTCCATTGCTAAAATAATGTGTTCATAAAGTATGATGTCATCTGACTATGCCACTTAGCAGTACTGGTAATTCCAGTAGTCCTCAATTACCATTGTTAAGAAAATCCACTGTGGGTCACTAAACAAGGACTTCATGTGATTGCAAGTTCTGATTTCCATCCAGCTTTCCGACTGAGTTTGCTTGTGGAAAGTTGACAGGGAAGGTCACAGATTGCAATCATGTGATCATGGCCTAGACTAGTCCCTGCACATTTTTTGGTAAATGTCATGCCCTTGTTGGAGTCCAATTCTGAGGGAGAGGTGGAACAGCTGATAGGGAGTGAGAGTGTGGCTCTGGTGGCTGTGGAGGAACCTGGGGAAGGGCACAGGCTGGCTGGGCATTCAGAGGAAGACCCAAGCCCACCCCCTCTTCATCCTAGGATACTCAGGGAGGAACGGATAAGGGAGCAACGTGGTTTACAGGGGAGGAAAGGCCCCTGATCCCCTTCATGGGCTGCAGCTGGGAAGACTGTTTAAAAGGGCAAACTGCACATGGCAAAGTTGCTGGAAGCAAAGCGTGCATTATCTTTGTTCAGGCTTATCTGGATTTTGGCTTCCTCCCAACAGTGGGTGCTGGGTTATCTTTTGGAAGTCTGCAATTTATCATCCTGGCCTGTTGTGTTAATTACTTCAGCATGATTTGTGTTGGTTTTCTTATTTCTAATTATCTTTACTTTGGGTTTGAACTGCATTTCTTCCCTCCATAGACTGTTTTTGGAAGAGTTTGATCTCCAGCTGAGGATAACTGGAAATTGGGGGTCAAGTTGGAGGCATTAAAGGGAATTTATCTACTTTGGTGACTTTGTTATTTTTGTGGCACACCACGGATCATCACAGTAAATGTCAGAAGTGGTTTGGCATTGGTTCTTGCCTAGAGCTGAGAGTGATTCACTCAAGGTCACCTAGATGACTTTGTGTCTAAGGCAGGACTAGAACTCATCATCTCTCAGTTTCTAGCCCAGTACTTTAACAACTACACCAAATAGTGTTAGCTAGCCATTCACCTTTCTCAGTTGGTCTTTTGCTTTTCATCCTAATTCTAAAGGGGTCTCTCACACAAACCTCGAACAGTTAACCAAAATAAATCTACATTCAACTCAGCTCCCGCAAATCCAAACTGGACTTGTAAGAATCCACAACAGATTTAAGGTGGCTTAGAGGTGGACCTCTCACCTCACAATCAGGAGGCTATGAGTTTGATCCTAGGTTGAGGCTAATATTTGGAATAGAGTCTCCTGCTCAAGCAGGGGGTTGACTAGATGACCTACAAGGTCCCTTCCAACTCTGCTATTCTATGTTACAAATTACAATTACAAGATCATTGGAGAAAAATAAGCATGAAGCTCTCATTTCTAACTCACCATACACTAGTTGGCAAGAAATGGAATCTATTTCTCAATATGACCAAATTTGATTATACTTTTTAAGAGAATGGAAGCAAACAGAAATTCCACTGAATTAAAAATAAAATATAGGAATGCAGTTTATGTTATGGATTAAATCTTTACTTATTTTCTATGAATAGATGCTTAGCTTTGAGTATTTTTCTCTGCATGTGTGGCAACTACATGGTTAAGAAAGACTTCCTCTTAGGGAAATAAAACTTGGGGGGGGGGGAGAAAGTAACATTGTCTTTCTTGAACCCTAAGGCTGACCATCACTTTAGAAATAAATGACTGTGAATAACAGAACCATTAGGGAAATAAGTCAGTGTTATAGAAACAGCAGGAGAAACATCAACTTGCAGTGGTCCATGTACTGAGGTTGGAAATGGGGGCAGGGGAATATTTGGGTTTAATCAGCCTAAGAAAAAGAAACACAATCAATGGAGTGATTAAGTAAGGAAAAGATGGGAACAATTTATATTTTAATTTGTGAAGTGGCAATGATCCAAAAGCTTGATATTTAAAACTCTCCACGGAGGACCATAAACTGATGATACTTCTTCCAACTTATCAAAATGAATTAATTAGGAATTAAAATGTAACACTTACCGTATCAACTTTCTTTTAAACATAATAGTTGAATTGGTTTGATCTGCCCAGAAACAGGAAGAAAAGGGGGGGCGGGGGAGGAATCACAAGGTGACACAAAAAGGCTATTCAATGCAAGAACATGCTTCAGGAAATCATGTTCTTGCATTGAATAGCTTTTGGCAGGAGTCCAAGTCCATCTGTCTTGTTCAGGTAAAACACTATAGGGAGGAAGATGCTATCTCTTTGACAACATCATGTTAACAGTTATCTGGTGGATAAAGACCTCACGTGCAGAAGATGCAGATATAAAGCAGGATCCTTGATACGCATGTGCATTCACATCATGTGCATTCACATCATAGTCCTCTCCTGGTTGCTGTTAAATTGGCCTGATATCTGGGAATAATGGAGCATTTTTACATTTTAACTTTGTCATTAGATTTCTTCTGGCATTAGAAATCCAGAAATTCACTGTGTCAGGATTCTAGATAAAAAAAAAAGTGCCCTCCACTAAAGTTATACAATGACCTTGGTAAAAGAAAGGCTTTTGGACATCCATAGTTGCAAATATATTGGCTTCTATGTGAGCCACGACTCTGCATTATCAGGAATGGTGACCCACACAGAGTTGTACATGCAGAGGCATTTCTGTTCAAGCTTCCTGTTCATGAAAATGTTTAGGAAGAGGCCATTTTGCCATAATTGGGGTGAAACCAGTGGTGAGATTCAGCCAGTTCGCACAACTTCAGGAGAACCAGAGGTTAACTTTCTGAGCAGTTTGGTGAACTGGTTGTTGGAAGAAATCATTAGGGCAGAGAACCAGTTGTTAAATTATTCGAATACCAGCACTGGATGAAACCTTCTTTTAACTAGACCTTTTCTCCACTAGACCAGGATGTCTCAAACCTACACCAAGAAGAAAATATATCTTCTCATTGGCATTGTCCACCTTTACAGAAGAGAGGTAGCAACAGGTGCCAAGAGAACTGAACAAAAGAATGATCTTTGAGATCTTCTGAATGGATAGGTGCTCCAAGCCTGCCGATTTAAATCTGGAAAATGTTTATAGCAAGAATAAGCATTTTTGAGGGTACACAAGAATAAAATTGAATTAAAAGATGGAGGAAGGAGACCATTGAACAAGGAATAAGATTAAAGGAGAATATGGCTGAAAGATCCCTTGTACTACTTGGAGGACCCTGAGTGTAAAACCAATATGCTCAAGTGGAGGATCTTAGTGGATAACAACATGCAGTGTAAATGTGGAGAGGCAGGGCCTGGCTCATCTGCTGATATGTTGGCTACTACAAGAATTATGTATGGATAATTACTTAATTTTGGCCAATGATAAAGCCAAAAATGTGCATTCATTCTGGCAGTTTAAAGTTTGGAAGAAGCAGAAGCAGAAGCAGAAGCAGAAGCAGAAGCAGCAGAAGCAGCAGCAGAAGAAGAAGAAGAAGAAGAAGAAGAAGAAGAAGAAGAAGAAGAAGAAGAAGAAGAAGAAGAAGAAGAAGAAGAAGAAGAAGAAGAAGAAGAAGAAGAAGAAGAGAGAGGAGGAGGAGGAGGAGGAGGAGGAGGAGGAGGAGGAGGAGGAGGAGGAGGAGGAGGAGGAGGAGGAGGAGGAGGAGGAGGAGGAGGAGGAGGAGAACCTTAAGCATTTTCATAGTTAAAAGCACCATTTTATAAGGCATTTTATAGTGAATTAATTAATGGAACAAAGACAAGGAGAGGTGTGCAGTTGAAGTACAGGAATGATTTCCTATTCAAAACTTATTTGCAAAAACGGTTGGTAAAGTAGGTTAGTTCAGCCAAATAGGAGGCTCAATTTAAAAAATGGGAGGATTGTGAATGAGGTCAACTTATGTTTCAGGGCTAATTTGGCAAAATCAGAAGCAAATGGCTTAAGACTAAATTAGAGGCCTCCTGAGGGGTATTGGTGTTCTGAAAAGTCAAGATGGAAGGCATGACTATTGACTGAAGCCCCAGACTTTTTTTTAGAACATGCATTGAATCATGAGTCTTGGTGGCGCAGTGGTGAGAATCAGTGGTGGAATTCAAATTTTTTTACTACCAGTTCTGTGGGCGTGGCTTATTTGGTGGGCATGGCTTGGTGGTCATGTGACTGGGTGGGTTCTGCTTATTGGTCATGTGACTGGGTGGGCATGGCCAACTCAATGTCACTCACATCAAGGGGTGCCTCACCTGGCCCCTCCCCTCCCAGCCATTCCTTGTTACCCGGCCTCAACTTATCTATAGTTCTGTAAAAATGTTGTTCACCTTTTTTGACTTTATTATCTGCATACTATAGAAGTACTTTCATGGACCACTGAAAGGAGGAAATGGCTCACATGCTTTACTCAAGAGTGTGATAGGCAACAGGCTTTTAAGGGGCTGCCACAAAGAAAGGGGGACAATGTATTTTCCAAAGAAGCAGAATGCAAACAAGAAGCAATGGATGGAAACTGAACAGAAGAAGCAACCTAAAACTAAGGAGAAACTTCCTGACAGTGAGTACAATTAACCAGTGGAACTGCCTGTCTCCAGAAGTTCTGGGTGCTCATCACTGGAAGGTTTTAAGAAAAGACTGGACAGCCATTTCTCTGAAATGCTATAGGGTTCCCCACAAGGTCCCTTCTAAGTATTATTGTGACACTTTTCCCAGGATTTCTACTCAGAGTTTGGCATCCTCAGTTTTCTTGCCTCAGCTGGGGGTTGGACTTGAAGACCTCCAAGGTCCCTTTCAACTCTTGTTAAACACAGGTGTATTTTATGCTTTGGACTATTGACATTGAATGCATGTAAACTCTGAAAAATATGTGGTAGTCTGGAGCAAAAGAAAGGCAGAAAAATCACTCTAGGTGTGGGGACAGTGTAAAATATTAACACATGATAAATAATGGGACAATTAAAAATAATAGCACAGAGTTTTATCTCTCTCTCTCTCTTCCTATTTTTTTCTTTCTTTCTCTCCCTTCCTGTTGTAATGACAAGGCAGTCGGGTTGTTTGATCATGATCAACTGAATCATGATGATCTTAATTGGAGTGTAGTCTTGCATTTATACACATTTTTAATTATCCCCCATCATTGGTTAACTTTGGTTACTGCTTAACTTTGGTTACTGTTTAGCATAGTAATTAACACAATTAATTATCTCTAGTTAAAGTCTAACATATATTTACTTCCTCTCTCTAATCCTCCTTTAGATTAGCGACTTTGTTTACCTGAGTTGTATTTGCTTGGAAACATTCTTTATCTGAGGTTTGCCATCCGAGATTGGAATATTCCTGCAATTACAACTCTACACCTTCCTCTTTCTTTCTTTCTTTCTTTCTTTCTTTCTTTCTTTCTTTCTTTCTTTCTTTCTTTCTTTCTTTCTTTCTTTCTTTCTTTCTTTCTTTCTTTCTTCTCTCTCTCTCTCTCTCTCTCTCTCTCTCTCTCTCTCTCTCTCTCTCTCTCATACACATACACACACAGAGAGAGAGAGAGAGAGAGAGAGAGCACTTAACAGACAAGTATTTTGGAAGCAGATCCTTTAAATTTCTCCAAGGCTGGAGTGGATTCCCCCACCCTCTCTGTCAGGATGCACTCCTTCTCACTCCAGGCACTTTAACTCACAAGGAGAAAGCGATACTTGCAGAGTCCACGGGGAATCCTTGGAGAAGTTTTTAAAGGACCTGCTTCCAAAATACATTTCTTTTATGTTGCAACAGTGCTCCAAGGCTCGATTCACCCCACCCCCTCTGTCAGACTGCGCTCCTTCTCACTCCAGATACTTTAACTCTCACGGGGAAAGCAATACTTGCAGCATCCATGCCTTTCTTCCTTTCCCCCAGGGAGAAAGAGGACATGGGGAATGGAAAGCTAGGAGAGCAATTGCAAGTGAGCAACCGGGCGACCGGGTTGGGGGCCAGGGGTCACCACCGGTTCGGCAACCATGCCAAATAACCTCTACCAGTTCACTTGAGTAGGTGCGAACCAGTTGAATACCACCTCTGGTTAGAATGCTATATAGCACGCTAACTCTGCCCATAGCCTGGAGTTCGATCCTGACAGTACTCAAGGTTGATTCAGCCTTCTATCCTTTTGAAGTAAATGGGGACCAGATTGTATGGGGCAATATATAAACAGTTCAGAGTATACCATAAAGCACTATGAAGTGGTATATAAGTCTTAGTGCTACTGCTATTTTATGGGCCTGAATACATTTGGTCCATCACAACAGGAAGGCAAGAAAGAGATTCCTAGACTATCATGATGGCAGGAGGAAAAATATCCAAGATTTAAGCCTTGCTTTTGCTATAAATATAGGTTGCAAGCTTACAGTTGTTGGATTGCTTCTTTAACAGCTTTTCTAGTTTGTGCAATAATCAGAACTTAACAGAAAATGGTGTCCCTGAATCACTGCCAGTGAGGCTTTTAGTTCTAGTTTCAGCCAGGAAAAGTCTGTCATTGTGCATCCAAGAGCACAGAAACTGGATTTTGAATTTAGAGTTATCTAGTGAATATCAGAATATCAAATAACTAGCAGGGTACCCATGCTTTGCTACGAAACTATGTGATCGGGCAAGTTTTTGGGAAGGAAAATAAGAGGGAAAATTGTGCCTCTGTCTATAAGCATCCATCAGTATTAATCTGGCGAGTGTCCTGTCAGTGTGTGGGAGAGTTCAGGGCTGTTTAGAAACTAAAATGGTATTTGCTGTGTGAGCAAGAAGGAGGCAGCAAAGAGCCTGGGCGTGGCTTAACTGAACTGCAGTTGGAAGAGATTCCTCTTCAGGTGGGGAGTGGGAGTAGAACTCCTTAGCATCAGAGCATGTTAATAATAATATAGGAAATACTAATGCTCTGATGGTCATTTCGAAAAACCCTTTCTTAGTGAGCACTTAGTAGCCAAGAGGAACATATGTGCCAAATTTCAACTTTGTAGGCTTTACGGTTCTGAAGATTTTGTAATGACGCAGGAGTGCTTTTTCACTTTTATATAAATAGATGGAGAAAGTATTTACTTTGAACATTAAGAATTTCCTCCCACCAATTTTCTAATCACCTTTATGAAAGCTTCTTATATGAACCTCAAAATGATAGTGATGCCTCTTAGACGGAATCATTATTTTCCTGTTATTTTGCTCTTTAGAGATATAGACTCTTTTCACAATATATTAGAATATTAGTTTATGCAAAAGGTTGATATGTTAGTGAATGTTTGCTTGCTACAAAAAAAGGTGTATCTCTTAAATTGCTTAAATGGCTTTTGCCTTTAGCAAAAAGACATGCTGAATAATAAAACATCCAGTCCAATGTGTCTTGTTCTATATTATTAGGTAACTACATTTATTGATAGATTTTTACTTTATAATAGATTTTGGTTGTCTTTCTCTGGTTTATGTTTTGGTAACCTGGAGGAAAGGTTTATGATAAAAATGTAATATTGCAAAAAAAGTACAGAGGCAAATTAACAAGCATTGGCACTGTAAACACTGTAAAACTAAAATAAAATGATTGTCTAAACTCTGACTTTCTGTCCCGTGCATGATTTTACATGAGGACAATAAAATATTCCAGGATTCCTAAACCTGCTTTTTTCAAAAGGCAATTAGATTTTGTTTTTCCTTGCAGACATTTTGCTTCTCATCCAAGAAGCTTCTTCTGATGAGAAGATAGATGTCTTCAAAAAAAACAAAGTCCAGTTGCCTTTTTTTTAAAAAAAAAGTACCTTTAGGACAGGGGTGTCAAACTGAAGGCCCAGGGGCTGGATCTGGCCTGTGGGGTGCATAGATCTGGCCCATGGGGCCACCCTGGAAACAGTGAAGGACCAGCCTGCAATGGCTTTGCCAGTGAAAACAGAACTAGAGAGGGCTGTGTGAGTTCATCCCAAGTTCCATTTTAGCTAGCAGAGGATTTCAGGAGGCCATCGCAGCCAAAACGGAGTTTGGGAGCCCATTTTTACTGGCAGAGTGCTCAGGCCACCACAAGCGCCCCTCACATGAATGACAATGAGCTTGCCATACCAACCCTGGCCATGCCCATCCCAGCCCCCCCAAAGTCAAACGCAACCCTGATGCAGCCCTCAATGAAATTGAGTTTGACACCTCTGGTTTAGGACAACCATGACCTGGATAACTGAGAATCTCCATAGACATTCTGGGGTTCCTATTTTTATTAGGACATCCCAGTTTGACATGGTCAGCAAAATGGAATGTTTCTTTGTTATTTGTTAATATTGTCTTTGTTATTTCTATAATCAATGGAAAACAGATTAACTTATTTTTGTTATTCTTTCACTTTCTAATGATCAAATGTGTATCAGAAAAAAAATGTTTCTTATTTCTCAGCTGTTTCTAAAACAACGTTGAACATCTGGCATTTCCCTTTCAATGCAAGGTTCTTGTCTATAATGAATGATCACAGGCATTATCTTACTAGCATGTGGAAGGTAGTTAATTAAAGAAGTTGTTTGATTAAAAAATAATATAACAAGCTGTGTTTTTGACAAAAACATTTGACTTCTTATATTATTATATTCTTATATTATTTGACTTATTGGTTTTCAAAGTACTTCTAAATCAATCTCTTGATGATACCCAGGTATTCATGACTGTAGTCTAGATTTTTATTTCCTTTCTTTATGAAGATAGAAAATAAAACTTTTATTTCAATTCATCAAGATTTCTGGAATAACACACGATGTTTGATCAGATTCCCTTAGTACTAGATTGCATAATTCATCTGGCCCTGAAAAATTAAAATAAGTTAGTTTCAGGTTTCGTGTCACTGTTCTATGGAATACAGAACATTCTTGGGAAAAATGTCACTTGCTATCATCAAACTGTGTAGCTAAAAAGAAACCAGTGGTACCCTCTGTTTGAAGTTAAGGCTATTAGGAATAGCGGGCTGATTTAAATCTCATCTTCATGCTAACTGGGCATACACATCCTTCACTTTCTCAAATATAAGTGAACAGCTTTGATTAATTCTTATGCAAAAAAGGTAATGCATCATTTTGTTGATGAAAGAAGTTGTGTCCCTCTCTGAGTGCTAACTGTCCAAGGTAGTAACATATGTCTATTTAGTTTAACTGGACTCAAAGCTATTTTGGAGAAGCTGTGGAGTACATCTAGAATATTAAGAGTACGCTAGACAAAATAACTACTGCAGCAGATGGGAAACCAGCATAGGCAACCTTGATATCTTCAAGATATTTTAGACCTCAACTTCTATCAGTTTCCAACAGCAAAGAATGTGGGGGGTGTGGGGGGTGTGGAGGGGAGGGGAGAGACTTTAAGTTGCCTATTTCTGGACGGACCTTCATGGAACACCTATCTCCTGTGGGACAAACTGGATGAATACTCCTCACTGCATTGTTCAATTTTAGGTGAAGCCCAACTAAATTTCTAGCTTTATGGAGAGAGAGTGGTGGCAAATGGCTATGCTTTTAAACAAGGTAGCAGACATATCCAGCTGATTTATTTTCTTGAAAATAAAATTAAAGTGGGAAGCTAACTCTCTGTTTAAAATTCAGATAGTCCTCAACTTACAACCATTCATTTAGAGACTGAAGTTACTTACAGTGGCACCAAAAAAAGTGCAACCAATCTTTGCACTTAAAGGTAAAGATTCCCCTCGCACATACATGCTAGTTGTTTTTGCTCTAGGGGGCAGTGCTCATCTCTCTTACAAAGCTGAAGAGCCAGTGCTGTCCAAAGACATCTCCACGGTCATGTGGTTGGCATGACTAAATGCTGAAGGCACCACAGAACTCTGTTACCTTCTCAGCAAAGTGGTCCCTATTTCTCCATTTCCATTTTTACATGCTTTCAAACTGCTAGGTTGCCATCACTCCATTATGCAGCACTAGGAATTTGAACCACCCAACTGCCGACCTCTCTGATCGACAAGCTCAGCATCTTAGCCATTGAGCCACGGCATCCCTTTTTGCACTTATAGCCTTGTAAATAATGCCTGTGCATTCCCCACAGTTATATGATCAAATTCAGGCACTTGGCAGCTGGCATGTATTTAAAACAGTTGCAACATCCCTGGGTCATGTGGTCACCATTTGCAACTCTCTTCTGATGAGCAGAGTCAATGGAGAAGCCAGATTTGGTTAACGATTGCATGATTAACTAAATAACTGCAGTGATTCGTTTAACAACCATGGCAGAAGAGACCTAACTCACTTAAAAACTTAATAATGGAAATTCTGATCCCAGTTGTGGTCATAAGTCAAGGACTACCTCCCAATACTTTTGTTCATTTAAAAAGATTAAGTAGAGCTTTGGATTTTGGCAGGCTGTAAAGGAAGAGTCTAATGGTACTCCACACACTGGGAAACCAGCATTATAGCCTTGGATAGATCAATCATTTCCTTGAAATGATTTGTTCAAACCTTATGGAGTATATTTAGGTGCTGTTTCCAGGAACATTGCCATATAATATCTTTTAACATGATTTATGTATCTGAACTATCCCTTGATATTCTTCCCGCTACCCTTTCCTACCATATTTGTTTCCTAAATTTAAACACACTTCCTAGGCTGTATTCTCAGCTGGTGTTAGTCAACCTCTAATTGCTTTCTAGAAGGCATGCTGATTTACTCCAGCTGGCAAATTAGCTTATATTCTCTTATAAACCTGCAGAATTTCTCGTTTGGTTTCATATTCACTTGAGATGTGTGGTTATTATTTGCAACAACTTCAAGCATTCCCATTGTGATTCACTCATTAGTTTAACAGGCAGGTGATTGTGAGTTCCCAGCAAAAAACAACAACCCAAAACATAAATTAAAAAAAAAAAAGATTTCACAGCACTCCCCTCACCACTTAAATCAGTGGATGAAAAAGAAATGGGCACCATTAGAAGTCAAGATTTGAAGGCTGAGATGAAAACCATTTGTATTTTAAATATATTGGAGCATAAGTTCAGGTAAAAAGGCTAGATGCTTTAGCCTCTGGGAATTAATTATATGAACTCTAAAGGACCTGTAATTTTCATAAATAAACTATTCTGCATAAATTAAGAAACTTATATAAATGACTGGAGAAAAGTCTAACTTCAGTATTTTTATTTATTACTACTGCATTAAATTTGCATTCTGCTTTTTGTATGTGTGTGTGGGGGGGAGTTGAAGGAATTGTACTCGGGTCTTCCCCACAGTTTATTCTCAGGATTTTGTGAAATAAATTGTGTTGATAGTAATGGACACACAGTTGTCCAATTGATGTCAGTAGTCAAATGGGATTTTATAACCAACCTCCCTGATATTGATCCTTCTTGGTAAATACTACTAAACATCAGAGAAATTATCTGTTCCAGTATTTGGTGCTCTCTGAGCTTGGTGGTTTTCTAGCAGATGTTTCATTACCAAACTAAGTAACATCATCAGTGTTAACTATTATCATCAATGCATTGATGATGTTATCTAGTTTGGTAATGAAACATCTGCAAGAAAACCACCAAGCTCAGAGAGCACCAAGGACCTCACAGTTCAACCATGTTCTACAAATATACTCTTCTATCAATTGATTGATCATTACACAGTTCACCATGAGGGACAAAAAATTCTCATATGGTAACTATATTGTATAAAGAGATTTTTTTTGAAGACATTTTCTAAAGCAGAGATGTCAAACTCGCATTGTCACAGTGGTGTCAAGTGATGTATTACAACTCCCCCACCCCTTTGCTAAACCAGGCATGGAGTTGGTCAGCATAGGACGCATCCACCCCGTGGGCCTGTTCTAGAGGTTTCTTAAGCAATACCTTTACTTCCAATACTCTGTCCATCTTCATCTCTGTTCCTTGTAATAAATATTAGCCTATACATAACATTCCATTTGTGTTTACTGAGATACCAAGTTTTATAATTTGGGTATGTTTTCAAAATTGGGGTAGAGCATTATTTATCAGTGGTGGGGTTAGTAGAAGTATCCTAAATGGTTAGAGGTAGGGAGAAGGTTGTGCTGAGATGTATGCAGTAAGATAAGCAATGGTGGCTTTCTCTTCCAAAATACAAGGAATGCTGCCATTTGATTTTTATGGATTGTCTATAATTGATTTTGACAAGGTGCTTCATGTAATAAAGTCAAGTTACCTTGCATTGACACACAAGGCTCCCCCTATAGAGGGAAGGCACTTGGCCTTAAACTGGACTTTAAGTGTGCCATTTTACTTCAAATTATTCACTTTGTGTGACATAGGGGCTTCTCTCTGATTAAAAGTGTGGTGCTTCATTCCAACTAGGTGCTTCATTTAAATCTGAGATGTAATAACCCTTTTTAAGATCTGCATAGCCCCAGTTCTCAAAATATTTCTGGAATTATTTTCTAGGGGAAAAAAAACAATATGAGAAATGGTGGCCATTTTCCATATGTCTTTCCCACTCCAAAACCAATCTCTTGGTTTTGTTACATAAATTACTGATGGGCAATTGGAAAACAAAAAATGAGAGTCATTTTTGGAAATTTCATTATAATTTTGTTATTTGTCTATCATAATTTTGTATCAGATATACTGGACTGGGCATTTTTTTCCTGTTTTTTTGGGGGGCGGGGGGGCTGAAATATTCACAGAAGGAAAACTTCTATTGATAACTATGTCTATTGGGATCTGCTTCCTTTGTGTCTTTTGATATTTTTCTTTGGTCTTCCTTACGTACTTAAATTTTAGTTTCCCACCAGAGTTCCTTTGGAATCACCCATAGCAGACTCTCAAGAATATTGACTCATTTGAAGTTGTTTGGTTAGCCTGAAATATAATTTATGAACAAAAATAAGACTAGAAAAAAACAGCAATGGGAGAAAAGGTGTCTAGGAAGGGTTGCTTTGAAATTTATCAAAAATTAAGCATTAAATAGGATCTAATACTCAATAGTACATTTTGAGATAGAGATCCACCCATAACAAGTTACGATTTTGTAAAAATAACATGTCATGAAATCAGTGTAGAATAGCATTTAGTATTTGCATCTGAAAGTCTGATGAATGTACAAAGATCATAGCATGTTTTGATCATTCCTCTACTGAAGAGTTATCCTCCCATGAGGAAAACCAAGATGGGCCCAACAGGAAATCCTACATATACATATCCAGCCCTGACTAGAATCAAAATCCATTACTCCTGGTCCTTGTTATTCTTACCTTTAACTAAGGGTTTTTCTTGTCAGGCTGTAGGAACATCACTATCTCTGTGTGAAAAGTTAGAGAGTATGGAGAGTGGTGTGTGTTCAGTTTCAGAGAGAAGGAAACTGGCAAGTGAGTCTACTCATGAGCAACCTAAAGTTGGGTAGATTATTCCCAACCATGCTAAGCATTTCCTGTATTTAAGGTACAATCTACGACTAGAATTCTCTGTGTTATACCACATCTTCTTTAAACTGTGCTCTCTCTCTATTTAGACTTTGCCAATAAGATACTTCAGAAACCTCAATTCTTCTTTGACTCAGTTAATGAACACTGACTTACCTGTGAACTTTAGTTAACACTAAGAATTCAATTGTCTGCAAACTCAGGCTTTATTTATGTCTATGTCTTTGCTTGCTGGATTTACAACCTTGTAATTGCTAATTAACTGACTTGTCTGATGTGCTAGGACAATCTCTGTATTGTGCAGTTTTTCAGCATCCGAATATGGAGGAATCCATTGAGACCTGAATTCCTTTTCAGAATAATAATTACATGTAAGTACTTTTTTTCTTGTAAGAATAGTGCAAAGCACAGCCATGGCTGAAAAGTATATGCTTACAGAATAACAGAATAACAGAGTTGGAAGGGACCTTGGAGGTCTTCTAGTCCAACCTTCTGCTCAAGCAAGAAACCCCCATATCATTTCACACAAATAGTTGTCCAATCTCTTGAAAATCTCCAGTACTGGAGCATTCATATCTTCTGGAGGCAAGATGTTCCACTGATTAATTGTTCTGACTATCTGGAAATTTCTCCTTAGTTCTTGCTTGGTTCTCAATCAGCTGATGAAAATGGAGACAGATACACAAGATGAATTGTTTTGTAAACTTCCCTAAATGAAATACACTGCTCAAAAAAATAAAGGGAATACAAAAATAAGAAATCCTAGATCTGAATGAATGAAATATTCTTATTAAATTCTTTGTTCATTACATAGTTGAATGTGCTGACAACAAATCACACAAAAATTATCGATGGAAATCAACCATGGAGGTCTGGATTTGGAGTTACACTCAAAATTAAAGTGGAAAAAAAACACTACAAGCTGATCCAACTTTGATGTAATGTCCTTAAAACAAGTCAAAATGAGGCTCAGTAGTGTGTGTGGCCTTCACATGCCTGTATGACCTCCCTACAATGTCTGGGCATGCTCCTGATGAGGTGTCTGATGGTCTCCTGAGGGATCTTCTCCCACACCTGGACTAAAGCATCCCCCAACTCCTGGACACTCTGTGGTGCAATGTGGCATTGGTGGATGGAGTGAGACATGATGTCCCAGATGTGCTCAATTGGATTCAGGTCTGGGGAATGGGCGGGGTAATCCATAGCAACATTGCCTTCATCTTGCAGGAACTGCTGACACCCTCCAGCCACATAAAGTCTAGCATTGCATTAGGAGGAACCCAGGGCCAACCGTACCAGCATATGGTCTCACAAGGGGTCTGAGGATCTCATCTCAGTACCTAATGGCAGTCAGGCTACCTCTGACAAGCACACGGAGGGCTGTGCAGCCCCCTAAAAAAATGCTACCCTACACCATTACTGACCCACTGCCAAATCAGTCATGCTAGAGGATGTTGCAGGCAGCAGAACGTTCTCCACGGCGTCTCCAGATCCTGTCACGTTTGTCACATATGCTCAGTATGAACCTGCTTTCATCTGTGAAGAGCACAGGGCACCAGTGGTGAGTTTGCCAATCTTGGTGTTCTCTGGCAAATGCCAAACGTCCTGCATGGTGTCGGGCTGTAAGCACAACCCCGACCTGTGGACGTCGGTCTCTCATACCACCCTCATGGAGTCTGTTTCTGACCATTTGAGCAGCCACATGCACATGTGTAGCCCGCTGGAGATGACTTTTGCTCTGGCAGTGCTCCTCCTGTTCCTCCTTGCTCAAAGATGGAGGTAGCGGTCCTGATGCCGGGTTGTTGCGGCCTACGGCCTCCTCCACATTTCCTGATGTACTGGCCTGTCTCCTGGTAACACCTCCATACTCTGGACACTACGCTGACAGGCACAGCAAACCTTCTTGCCACAGCTCGCATTGATGTGCCATCCTGGATGAGCTGCACTACTTGAGCCACTTGTGTGGGTTGTAGACTCCGTCTCATGCTACCACTAGAGTGAAAGCACCACCAGCATTCAAAAGTGACCAAACCATCAGCCAGAAAGCATAGGAACTGAGAAGTAGTCTGTGGTCACCACCTGCAGAACCACTCCTTTATTGGGGATGTCTGGCTAACTTCCTATGCTTTCCACCTGTTGTCTATTCCACTTGCACAACAGCATGTGAAATTGATTGTCAATCAGTGCTGCTACCTAAGTGGACAGTTTGATTTCACAGAACTGTGATTGACTTGGAGTTACATTGTGTTGTTTAAGTGTTCCCTTTATTTTTTTGAGCAGTTTATATGATTAGAAAACCTTTTTTTCCATGTCCAATAACACTTGGCCAATAAATAATTCTATTCTGTTCTGTTCTGTTCCGTTCCGTTCCGTTCCATTCCACTCCATTCCAATCCAATCCAATCCAATCCAATCCAATCCAATCCAATCCAATCCAATCCAATCCATTCCATCCCATTCAGTGGTGGGTTTCAACTTTTTTAACGATCGGTTTTGTGGGCATGGCTTGCTTTGCATGTGCACATGCAGAGGGTTTGCTAATGACCTTCTGCAATCCTGCACTCTCCCTGTGTCTTTAACAGCTGACGAGTGGCAATTCCGCTATGCCTTTCAATGCAGCTGAGCTTCAAAAGCAGGAAATAAAGAATAGAGCCGGGGCAGGTGGAAGAGCCTAGCAGCTGATCATCAGAGTGAATCGGTTCGCTCACAGATTATCCTCGGAGCTACTGGTTCTACTGAACCAGGCCAAACCGGTAGAATACCAACACTGATTCCATTCCATGCCATTCCATTCTTTCTAGATGCAGTGGACACACCAGGAAAATTAATGTAATTGTTTGTCAAAGCTCACTGTGTATTCAACCTATCTCCTTCCTACAAATATACTTATTATATATCAGTTTGAATACATCTCAAGAATATCTGCTCTTCATTAGATATGAGAAAGGATAACAGTTTTTGAAACAAAGTAATTTGCCACTAGTGTTTCTTTAAATAATTAAAGCTGCTTGTTGACTCAATAAGCCTTACTATTTAAGCTTACTCAGTTCAGAATAAATAAAAAAAACAACCAGTCCAAAAATGTCAGGTGATCTTTTAAATTTTGGGTAGCAAGTGTATTTGTAAAAAAAAAAAAAAGATGTTTTTAAGGGAGTTTTTCCAAACTGGAAATGTAAGTGACCATCTGAGTTTCCATAAGTCAAAACTACCACAATGCCTCAGAAAGTATCTACTGGGAAAATTACATCTGACTTGTCAATTTGCTGCAGCTTCTACTTTTATTTTTCTATTTCCTTTGAAGATCTAACACAAAGGAATTGCATTTTTTTTTCTCCTGTGTAAATTTGGATAACTAGGAATAACAAAAAATCTACCAACACTGAGTCCTTTTGAGTTATGAAAATATGTAGTGAAATAACATTACAACAACAGTTCTAAATACAGTATATGCCATATCACAGGAATAAAACAATCTGATGCTGTCTGGAATATTTGAACTACAGCATCCTTGCAGCAAGCATGATTATTCTAAGATTATCAGTGACTACATCGTGGCCAATTAAACATCTAAATTTGGCTCTCCTACACCCCTATTGAACTTGCTAAATACTAAACCAATGGTTCCTTAACCACCACCACCACCCCTTTTTTTTTTTGGTTCAATGAGCATATTTGAAATATTGAAAGTTAGCTAGTTAAAGTCTTACAAAGGGGCTTCTTTCAAGGTTGTGTGGCTAATCAAAAAGCACCAATACACCAAGACACATTATTAGAACTACTGGGCTACACTGGATAATGGTGGTATATTTTGCAACATTCAGTTTTCACTTTTATTTTTAATTTTAAAAATATTCAAAGAACAGATAGTGTAATAAACTCCAAGGAATGGATTGGTGGGTGGTAGAATCTCACTCTTGGGCATCACATGGAGATACAGGAGATACTTAGTCTCGTTTTATAACATGGTGATATATCAATACACAATCTCTACAGTAGTTGTTTAGAATTATCGATATGTCTAACCTAATTTCTATAGTAGCTATTTTGCTTTAAGAATATGAATTCTAGACCTGTTTGAAAGGCACTGAGACCTAGGTTTTACTAGGAGAAATAGTTTTCCAGGTGAGGATGGGAGTCTGCTTTCCTAGCACATTGTGGAGATCTAATGTATCTATGGTTGTATCCAAAAATGAGTTCTAATTCAACTTTAGGCATGACAGCATGCTGGGTTATTTTGGGCCAGCCATTCTCAGTCAACTCACCTCACCTCACCAGGTTATTGTTATGGGGAAAATAAGGAGGGGAAATGAGTATTAGATACATTTGCCACCTTGAGATATTTATTAAATATTTTTCTAAAGATATGAACCAGCACTTTTGTTAGAATTCTTATGAAATCCTTTTGATTTTAGTTCCAGGGGTTCTGATTACCTTTTTAAAAATCAGATTTGCAGCCTGTTGTCCATGCTCTTTTTGCTGAAGCTTTCAATTGCTTCATTTTTAAATATATTTAAACACCAACATTATAAAAATATGAAGGAAACTATCCCGTGAGGCACACGGAGGCCAAAAATAGGGTGCGCAGAGGCCAAAAACAGGGCGTGCGGAGGCGGTGGTAGGCGGTGGTTGATCCCTGCAGACTGGAACAGCTGATCATTGTATTCCAGGAGGCCGATCCAACTGACAATCAGTTGCTCATGCTAAATCAGGCTGTGCTGAAGCTGACCAGGCTGTTTGCTCTTTGCTGCAAGGAGGTAAATGGGAGGCAGAGGCAGATTTTTTTTCCCTCTCCAAAAGCTAGATGCATCTTATAGTTTGGAGCATCTTATAGTCCAAAAAATAGGGTACCATCAGCACTTTTGATGGGACATAGGACATTCAGCATGCAATGTATGTTAGATGTAGTGGTGATGTAAGAACTGCAGTTTACTAATCTGATCCATTTGTCTTCAGTCATGGCATGGAGGAACTGCACTATTTCAGCCACACTTTAAATCTGAGCAAAAAGCTAACATCATGTTGACATTAAAATTGCAGAGACCTAAAAGTAAGACCTGCATAATTTAAATGAAGCTTTCAACCACAATTCTAAAAAAAAAAAAAAAGCATATCTAAATGATTTTTGGTCTGAACTTCTGCTTGTTTCTTTCCACCCTACATTCTCTGTATGCTTCATTTTTTGGATGCCCATGTTCAGTCAAAGCTTGACACATCAAGTATGGGTTTTACATCATGGGCTTCAGCAAATTGCAAAACAACATAAAAACAATTGTGTTGGAGCAGACCAGATGTCCACTTCTGTTCCCACCAAATGCCAATATGAAATTACTCATAGTATCAATCGTCTCAAACAGCTATCATGGGAAGCCAAAAGTCTGGAAGATATTCAAACCTTCCTTATAATGCCAAATAGGAATTTGTCTATAAGAACAAATATTTAAGTAGCTTCTTCTCATTTTGAAAGCAAGGTCACTATGCTGTGATTTGTGTTGTGTTGTGCTATGCTATGCTGTGCTTTACATGCTATGTGGCAACTATAGCCAGATATGAAAAATATCAATATGATTTATTTAATATTTATGTTGAAGGTGTCCCTTAAAAAGTAGAGTAGAAATAGAGACTGTGGCCTTTAAATTTATTTTATTTTAATTTCATTATTTTATTTAAAATAATTATATTTATTTTAATTTTATATTTTTTCCTAAATTTTAGATAGAAGAAAACAAATACTTTTACATGCACATACATTAAACTTTATGCAATAGTTCAATACAAAGTAATCCTATAGCCATATTTTTAGTTTAAATAAAGCTATTTTAATAAATGAAATAGGAAAATAGACTTTAATAAATATTCTTTTTCTATTATCTGTCTTGACAGTCCTTACTAATTCTTCATCGGATTGAAGCATAAAGTTAGGAATGCATTCTTATAATTTTGGAAGTAGGATGGAAAATGCATGGAATGAAATCTAAACTATATGGCAGATGGTGTAAGATGGTAAGATTCTCTGTGCAATTGTGTCTTGTGTAACTCAGGAGGTATGAGCTCTAGTGTGGTCATGTTTATAGCAGTTTTCTTGTCCTTCCAAATCAAACTTTTTAAATTATTGTTTTAAAGTTTTGAATGTCTGCAGCATAACATTTTGAATTGATAGTGATGCCAAATTCAAGGAAATCCATGTGAATAATACCACCTGAATCCTTTAAAATTGTAACCAAGAGTTTTCCTGGTGAAGCCTGAGTTTGATTTTTATTTTTCCACAGATGAAGCTTTGGGATGATATTCCATGGATTGATGCTTCATTTCTGAGTCATCAAGACGAGCTCATGTTTTATCAACCTTCATAGCTCTTTAAAGAAATCCCTTGTTTTCCCGACAACAATTGCTGGCAAATTTCAATTCTGGAAGCTTACATTTCTGCCATCAGTGTTTGAGGAATCCATCTTGCACAAACTTTCCAATATTGAAGAACCTCAATAACATGACTCAAATAGCCCTATGAAATGTCAGGCTTGACAGTCCTTTTTCTATGTGAAATTTATCAGTTGTTCTCATGGGTCATCCATTTCTTTCTTGTTCCCTGAAAATCAGTTGATCCCAGTTCATCATCTTCAAAAAAAAAATTGGCCCAGTACTGCACAGTACTCACATTAACAAAGAAATCAATATAATTTGCATTTGGCAGTGAATTTCAGTGGAAGGGGCTCTTTCAGAAGTCAAAAATTCAATCACATCATGTTGCTTAAATCACACTGATGAGGACTTGCTGCAGGTTTCTATTGCACAAATCAAAGCAACACAATCTTTTCTCAAGGCAACTTCCCCCCATCTGAAAGAACAGATGCTAAAGAACACACCAGAGTTTCTAACACATCGGTATTGCCATCTGTTGGTGACTTATCACATTGGAAACATTATTTTTCATTCAACCCTTGTGTATATATGTGAGTTGTGACATTCCATCCTCTTAAGTACAAAAAAAGGGGTCTCTTTAAGAATAATGGATTACTTTTCTTGTTAAAAAGTATTTCAGGTCATAAGCCTTTCTATTTGTGAACACTTGTGTTATTCAGTATTTCTTCTTTCCTCTCATTTCTAAACTATCCTCAAAATATTAACAGTATCACATTTGCTGCATCTTCCTTAGAATAATTAAAATGGGCTCTTGAATAATGAAAGGATTGATTGATCCTTTCATTAATAAAAAAAGATTTAAAATAGATGATAACTATCCATCCATCTGCCCTTAATGTTTATTTATTATACTCCCAGCTAATAAAGCATTCACAACAAATTAAAAATCAATACAATGGTGACTTGCATTGACTTCACATTTTCTGAACTTTATGGGCCAAATGTAGTTCTCTAGATTTCCCTGGAATGTCTCCACACCACCTGAAATAGGTTTGTCCCTATTAAAACAATAAATGGGCACTGCAGATATTCTGAGTTTTGTGATAATTGAAGGAATGGATGTGGTAGCAGCAGTACTTTAGATCAGTTTGGGCCCCTGTATTAACTATAGCACAATATACATATCACCCATAAATTATGGATTTCCATCTGTCTTACTGTTGTAGGAAGAAAAATCCATCTGATTCAATTCCAAGCTGGGAGAAAGGCAAGAAAGAAAATAAAATGGAGGCTGATTGGAAAAGGAGGATTCTGTTTATTGATGAGCAGAACCACAGCATGCAGTTCTGGGACAGCTGACAAATTGGTTGAATGAGGGGATGGGTCTTTACAGGTTTCTGTGGTGATGCTAGGGGTTGTGCAATGTCTGAAATGCCCCCAGGGGATTGTGCAATGTAATGAACTCTGTGTCTTTTGATGTTTTAATGATGGTGGTTGTCGACCCTGAAGATGACATATGTGTAGCTATATTTTATTCTACCTTTTGTTTATTCTTTTCTTAGCTTCTTTGGGCTTTCTGCAAAGAAATTTAATGGTATTTCAGGTTTGCCAGTCTCTAGCTGTTGAAAGGGAGGGTTACAGAGATAGAGGGTGAATGTTATGTCTAGGTGGCGTTCTTTCCCAGGAGAACAGAGAAGATGCCTGCAGCTGGAGGAAGGTGGAGTTTGGAGTCACTGGACTGATGGACTGAGAATTGATCGGAGATTGTGACTCTGAGGGGAAGTTTCAAAGTTTTGCTTTTTACTGGGTGTAATTCCAGAATCTAACCAGAGTCAGATTACACCAAGTTCTTGCCAATTTGATATGTTTCTAATAAACAGATTTTAAAGGAAGATAGATGCCTTGGATTTTATTTCAAGGAACATATTATTTGGAGGCTTGGATTACTTGGAGGTTTAATCCTATTATGTCCTAAAGATCATGTCCTGTTCTTAGAATTTGGGTGGAGGAGGATGTAAATTTTAATCCCATTGGTAAAGGTGAAGGTGAAGGTGTTTTTTATCCATCTCTAAAGATTTCAGGCATCTGCTGGAGGCTATTAAGAAATACTGGGACTGTTTTTAAGAACACATTTTATCCATTTCTCCTTTGGGGAAATAATAATATTCTACCTCTTTTAATATTCCCTCAAATATTTTGTTCTCTAGAAGTGGGGGCTTCCCACACTATATTCGAGCAGAGTATATGATTTTGTACAGAATGGGACAATTCACTGCAGTCAACTCACCATGGTCAACTAGCTACAGCTAATTCAATTATAAAGTAATCTTAAAAATTTCAATTTTTGTCATTCACATTTCACTGAGATCCCTCTTCACGATCCTTTCTTTCATGATTGTATTCCACTATTTCTTTGACATTAGTATAACTCTGGTCTTGTGGTAAGTTGTCCTGAGGCAAGGTGGCAAGATGGCGGTGACCCGATTCTGTGTGAGGCTGCCTCTGAAGCTGGTTTGGAAACTTCAACTGATATAGAAAGGAGCTGAAATAGGTAGAGAGCTTAGCATGCGGACAATATGACCTTTACATTGTACTGCTTCCTGGCATGTACCCAAAATTAGTTTAAAGTGAGGACTTTGAATTTTGGGCCAAGTAACTTGAAACACCGTTTTGGAAAAGTTAGTTGGCCTAAATTTAAAGGTCAGGTGCTAATCTCTTTTCATCTGCTCTGCATTCAAGGCAGTCAGGTTGCAGATTTCTACAAAAGGACCATTTTCAGCTACTATTCAATGCAGTTGTATTGACTATCAATTAATGTCAAGGTCCATTATTGAAAACTTTCAGAAGCACTTTTAAAATCTTCTGGTTTGCTCTGCCCTTTTCTTAAGACTGCTGAATTGACCTGGTTGTAGCTACTGCTGCCTACGTATTTAATTAGGTTTCGCATTTTGTTATTGAATAGTAAAATTGGAGGTTTTTCTTTCAGTTGACATCATAAACACTTTCACTGTTATTATTGTGACTTGGATTTATTTTGGGTTTAAAATAGCCTTGTATTGAAATAATTTTGAAACAGAATAACTCTGAGATAACCTTAAAGAAACCTTGAAAGGCTTTTAGTCTTCAAGGTGACATCCAAAAGTCATAAATAAATAAATGGTACATATGTTAGTATGAGCAAGTGCAAAAACAGAAATGAAAAGAAAGTGTGCTTGGGAGAGTGGGAGCAGCATACTGTATCAACCATCTAAGAACAACTGGTAGCAATTATGTTTCTGCTCTCTGGACAATTTGCCCATAGCTAGAGCTCACCTAATGGAAGTTAGGCTATCATAACATTTTCCCCTTCACAGTGTTCTTTTAACATCTAGATACTTTCCCTGCTTCATTGCATTCTGATTTAATATTCATACCAAATCCCAATAACTGTGGTATGTGTCTGTCTGTCTGTCTCTTTCTACATATATAATGTGTATTTGTGTGCAGAATTTTTTTTGCATAGTTGTGAATGTCAGTTTTAGTATAGCAGGTACTTCCCCCTAAATTATTTTAAATTATTTTTAAAAAATAGTAAGGCAATTGTAAAATTATTTAATTGGTTTTCAAAAGCATTTAAAAGAAATCAAGCTACATTTTGATTCTGCATTACATAGGAAAACAAAACAAGACTTTTATACAGCATGGGGGAAAATCTTGATTTTTTTTTGTGAAAGCCTTGATTAGGCTAATTGAATGCTTCCAGTTGTCTGGGGTGGGGGGGAGAGAGAGAGAGAGGGAGGGGAGGAAGGGAGGAAGAGTCTCTTTATAAACTTTCAAGAAACTAAGATCTCTATTTGTACTATCCCTATTATAAATCCCTATTTATTTTATTGTCCAATAACATCCAAATAGCTTTCCTAATTATTATTAACATTGAGGCTGCACAAAATTTATAAAAGCATGTCAAAGGAAAACAGTAAAACTTGTGTGAAATCATTTTCTTCATCTGCTTGATGGAACAAAAGAGATGCCAGCTTAGGCAGAAAAGAAATTTCAAAATCCTAGTACAAGCTACATAAATCCTAAAATATCTCATCAGGTGTCCAAAAGAGACAAATTCAATCCTGTTTGAATAATCATATGCTTTCATTAAAAGCTGGGAAATTGCTGATTAATTACTTGCCATGTCTCTCTAAGTAGATGTTCTGCCTTCAATAAGTGAATACACACCACTTACTGCAAACCAACTTTCACAAGAGGAGCAGATAAGACTATCAGAACAATGTCGGGGCCAGTCTGGGCTTTGTTCTCTGATTTTGCAAGATGCTCACACCTGGAAAAATACAGGTTTGGTTGTGAGAAAGAAAAAAAAAATAAACAAAAAGATTAACTTAGTCACTAAACAGATTAGATGGCTCTTCAGATTTGGAGCAGGGTTGGAAAAATAAGTTGGGGCCAAACAATGTTAGGAAATTTATTCCAAAGGATTTATTTCTCTCTTCCATCTACTATAAGGGTGGACCTAGCATGATACCATATTATATCTGCAATCAATAACTGGCTGCATTGGCACAATTGGTTCTAACTTGGATTTAACTGAATTGACCAAACTTGTCATGTGCAGCAACAGGTAGAGAAGAGAAGAACATGTGAGCTAGGAACCCTGGTCCCACAGTTGGTTGCCAAAACCTGATGGCAACCTCAAGTACACTTCTGATTGTTTATTTTATTTATTTATTTTATTTTGTCAAACAATTATTAGATAACAGGTATAAGTATAAACATGGTTATGAATACATGAAATGGATACAAATAAGAAAAAAAAAGAAACAATAGGAGAGGGATGGTAGGCACCTTGGTGCGCTTATGCACGCCCCCTAGATCACTTGTAGATCACTGCTCCATTGGTAGTTGAAGATAACTATAGGATTTTTAGAACAATTGAGATGAGAAAATACAGAAAGCCCAACAATAAGAACAAAGCAAAATGAATCTCTAAATTGGAGAGAAAGATTATTACCTACTTGACAATTAATTGCATTCTCTAGAGGATTAGAAAGACAATATTAGCAATTAACTGAGCAATATTAGACAAGTGATCTTTAATGCCAAATTACTGGGTATCTCTGAAATACTGAAAGTGTAATAAGATAAAATGGAAGGAGTTTGCCTATGATGCATGAATACAATGATTATGTATAACTGAAAAAATACCCTGCTTTTCTGAATGAATACAATGACATAACCTACCTTCCTTCCTTCCTTCCTTCCTTCCTTCCTTCCTTCCTTCCTTCCTTCCTTCCTTCCTTCCTTCCTTCCTTCCTTCCTTCTTTCTGTTGAAAGAAATATTCTTCTGGGTTCAGTTCCAAGTAGGGAAAAAGACACTGGAATCATGGAGGCTGTTTGGAAAGATGGTTTAATGGTGGACAGGATCACGTCTTTATTTAATTATTTATTTGATTTGTCAATCGCTTACAAGATACAGGCATAAACATAAACATAGTTTTGAATACACTTACTTACTTACTTACTCACTTACTTCCATTTTTTTCTGGGTTTGAATGTGAAATTCCTTCTCCTAGATAGATTGGCTTCTGTCATAATAGCATGTTTTGGATCACCTTTCCCCTTCCCTTTTCACCAAGGTAATCCTATCTAGCGCTGTTGCCAAGGTAGCCCATTGCTTCCATCCAATTTATTACCAGGGTAAATGGAACCATGGGACTTCAGCACCAACTGGCCTTACCACCTGCATGAGGCAAATATGATTATTTAGTAAATCATGCAATATGCAGCTACAGAGGTTTTTAAACCAATGCAGGACTCCTCCATGCTTTTCTTGACTGTGTCTAGATCAAATTGGTTTTCATATAGTTCAAGGGACAGTAGAACTTTAATATACTGCCGTTGAATTCTGTATCCAGGCCCCAACTAATACATGCTGTCTAGGATTTAAACAAAAGTTGGAGAGAGTTTCATGAACTTGCTTCACAAAACATCTGAAAAGCCCCCAGTATTTTGCCGTATCATATGTTTAATAAGTAAACTGATATGTATTTCCATCTAAACAGGAAGAGTGTGTGTTTCTAAAAAAAATCATTGTATTAAAGAGCAAAGAAGTAAAAATGATAAATTCAGTTTGTCTCGCTGTACCACATTGTATGATTTCCAGAAGAGTGCTGCCATGATTTCTAATAATATATTTTCTTCTCCTTCTTTTCATTCAAGCCTTCTTTGACTCTGTCAAACATTTCTAGAAAGAAATGTAAGTCAGTCTACAGAATTCCCCTCTACATTCAGAAGCTGCTTCATTTTTATTTTTTCTTACTTTGCATTTTGATCATATCCACAATATGTTGATTTCAGCTGTGGTGCTATATACTGCATATGTTGGAATCAGACCCACTAAAACTATGAGGCACCTGAATAAATGTGTATAATTGTATAGCAAATATTCCAAACAGGGAATTTGCCAAGCTCATTATAAACAGATATCTACACAAAGATAAAAGTATAATTTTATTTTTTATAGATATTCCATTCTAGTACTTGTCTTATGACATGCTGATAGGGTAATTGAAAAATGCATGTGTCGATTTTTATCCATGGAGTGGTACTCAAATATTAATTTAGAAAGAAGAATGATAGCTTGACAACATAAGGATGATAGATTTTATTCATCTGTTTAAAAAAAGAGAGTCCAAAGAACATTTTCTTTTTATTTGTTTTTTTTTAAACAAGCAAAGACATTAATGAAGAGTTTTCTTACAATTCACAAGTTCTCAGGATCTGTCTGGATTTTTATTTTTTGATGTTGCATCAGAAATTTGTAGAAATATTCAAGCTGAAGACAGAAATGTAACCTTTCCTTACTATACTAGCTATACTAGTTTTTGTATCTATTTCTACCAAAATGGATCTTAAAGATGTCCCCATAATGTCCATCATTCCTGCAAATCAACACTCATTCAAATGATAATGAGTGGGGTTGAGACTTGAATGTCTAGGGCAGAGGCCCTACTGGGCATAAATCTATGGATAATGCTTTGGCCTATACCTCACGTTCAAGGGATGGCGATAAAGCTCCCATGTTGATTACTCTTGAATTGTTATGTTCTTTTCAACTACTAGCAACCACAAAGATACATATTTGCCATTCCTAAACATGGTCTTCCAATTAGTATCTGAATCTATGCTACTGGTCATTCTTCTTTCACCTTGATCCACTTAAATCTCTCTACCGTTGCATTAAACAGGCACGAACTGTGCTTATACTCACTCATTGCAAGCTAGCATTTAATTGTCAAAACTTAGTCTTTCCTTACCTAACCTTGCCATTTGCTTTATTTGTTTGATGATTTAAATGTTCGACATTTCAATGATTTGCTTTCACTAGAGAAGGAGAGAGAACCAGCCAAAGGAATTCAGTTGAATTTTCTGGGATATGTACTTTGCCCAATGTTGTATAAATGATCCAGTTTTTTTCCTGCTTGTTTCCTTGGTAGCAATCATTATAATTTGAGCCACAGAATTTGCTGACTTTCTCTCAATTCTTGCTTCACTTGCAAACATCTTAAAATATGAAAGTTATTCATGTGGCAGCTGCAAGCAGTCCAGAGTTTGGTCTGCTTTTAGTGAGCTAATTGTACCTATCCACTATTTGTTTACTTTCTATTTATTACATAAACCAAGAGAGAGGAGATTATAAATTCTAATCAATAGCTGTAATTTCTAGCAGCCCTTTGCCAGACTAAGCTAGGCAGTAATAGAAAGAGGTGAAGTGAAGGATCAGATCACCACAGTTTTAGATTGCTAATGTAATAATTTCAGGGGCACTTATTTGTAATAATGCCCCTTTGAAGTATTCATTTCTTATGTACATACCAGTCTGTTGCAGAGGAACTGCAAACACGAATGTTATGGGGAAAAAAATGAAATGTACAAGATAAAAATGTAATTATCCCTGTTCCTAAAATAATTGTCAGTTCTGCGTTTCATTTTCTGGTTCCAACCTATTTATATCCTCCCCCCACCAAAAAAAACATGCACAGACTCACATGCAGTATAATGATGAGGTAATTTCTCTGTCAGTTTGTACAAACTTGACAATCCTATTTTTTATATTCCTCAAATGTACATCTGTTTTTCAGGTGCCTTCAAGTCAGTGTCCACTCCTGCCAATTGCCTGGACCGTTGTCTGCAATATCCTTGGCAAAGTTTTTCAGAAGTGACATGTCATTGCTTGCTTCCTAGGGTTGAGAGAGAATGACCTGCCCAAGTTTCCCAGTTTCCCCATGTTGTGACTATCCACCATACTAAATTGGCTTTCATATGTATGTACCTGGTTGTTTTTCCTATTGGTATTGTGATATAGTGTAAGATTTGTGGCATTGGGAAGGGCATCTGGTCTGTAAATGCTCAGTTCCATCCAGTTGCCTCAACTCTACTCCAAATTAAGGGATTACAATGTTGTAAAAAGGGAGCTTATATATTTTAGGACTTGGCAAGCATGCTTTGCAAGATGCTTGGAAGGGTCATTTTCAAATACATGATCTTTATATAAATGTTCCAGATTTTTTTTTAAAAAAATCAGGTATATCTGGCATTCTTGTACACAAGAGTTTGAATAAAAAGTTTGAACCAAGGCTCACAGGTTGAAGTTTTGATGCTTCAAAAGACTGATCAAAGTTGGAACTATAAACACAGTTAATAGAAAATAAACCCTTTCAATGTTTTCTTTTCATTGAAAAGAAAATTGGGTTACACAGAATCCCTTTTTTATGTAGCAGCTTAATGTGTTGTAAATTCAGTGATTATCAGTTTCTGAGACTGTTCAGTTTCTCTCTCGTTGTAATGTCTTAGACTACTTTGACTAACTAGGTTTATTTGTCTTGTTAGACTAATTTATGAAGATGGGATGTACTGTTTGACAGCTGGGAGGTTGGGATGGACTACAGTATGGTCATTTTTCAGATGTTGCATAGTCCCTATCTTCTTTCATTAGTATTTCCGCAAAAAATCTTTCCAGTAGTCATAAATGCATTTTTTATGACCGAGAACTATGTGCAATAATTGCAACAGAAAAACAGTAATACTATAATATACTAAAATCAATTTTAAAACTCACAGTCTAAAGTAAAATGTCTTTAGACTAAAAGGCCTATAACATAATAAAATCAATGTTTATGCAGGTTAAAAGAAGTGTTAATGTACTTGCAGGAGCCAATGATAAAAATATTTTTTTAGTATTTATGTTATGTTTTCCTATTAGTTTTGTTTTTAAACAACAAAAATTCTGACTCCAAGTAATATTTCTGGTGGGAATCAATTCCAAAGAAATAGAGCCAAAAAAGACATACTCCCAATTCAGATGTTGCCAGTCTGATGTACCAAAGAGTACCATTCAACCTTGGCTTTTAATTGAATGAAATTCACAGCTTCACAAGACACCCAACAGGTCATTCAAATAGCTGGGTGGGCTGATACACATGGCAAGATATATCAAAACCAGTGATTTATAACAATCTCTTTCACAAATAACTTGCTGATAGAATGGTCGACAATGGGGAGAAAAAAAACGGAAGGTTCCAGAATAGAATGATCAGGATGCAAATCAAAGGGCAGAGTGAGCTCTCATGTGACCCATCCAACACACTACTACAATAATCAAAATATAATACAATGAGGTTGAGAACCAATTGCTGAGCTGTCTTGGAACTGAGGATTTGACACATCCTAGGAACATTCATTACATGGAATTCACAGGCTTTAATTGTTTGTTTAGCTATCTATTTATATGAAGATCTTTAGAGACATTCTGTCATTGATTTGGACCCCCAGGTTCCTTGTGACTGGGGGAGACCCTCAACTGGTAGAAAAAGGAAGCAGAAGGATGAGATGATCAGGGTGGAATGATCAGGCAGAAATCCTGCCTGATGGTTGGAAAAGAATAAAAGATGACTAAACCTAAAAAAATAAATAAAAAATAACCATCCTTACAGATGCAATAATTAAACTGAGAAGACAAATTCAGGCAACCTAACAGAAAAGTATGTGAAGAAAAGCTACTGATTTGGTATCTTCAGAAGCCTGTATTTGCAGTTTTTTAACTAGCTGGCTGAGAGATGCCTGATAGTTATGAGCACTAAACCTTAACCTAAAGAACCCTGCCTTCCCTTCTGTTTCTGCTTACTCCACTTTCAGTTGAGTCGCTCTTTTTCTGGCTGACAGTGTGTGCATCCTTGCCTTTGCTTGATCTGTTTGTTCCTTGTCAATTTTCAGTGAAGTACTGTTAAGTCTTCCTCCTTTTCTTTCTCCTTGGGGGAGCTAACCTTAGGCCCATCTTCCTTCTTAGTTGCCTTGAGTAATGTGTTTTATAGTTCACAAATGTGTTTCAGAAGGTCTCTTATTTTGGTTTTCCCATCTGAATTTTTTTTTAAGTTTTAAACTTTTAACTTTTGTATTGTTTCCTTAGGACCATAATGTACTTTCCTACTCTTGCCCCGCACGACTGCTGTATTTTACTTTCTTCCTGTTTTGTTATGGTTTGTCCTTTGACAAAATTACTGTCTCAGTGCTTTTCAAATCACAAGATGGTCCATGGGAAGGCAATATTTATTGCTTCTGAATCTTTGGGACATTTTGAGAAAGGTTCCTTTCAAGGTACACATTTTTTTTTTCTTTCCTGAGGCTAATAACATTTAGTACAACTATCTGGAGAAAGTTGTGTATTTGGGGTTGAAGGACCAATGTCTTTGTTTCTGGTGGTAAATGTCTTGTTATGCATACATATGTTTGCATGGGCACATTTATATCTAGATAGATATATGAAACTGATTGACTTTTGGTATTTAATTTAACTATCAGTTCTATTAATCTTTCTATTCTGCCAAACCTTTTTATTCAGAGTCTTTGGAATCTCTTGATTCCTGGGAGATTTGTTCCTAACTTTCTGATTTTACACAAGAACCTTGAAGACCTGACTCTGCCAGTTGGCTTGGTTCCCCAATAGGGGAGTATCATCAATAGCAGATCCCACCTCCCCGTCATACATTCTGCTCACTCTCTATCTATCTATATCTATAGTATATCTATATCTGTATCTATCTACATATCTATCTATCTATCTATCTATCTATCTATCTATCTATCTATCTATCTATCTATCTATCTATCTATCTATCTATCTATCTATCTTATCATCTAGCTATCTTATCTATCTTCTACCCAGAGTTGCTTTACAGCAAGATGGGTGGCAAAATAATTATTTAATCAAATGAATGAATAACATTTAATGTAATGTTTATTTGTATTTTGTATTTGAATCTGTATACATTGGAGTCCAATAAATATGCATCTATTTCTTACAGTTGGGCTCTGGTTGAGGTTAGAAACCCAGAGCAGTTAGCCAGTTATAAAATTATTTCTTGCAAAATCTTAAATGAAATGGGACAAGAGAGTGAAACTGATGTATTTGTCTTATGCTCAATTTATGCAAAAGATTGTTTACAGAATGTACAGAACACATTCAGTCTTGTAGCTGCAAAGCAATATTATGAGAAGTTGCTTCTGACATATTCCAGGCAGCTAATATTTCAATTTCAATTTTGTTAGCCAGCAAATGAAACAAAGGGAAAGGGAAAGAAATGAAAAAGAGAAAGCTAATAGCAACAAATAAGAATATAAAACAATTAGTCTTATTTTCCATTGTGGGTCTCCTGCCAGAATCTTGATGTTACTAAAAACAACAAAACTTTGCAGGATAATATGTTGTATGAAAAATCCTTCCAAAGTGGAAATCAACAGGAAATCTTCCCCCAAAGTTGAGGCAGGTTTCCATTCTCCTGTCTGTCCGAAAAGGAGTTAAAATATGCAGGGGTGGGATTCTACCAGTTCGCATCTATTTGTTAGAACTGGTTGTTAACATTCTAAGCAGTTTGGAGAACTGGTTGTTAGAAGAAATTACTGGCCTAATCCTGTAAGGAAGGCAGGAAGGAAACATTCTGCTGTTGCTTACAGAAACTGCCTTTCCGTTAACCCTTATTACGTTCTTGGCAGGACTAGACTTCCTGTCTCAGGAACTTCTCTGGAGTTTTTCCCCACTCCTTTGCTGGTATTTTGCTTGTGTGGAGTGACCATTCAAAGTTACAATGGCACTGAAAAAAGTGACATGACCATTTTTCACACTTACAACTATTGAGGCATCCCCACAGTCATGAGAGGACAGGCAAGGAGATGTGTGCCTCAATGTGAGTGATATTAAGTTGGCCACACCCAGCCAATAAAATGACCACCAAGCCATGTTCACCCAGTCATTTGACTACCAAGCCACACCCACCAACTAAGCCATGCCCACAGAACCAGTTGTTAAAAAATTTGAATCCCATCCCTGAAAATATGGCTTTGCAGTATTATGTGGGGACCCCAGAAAAGCATGCAGCTGTGGGGTTTAGTGCCAGAAGACCCCTCCCTCTGCCCTTATTAAACAGATTTTAATGGGGTTAGCTTATTTTTGCCTTCTTAAAATAAAATAACTTTTTAATATAATTTTATATATGTTAACCCAAATTTTAAATTTATGAATATAAACTGTTTATATTTTGATCTTTTGTTGTATACTGCCCAGAGTCCCTCTTTGAAGGAGGTGGGTATTTTTGAAATATGAAATATAAACAAATCTAATTAAATAAATATAGAAGATATCTCATTGATCAGGGATTGCTGCTAAAAGGGAAGATGTACAATTTTGCAGTAACGTTACGTAAAATATATATTCTTAAAGAACACGTATAATAGAATCTACCTTTTGCATACAACACCGGCAGAAGTTATGATTTATGGGAAGACTGTAATATTAAGCCCTGAAAAACATGCTAAAGGAAGGACGTTCAGTATTAAGCAACCTTTTTTTTTTCCCCCCTGGGACCAGCCAAAGTTACATAAAATGTTCTGAGACAGACCCCACCAAATTAATTTCTGCTTAAGGGATTACTACATAGATTGAAAAGAAATATTTAAAACAAAGTAAAGGAATCCAGTGGGCTAAATACGTTTAAGCCAATAATGAAATATTACTAGTCAGGCTGTTGCTTCTACACTAATCATCCTTTCTTTTAAGCTAAAATTCATACTGGAGAATACATTTTATGGAACTGAGACATCTAGGTTTCCACAAATTATGGAACTGAAACATCTAGGTTTGAATTTGGAACCTGAAATTTTGTAGGGCAAATAACACACTATAATGTGTGTTTTAAAACCAAGGATTACAGGGGTGGGATTCTATTGGTTCGAACCGGTTCTATAGAACCAGTTGTTATGATTCTACGCAGTTCAGAGAACTGGCAAATCATGCCCCTGGCTGGCACCGCCCATCTCTGCTCGCCCCTCCCCTCCCCGCCCAGTCAGTCCTTATAATGCATGTGTAACATTGTGTGCATGCCCGAGCTGACACGTTTTTCCCTGCCCAGTCACTCCTTAAGGTGTTTCTTTTTTTCCCCTCCTGACAATCAGCTGTTCCTATGATCAGATGTGCCGGGATTCCCCTTGCTTACTTATTGCTTCACACAGGAGGCTTCCCTGAGGCTCAGGAAGGCAAAAAATGGAAGGGGCCACAGCAGCCCCCCTGCCACCCTCCATTTTTTGCCTTCCTGGGCCCCAGGGAAGCTTCCTTGGAGCAAAAAACACTCCCTCCAGGAGGCTCCCCTGAGGCCCAGAAGGTCCTAAAATGGAGCACCGGGGGGGGGGGGGTTGCTGCATGCCCCTCCCCCATGCTCAGGTTTTTTTTCCTTCCTGAGCCCCAGGGAAGCTTCCTGGGACCAAAAAAGCCCCCCAGGAGGCTTCCCTGAGGCCCAGAAGGCCCAAATAACAGGGGTGGGGTGCTACGAAAAAAGAAGCCACGCCCACCTAGCCATGCCCACAGAACCAGTTGTTACAAAATTTGATTCCCACCCCTGAAGGATTAGAGAAGTTAAGTAATGTAATGAGTAGGAGGCACATTGTGTACATACATACCCACACATCCACAGAAATTCCCCTTTCAATCTTTGAGTGCAACAGGATTTCAAAGAGAACCTTTGGTGGTACTGTGGTTAAAGTGCAATATTGCAGACAATTCTACCCATAGCCTGCAGTTCAATCCTGATGGGCTCAACCTTCCAACCTTCTGAGGTCAGTAAAATGAGGACCCAGATTGTTGGGGGCAATATGTAAATAATGCTCTATATTGTATACCACCCAGAGAATGCTGCAATAGCATATGGAATTATATATAAGCCTGAATGCTATTGCTATTTCAGAATTCCGGTAGGACAGGGATGAGAAATTGGTGGCCCTTCAGCAGTTGCTAAACTACATTTCCCAGCTTCCTGTGCTGCTGGCCATGCAAAATAGACTGCCTAACTGTACATCTTCTTTTTTCTGTGCTCACTTCATTCCTCCCAAATCCAAGAGGAAAGAAAGTGACAGAGAGAGACTTTATAGCAAAGCTGACACACAGATAATCCTTCAGAAGGAAAGAGGTGCTGCTCTTGGTGGATGCTATTGGAGATGCTCTGCAAAAATCTTCAAGTTGCCAAATATTCTGATTTTTCATGTGATGCAAAAATATGGCAAGATGACCATAAAAATCCTAGAGTTTACTGGATATCAGCAAAGGTACACAGAAAAGCCTTCTTTCTACTACCTGGTGGTCCTTCAGATCGCAACAATCCTAATATTTTATACTATACTATTATCCTTACGGAAAACCATGTTCTAGATGGAAGCTCTAGCAAATGTTTCTCTTGCGGCTTTATTTGGATTATAGCTCCAATTATTGTATTATTTCAATTTTAAAATGGTACTGAAGAAAGAATTTTCTCTGTTTTTTTTTTCCCATTCCTAACCTTTGGTCTATGGATTTTTATTATTTAAATGAGAAGTTATTGTGGCTTTGGGGCCCGTACTGCTACTATAGAATTTGATATGTTTGTGATTTGAATGTAGTTTAGCCAGGCAGATAATGTTGTGAATGGAGAGGGAGGGGGGAGGGGGGAAGAAAGGAAAAAAGAGGCTCAATAATTGTGGACTCCATTGTTTTTTTAATCAAGACTTTCATTTGAAAAATATTCTTTTTTCTCTTTATCTTCATATCTAAGTGTTGTGATTTGTCCCTCTGTTTAAAGAAATGGGGGGATGACATTCAAGTAAGATTGATTTTCAACATAGCTGTGTGAGATAAGATCCCTTAATTATATGTTGTCAAACAGGAAAATGAACAAAGACAGAAACATTGTTATACATTTCCTGATCATTACCTTTCTGATCAGCTTATATATCTTCAAAGACCTGCTTTTTTTTTCTTTTACACTTTCCTAATTTCATCTTTTTCTTCTAGCACAAAAAAGACCTTAGCTTCATATTAAGCCTTCTGCATGAGATAAGTAATGCAAAATCCAATTAATAAATCTTCAGTATAAGATAGCTTGTGGAAGAGACAAAAAATTGCAAAGTACAGAATATTCCATACATTACATTTTGTTAATGTTTTATTCTGTTGCACATATAATTTGAAACCATGACATGTTTCACTCATTAGCTAACAAAAATGAGAAAATGATGGTCCTCCAGATACGATTGGCCTTTAGCGGTTACCTTTCCTAAGTACTGCCCATGCTGGTTGAGGCTAATGGTAAGCAGAGTATAATTCTGGAAAAGCACGGCTTCCTTGCTAATCTTCTTGCTCCAATATATCTGTTTTTCAGGGAGTGATTCTTACTCTAATTAAACTGAAATGTACATGCTTGAACCAAATGCATTCTGGGTTCTTTATTATGTGCAACAATGGTAATGATGATCAAGTTTTGTTAGTAGCAGATTTTATCAGTCAAAGATAATATTCTACAGATTCGTGGAGAGAACTCACATTTCCCAATTTTTATTTTTTTATTAGAAGACCAAGATCTGATATATAAGTCTGGGGGACAAGTTTACTTTAAGTATTCAAGAATTCTAGATCAAGAATGTTGTTTATCATAGCAGAGTTTATCACAACCTTTCCATATCAGATCTACCCTATTGCTTTGTTTTAGCCAAGAAATTCAAAAGAAGAGTGTGTGCATTTTTGTTGTCACACTTGGATTGTGTTAAAATATCCTTGCTGATCAACTACCTCAGATTCAGTTATACAACAGTGAATTCTGATTCACCTAAGTCAGAGGTTCCCAACCAGGAGTGCTCGCATCCCTTGGGCTTGCAAGACAGTATTGCACGGGGTGCAAAAACTCAGGTTTAGAAGTTTCAAAATTATAGCGTATATGTATAATTATATTCATATCATTATTTACTTTTGTAAGGGGCGCATATCTAGGGATATGGGGTATAGAAAAGGTTGGGAACCTGTAACAAAAGTAGACACTTGTCAAAGACAAAGAAAGAGATATACTTGAGACTTCATATTTTAATGCTGTCCAAGAAACTTGCCATTTCTGGCTTCAGAAAGATAGGCAGATAGATAGAGAATAGGAATTTGGCATGATCTTTATTTATGAGAATTATTTTATTTTTATAGAGCCCTCTCCCAAGATATTCCTTGAATGTAAAAAATGTTGGTGACTGCAGTCCAATTTTTTGTTTTGAACAAAATGCAAAATTGATGTAACAGGTAGAATAAGGTTACAGAGGCTGACACATTGTTATTAGGCAAAAAGCAACACTGCCACATTGTTATTAGGCAAAGGGGTCTTTTTGGCTGCCCAAGCTCAGTGTAGCACGGATTTTGAAAACAAAAAACATGTCATTTTATGAAAGTGTTCATTCCATCTTCTCAAAAGCCCAATTGCCCATGGCTCCAGATTTTTTTTAAAAAAAAATTAGTCACAAATCCAATCAAATGTGAAAATTCTGCTTAGTGGTTGGTCTATATGAGAAGGTAGCAAGAGAATATTTCTTGACAAGAAGTTCTCACTACTTAGCTAGTGACTAGAATGCTAAGCACTGATTAGTTCATTTTTATCTGTGAGCTCCAGACTCAAAAATATATGAACATCTCCATAGCTGTAGCATCCTGAGCATGTCTGTGTTTTAAATGGACAAAGAATGCAAGTCCTTTTGAAGATTTGAAGGATGGGCAAAGAAGCAATTAAACAGAGCCAACAGCAATAAGAGAAGAATATTCTCCAAACAGGAATCTGCCCATCACCAGTTCCCTGTGGATCAAATAACAGCCTTAGTGTATATGGTATGTATATTATATGAGGTGTGAACCCTTTCTCTAATGCAATATGCAGTCCTGATCTAATTCTCCAAAGGGATATAGCAATGGCTCTTAAATGTTTTCATTAAAGGCAGAACCACATCATTACTTCCTGAAAGATGAGTTGATTGCTGACTCCTGACTTCCCCTCTGAGGAGTCTAAATAAATTCCCATCTTTGTTCAATTTATGTGCTTTCCTTTTCATTCTCTCTTGTTTATGCAGAAGGCCTAACATTTTGCACTGCACTAGTACAAAACAATATTTTTCAATAATGGAGGTACTATGAAAAACATCTTCTGTTTGGCTCCCTTCTTATTTTGATGCTCTTTTCCAAAGATATTAGTGACAGAGACTCTGCAAAGATGGCTCGGACTTTCCCCCTCCAAAATACATTGGAACTGACAGAAAATTATTTGTTTTTCCTTCCTTCCTTCCTTCCTTCCTTCCTTCCTCCCTCCCTCCCTCCCTCCCTCCCTCCCTCCCTCCCCTTCCTTCCCAGTTTCTGTGATCAAGTTCTTCCTGGAATATTCTAGATCTTGCTTCAGATATTCAAATCATTTTTTCCTAGAACATTCAAAATGGCTATTTCCAGCCTAAGGGAATTGTAATCATCTCTGACCTATAAAACAACAAAAATGAAACAGTGAAAAACCATTGAGGTGGAAAAAGACAATAAACATAAACAAAATTAATTTGACATACAATTTTGCTTCTTTACATACAATATGGGGACAATTTTAGAAGAACAGCCAGGGATAGGACAGCTCTTCTTCTACTACCCTATTGCAATGAGTATGGAAGCAGAAAGAAATAGTAAGATTTATGTCCTTGGCACACCTTTTATATAATATTTAGTTGTCTATACATTGATTAATTCAGTGCCACTATCCAGTCAATTACTGCATATTGAAATAAGTTTGACAAGTGGAGGTAGATAGAAGTTTTATATTCAGAATAAATAAGTAGAGGGGAAATGACAAGGCAATATATGAAATATGACTATGGAAAGAAATAAGAGAAAGGCATTAACTAGGCAAGAAAATATTTACAGAAGCTTTAAAATCAGGTGCAATATGAAAGATTATGATTGGATTGAGGTGGGGAGAAAGTGTCTTTTTTGCTTGACAGACATATTTTGTCTAACATTACAATACATTCAGAATAAGGGAGTAACAGAATAACAGAGTTGGAAGGGACCAGTGGTGGGATTTAACCGGTGTAACTACTGGTTTGCCTGAACTGGTCCATACCTGCTGAATCCCACCCCTGGAAGGGACCTTGGAGGTCTTGTCCAAGCCCCTGGTCAAACAGGAGACCTTATGCTATTCCACACAAGTAGCTGATCAGTCTCTTCTAAAAGCTTCCACTGATGGAGCACTTACAACTTCTGAAGGCAAACCATTCCACTGGTTAAATGTTCTCACTGTTAGGAAATTTCTCCTTAGTTCTAGGTTGCTTCTCTCCTTGATTAATTTCATCGGTTGATTCATGTCTTGCCTTCTGGTGCTTTGCAAAATAGTTTGACCCCCTTTTCTTCGTGGCAGCCCCTCAAATATTGGAACACTGATATCATATCACCCCTAATCCTTCTTTTCACTAGACTAGATATATCCCATTCCTGCAACTGTTCTTCATCTGTTTTAACCTCCAGTGCCCTAATCACTGGAACTTGGGCCAGTGATAACTTGAGTTGCATGATGTCAGAGAAGCTATGCATTTGAGCAGCAATTGACTGTCTGGCAAGAAGAATGAATTTCAGAGGGATCTTTGGCTTCTAATAAATTGTTCGTAGTAAAAACTCCCAGGAGAGTTCAAAGGATGTCTCTTGCTTTCAGATTACATGGTTAGCCTGAGGAATGGCTGGCTTGAGAAATGAAGCAGGTCACTTGAGGAAGGAAAACTTTATAACAGACAGTTTCATGGAACCAAGCCAACAATCTACAGATAAATCCATTTCCAAAGGACGCAATACATGGGAAAGCAAAAGTTAAACACTCAGAAGGGGACAATCAAGACAGTTCTAGTTTAGCCCCTAATTGTAGTAGAAAAACAAGACAGAAAATCTTAAGTGGTTAAACTCAATTGGGTGGTGGGAAATAGGACTATTAGTCATAGAACAGAAACAAAAATTAGAGCAGTACAAAAACGTTACAAAGGAAAACAAAGCAATGTTCGTGTTATTTATCTCTAAGTAGAAAATGATGGAAACTTTACTATAAGACATCATCCATATGTGTTGTTATTTCTCTAACCATGTTTCTGAGGACAGTAGGGAATCTGCTAGGTTACACCTTAACATTTAAAATCATGCTTGTGGTCATTCATAAGCAAATGGGAAGTTCAGAAACAGCCACTGCATGCCTCCAAAAAATAAAGAGTAAAAATAAGCATCTCATGCTATAAACACATTTGGAACAATATTGGAATCTCTGTCCTGTTTCCATCAGCACCCACAAGAAAGAGTGATATATCACTCCAAATGAAATTCATCTTTGAAAAGCTGTAGGTGCATTTCTAATTTTCTACCAAGCAAACAACAAACAAACCCAACAAAACCCCACCACGCCTCTTTTAATGCTTCTAAAAGAGTAATGTTTGTATTAAAAACTAGTTATTTTCCTTATAAAATTACCACTCTTGAATTCGTTTATTCGAATATTTGCACAGCAGGACTTCTGGGGACTGTATAAATCATTGAGAGTGTTGTGCGATGAAAGGAACAATGGAAAACCCCTGTAAAATTGAAAGTGTCAGGAGGGCATCAAAATTTTACATGAGATCTTGTAAAAGTCCAAACTTTTCTAAGATTTTAATCATGCCCATTTTCCTTTAATAATAGGAGGTTACAACAATTTTTCTCCTCTTTTCTTCAGAAAGCACCCTGTTGGCATGTTTTCCTATTCATTTTTCCCTTACGCTAGCGGTCAACAAAACTTGACTTGATTTTCACAATGCATGTGTCACATCTCAATTTGATGTGCAATAGAACACAACAAAAGAATGTTCAAAACAACAAGGTCAAACACTGTGTATTTATTTACATTCAATTGGAAAATTCAATAAAGATATAGAAATAACATTTTTGTGCTCCCCCTTTTAAATTACAACAAGAGTAATTTCACACATTTCAGTTTGTACCAGTTTTCTCCCTGTTTATCTGTCACAGCTTCTTACCACTGTAGAAGCCTTTTCATCCACTAAAAAACCTACAATTTTGAGAATTTTGAAGAAAAGGCAAAGATTTCTGTGAAGGAACATTTTGTATGTAATATAGTGAAGCCTATAAAATTCCTACCAGGAACCCTAATACCATCCCTCATGTTGAAGTATGTACAAATAGTCCTCAACTTACAACAGTTTATTTAATGACTATTTGAAGTTAGAATGGAGCTGAAAAAAAGTGAGTTATGATTGTTTGTGATTAAAACCATGGCAACTAACTCATATTTATGATGGTTGCAGTGGTCATGTGAGCACTTTTTGGGGACTTTCTGACAAGCAAAATCAATGGCAAAGCCAGGCTCACTTAACAAATGTGTTACTAACTTAACAACTGCAGGGATTCACTTAATGACTGTGGCAAGAAAGGCTGTAAAATGGGGAAAAAACTCACTTAACAACTGCCTTGCTTAGCAACAGAATTTTTGGGCTCAATTGTGGTCATAAGTCAAGGACTATCCACCTGTATGTATATTGGATTGCTTAATTTCCTTCAATAGTTCAAAGATGGCTTATAAGGGAATTTCCCTTCTTTTGATCATCACAAAAACAATCCTATGATGCAGATTAGATTAAGGGAAAGCCAGAAATTAGAGAAAGACAGTGAATTTTTGTGGCTCTGGGTAGACAGAACCTGGATTAGTCCTAATTCTGGTCAGTCACCTTAACTGCCACCTCATATTAGCTCTCAGTCTGCTGGTTAGCTCTAGGAGCAGATCTCTATGATAGTCTCCTTAGATCTAAAATATTCTCATTGTTAAAGCACACCCAAACTCTACTGACTTTTTGATAAGAAGAAAGATTTTTGTTCTACTCTCCATGCCTTTTAATGTTAGTTGTCTGTTGATATTCAGTTAAATTAACCTTTCAGTTAATTTATTTCTCTTGCTACAATTTTGCTTCTACTTCAGGGGCTGGTTTGTTTTGTTTTGTTTTTGCATAGCTACTTGTTGTGAAAATTACCAACTTCTTTCTTTCTTTCTTTCTTTCTTTCTTTCTTTCTTTCTTTCTTTCTTTCTTTCTTTCTTTCTTTCTTTCTTTCTTTCTTTCTTTCTTTCCTTCCTTCCTTCCTTCCTTCCTTCCTTCCTTCCTTCCTTCCTTCCTTTTATTTATATGGCCACTCAACTTGCACAAAGGTGACTCCAGGCAGCTTATAACATTTAAAATCCACACCATAAAACCATAAAAACCCACCCCCTATACTTGATTTTATTTACATTTATTAGCTAGTAGCACCATCTCTTTAAAAAACCCCATTTTGGAAAACTAACTGTCCACTTGCTTCTCTGCTTTTTTTTTTTTAAGACTTACTTTCTTGGCTCTGTAGACAGATCATCAAAAGATTTCTATATTGTTAGAAATGATGAACCTCGGAGCTGAGAAACAAACTGTCCACATCTGATATTTGCACCATTCAGGTTTTATTGAAGGAGGTTTACAAAGAATGCTATAAGAAAGAGAATAATTGTTCAGATAACCAATCAAAAACAAGGAAAAGAAAGTTGTTGTACCAATATCTAAGCAATGCTTTTTTTCTCTGTGAATTGGCAGACTCTCTGGCCAAGAAAATCTCCTGCATTTTTTAGCTGCTTTCATTCTTTTGGGTTGAAAGATTATTTTTCCAGTAAATTCTCTAAAGGAGAGGTGAATTTTTGAGATTTTTTATTTTCATTCGTAGTCTGGGGGTCTGGGGAAAAATCCCTCTTGAAGTGTTGGAAGCAAGATAGAGACTGTTGGAATGAAAATTGTATTAAGAGAAATGAACATTTGTAGCTCAGGGTTGAAATGAGAGGCCCTTGAAAAATCATACAGAGAAAAAAAGATTCTTTACTCATTCTTTACATATTTATTCCACCAATCTGCATCTGCTCTGGCTTTCTTCCCTTCAGTCCCAATTGAAGTTATCAGGACAAAGCTGTTCCCAAGCTGGGTGTTGGGTTTTTATTTTTGGTCTATATCTGGTCTATATATGTAGATATTACTAAGTGGGACCCACATCCCAGGGAAATTGCTGAAGTTCCATCAGGCCACAGATTTGATGGAAAAATTTAAAAGGCCATTTTTGCTTGCTGAACAATTCTGCCTTATCAAACACATTTTTCAGATTCATGTTTGACTAAAACTGAAATGAATACATTTATTTGATCTTAAAAATCAGATAAGTGTATCCCTTACTTTTGTTAGTTTGTCTGAAATGTTTTCAAAATCCAAACTGGCTTTGTTTTCAAACAAAATAATTTGATTCACCTAAATTGAAGCTATTGTTCCTAAAATAGGCATGTTTACTAACATCTTGAAAAAAATATGCAAAAAAAAATGTGATAGCAAAAAGTTTATGCTTGGTGACTCTTCAGATAAAAATGTATCTAACTTGGAAATTTGTGTATAATACTAGTAACTACTGTCAGGGTTCTAAGTAATACACCCATAGCAAACAAAACTCTGAGGCAGGTAGATTCCTCAAAGAATAATTTTCTTGGATATATTATATTGGCACAGTTCTGGTGAAAACTGAAGGTTCCTGCAATTTTCACCTAATTAAAAGTAAAAGTTTTGTGCTCTTTCCCCAAACAATCAGTCACATGGTCCAATCAAGGTGCCATCCACTTGCCTGGTAATGTCACTCCTCCTCTCTCTGACCAGGTGTGAGAATGTCCTTGGTTCCTAAGAGAAAGTATTTTGTTTTGGCTACAAAACCCCAGCTATCTCTATTCCCACCTCCTCCTTATCCCTCAGGGCTAGTATGGCAATACTGAAGTTTCAAAATGGCCTCGGTCCAGTCAGCTTCAGGGTTGACAAACACTTAGACTTATATTCCACTCCACAGTGCATTACAGCTGTCTCTAAGCAGTTTACAGAATCAGCACATTGCCTTCACAATCTGAGTCCCTATTTTCCCAACCTGGGAAAGATGGAAGGCTGAGTCAACCACAAGCTGGTTAAATTCCTGGCAGTGGGCAGAATTAACTTGCAATACTGCATTATAACCACTGTGCCACCATGCCTTCTGCAAATGTTTAGCATCTCTGCATGTAAATACTATATGCATATAATAATGCATAAAAGTTAATATAAGGTAAATATCTCAAGGAAAATTACACATCTAAAAATGTGTTGTTGTTTTTTAAAAATGTAGAATGTACATAATTTGGAATTTTGACCGATAATTGTGACAAAGGATTGGATACAGATAGAACTATGTCTGCTCGTAAGGAGGAATTCACCCCATTTTTCTTCAGGGAGATGTGAAAGAATGGAGAATGCAAATGCAAGAAATTCTGATTCAAAATGAGCAGCATCTTGTATAACCATCTGCTATATCTACAGAGAGGGAATAGCTTATTGTAAATGAAATTATATAGGCAGTATTAACATATATACAGCATCTGTCAGCAGCTGCTATCCTCTAAAAACTTGTAAGCCCCACATGGATCTACATACCTATAAAAAAAACCCCTCATCTAACCATTTATTTCAATAAACAGGCCCAAGATGACATTGCTAATGGATTCCTCGGTAACACTGGCATTGTCTCCTTTGTATATCCTTTGCCTTTTTCTCATGTTTTAATAATATCACATTCTTTTCTGCAATATCAGAATTCCTCTTCCTTAATGTAATTATAAATTCCCACTTTTTCTTTACATTTCAGTAAGTGTAAAGAGGAGTACATTTCACTCTTTGCTATACATGCTACTTTTAATGAAAAGATTTCTATGACCATTATTTTCACCCTTTAACTTTCCAAAGCTGTTTAAAAGTGATATTTGACTGTCTTCACTTCTGCCAGCCAAATAATAATAATGGGAGCAGGGGGAGGAGAAAGCTGATAACAAGGAAATATCAGTGCTCTATTTAAGTTGCAACACAGCTTGCAGTAACTAAACTTCTCTTACTGCCTGCCCACCCTGTGCATAGGAAAGTGGGGGGAAACAACCAGAGGCACAAAGAAGGCAAGGGAAGCATGCAGAATATGACCCTCCATCCCCATTACCGGTAGTAATCACAGAATGTGACTGCAGTTTCTACTGAATAATGAATTATTTGTGCCTATGCATAAAAGACTTTCTCTCCAAAGTCTAATCTGGATGGATCCATACACATTACATATGTATATATGTGAGAGGATGAATGCATGAAAGGGGTGGATTTGAGTAACTGCATTTATATGGTCTCTGTTTCTATGAACATATGAATAACAGAATAACAGAGTTGGAAGGGACCATGGAGGTCTTCTAGTCCAACCCCCTGCTTAGGCAGGAAACGCTACACCACTTCAGAAAAATGGTTGTCCAATCTCTTCTTTAAAACATCCAGTGTTGGAGTATTCACAACTTCTGGAAGCAAGTTGTTCCACTGATTAATTGTTCTAACTGTCAGGAAATTTCTCCATAGTTCTAGGTTGGTTCTCTCCTTGATTAGTTTCCATGGGGCTTTTTTGGGGGGGAGGACAAGCACATCTGTACTGCATGTTGCATTTGTGTGTTTCTCCTCTTCCTCATATTTGCCTATGTTTGTATGTATGTGTGCCAGAGGTGGTATTCAGCAGGTTCTGAGCAGTTCTGGAGAACCAGTAGCAGAAATTTTGAGTAGTTTGGAGAACCAGCAAATACCACCTCTAACTGGAGATTTTACAGTATCCTTCCCCTGCTGCACCCTCCAAGCCACGCCCACAGAACCAGTAGTAAAAAAAAAAAAAATCCCACCACTGGTGTGCATATTCTGTTCTGAGTCACGTGACTAAGAAGGAGGGTGCCCAGAATGGAGCATCCAGGAATATTCTAAGCCACTGCCCAACCTCTCTCCAATAGAAATGCCTTGTGGATTTTTTTCCTTCCCCAAATGTTTTTCTCTGCAATCCCTAGCCTGATCTGCCCTATTTTTGACCTCTTTCTCTTACTAGCTTCTTCTTCTGTACTACAATAGGGTCCTGCCCGACTTATTTTTCAGAGTTAACCTGGTAATGGATGTGCAGATGGATGGATGGATGGATATGTATGTATGTATGTATGTATGTACGCATGTATGTATGTATGTTGTGGATCTGAGGTTTGAGCCTGCATTGTTAGAGGACGAAGACTCGGACAATGGGGAAGAGGAGGATTTGGAAATGCCTTCCTCCCCAGGACCTTCCTTTTCGGCAATGCCTTCCTCCCTGATTGTGCCTCAGGTGTTGGCAGATAACCGAGAGGAAAAACCTGAGGCTAATCAGGAAAAGGAGGAGAGCATATCAGAGTCTCTGACTGAGAATCAAGCAGAGGAATTCTGGCTTGATGCGAGGCAGCGTCGCAGGCAAAAGTGTGAGCTGCAACGCAGGAGGAAGGGACGAATCAGAGACTGAGCTGAGGGACTGACACACCCCACAGGGAATAAAAGTGGGTGGGTTCGCTCTGAGAGTTTCGTATGGGACAACGTGTGACTTATTCAGAGGAGCTCCAGATTATTCTGTGTTGTGATAGCTTGTGTGATTTATATTCCTGCTTTCTTGTCGGACTTGGCAGACAGCGTGTGTGAGACTGCCAAGAACTTTATCGGCTCAGGGAATTAACTCTATAATTACTGGATTTGCTTGCTTGTTTTATTCAGTTGGAATTTGGACTTCTCACCTCCTTTGTAAAGGTGAGACATCAGAAAACACACACACACACACACACACACACACACACACACACACACACACATATATATATATATATATATATATATATATATATATATATATATATATATATATATATATATATATTTTCACTCTGGCTTTGTTTTCAGTTGGATATTTTTCCCACGTCATTGTAGTTGTGCTTTTAAAGTTGTAGCAATGTTTCGCAGAATCTCATCTGCCATCATCAGGCTTCTGGCAGATGACATTCTGCCGAAACATTGCTACAACTTTAAAAGCACAACTACAATGATGTGGGAAAATACCCGAACAAAGCTGAATGCCATACATGTAAGTACCCGCGAAAACTTAAGAAAACTGTGTGTGTGTGTGTGTATCTATGTATGTATATATATATATATATGTATATGTGTATGTATGTGTGTGTGTATATGTATGTATGTATATATATATATGTATATGTGTATGTATGTGTGTGTGTGTGTGTGTGTGTGTGTGTATCTCTATCTATCTATCTATTTATCTATCTATCTTCGGTTATTCGGGTTTTCTCCCGCGTAAAATTGGAAGTATCTAGGCGATGTTTCAATGAAGTCTCATTCATCATCTTCAGGCTTCTGTCTTCGATTTTGTGCTTCTTGGAGTAAGAGATTTTACGCGGGAGAAAACCTGAATAACCAAAGATCCACATACAAATACCCGCGAAAACCTCAGAATATATATATATATATATTCTTAAGTTTTTGCGGGTACTTACATGTATGGTATTCAGCTTTGCTCGGGTAGTTTCCCACGTCATTGTAGTTGTGCTTTTAAAGTTGTAGCAACATTTCAGCACAATCTCTTCTGTATTGATATAGAAGCCTGATGATGGCAGATGTGATTCAGACATCTTTTATTTATATAATTTTTTTTACAAAATTTAGCCACGATCAATCACATGCTTCTTTCTATAATGGACAACCAGTCGAATAGTGAAACTGTAGGTATTATTTTCAAGATCCTCAACCATGTTTCTTCTCCTAATATTTGTAGATAAGGCAGCTTTAAAAAAAATGGATTAATTGAATAGTTCCATTGCAGTAACTGAAATATAGCATGTCTAATTTCAAATAAATGTCAGAAACAATGAGACTTGAAATTTGAAAATATCAGATGCTGCCTGCACAGTGTTACTTGCATTAACATTGCAAATGTTAATAAAGCTATAGGTTTGAAGCTGGAAAAAAAGCTGAAATAAAAGACAAGGTTCATGGTCCTCATAAATGGGACAGGTATAGAATATTTTAATTGAAAAGCATTCTTCACTGTGTCAACGAACATTCTTCAGTGTCTTAGTAAATTTGCAATCCAGAAAAACAAGCAGGCAAAGTGTTGGGGGAAATATGTATGAATACTTTCAAATGTCTTTTAAGAGAAAGACACTGGAAACATGGAGGCTGATTGGAAAGATGGTTTAATGATGGAGCAGAATCACAAAGCACATGGTTCTCTGGTGCAGCTGAACGCATGGAGTTGAGAGTGAGAGGTCTCTTGGGCTTTGCACTTGAACTTCCTGTTCCTGTGCAAAATCATACATTCTATTGGCTGTTGTCAGACTTCCATGGTGCCATGTACAAATCCTATGAGTTTGTCTGAGCTCCCATGTTTGGTTTAAGCTTGGTTGATGCAGTGTCCTTAGGAGATTGTGCAATGTAGTGAGCTCTGCTGCTAGTGGGTTAATCCTATTATGTCCTGGAGGGTCATGACTTAATCCCATCACCCTGAAGTTGAAGAACTTTTGTTTTGTAGATTGGCTGACCTAGTCTTTAATGGGAACAAAATATCAGCTGCGGGGAGGGAGCTGAGGCTTTGAGTTTCTGTCTCCGTTAAGTTTTTTTTTTTCTTGGAGGGGAAATATTTTATCCTGCCTTTTTAAAATATTCCTCAAAATATTTCATTCTTCTAGGAGGGGGATGGGTGCTAACCAGGTGTGGGATTCAAATTTTTTAACAACTGGTTCTGTGGGCATGGCTTAGTTGGTAGGTGTGGCTTGGTGGTCGTGTGACTGGGTAGACGTGGCTTGGTGGTCATGTTATTGGCTGGGTGTGACCAACTCAATATCACTCACATTGAGGCACGCATCTCCTCACCTGGCCTTTTGTGACTGTGGGGATGCTGCAACAGTTGTAAGTATGAAAAATGGTCATAAGTCACTTTTTTCAGTGCCACTGTAACTTTGAATGGTCACTCCACACAAGCAAAGTACTAGCAAAGGAGGGGAAAAGAACTCCAGAGAAATTCCTGAGACAGGAAGTCTAGTCCTGCCAAGAATGCAATAAGGGTTAATGGAGAGGCAGTTTCTGTAAGCAACACCAGAATGTTTCCTTCCTGCCTGCTTTACAGGATTAGGCCAGTAATTTCTTCTAACAACCGGTTCTCCGTACTGCTTAGAATGTTAACAACTGGTTGTAGTGAATAGGTGCGAACCTGTAGAATCCCACCCCTGGTGCTATCTTTCTATATCTCCTCCATACACTCTTAACTAGATATTTTAGAGGTGGGTTATGCTAGCCTTTCGTCCTAGAAAAAAGATGGATCCTTGCCAACCCTGCCTTAAATATTTCAAACTTTATTACCATAAAGTAGTTCTAATGAAGAAGATGATTCAAATAAGGAAGCAATCTAGATGGTGTGGGCTGTTTTTCGCCATGCTTTCCTGTATAAAATGGCTTCTCTGCTGTGTTCTTGTACAAAGGATGGCTCAGTAAGGCTGTAGATTTCTAAAAGTAACTCTCTCCGCTTCTCGCCTCTAATTGCTTCCCATAATTAACAATTTTCAAAAATGTATTGTCAGTCTCTTTTAACTCCAAGGCCAAACATCAGTGCAAGGAGTGTTTGATGGATGAGCTGGTTCTGTCTTACATAAACTTTTGATAACTGTTAGGCAAGAGATGTAAAGAGTTAGTGTGCATGCTTAATTAGAAATATGAATAACTGTAGTCAAACACTATGTAAATCTTGAAGCCCTTCCTAGGAAAGCATTTCAACATAAATGTAGGAGGGGTGCTAGACATTAGCTGAATGAGCTTCCTAACAGCTGAGGAATGCAAAATTCTGCTTTGGGTATACATTCCTCTATTGAATATTGCCATTTCTTATCTCTCTTGTCTGTTGATATTCCATATTACAGTTTGCAGTTAAAGCGATCCTTCAGCTTTGTTGTGTTCAACACAGGTAGTCCTTGACTTACAACAACAGCTGAGCAAGGCAATTGTTAAATGAGCTCTGCCCCATTTTATGACCATTTTTGCCATAGTTGTTAAGCGAATTACTGCAGTTGTTAAGTGAATTATGGGGTTGTTAAGGGAATCTGGTATCCTTCAATTGACTTTGCTGATTGGAAGCTCACTGGGAAGGTTGCAAATGATGATCACTTGAACCTGGGAGGCTGCAATCATCACAAACACACACCCATTGCCAAGGGCCCAAATTTTGTTCATGTGACTGTAGGGTTGCTGTGATGTCATAAGTATGAAAAATGGTTATTAATCACTTTTTTCAGAGCTGCTGTAACTTTGAATGGTCAGTAAAAGAAAGGTTGAAAGTCAGTGACTGTAAAAACTCAGTTTTTATTTCATTTGTGCATCCTTTACCTTCTAATCCATGAACTTGTAGTCCACACTTTCCTGTGGCAAAGCAACTTGGTTCTAGAAGATATCCATACAAAGCTTGGTAAAGTTTATTCTTGTACACAATAGTCACTTCCTACAATTTTCATCCCATTCTTCAGTTGCTTCTCTATTATAATTGCTGCATCCCATTCTTAGATGTTTCTCCATTATAAACTGTGGGCATTTCTTTTTAAATCAAATTTCAGTCTCAAAACAGTTCAGATCAAATCACTTGACCCCCCCAAATGTTGAATTGCAAAGTCAAATCATGTCTTACAGTTTCCATATCTTGTATCTCCAGTTCAAACTGAAAATAACAAAAAGAAATAAAAAATAAAAATTGTTCCCAGAACATGGAACAGCTTTCTAAATCTATAGATTATTCCTTACCAGATATGTTGGAAGCACACACACACACAAAATAATTCATTGTAAATCAGTGTTCTGACCAAGGCTTCCTGAAATAATAATTAAGCACATGCTTAGTTAAAACAACTCTTTATTTCAATGCTGGGAATTATGTTCATTCCCAGCCTGTAATGAGTCCCAAACAGTCCCTCGAGATAAGCACCCACCTTTCTCTCCTTTGAATTGCTGCCAAAACTAAAGTGCCAAATGAAGTATAAGGAAACCAACTGAAGTACAAAGTCCACACAGAGCTTCAAGGATTAATCCGAACCGAGCAAATGACTTTGCTTCCTACAAAGGTTTCTTTACCTTTGCATGTCCTTTATATCTTATGGGAGGGGCAATCACCCCCAAGCCTTACTCCCAAGTCTCCCCTTTCACCTCAGCTGCTCTTGCCTTCTAGTAGCTCTGTGCACATGCACATTGGGAACAGGCTCCCCTTGTTTCTCTGCCTCGATGCTGCCAGACTCCAGAGGCTCCGGAGGCTCCGAAGTCAGCACACCACTCCCAGAAGGTATTGGCTCCATTTCTGCATTGGACGCAGGACCCTTGTCCAAGTCCTCTCCAGACTCCCAGACTAGTCCCCATTCTTTTCTTTTATGTATACTAAGAGCATTTGCACCAAGACAAATTCCTTGTGTGTCCAATCACACTTGGCCAATAAAGAATTCTAGTCTAGTCTAGTCTATTCCCTGCTGTCCGATTCCCCTGCTGTCTTCACAGGCTGCCGGCAAACCACAACAATCAGTTTGTATTATATATGGAATTATTTTACTGAAAAATCTGTGGAATAAGAGCTCTACAGGAAAAAAATTAAGGCAATTTACGCTTAATCTGAGCAGCCATGCTTTTAACACTTTAGATGCACTTTGTTGATACGAATCCAAGTGGCAGCTCTACTCTTGTCTATGTTGATGTCTCTCTTTTTGGATCTAGGTATGGACTCAAGACCTTTTCAGACTTAACACATGACCCTTGTGACTTTGATATGGCCCAAGGGCTAATCAATCAATCAATAAACATTTTCTTTCTTGTGAAAAAAACAGACAACTGATATTTAGAAATATGCTTCATTTTTCACAGAACAGTTACATGCATAACTGTATGTAACAGTTACATACAAACTCCAAAGGCATCTAATGGCTTACTTCTTAAAGCCATTATAAAAGAAGCTGTAGTGAAATCCAACAATTAGGAAGGTATGTTTAGTGCCTGCAGCAAAAGTACTATTCATTCTCTCTCCATAATAAGGAGAATACATATTATATAGATTCTTTACTACAGACAAATTGAACTAACTCAGACTCTCTAATCTCCATATTATTTCCTAAATAAAGCTTATATCCATTTTTCCCACTAGCATCATCTACAAGAATATTGTCTAAATACTTGCAAAAGTTATAATCCTATATTTTGTGATTCTTTCTCCAGGCAATCTTTCTGCAGTATTAAAGATATCCTCTATTTAACACTAATGACTCTTGATAGAATTATAAAGGCCTACACTGTTTTCAACAGTTTTGCCTTTATCTAATAATGTGATTACATGGGAGAAGCTTTTTAGAGAAACAAAAAAGAAATTCCATCTATTCAAAGCTCTTAGTCACAGTCTCCTTCCTATGTTACCTCTATCTGTGGATTCACTTCTTCCTGAAAATGGAATAGACTGCTTGGGAAAAGGATCTCTGATCCAACTTTCTGTGCACATTACAGAAAATCTTATTATATTGAATTGCTAGAAGGGCTTTTATTTTGAGGATAAATTGACATAAACTGACTGGAAAAAGCTAATTAAAGTTGCAACAATGTTGCTGCACTTTGTATTCCTAGTTATTGCTTGCACAGATTTTCCAGTCATCTCTCTTTAGCTAATACAAGAATTTTATTAACCTTAGTGTAATTTGAAGACAGAACACCATTTATGAGTTATACCCTATGCACCTTTCAAGCTGATTCTCAGCAGAAGAAAATGAGATTTGACTCGAGCCTTGATGGATATTATTGGCCCAATCACATAAAATCACATGGCTTTCTGACAATGGGGAAGGGATGGCAAAAGTTATTTCTTGGCATATAAAATAGATATGTGGAAAGTCTGAAGTTATGTTTTGCAAACTCAAAAGAATGTGATTTTATTTCTGCACTGGTACCTTTTGATATTGGGTCAGGGATACTCTCCTTGCTCATCTTTCCCGTTGAAACACAATGGATAGTAGAAGGAAAGGTTAAGGTTGATTCATTATGAGCCTACAAGTCATTCCCAACTCTTAGCTTAAGAGCCATAGTGGCGCAGTGGTAGAGTGCAGTACTGCAGGCTACTTCTGCTGACTGTGGCTACCTGCAATTTGGCAGTTCAAATTATCATTAAGCCTTCCATCCTTCTGTGGTGGGTCAAATGAGGACCCAGATTGTTGGGGGCAATATGCTGACTCTGTAAAACCGTTTAGAGAAGGCTTTAAAGCACTATAAAGTGGTATACAATTCTAAGTGCTATTACTATTGCTTAGCAACCGCACAGATAGATTTTTTCCATGCTGATCCTCCCTAACTAGGCCTTTCAAATTTTCCAGTGATGCACTCATTGCTGCTTGTCTGTCTTGCTCTTCTCTCTCCTACCTTGTTCAGGGAGCTTCATAATGTGTCTGAAGTAGGATAGTTTGAGCCTGGTCATTTATGTTTTAAGTGAGCATTCTAAGTTGATTTACTTTATGATCTATTTGTTTGGATTTTTTGGGGCTGTCATTAATCTTTTCTTTATGGGGTTGGACCTGTTGGCCTTCCTCACCACCAAAACAAACAATTTCTTCCTCAAGCTAAAACTGTAAAGAGAGAGGCAAGAAGATTTGTCAGCTTCTATAGTCCTACCATCTTTCTCCTCCTTCTCCCCTTTTCTCCATGATAGAAGAACTGCCTTCTTCTTTAAAAAGGCACAGAGAATGACAACAACTTGCACAGACATCCATATGCCAGGATGATTGAAGGGCCAGGCCTTTGAAATATCTCCTGTCTGGAAAGATGTAGGAATCAGGATTATCTAACAGGTTTCTCTTCTCCATGAAACTCAGAAGTAGGGGGGGCAGGGAAGCATAACCCTAATACATTCAAGGCAGGAAAAACTGGGTCCATTTTTAATGCTATGAAGGGCAAAGGGGCCTTCTTCCCATTGTAAACACAGCAACTAAACAGATCAAATTGTATTTGGAGGGTAACAATAATATAGACTCCAATCAAAGCCTTTTTGTGCCTTTTAACTCAATATCTTTTCCAGTCTTAAAATTGGAATCCAATTGTTCCTTCAGTTTCTTGTGTTCAGGAAACATACAGCATTGATTTGGCAGCCAGAATGACCCTATCTCAACACAAGAAGTATTAATGAGTAAAAGACAAAGCTTGTAAATTCTTTAAAGAGAAAAATGCATTAGGGGTTCCACCCCAAAAACCCACTGAGGTATGACCTAACTTGGTGCCCACAGAATAGCAATAGCAATAGCCCTTAGACTTATATACTGCTTCACAGTGCTATTACAGCCTTCTCTAAGTGGTTTTACAGAGTCAGCATATTGGCCCTAATGATTTGGGTCCTCATTTTACCCACCTCAGAAGGATGGAAGGCTGAGTCAACCTTAAGCCTGGTAAGATTCAAGCTGCCAAATTGCAGGCAGCCAGGTGTCAGCAGAAGTAGCCTGCAATACTGCATTCTAACCACTGCGCTACTGCAGCTCTTACCCAATGGATGGAAAATTTATAATGCCTGCTGGATGCCAGTTCTCCCCAGAATAGAATAGAATGGAATGGAATGGAATATGGATAAATACAGGAATAGGGTGGATGTAAAGTAAATCAGTTATGAACTTTAAACTGTTGCTAAAGGATAGAAGAGAAATACTGGCTTGATTGTGAAAGGTACTGTATATAATAATATATGGCAGGAATTATAGAGAAGGAAAAAAGTGGAGGGAGGGAGGGAAGAGATGAAAAGTCATCAATTCATTGGAGGGAGAGTCTATAGATTTCAAATATGCAGCTAGAAGTCAGGTATTCATTCAGTCATTCACAAGAGACTCTAGTGCTCCAGATCTGATTACCTTCCATTTTAACTTCGGTTTATCATCTTACATTTTAATAAATGCTGGGGAAAGAAGACCAAACCCTGCAGGCCACCACACCACAGATCAGGATACATATGCCCAAATCTATTTGCCATTTAAGTGGGAAAATTACTCCTCTGTATTTGGGCTGTATACAGTTTGGGGCTGATCACACATGACCCTGGGACACAGCAACCATCATAAATATGAACCAGTTGCCAAGGGTCTGAAATTTTGATCACATTACCATGGGGGTGCTACTATGGTCATCTGTCACTTTTTTCAGTGCCATTGTAATTTTGAACAGTCACTAAATGAAGTGTTGTAAGTTGAGGTCTACCTGTATTGGAACTGAGATTGATAAAAGTCCTTCTGTAGTTGTCTGCCATTGTGTGTGTTTGCTTGTGTGTGTGTGTGTGTGTGTGTGTATACATACATACATACATACATACATACATACATACATAGACATTGCTATGCATAGAACAAACAAAATTACTTAGTGGACACTGAGATATCAGTAATCTGGTATGATCCCCCCCCATCAGTTTGTGTTGGGATTGCCACATTGGAGCTGATATGAAAGCCTTTATCTTTTATATACAATTGGAAAAACAAAATAGGAATGTAACTGAAGACCAGTTTTCTCCAACTCATTCTGATTACCATTCCTCCTCTCCAATCTTTTAGCTTTAGCTAGTCTCTTAAAAACTCAAATTCCTGTTCCTGAATTTATTTTTATTTTCCAAATTTCCAAATCTAGAGCAACCAGATCTGGGTTGCAAAGCTCCAGTTGACCAATAGATGACAGCAAAGAGTTTCCTGATTCTCTTTGCTACCAACTATTGCTCACCCAGTTTTTTTACAGGGCAAATCCAATTAGCCTTACACTAATCATCCAGTAGTTTTTTTTTTTTTTTTCAGAAACAATTCAAAGGCTTCTTCCCCCTCGACACTCACATGCACAATTTTTGAACATGCAAATTTCACTCTCAGCGAACTATCTTAAGTATGGGCAAGTACAGATCTAAAAACCTCCTAATTATTCCTGACCGTTCTCTTAATATATTTCTTATGGCTGGAGACTGGCAAATTACTCACAACAAAGACATTAACGCTCCGAACAAATTCTCTCCTGGAGAATTAAAGTTGATACAATTTTTTTTAAAAAAATCTGCCTTTGACGCTGCCAGATATCGACGTGAGCCAAAACCGAAGCAAAGCAACAAAACGAAGACTTGGGAATTATGAAGCCAAGGTTCTGGAAAAAAAGACAGCAGCAGCAGCAGCAGTGCGGTAGCGGCGATGGAGAGTTTGACGGATGTAACAAGGCAGAGACAATATTCTTCACTTTGCATCACTGGTATAGAGGAGGAGGTCTCAGGCTAACACTTCCTCGCCGCCCCCTCGCCCCCGCTTTATAAAACAGCGTCACTTTGATAATTTGGGCAGCTGAGACAAACAAATGAACCCGTCTGTCGGTCGAACGGAAAGGTAGGGCTTGTCTCCCCCCCCCACCAAGTTTCCAAGCCAGGATCTGATCTGTAGAGATGCCGTCGTTTGGCTAGGGTGCATTTCACACGTTCAAAGGGGTAGGTGTTGCATGGCCCTTGTCTTTGCAGAGAAGGAGCGTTGGTCTCACCTGGAGGGAAAACCCCTCCCCTTCCCTTGGGTCCGCTTCACCCCTCCGCTCCCCCTGCCTCTTCCTCTCGAGGGGCACCCCCGAGGAAGCCCGTGAACAACGCAATGCCCCCTCCCCCTTGGCGCACCTGTCTCCCAAAGCTCATGCTCCATCCATGCCACCCTCGTTCCCAACCCTGCCTCAATTGCTCCCCTCTGCCTCGTTCCGGATCCAGGCTAATCGTCCCTCCCATATCCTGCCTCTCTGATAATCTCAGAACTCCCCTTTCTTTGCTTTTCCAAGGTGGCGTTTCCTTCCCCATTCCGAGGTGTCCCTCTCTCCCCCCGCCCCCAACTCTCTGCGGGCATCATCGGAAAGAGCGAGAGATGCTCCGAGCAGCCAACTTCCCCAGTAACTCCGGAGCCGATCGCCTGGGCTTGCTAGCGGTGCTGAGAAAAAGGATCCTCCCTCTCGCCGGCGCGGGAGGAGGGATGGGGAGGAGGCTGAGCAGGAGGCGGAGGGAGCGGGAAGGACTCCTTGCGCCTATAAGGAGTTCTCCGGCTCCAGTCTTTCTGAATTCCAAAAGCAGCTCCTGGAGGTGGATTGACCCTTTGGCGCTTAGGAGCTCTTTGGCGGAGGCTTTGGAGAGAGAGAGAGAGAGAGGCGCCTTCTCTCGCCGCCTCGCCTCTGTCTTTCCAACAGGCTCTGGATGTCAGATGGAGTAAATGAGCCAAGGCAAGGAAACCAAGCCGGAGGAGCCGCGGTTTAAAATTGGAGATTAAGGAGGCAAGGACTGTCCGGGGCAATGGAGCCCGGGGCCCAACTCTTCAGCGCGGTGATTTTGCTGCTGCTCGCCGGCTGGCGTTGCGGCTTCGCGGCTTCTATCTGTAAGTATCCCAGACTTTTTTCCCCTGCGCTTTCCGGCGAGATCTCTTCTGGGTTGGCTAAGAGGGATTTTGCTGGAACCGAACAAGGGGCGAGAGATCCAGCGGTTAGGGTCCCGGGTGAAGTTAGCTTAAGCCTTTGCTGCAAATCGGCTCTTGCTCTTTTTTGTTTTCTTCCACACTTTTCGTGCCGGAGAAGAAGGAAGGTGCCGACTGGGTTTCCACCCTTAAAAAATAAAAACGAAGTTGCGGAAATATCAGCATCCTTTTTGCCCCCCCGTGCGACAATTCTCCGCGTAGTCTGGTCGGAAAGGAAGTTGGCTTCTCCTGGGTCCTCGGATGAATGGCTGGTGGTTTGTATCCCTGCGTGAAGGCTTCGTTTTCCGTGTTGCTGATGGTAACGTGGAAATGCCTTCAGTCTCGTCTCCCTTGCAGAGGGAGGATGGCTCCTTTGGCTGGCTTAAAGGTTTCTAATTCAACACACACCCTTTTTTTCCGAACGGATTAATGCCTTTGTTATTTTGGTAATCCCAGAGTCGTGGTGTCTCTGCTGCTCTCTTCCAGTTGCTCCCGTGTAATTCTGGTTGTTCTCTTTTAGACAGGATCAGTATCTGCATTGCTGCTTCAGGTCTAACCTGATGGGTTTCCCCAAGCCAGGCTTAACCACAACAGCCATCTATAAAACATGGTGGCCTCCAAACATATTTAGGTTATAATTCCCGCCTTCCTTGGACAGCATGTTCAATGTTTTACTGGCTTAGAAGTAGTTGGTGATGGCCAGTTTGAGGAAGACTAAACTCCATCTCAATGCTGAAGAAGCACCACATTGAGACTTGAAGCACATGTGATAATTAAAGAAGGTACAAATAGTTTGGTGTAGTTTTTTTTTTTTTTTTTAAGAAGAAAAGGCACTGGCATAGTTTTAAAACTACTAATCACTCATGGGTTCCTTGCTGCTTCCATGTCACATGCACGGCTTGGACTATTCTGATTTTCACTTGAAAATAAATCCTTCGTCCTCACCTGAACTGTGCCTTGCATTATTGCTATTTGATAGGTTTTGTTAGATATTGCTAGTCAATCGGTGTGATAAAGCATCAGTGGGTTTAGATTGCCATTGCAAATGAGAGGAACGTGGCTATACCTTTTCAGACGTTTATTTCCATCCAGGAATGGAGTCACTTCTCACCGTGATCCACGAAGAGCAGGGAGTGTTGCTAAAGTATGCTGAGTCAGAAAGTAAGTCCCATTGAGCTTATGGGTTCTCATTCCTCAGATTGGCTGGATTGGAGAGTAATGCACTGTTGATATGTTGCTTTGGAAGATGACATGGACAAAATAACACATGAGAAGCATTGCAATGTGTCGGTAACAGTGCTTAGCAGAAGTGACTGAGAACATAACGGTTCACTGAAGTCATGCGAGATTTTAATCCCGTTCACAAATTTATGCAGATTAGAGCAGAAGGACAAATTTTGAAGAATTGGACCAGTTGGTAGGACACATTTTAACCAGTGTTTTATTTAGCCTGTGTTTTATTCACTGAATGCCATTAAATACAGGCAAAATATATTCGGAACAAAATGAATTATATTCTTTATGCCTTGATGGAAAGGAATAAGTCGTTTCTTGAGTTCCTAATAGCTTTTTGAACGCTAGAGGTCACTCTTACCTTTATGATTCCCTTCCTTGAAATTGGGGGAAGGGGTGCTAAAAGAAATATATTTTGGATATCTACCCAGTTGAAGCAATGGACTACTCTGAATAAAAAGGAATACAATAAGCTTCATGAATGACTCTCTTGTGGGTGTGCCTTCAGGTTGGATTTTAATGAATAAAAACAGTAAGCAGGCAATAAAACTTCTTTCTACCTGGAGTAATGGCTAATGTGGTTTAATAACGTTCTGGAATTCTCAGTGGGAAGCGATTTAACCAACAAGTCTTACTATTACCCAGTTTGTAATAAAGTTAATTTGAATATTGGTTAAAAGAAAACTCTGAGTTAATGAGCTTTACTATTTCTTGGGTGACACTTTAATTTCCCCCGTACCAATAAACATTTCCACTGAACACTGAAACTGCTCCCTAAATATTTGGGATTTTATCTTTGTAAAGCATAGTGATCAATTCTTTTATTGTACTATATACAATTCTTATGTATTCATTAAGCAATGAATTTAGCAGGATGCTTTCCCTCAGGAACATTTGGGAAAGTTATTCCATAAAACACCCACCGTTATTATTACTCTTCAACGGTTTGGGGCAATAGGCAAAAACATTGTTTCAGCTATTATGAAACTTTTTTTCCTTTGCTTCCACTGGGTGTTGGTCAAAATCAAAAACTGAAATAATAATCTCTCTGTGTAGATAAGGATATTTTCACACTAGATCATGCTTTGTCATCTTTTAATTCATTCTATTCTTTCGTAATTATTTCATTAGAAAGTAGACAGTTATCTAAGGACTAGAATGATTCCATTTTATAAGTGATGATTCAGGAAGCATGCAAAGTACTCTTTTGGAACAACTATCTGTGTGAATTTAGGGTTGATTCCTGCATGCTTATTTGATAGCAAGCCTCTGAATAATCAGTAGCATTATTGATTACTTGATTATTTGAAATAATATCACAAAGGAAGATACCAAGCTTGAGGATCCATGAGTTAACTTTGCATATTCAACTCATCAACAGCAGTAAGACGTTTGAGCTCTGCAAATTTTTAATGTCTTCAGCTTCACTTTAGTCATTGTTTCAACAGAGCAACCACTATCTCAGTGGCTCCCACAACCCCCCAAAAATCAGTGTTTTTCATAAGTCCACGAATATTTAATACAGTACATACCCAAAGCCTTAGCTACGGTAGTCAGTTTACCTTTTTGCCTGTCATATAAGTTGTCAGTTTAAATACACAGGAAAAAATCTGGGTTTAACAGAAAATAAATTGTAATGATTAAAAGTCAAACTCTGTTGTTGGGAAACTGAGCTCTTGGCAGTTTCAGAAAAGAAGAAGAATCGGAGTTCTGAAGGGATCAGCGAAAGGTCACTTAGATCTAACCTCTGAGTGAAGGTGTACTTTTCAAGACTTTAATAGATTAGTCAATTCAGATCATAGGATTCTGTGGAAAATATTTGGTATCTGATGTGCCAACTGGATAAGAAATAGCCTTTATACAGTTCCCAGTATTTTTTAAGGCAGATTTTTCTTCATCTCATCTATTTTGATACAAACTATCATTGAGCATATTTAAAATAAGATCTATATTTAAAGTAAAGAACAGCAAAATATCAGTGTTTGAATTAATATGTATGCAAGGATAATTTGTGAGAAAGAATAATGAATAGTGTTAGTTTAAGCAATGTGTGTGTGTGTGTGTGTGTTACTTCCTCCTAACACGTTTACTTCTCATCTTTAATGCTTGCTTAACTCTGTTTATCCTGGAAATGGATAATCTGATTGTGTCTGTGTGTAGGTGTCTGTGTGTGAGAGACAGACAGAGCTATCTGTTTCCTTACCATGTGTGAGATTACATCCTATCTTTCATTTCTTTGATTCTTGGTACACTGCATTAAAAAGAGATTCTGCTGCTTGTTTATCTGCTTGATCAGCATATAACTTGATTATAGCATTTCCTGAGCTATTTTCTTAGTAATTTCAACAATGGGCTGTATGGAAGGTCAATAGACAGTGTTACAAAAATCACTTTACCTAATGCACTGTATTTCCATAAATATTTCAGTCTTGCTCCACCAAAGCCCGTTATTAGATTACTACAATAGTAATGAGATTTCTCCCCAGGATTCTAATTGCTGGAAAATAGATATGGCATTCATTAGTATGTATTTCTATTTTATCATGTTTGTAATGGGTATGATTTTAATAGTGATATCCTTGTTCGCTTATAAGAACGTTCTGCTTAACCTTTCTAGAAACCTTTCTAGAAGCTTTCATGTATGTATGTATATATGTATGTTTGGTATTCAGCTTTGTTCGGGTATTTTCCCACGTCATTATAGTTGTCCTTTTAAAGTTGTAGCAACGTTTCGGCAGCATCTCATCTGCTATCATCAGGCTTCTGTATAATGTTCGTCTATACAGTCTATACGAACACTATACAGAAGCTTGATGATGGCAGATGAGATTCTGCCGAAACATTGCTACAACTTTAAAAGCACAACTATAATGACGTGGGAAAATACTTGAACAAAGCTGAATACCATACATATAAATACCGCGAAAACTTAAGAAAACAAATATATATGTTTTCGTAGATTTTCATGGGTACAGGTATGTAGGTCTAGGTGGCACTAAGCTGAAAGCACCAGCCTGAGGATGGCGAGTGGGACCTCACCAAAACGTCACCAAGATACTCTTAATCTTACATGGGAAAAGACCTAAACACAGCTAGACATACATACATACCATACATACATACATACATACATACATACATACATACATATATACATACATACTTTTATTGTTTTTGTTTTTTTAGTAATTTTGGAAGATGGAGTTTGTAGCAAGTTTGTCCATATATGCATCCAAATAAGGCATTCCGTGCCAATTCCGTGCAGTTGGAGATCTTTCTGGTGATTCTGGATAAATTGAAATAATTGCAAAGGGAGGGGAAAATATCTGCTTCTTGAGATAAAACAACAGAAGTGATGTGTCAACAGATGCACATGGACTGAACCACACAACTAGAAGTTTTGTTTCTGCTATTGTAGGATGCTACTGTATGATTGGAGGCAATGCTATTGTAGGATGCTACTGTAGGATTGGAGGCAATGCTCCTGATATGCGCTTGGATGTGACATCCTTTGTTGTGTGATAGGAGGATGCTAAATCTACTTTGTCCTACTCTATGTATGCAGTTGAAGCAATCTACACAGTGGCAGTCTTTTCTATCTAATGGCTAATATGTTTTAAACAAGATTATATAGAAACACTGAGGTTGAAATTTAGGGGGGAAAATCCCACCGTCCAGCATATAATGATTACCATGATGTAATGATTTACCATACTGCAGTAATTTTGTGACCTGTTTTATCGAAGTTGTGTTGTATTATAGTCACTGTGAAGTCAGAGTAAACTTGGAGAAGGACATTGTTTCAATATCAACCAGGAAAGTAGAGAGACCAGTTTCTACAGATAAAACCATAACTTTTTCTTCTCCCCCTCCCACACTTTCTTAATGGATTTTGTTGCTCTCTGAGCATATAGAAAGGGGCTTGGTTTGTGAATGCTTACTTTCATTTGATGAAAACATGCAAGTAGATGTATTAAAAGATCAGCTATGGAAAATGCAACTGAAGTGATAATAAGCAGACCAGAGCTCGTATTTTTATTCTTATTATTGTTCATCACATAGTCAGCCAGATGCTTATACTGTATGTGGCATCCTCCCCCCCTGCCCTATTGAGTACTTCCCAAGGACCTGGTAAATGCAGATGTTGTTGTTTGATGATGTTAAAAAGTTTGAGCTGATCCAAGTAAAGCTTCTTCTGCAATTGACTGAGGGCGATTTTGTCAACACTGATGGTGTTCAAGTGATGCTCCAATTATTTTGAGATTGCACCCAAGTTGCCTATCACTACTGGCACTATATTTGCTTTCTTTTCCCAGAGTTGCTCTACTTCTATTGTAGATATTTGTAATCCCTTCTACTTACTTTTAAAGTTCAAATTATTATTTCACTTGAACTGGAATAATAAAGTTTTTGTGATGTTCTTTCATATGTTTCTTAATTGCAGTCCTATTATGTGTTGGTCTTTCAGGTTCTGTCATAACTTTAAGAGTAGACAACAATACATTTATTGTCTTAAAAGCCATCAAATACTTGACACTATCAAAACAACAGCAGCAATTTTGTTATGGAATACATATCGCTTCCAAATGTTATCTGTTCAAATAGTTGGCTGCTAATCTTTTTTTGAACATAACAAAATTGCAGCTAATGTGCTTGATCTATTAGCAATATTAAAATTCAGAAGTAGTGTTCCAAAGAAACAATTGGATTTCATTTGCTTAATTTTGAAACCTTCAAAATTAAAAGTTTACGTGGTACAAATCTAAATGGATTCTGACCGTTCAACATTTCTTCAATTTTGATGAACCAAAATCTGGTTTGGTGGAGGAGAAATGGTGGAGTTTGGCAGGTAATTGATCACGATCCCAATATTTGCTACCCTACTCTGTCCCTCATTTTCTAATCTGCTGTCTATGTTCTTATTCCACCCTCCCACTCTTAAGGAATATCACCTTATTGCTGTAAAACACAACATTTAACACTACCCCATAAGGCTATGTGGTATCCATATTCTAAACAGAATCAATTGTGTTCTTTTCATATTTTTTTAATACTTCATTTTCTTAGATTGTATCTCAGAGTTTGCTGGGTCATTTTCCGAATGAGAGCTTGAATAATAAACAGTGACAAATGTAAGTAAGTATTTTTAATATCATAACAAAATAAAATAAAAAAAGCCTCAAGGCTGTGCCTTTAGAAAATTTTAAGAGATAGTAGAGTTTGCATGAAAAGAAGACAAGGTAGCAAAGTAAATAAATCTAGACCAGTTTTTTTTCTCTCTGTGAAGAAATGATAAGGTTTATTTTCCCACTTTTTCTTTTATTGTGTTAGGTACGGAGTAATTTAGTCATTTTCCACTCCACAACGTTCTACTTTTTTGGAAAAGTGAATTCCAAAAACTGAGGAAACCTTTACCAATTCATTCAGAATATTCATAGTGTTGAACATTTTGAGAGTGCCGTACGTACAGAAAAAGTGAGACTGGGGAAGCAATGCCATGAGCTTTAAAGCTTGTCCGTTTGCTGGATAGGTGACAAAATAATTCTGGTAGCTGGGCACCAGCTTATTAGAATGTCTGGTACCCCAATTTTTCACCCTTATTAGCAGTATAATAGGAAATTCTGGATAAATATCTTTAGCAGAGGCATAAATTGAAAGGCAATCAGGACAGGAAGTTATAATGAAGTTTAATTACATTATACATATTTCTACATAATGGTTAAACTACATAAAATGTAGGAGATCCATGATCAGAGATTATTAGTGTTTTGAATCTACATTTAAAGTAGATATAGAGAATATCAGAGTTATAACTGCTTCACTGGCAAGGCAGTGTAGTTAAAATTTCCTGCCTTTTCCGTTTGTTAATTCACTTCCTATATATTTGTTGGCCTTACTGTGAAATGTAATTTGGCCCCAGATTTCTATAGATTTATTTGCATGCCTGCCTGATTATTAATGCCTGAGTATTAATATCATGGGGCTTTCTCCGCTCTCCTTCAATCCCCTTTGAAGAAATACCTTTGTTTGGATTCTTGGATACTTTGCTCCGTTGTGAACCTCAAACTGATCTTGAAATATTGTTTTAGCCCAACATGACTGGATTGGTGGGGCACAGATTTGAGAGTATTCCTTGCATATGCTTGCAAATGGTTACTATAGGAAGGGTGTCATGGTAACTGGCCATAAAACATCCATTTATCTCTTTGGAAGATGCTTCCTACTAATCTCTCCTTAGCTTTGTCTTTGGTACTGTGCACATCCATCCAGAAACAAACTAACCACTAGATTATCTAACTTGCATTTTTAATTTCTCAAAATATGGGAATGTAGATACACCTGGAAATAACGATGGCGCCAAAGACTGAAGTTTTGCTTCACAGATGGCCACTTTCCATCATTATCATCTGAAAGAGAAAATAAAATAAAATAGATGAAGGGAAACTGGAAGGATCTAGAGGAGGTGCCTGTGGACACAGCGTGGTTTTAAAACTCACAGTTGGGAATGCTCCAAAAATGATATTTTATTTATTTTATTTAACAGAATTTATATGGCTTCCCACTCATATTCAGTGACTCTGAGATGCTTACAAATATGTAAGAGTCAAATAAAACTATTTGGTATGACTTCGTTTCTATGTACTGCTCTGATTTTTGGCACATTTATCTCCTTGTGAGCAGATTCTGTCCTTGTTTTGTAAAACCTGAAAAACTGTTTACTAATGAACATATGTGAAAGAATGTTTATTGATTTTCTTTATTTCTATGTCAGCAATTTTCTCATAGCTGAGAAACCATCACTGTGTCTATTGTCTATAAATTATATAGAGAAAAGTAGGTTAATGAACACTAAAACTCCCTGATTATTCTTTTTTTTCCTCAGAGATAATGTCCACAATCTGGTGTACAGACAAATACACTAAGGACTCATTGGAATTAGTAAGACTTAACATGTGCAAATGTGTCCTGGATTGTGCCAATTGTGCCTCCCTGATTGGTTCATGTGAGAGGACCCCTCATCATCCTGACCTCACTTAAATCATGTGTGTGTGTGTGTGTGTGTGTGTGTGTGTGTGTGGTTCTTTTTAATCATTCCCTATAAACTATCCCAAACAGAGCTTCACAGCAGTGGCTCTAATTTTTGAAAGCAAGCAACAGAAGAAGAAAAAAGCAATGGCTTAGATAAGTTGGAGCAAATGTAACTATCTACCTCTGTCAAAGTAATCTTGATACAGCTCTAATGATAACTCCATTGATCCCAGTTAGCCTTAACTCCCCACCAAGTTCATCATCATGATATGAATGGGGATCCCTGTCTGGTTCTGACTTGCTGCTGTCTAACTACAGTGTCTGCAGATCCATTCAAGACAGAGCTTTTGTGTTCACCTCATTCGGAGCCAAATTTGTCATAAGCCTTCTAAGTTTAAGCAAACAAGCCATTTTCTAAAGACTTCATCTGAAATAGGTAACCCCAATGGGGTTTCTCCCCATGTAATTAAACTCTGCTTTCCCAGTCAAATCTCAGAGGCCCTAGCCCTTGAAGAAGAGAGTGTCATCAAAGCAATCAACATGCATCTGAGAAACAGACAGACTCCTGTGTACAGTGCTGGATAGATGTCACTGATAATTAATTCACTTGTATTAATCCTTTCCTTGCTTTTTCTAATTGCTCTGCACAGATTCTTATGGGCCAGTTCTACCATCTGTTCTGCAGATCAGTAGAATTGATTGAGTTTTAAGTGGTGACAACAGTGCCGCGCAGAACCAAGAGAACACAGTGGATGCCAAAATAGTGCCATATTTTATTTTTAACTATCCAAGCTGTTATGCAGTTTAAAAAGAATAACCACCACAAATTCAGGAGCATGATAATGAAATGGCCCTGACAGACAGATGTTCAGTAGGCTTCTTCTCTCATCCCTGGCCACAAACTATCCTATCAAAACATAGAAGAGGGGAGGACACACACAGGAAGAGAAGTGAAAAGATTCCTTGAAGTCATTTTAGGATTTGGGGTTGATTTGCTTCCATAAAGGAAGAGAGGCTCTTTGTACACATGTTGTACTCTGACAATAAAGGTTGATTTGATTCATAAGAACCTACTTGTTATTATTTTTTTAGCAAAATTTTTGTGACATTTTTGGTACTGACAAGTATTTTCTAAACCTTTGAACAGCGTTCTCAAATGCTCACATCACTAGCCTACCTTATTTAATAATTCTTGTGGAATCCTTGGTGTTGGTTGGTTGCTTGCAGACATTTCATTATCCAATATCTGCAAGCAAACAACCAAACTCAGAGAGCATCAAGGACTCTAAAGTTCAACCCAGAGCTACAGATATTCTCTTCCAATAATTCTGGAATACATTTTAAAGGTAATGGGGAACTTTGACTCCCCCCTGTTGTAGCTAAAGGAGAGAAGGCAACCTGGAGGTCATTTAAAAGCAGTTTGGCTGACAAAAGTATGTTGGAAGAAGGTGGTGGATGAGAAGATATCACTTGCGCGATGTAGGCTTGTCCCTGTACCGCCCAGTTTTGATTAATTCCACATTTGTTTAACAAGAGTAGTGAATGACCTTCTGAAATAGTCATTCCAACTCCTCGTTCCTTCTCACCATTTATGCCCTGCGAATATACATTTATGCCTTTGCCTCAAAATTGGACACGGGATATTCAGCCATGTCAATGATAAAATCCTACTAAATTTGGAAATACTTAGGGTTTGCCAATAGTTGTTTGTCACTGGGAGGTAGTGTTAGTGCATAGATGATGTCCAACTCTAGCTGGCTCTCCTTTTGATATATTCTTGGCTTTTCCAGGCAGCTCTCATTGTCTCCTCATCCCATACCTACAATTTTTCCATAAGCCCTTCCCATAGAGCTTTACCCACAGAATCTCATGTATATGAAAATTATGAACACAACCTTTTGGATAAATGTAGCAGGTAAACACACTCATGGGTGTCTGTGTCCCTTTTCTGCTCTCATCACCTTCAAGACACCACCTGTATACATAGTGGTGTAAAAAGAAACAACCTTTTCCATCTGTAGGAAGGACCAGCTATTTTCTTTGCTGCAGGTGTGTCATATCACGTGGAACACCCATTGGGGAAGAAATAGCGTCTAGTGATTCTTGCAATCCTCTTCCTTTTTGCCAGTAGTCCCTGAGAATATAGCAGAGGGATAAATACATTTTTTAAACTTGAATTATGCTGGCATTTGCATACAAATGGAATTAATGCAGAATTAGTCAGAGGGGCTATTAATAGGAAATCATGGTTTAAGGTTATGGAAACAAGCCTGCACAAGCCTGGAGTTTCTGCCAATGCTATGTCCTTTCTATTCTTTAGTTATACATGCAAAAATGAAATCAAAGCTTTCCTCTAAGCACTAATTATAGCTCTCTTGCATACAGAAGACTGCTTTCATCTAAAAAATATTGTTTGCTAAAATAAACTAGTGTCTTTACTCACAACAGTTGGAACAGCCTATCTGTAATAGTCAGCTATGGGCTATCTTTATATCTGAATCTGGTCAGCAGACTAATATAATATAATATGATATAATATAATATAATATAATATAGCATATAACATATAACATATAACACATAATATAATATAAGATGCAAATTCCTAATAATATAAATTCCTCCTCCTCTTCCTCTTCCCTGTCCCCCTCTTCCCTTACTCCCTATCACAAATTTTACAACATGGAAAGGTCAGGATTGTTTTCTAGGCAAAACATTACCAAATGCCAACAGATGACAGTGCCAGCTAATACCAGGCAGAGAATATGAGAAACATTAATTTTTTCCCCCTACTTGGTTCTCTGAATGCTACAAATAGATTGAAATAACTTATTTTAGCCAACTATATTGACCACCAGAAGGTACTTTCAGCTTTATTGGAATTGGTCCAATATACCTCTGATTGACGAACCTTAATAAGGTCAGTATAACCATATACATTGTTTAGGATATTTGGATATGTACCATATAAATATTTGTCCCTTCCATGTTTGGGGGGCAGGGTGAAAGTGGGCCAGGCAGAACCTCATACATGGAGAACATGACATATTGCAGCATTCATATCTCTCTACTCTGAGAGCTTAAGGAAGGGAGGGGGACTGCAGGTACCATTCTGACAGATTGTGTTTTACCCTGCTAGAGTATCTACACGCATAGCAAAGAAAAGAAAAGAAACCCATGCTGTGCAGATTTTCATTAATTTCAAGAGACATTTAAATATAAACAATAGCTAATAATTTCTAAGGCAGTAACCAAAGAGGCTAGAATTCTAAAGAGGATGGCTAGGGCACACTCAATTTGTATTAAAGCAAATCTTCCTAAAGAAACTTGAAAGGAAGTTGACGGTGAACTTAAGAATCCATTTAGACATTTAAAAAAAATAATCTAATGAAATATTTAGAAGCTTTGGTCATTTTTTTTCCTACGCTTTGATCTGCATTCTATTAGTGTGGTGGGGAGCAAAGGGTAGTAGTACTACTTGTTGTAATTTGTGCTTGGTTTTTCAAAGGTCAGTGGGTGGACACATGCAAGCCTGTCTCACATTTGTCAGTGGCTTCCTTTGTTTTCAGCACTGATTAGCTGAATTAGACCCTGCACTTAGTGGGTTTTTTTTTTTGTAGAACTGAAAACCTAAGTCTGTCATATATTTACCCCAAGTTCATTTGCAACAAGAACACTACTTGTTAAACCAAGTATCATCCTAATTTTAATAGGTAAGTAAGTCTGCTTGGAGAATATTCTCTCATGCATGTGGTCTTCAACATACGATCACGATTCAACTTGGAATTTGAATTGTAAGTAATTGCAATTGTAAGTCAAGGGACCACATGATCTAACTTGAAGTTCTGACAGGTTTTTTTGACGGTCATTAAGTGAAGTAAAGATTGTAAAGCATTTTTTTGCTAGAAAATCAAAAGTAAATACTGTAAATGGATATAACAACTTCATAAATTGAACTCATGTGACTGCGGGATATTGAAAATGGTCATAAATGTGAGCTGGTTGCCAAGTCCTTGAAATGTGATCATGTGACTGCAAGGAGGGGAGTGTAGTAGACATAACTTTTGAAAAGGAGGCATAGGTAGCTTTTGGGGGGAGGTCCATCATAGCTTTGGTTGTTAAGCAATCAGTCATAAGTCAAGGACAACCTACACTGCCTTCTATGTAGTAGAAACCCTGGCAATAGTTATGTAATAGTTAACCCTGAACAAAGCTTTGAGCAACTTTTCTCACCAGTGTCTTTTCTCCACATTCTCCCCAAGGCTTGGCTGAAGATGACAGCCTTGCTGTTTATGCAATTTAAACTTTGGTAATGCTAAGCATGGAATGTTATATTGCCATGACAAGGTCTACTATGTACTATGTATCCACCGTTGTACTTCATTGTCACCTGCTCAGGTCTCCTTTTCCCCTTCTGGACTAGTGGAGAAAATAATAATAAAAAAATAAGCAGGTGGCACACAAGATTAGAAGCAGCAACAGAAACAACAAGGTGGAAAGGGTGGCTGTTAAACCCAATTTTTGTATGTTTTAGAATTAGAAAAATAGGATTAAGAGGCAAACTAAGTGCCTTCAAATCTTTGATTTATGAGTGCTGCAATAGTTGTCATTTCTTTGTGACTGATTTCCTAGTATGATTTGATTGCTTATTGTACCCTATGACTACATTAAGTGTTGTACCTTATGATTCTTGACTCTTCATGAATGTATCTTTCTTTTATGTATAGTGAGAGTATTTGCACCAAGACAAATTCCTTGTGTGTCCTATCACACTTGGCCAATAAAGAATTCTATTCTATTCTATTCTATTCTATTCTATTCTATTCTATTCTATTCTATTCTATTCTATTCTATGGGTCATGAATGGGGAAGAACAGAGTTAAGTTCTTCCTAAGAGGTCATAGTCACTTTGGGTATTTTAGTCTATGGAGCTAAAATCTATAGTCTTCAGTAGGATTTTATTGTACTTCCCTGTTTAGGATAGGTGGGCAATTTTTTTTGCGGGGGCGGGGAGACATTCCTAGGCTCATAGAAGCAAGAAGCACCATGTGTGTGAATGTGTGTGTGTATAATATCTCTCTTTCTCTTTCTTTCTATGTGTGTTTGTGTAGAAAGAGAGATAAATTTTAAAATGAACAAGCACCATCAAAATTACTGAAAGGTAATAAGTGAAAAGAAATATAAAGAAAGAAATAGAGAATAGGAAAAAAGGAAAAAGAGAGGAAAGGAAAAGTTATAAAGAAGCAGCTTCTAATATTCTTAACTGTAGGTACAAATACATTTATATTTTGCGCTGTCTGTCTAAGATTACAACATAATTTTCTTCTTTCTATAGTCTGCCTTCTCCGATCGTCAAACCTATAAATCATAAGATTTTTTTTCTAGCAAAAAATCCTCAAGGAATTTCTAATCACTAATAAATGTTGTTATTGTCCTTTCTCTAATTAAACAAATCAATTTTGCCATCTCTTCTAATTCTGTCATCTTCGCCAACCATTCTTCCATTTTTGTGCACATAATAATCTTGCAGTAGTTATTTATAAAAACAATCTTTTATAACTTTTTTCTAATTGCCTGTCCATTAATCAAGACAAGTTCTGGTTGCACTTCAATATTACTATTACTATTATTATTGTTGTTGTTGTATCATTGTGTGTATTTGAAGCCAAAGTTCTCTGACTTTTTAATTAAGTCCGGCATGATAAAATGACACTTCATGTTTCACATATTTCCAACATAAATTTGAAGTGCATTTATGCACTTCAGATAAGTTTTCTTGGTGGACAGATATATTTTGTACACTAGTTGCATCAATTTCTGGACCAGGAGGCCTGTTCCAATGTGCTCTACATGGAGCTTCCCCTGAAGACTACTTGGGAGCTGAAACTGTTTCTGAGTGAAGTAGCAATGAAAGTTACTGGTATTCCATGGTGTGCCATTTAATACTCTTCTCTATTGCACTGCACTGATTACCAATAGTCTTCCAACTACAAATTTATTATTAATTATCAATTACACAGTGTCCCCTTTTGGGACCTAGGAGCAGACCTTTCCTGTTGTGATACCTGCCCTCTCCATCTCTCTAGTTTGAGTTTGAGATTGAATGATTATATCTTCCTTCCTAACACTGCTTTGTGGAATTATAAAAGACCCCTTTAGCTTTAACCCTTGAACTATTGTATAAATGAGATTACTCTTACAGGAGGGTTTTTGGGGGGTGGGGGGGGGGAGGAGATAAAAACTAAATTTCAGGCCTCTCAAAAAGAGGTCAATTTACCAGATGATTTAGGGGAATGATGCCATCCCCAAAACTAGAGGCCACTTAATGTCATACCTAACAGCAGAAATTGAGCAATAAATAAATAAATAAATAAATTCATTGTCTTTTGCTTCCAATAATCAAATTATATTACTTGCACATATGATCTGCCCTAACATTTTTAATGTTTATGATGTCCTGAAAAGTTACTAATGCTATTATTTTATAATGCATATTTTAACCCTGTATTTATGTGTATCATCATCATCTGTATTGGGAATAGAAACAGGATAGAAATATAGAGATTGTTCAGTCACAAGGAATCCACAATGACTTAAAGACACACACACACACACATTGTGGATTCCTCATGACTGTCTGGACTTATACCTGCACTTTTCTTGGCAAGGTTTCAATAAAGTTTACCATTGCTTCCTTCCTAAGGCTGAGAGGGAGTGATTGGCCCAAAGTCACCCAGCTGGCTTCATGACTAATATGGGACTACAGCTCACCATTTTCCACTTTCTAGCAGGGCACATTAACCAACATAACTGTCTATCTCTATTATATCTTCTCTATCTTTGTTTCTACAGTATCTCATCAAGGGAGCCATGGTGGTGCAGTGGTTAGAATGCAGTACTGCAGGCTAGCTCACTGCCAGGAGTTCAATTCTAACTGGCTGAAGGTTGACTCAGTCTTCCATCCTTCAGAGGTTGGTAAAATGAGGACCCAACTTGCTGGGGGCAATATGCTGACTCTTTAAATCACTTTGAGAGGGCTGTAAAGAACTATGAAGTGGTATATTACTCTAAGTTGGGGTGTCAAACTCAAGGCCCGCAGGCCAGATCTGGCCCATGAAGCCCCCGTGGGGCTGTCCTGGAAACAGTGAAGGACCAGCCCCCAGTGCCTTGGGCCTGACCCAGGCCAGCCAAGCACTGATCTAAAACTTGGTGATAGCCATAAGGGCTGGAACACGGTGTTTCTTAGATCTGTGGGGCCACTCTGGAGCCAACAAGGGGCTATTCCCACCCCACCCCCTGGGCATGTGCTGGAGACAATGGATCTGCCCACCCACCCAGGCCACAACAGCCACACCCAAAGTGAGCAATGTCAAGCTGGCCATGCCCATCCTGTTGGCTGTGACCACCCAGCCATGCCTACCCTGCCCCTCCAAGGTCAACCACACCCCTGATGCTGTCCTCAATGAAATTAAGTTTGACACCCCTGGTGCTATTGCTATCATTTGTATAGTGCCCAATAGGTCTGGGCATCTCACAAGCTATAAAACAATAAAAGAAGACAACCCAGCAAGCCAACATACCAAAACTAGGCGGCAACAAAACACACCCTTGCCTTTCCAGGCTACAGAAGTGTTCTTTATAAGACTATATAGTTCTCATCCTTATCCCTAACTGCACATATTATAAAGGATGCAATACAAGTGTTCATTCAGCTCTGGCTCTATAGAGCTCTTTAGCTGAATAATCATAGGGGACATTATGCAATTTCTGCAGAAATTAGATTTTATTGTTCCTTCTCTTGGCCTAATCACTTTTAAGATGCATGCTGTTTAAGGCATTTCTAGATGAAATGACACCGTACTATGGCTTATATATTAAAGTGCTCCTTCTAAAGATACTGAAAATTAAAACAATGGTATGGATCTTTTGAAGATGTAGCATCTAGCCAAGGTCTGTAATTCAGAACATGGCAGCTTTGTCTACAAGGACACTTCAGACATCGAAGCAGAGGCAGGTGCTGAGAGAGGATAAGCAGGAGAATCAATGACACAATGAGCACTGTGCTGTTGTGATGGAAGCTCTGCCCTTTTGTATAAACATTGTGACAAGAGGGGGCAGAACTCTCATTGTGTTGGTGACATGCTCATTTTCTCACAGGGTGGGTGCACAGGGTAAGGCCAAAAGAGTGTAAATGGCAGTTGCAACAGAACACGCATTACAGATGGAGCTTGCTTCACACCAAGTGACTACCATTATTACCTTTTTGATCATTCCCTCCAGACACTGTTTGTCATTTTGGTGAAGGAAAGAGATTCTGTGGATGCCTCTACATGGAAAGGCAGCTCTGAAGTTAAGGTTTTCATGCTTATTCCAACCAACTTGTGCTTTTCCTACTCTAGTAGTTCACTAAGGATTTTCCCTGGAATTAGAGAACAATTGTCCGAGCAATACCTTATAATAGATAGAATAGAATAGAGCTGGAAGGGACCTTGGAGATCTTCTAGTCCAGCCCCTGCTCTCTGTACCATTTCGAACAAGTGGCTGTCCAGTCTCTTCTTAAAAACCTCCAGTGATAAAGCTCCCACAACTTCTGAAAGTAAGGTCTTCCACTGATTAATTGTTCTCACTGTTAGGAAGTTTCTTAATTCCACGCTGCTTTTTTCCTTGATTAGTTTCCATCCATGGTTTCTTGTCCAACCCTCTGGTAGTCTGGAAAATAATTTGGCTCCCCCTTCTTTGTGGCAGCCCCTCAAGTATTGGAATACTGCTATCATGTCACCTCTAGTTCTTCTTTTCTCTAGACTAGACAAACCCAAATCCTGAAACCATTATTCATATGTTTTAGGCAGAGATGGTATTGAGAAGGTTCTGACCAGTTCTGTAGCAGAAATTTTGAGTACTTCGGAGAACCGGCAAATACTACTTCTGACTGGAGATTTTACAGTATCCTTCCCCTGCCATGCCCTCCAAGCCATGCCCACAGAACCAGTAGTAAAAAAATTTGAATCCCACCACTGGTTTTAGGCCTTTGATCATCTTAGTTGCTCTTCTGTGAACTTTTTCCAAAGTCTCAACATCTTTTTGTAGTGTAGTGACCAAAATTGGTCGCAGTATTCCAGGTTGTGGTGTTTCTAAGGTTTTATAAAGTGGCATTCTTGGGAGAGTTTCAGGCTGACCTTTTCTCCTTGGAATTCTTATAAGAAAGATTTACTTAGCCACCTAGGCTTGGTTCATTTCTGTTTTTTAGAAAAAGATTTCTCAGACCTGGAATTATTTTCCAGCACTGGTTCATTATTCCTTACCCTTTTGAAGTTAATTACTTCAGTTTTGGAGGCGATATATGCAGGAAGCAATTTAATCCTTCTCCACTCTCTTGTTTATAATTTTCATTACCAAAGAAATGCAGTAAGCCAAATACGTTATTAAAATCAAGTTATAAGCCATTGCATTGAGGGTTTGTCTCATGTTGTCTTGAAACTTCAGGGAAGGAAAAATGCATGTTCAATTATGGTCAAGCTTTTTTTTGAAAAACACAAAAAAGAGTCTTACTGAATTCCTAAAAAAGAGTGCATAATATACTTAATATGTAGAGTGCATAATATACTTAATATGTAGTGAATAGAGTATAGATTTTTTTAAAATTTACTTTGAATTACTTATCACTATATAGCCATGATGATGAATCTATGGCACACGTGCCACAGGTGGCACACCTCTCTGTGGGCATGCGAGCCGTTACCCCAGCTCAATTCCACTGTGCATGTGTGTGCGACTCCCACTGGTCAGCTGATTTTCAGTCTCTGCCACCATGCGTGGAGGATAGGGTGTATGCAGGAGATGTATGCGCATATGTGGGGGGCAGGGGTTGTGCAGGGGGGTTGCATGCCCATGCACAGGGGCGGTGGAAGAGTGCGTGGGGAGGTGTGGTGCAGCCCCATCTACACTTCCTGTTTTGGGCCAGTAGCCCTTCCTGCAGCCTCCTGGCAGCAAAAACGGGCCATGGGGGACATGCCACACTTCCCCTGCGCCCATTTTTGCTCCCAAGAGGTTGCAGGGAGGCCTACTAGGCCCAAAATGGGGCACGGGAGGGTCATGCATGCATGTGCAGGGAGACGGGGGGGGTCGCACACACATGCACAGGGGATCGGAGTGAGCAGGGGGGGGTCATGCACACATTATGGGTGCAGACACGCACGTGTGCACTTTTGGCACACAACAATAAAAAGGTTAGCCATCACTGCTATATAGAATACTGCTGAGCTCCTTAGGTAAAGTAATGTGATTGTCAAAACCAAGGTTTAATACCCAGCCGGAGAAATGAGTTGAATTTGTGTTGTTATGAGTCAAGAATGATTGATTTATTTTATTTTATTTGGTTTGTCAATTGCTTACAAGATAATAAGTATAAGTATATACATAGTTATGAATACATGAAATGAGTACATATAAGAAAAATAAAAGAAACAATAGGACAGGGACGGTAGGCACATTGGCGTGCTTATACACGCCCCCTACAGACCTCTTAGGAAAGGGGTGAGGTCAATAGTAGACAGTCTAAGGTTAAAGTTTTTGGGGTTTGGGGAAAAAAACCACAGAGTCAGGTAGAGTATTCCAGACATTGACCACCATGTTTCTGAAGTCGTATTTCCTGCAATCAAGTTTGGTTGATGCAACTTTACTTGTCTAGAAAACAAAGTAAAATTTTATGTACAAAAATAATCATTATAAAAGTTAATCTCACAAATCATTCAATAAGAGTGGAGGGGGGACAGTTCATTTTAAAAGGCAGATTTGCTCCATTCTTCTCTCCTGTAATTTTACTGGTAAAAATATAACTTAAATTTGAAGCCAAATTGCTTGTGTAGGGGTTATTCAATAAACACAGTTTTTAATACTTAATAAAGGTCAAAAGGCTTATGCATCTTTGAGGAGCTAGGGAAAATAGAAATAGCTATTTTGAAGAAATATTAGAAAGTGCATTGAGAAGAAATATGTTGAAAGCAGTTCTCATGTCTCATGTAACATGTCTCATGAATTTTTCCATAAGTGGCCTTCTTCCATTATGGGAAGCTTTTATACCAGTTAATGAGGAGACCTTTTTTTGTAACAAGATCACCTTCCCTATTCATATTTCTAGAAAACATTTAATAGTTTTTATTTCTGGAACCATCTTTTTTTTTAATTCTGGGACAATTTCAATAAACTATGAGAACTATATAAATGGAATTTACTGAGTTTATAAAGACAGCGCAGACAGTATTTTGCTGTACAATGTAAACTAAGCTAAGAGGCAGAACTCTTTAGTCCTGGATATATATTTTTTTTCTAAGGGGAAAGAAATTCAGATCAACATAAATGATGTTTACTGCCATGGATACAATATCATCTTGAATGTTTTAACATTTGCAAATACTTCTCAATTCTTCGCATTCTCAACTGAACCATGCTGTTTGTTGTCATTCCAGAATCTCCACAGCCCACAATTAGAAAAGCAGTTTTAAAAAGAAAAGAAAAAACCTGGAGGAGGTATCCTTTGGTATTTAGACATTATTCTTTAGATTGTTCTGATTCTTTGGCTGAAGAATGAAAGCAAGATAAATAGATGAAAATAGATTTTTGAACCTAAAGCGAACATCTTCGGCTTTTCATTCCTCTCCAAACCAGATTAAAAATATTTCAAATGAAAATTGGAACCCTTTGCTTTTAGATATTTAAACTGAACCTTGTAATTTCACAGTGGCTTGAATCAAAGCACTTGAATTTCCACTCGCAACCTCAGATTGATTATACTCATTTTAAATTATGAACATCCAATCAATTCAATGCTCATCTGTCCAGGGCTTTTATATATTATGAAGAAATAATTTAATGTTTTTGTGGATTGCATCTGAATGTATCAGAAAGATCTCAGATTGGGGAACCTTTGTTTAATTTAGGGTATCTGAACTTTAATTTTTATACAAAAATAGATCTAACAGATAATCCTTCTCTGCACTGTTCCATATTGTTTCAGTACTTTCTTCTTTTCCTCCTAACAGTTCTTCTTTCTCCATTTCCAACATTTGAGTCCATGAATATGTGTTTAGGGGGAAAACCTGGGCAGTCTCTTGTAAACTCTAGCTCTTCTTTTTCTTTCCTCATCCTGCTGCTTCAGCTGTCTTTCAGAATCTTCAGCCAGGCTTCAAGGAAATTTAATCTGGTGTGGTATCCCCCTTGATTGAAAAGGGAGGAATGGTGGTGTGATTTCCAAGGAGAAAAACCACACCCCCACCAACACATGCAGGGCAAGCTACTGTATATAAGCAGAGAACAAAACCAACACTGATTGGCACTGATGATGTTACCTGGTTAGGTAATGAAATGTCTGCAAGTAAACAACCAAGATCAGAGAGCACCAAGGATCCCACAGAATCAAATTTACACTGTACCATTTCTTTTCTCACGCATTCGATTTTCCATCCTAGCCCAATGGGGAAAAAACAAAACAGAACGTGATGACTCATCGGTCACTAAGTTCATTCTTAAATATCTGGGGGCAGAGGAAAGCATAGATTACTTTTTCCTAAAGAAATAGCTGAGGGAACAAAGAGCCTATAATTAAGAATCTGCTTATTATCAAGGGCAAGATACTCATAGTGAAAGATTTCATTAATGTATTTGGGCAAAAGGCCTACCCTTGTGATTATGGGAAGCACACACAATGGGGTTTCCATTTCTCCAGCTGTTTTTGTCACACAGACAGTAATCCTTTAATGAAGTTGACGGATGATCTGAGATGAATCTCTTTCTCTTTATTTTCACTCCAAGAGGGCTAGTGACTATGGGCAAAGACATTGGTGTCACATTCATTTGATGAAAGACCCCCTTTGGAGTTTAATATACCATCAAAAAGAAGGAACACCTACATGCTTGTAATGGCTGTAAGGAACAAGTAAGACATAGCAATCACTCATAATTTAAAATGAGTTTACAAAGGATATATTCTGTAATTCTGTTTGACCCACATCCGGGGAAATCCAAAGGGAAAAAAATACGAAGTACAAACTCTACTGATGCCGGACCTGCCTGAATGTGATGCCTGAGTGTGAGGTGATATTGGTGGAGGAAAAAAGGCCCAGATGTTTCGACAAAATGGTGTTAGCCATTCTGAGTGCGGAGCTGGTGCGTCCCCTGTGGTACACGCCTGAATAGCATGCAAATATGAGCCAAATGGACTGGCAGCCAAACAACTACAGTAGAACCTCTAGTCATGACCATAATTCATTCTATAACTTTGGCAATTTCTTCGTCTTCTAATGTTTCGTCTTCAGGAATTTCTGGGTCAGGGGTCATGTTTGATCACCACCTGAGCATGTGTTCATGACCAGATTCAAAAATTTTGTGAAAATTGGAACCCAATTTTGTCATGGTCAGAAGCATTTGTGACCAGAGGTTCTCCTGTACTGTATTAAAACTATAGACTCTGACTAATGTATCACCATTATACACTATATAAAAGGAAAAAAATTATAGACTATAATGACTTCTATCAGAGCTCAACAATAAAGTGGTAATTAGATGTCATCAACAGCATTTGTATCCTGAAAATAATATTTAACTGAACTTCAAACTTATCAAAATGGAAATCCATTGAACATTACAAGCAGATTCAGCCTATATTTGCTCAGACAATGTACTACTTGGCCAAGCAGTATCGGCATGACATTTTCTATCTTCTATCAGTATTGGTTTTCTGTTTACTTTCATAGCCTAAAATTATATACTCCATTGAAAAAAAAAACAATAACTGGCAGATGATATGCATAAACTTGTAATGCTCTAATTTTAATTGACAGATATTTCTGTTGCATATTCATATTGTATTTTTATGTCCAGGTTTTTTTTCCTGGTTGGCATATTCAGTCCTATTTTTGAACTGCTGTAAAAGGGGGCTGTTTGTGTAGTGCATATTTTTATTAGATGTCAAACCCCTATTTTTAACTACTGACATCTCAGCTGAACCTGCAGTTTGATAATATGCAGTCAAAGGAGGTGGAACCTATGGGCCTTTTTGTGGTTTTGATGCTTTTAAGTACAAACAAAACAAAAGACTATCTGGTCTTGTAAACAAGTTCTCCTCAGTTCAGTATCAGCGTGGCCAAAAGTTCAGATTAGTAGGCATTGGATTTCAGCAAAATTGGGAATGATCCAATGGTGGGATTCAATTTTTTTTACTACCGGTTCTGTGGGCGTGGCTTGGTGGGTGTGGCAGGGGAAGGATACTGTAAAATCTCCAGTCAGTGGTGGTATTTGCTGGTTCTCTGAACTACTCAAAATTTCCACTACCAGTTCTCCAGAACTTGTCAGAACCTGCTGAATACCACCTCTGGAATGCTCTATTTCTAATGCTGGCAGTAGAGTTCGTGGTAGGTGGTTTGTTTGTTTTGTTTATTTATTTATAAAAAATTGTATGGCTATCAAATCTCATATATGGTGCCTTATTAAGCTTTCAGGCAATCTCTTTTTGTCCTTAGTCTTTGTGCCTTATCTCATCCTGCTTTTGATGGCCCTCCATTCTTCAGTCAGCTTGTAGAGTCACTTGAGGAGAAAACTGATGAGAAGACGCCAAACCTATTCCCAATCAGTTTGTGTATGTGTGTGGGTGTGTATTCTGAAAGATTAATTTGAATTCTAAATTATGAAATTGTCCTTTAATTTTAAAATTAAAGGAATTAAAAGAAGTGCCTTTAGTTGAATGGATATAAATCTTTCCAGAAAAGAATTCTAGTCTTTCCTGCTAAACATGAAAAATATAAGCTCTAGTGGTTGATAGGTTGATTAGTCTCATTGCCGCTTTTTTGTGGTAAATTGGGGGTGATTTTTCTTTTCTTGGACTGTGGTTATGTGGATTATTAGTTTAATTCTATTGCTGGCTGTTGTGACTTCTTGTAGGTCTTCCAGATTCTTTGTTATAAATTGTTTAAATAAATAGATGGTTTAGGAGAAACCTTGAATACAAAGTTGTGGCATCAAAGGTTGGACATATTTCTGGTTTTGAGGAAGTTTCAATGATTTTCCTTCAGATATTTTCATATGTACATAGATGATAATATGTTTGATCTTTTATTCAGCACTAGTTAATGAGAGTTACCTCTTAATCTTCTCAAACATATATATGAATTAATGGAAAATTACAATCTACGTATAGGAGGCAATCTTAGAAATTTTATTCTGATATGAAACCTAAGAAATCCTGCTGGGTTAATGCAGCTCCAAATAATGTATTCACATTTTGCAACTCTCCCTGTTTTTTCAAACTTGCTGAAATCTTAGAAAAGTACTAATCTTTGTATTTGAGAAATGCTAGGTTTGTAAAGCTTGTGAAAGTGAAAATTGAAAGTGTAATTATTTGTGATGTCTGTCTGTACCATGAAGCTTTCTCCTAATGCATTTTGCATGGTATAAAAATTATTAGGTTTTGGCATGTTATTTTTTTAGCTGCTTCTGTGGCCTGAAAATTAAAAAAAGATCCTCTAGTAAGTATATTTTGTAAGAATCTTTTGTAAGACTCTTACTGCTTGGGTCTGATAAGACATAAATCTTTATCAGAGACTTGAAATGACAAATTGGGCTACATCCTTCTTTTTTCAGTCTTTTGAATGCATCCAAATAATTCTGAAGATTAGGGTTTGTTCATATTTTAATCTTTTGTAAATATAGTCTATTCTAAAATTTAAAAAAGACTGAAGATTAGAGAAATTATCAAAACCTCTCGTTCATTCATTCATTCATTCATTCATTTATTCAATTTAAACTGTATGCCACATTTGTGGCCAATATTTAATAGGATTCTGATCTTCTGATCTTGGATAGTATGTAAACTGAATCCAAGTCTGTTCTGAATGACATGTGGACGTGGTAATCATGAATCCGTATTAGGGATAGACAAACCATTCAGCTTTCCACATTACTAGATTATATCCCTTTGAAATTGACCTAATTCTACCTTTGGTTTTCAGTACATTACTAATATGAGACATTCCAATCTTTTGCAATCATAGTGTGATCCATTTTGTTGAGATAGACTGATGGCAGCTGCTTCTTTGTTTTCTTTCTTTGTTTGTTTGTTTTTGCTGGCAAGTACTGCAGAAGGAGTATAATGTATATTCTGTACCATTCTGAAACTTGTTGAAAATTAATTACTTGCAGATTTATGACTTAAAATAAACTTAAAAGAAGAGTAAAGTAATTTCAAAGAAACCTGAATGTGTTCTATTATATGAAGAGCAGTGTAGTATATTGGCTAAGGTGTTGAAATAGTACTGGAGAGAGCCAGATTTAAGTCTCTCCTCTGCCATGGAAACTGTGGGATGATTTTGGATTAGTCATCTGTCAGGTTCACAGAGTTGTTGTAGATATAAATTGTGAGGGGATCCCTGTGTAAGCAGCCTTGAGTGCCTCAAGGAAAACAACTTTATAAATAGAATAAATAAAAGGATGATTGAAAGGATGAGGGAATCAGTAGGAATTAATTAGAATATTATACAGGAGAGCAGAGCTGAGTGAAGAAGATAACTTAATGTACTGTAAGTTACACTTACGTAATTAATATTTGAAAAAAGAAATATTTTCCCTGTAGTTTAACCTTACTATTATATTGACAACAATAATGGAGGCTTAAAGAAATATTGGAAAAAGTACTGAGGTATTTTCTAAGAGTTTGTAGATAATTGTATCTCACTGTGATGTGAATGCAAATTGTATGTAGTTGGCAATCTGATATGTACACATAGCTGCACATGCATAATCATGTTGCAAATATCTACAGACTGATGTTGACAATGATGATAATAATTTTCTAGTGGATGGTTGCAGATATAATGACATAGCCTCCTTCCTTCCTTCCTTCCTTCCTTCCTTCCTTCCTTCCTTCCTTCCTCCTTCCTTCCTTCCTTCCTTCCATTTCTATAGTGGGATATTTTTCAAAACTAAACTCATTATTCTGTTTGCTTCAGGGAGTTCTGCAAGATTTCAACTTGCCACTAAGACAAATTTGCCAGTATCATTCAGATTATGATTTTAGACTTTTTATAACTCATTTTCTCCTCACCTCTTTGTTCCATCAAGAAATATTTTGGATGCTGTGAATCACATGAAGTTCAGTACATGAAAAACAGCTGCCAGTGAGCTTGTGTCTTTTAGACTGTTGGGTGTTCTATTACTGTCGCTTGTTGCAGTTCAGTTGCTTTAAAATGTGATGTCTGCTCTGGTGTTCTCAGCCACACTCAGCCATTTTGCATAATTAAGGGAGTTATGAAATAAAAATGGTCATAGACGATAGTGGCTTTATAATAAGAATGCCTCTCTTCATTTTCTTCCTCCTTTTAAAATCCATGTCATACATTAGCATGGCAATATTTTAACCTGTTTAGGCTTTCTTCTAGATTAGATCTAGCAAACACTTCTCTTTTTCTCAATGCATATGCTCTAATAAGTGAAAAAGGAAAAAAAAACTTATATACTTTATCTTCTTCATGTATTTATTTCTTTCTGTATGAGTATGTGTTTGAGCATGTACATGTTTGTATAAAAACAAATTAGAGGGCCAATTTAGTGCAATGTTGTGCTCTATTGTGGTTGTGGGTCAAGGACTGTCTGTAAATAGTAGCATGCAAACTATAGAATTAAAATAATATTTTTTTTTTTAATGGAAGTATTTTGCAGATACTTTTAGCAAATGGGGTGAAGAACCTATGCTTTTCTGCACTACTTATAATTCTGATTGAAAGATGGCAATTTCAGCACATATCTAGTATTCCTTTCTTTTGGGGGGTGAGTATTTCCTTTTTATTGCAATGTACTATGTAGCTGAAGCTTGAATAGTGGGGGAATATCAGCATTTGTTCAGTTTGCAGTTACATGAATTATTTACATGGCACATTATTGGACTAACAAACCAGATCAGATGATTGACTGAAGGACAATAATTTTTTTAAGAAAGAAATTGGGGTAGAAACTTTGAAAATTGTCTTCTTTTTTAGTGGTAGAGCTTTCTGTGTGGAAAGCAAAACTTCACTCACATATCTTGTTGCCAGACCCAGCTCCAACCCTGAGCCATTCTCCTGGCAGTTGAAATAGAAAAGGACCTGACTGGGTGACTTTAGGACAGTGACAGGTTCTCAGTCCACCTTCCCCTGTTGTTCTGGAGAAAATAGAAGAAGCAAGAAATATTAGCAATAACAACAAGCACTTAGACTTATATACTGCTTCACAGTGCTTTATAGCCCTCTCTAAGTTTACAGAGTCAGCATATTTATTTATAACAATAATAAAGATGGGAAAGAAAGAAAGAAAGAAAGAAAGAAAGAAAGAAAGAAAGAAAGAAAGAAAGAAAGAAAGAAAGAAAGAAAGAAAGAAAGAAAGAAAGAAAGAAAGAAATGGAAGGTCAGAGTAGTTTCCTTTCTGGTCAGGAAAAAAATAGCAAGAGCAGTATTTGAATAAAATGCAATCATTAACTGAATAATACTGATTAGACTTCACAGGCAGTCCTTGAATATGATGGTTCTCGTAACTTTATGATCCAGCCTTTGATGCAGAAGAAGAACTTGATAAGTTTTAAGATCAAGGTCAATCCAGAATTGACAGGATAGACAAGCAAGATGTGCTGAGCTTGAACTGGAGATTGAAATACCCAAACTGGAAATAGTAATGGGGAAAACATAGTTGCACTTCTGAAAAAAGAAATTAATCAAGGGATCAGCTTGCCAATTACTGCCAATGTAATGATTTCATTTCATTTCTTCAAAGAATACCCCCAAAAAGTCAATATATGCTTCAAATACTTCACTGATGATAGAAAGGTTTTTGTCTGTGTTGATCATTCAAGTTGTGGAAACGCCTTAGAAAAATAGTTCATAATATTCATGAAAAAGCTAGAAACAGGAAGCCACAAAGGGAACAGGTTGAAGCAAACTGGCTCCAGTTTGGCAAAGGTCTAAGAAATACTTGTATATTCTCTATTTATTCAGCCTAAACATGGAATATATATACTGAGGGAAGCTAGACTGGAAGAACATGAACCTGGTATTAAAATTGGAGAAAGAAAACATCAGGAAGTTGATGTTACCATCCTGGGAACTGGGCATTCAGATAATCTACAAGTTTTAATGATGAAAGGAACAAGCGGAATACGATTATATATAAGGAAGACTAAATTAATAACAACAGGTCCAGCAACCAGCCTTAATAATGAAGATATTGAAGTGATATCTTCTGCTTTTTAGGATTGGGTATCAACCATACATTGGTACATTTTAGAAAAAATAATCTTTGTGAGGCCACTTCGTTTTGTTTATATGTCAACTGCTGCCTTCTTGTGAAGTTGACAGTAGTTTGTTCAATAAATTTTAAGCTCCTTTGGGAAAAAGTATGACATTGTATGATCACTTAAATATGGCCCCTCTGTTGATGAATATGTGTTGCTACAGGATAGATCCTAAAATGCACGGCAGATAAATTTATCAGTTCCTCCAATGATTCAAATGATGTTTACTGACATCTTAGTCTCTTTTAGCAATTTAAATAAATTGGGAGGGGTGGCTTTTAGGAAAGAGATAGATGACACTGAAATGACAGTTGAAGGATTATCAAGCAGAAAATATTTAATTAATGGCAAGAGACTAGACCAAAGGAGCTACATTTTGGACTGTTAAAAGAAAGCAGTGCTGAGAAAAAACAAGTGCCACAACAAAAATCCTTTGAAGTACATATACTATTCATTATTGTGAATTCCCATAGGAAAAGAAGAACAAACACAGTGATATCTCATTGATTAATTTAATTCCGAGCACCATCATTTGATGACTACGCTAACAAGTGAATTTGAAAATAAATCTAAAGCAAACCCACAAAAGTTATTCTGAACAAGTTCTTGCTCCAATTAGAAAGTCCATCAGGGTCAAATCAATTTCCCTTATAGATTACAAGGTTGTCAAATAAATAGAAACAATTTAGATTAATTTATTGGCTTTTAACATAATACTCAATATTCTGATTCACTGTAATAAGTATTACCATTTCCCAGAAGAGAAAAAAATATTAAAGATTCAACCATAGCTTCAGTTGGGAAAAAGGGACCAAGCCCAGTCCAAAAATTCCAGGGAATTTCTAGAAGCCTGACATTCTAACAAATCAGTCATCAATAGACACATAAACATTAACATCTATAACTATGCAAAAGAGACTTATCACCGAGCCCAAAAAGGAACAAAAAGACTCCAGCACCTCTCCACCAGGAGCCAGCACCCAGATCAGCATAGATTAACTCCAAGGTTAGATTAGAATAGAATAGAATAGAATAGAATAGAATAGAATAGAATAGAATAGAATACTTTATTGGCCAAATGTGACTGGACACACAAGGAATTTATCTTGGTGTAAATACTCTCAGTATACCTAAAACAAAAGATATATTTGTCAAGAGTCGAGAATCATCAGGTACAACACTTAATGATAGTCATAGGGTACAATCAGCAATCAAATCATACAAGGAAACAATCAATATAAATCATAAGGATACAAGTGACAAAGTTACAGGCATACAGTCACAAGTGGGGGGGAATGGGTGATAAGGAGTGATGAGACGATTAACAGTGCAGACTTTGTAATGGTTGGACAGTGTTGAGGGAATTATTTGTTTAGCAGAGTGATGGCTTTTGGGGAAAAACTGTTCTTGTGTCTAGTTGTTCTGGTGTGCAGGGCTCTATAGCATCGTTTTGAGGGTAGGAGTTGAAACAGTTTATGTCCAGGATGTGAGGGGTCTGTAAATATTTTCACAGCCCTCTTTTTGATTCGTGCATTATACAGGTCCTTGATGAAAGGCAGGTTGGTAGTATTTGTTTTTTCTGCAGTCCTAATTATCCTCTGAAGTCTTGTTGGGTTTCAGAACCAAACCAGACAGTTATAGAGGTGCAAAAGATAGACTCAATAATTCCTCTGTAGAACTGTATCAGCAGCTTAACATCAGCTTAACATCAGACCAGCAGTCAAGTAAACAATACCCCAATCAAGAAATTGCCAAGGAAGCCAACAGTAAACAGCCCCAAATGAAGAATCTCTAAGACCATCCCCCACCAATACTGACAAGCAAGCCACTAGGATATAAAACTGAGAGCAAACCCCACTGCTTACTAGCACTGATGATGTTACTTAGTTTGGGTAATGAAACGTCTTCAAGATAATAAACAAACTCAGAGAGCATCAAGGACACTTCCCCCAAATAGAAGCTCTTTGAAAAGCAAACTTCCTCTCAAATGAATATTAGAAAGGTTTTTGTTTTTTGTTTTTTTTGTAATGGGGAGGTTGAGATTGGAAGGAATCACTGTTCCATACAATATGGCAGGTTGGAAACAGAATGTGGAAAGCAATGGGAGAGAAGCAAGTCAATAGGAATAGGGCACAATGAATTTCACTGGTCTGCCTTCTTAAAATTCTTTATACTAAGTTTTAATTAGTAATATTAAATTTTAGTAGTAATAATTTTTAATTATTTACTACATCCTTTTATATTCCCTTCCAATGAAAGGCACTGAAGGAAGTTAACAATAAAAATACTTAAAACAACCACAAAAACACCATACAATAAAAGCTAAATTCAATACAAGTAGTCCTTGACCTGTCACCATGATTGAGCCCAAATATTCCATTGCTAAGCAAGACAGTTGTTAAGTGAGTTTTGCCCTGTTTTATGACCTTTTTGCCACATTCTTAAATGAATTACTGTACTTAGTAACAGGGTGGTTAGGTGAATTTGACTCCCCCATTAATTGTCACAAAAGATGATCACATGACCCCATGACACTGCAGCCATCATAAATACATGCCAGTTGCCAAGTGCCCAAATTTTGGTCATGTGACCATAAGGATAGCAATAGAATAGAAGGAGGAAGAAGTATTAACAATAGCACTTAGACTTATATACCACTTCATAGTGCTTTACAGCTCTCTCTAAGCGGTTTACAGAGTCAGCATACAGCCCCCCCATCTTTTACTCACCTTGAGCCGGTCAGGACTGAACACTGGCAGTTGGCAGAATTAGCCAACAATACTTCATTCTAACCACTATGCCACCACGGGATGCAGCAATGGTTGTAAGTGTAAAAAATGGTCCTAAGTCACTTTTTTCAGTGCTGTGGTAACTTTGAATGGTCACTAAAAGAATGATTGTAATGTCGAGGACTACCTGTACATGAATAAAATAGTACTTAATAAATGACTCTGAAAGATCAACACTGAGGTATTGATCAGGGACTTTGCAGATGTTTTATCCCATGTCCCAGTGAGGTTTTCTAAGTGCAATGGTTCAGAAGTAGAGTAAAAACAGCACTTATCTTAGTGAGCAGTCACTTTACCCCTCAATGATCTATCTTAACCTGATGCAAGTTGGTGAAATCATTGATCCTAAAATCTGTGTTAAGGCCAAATCCTTGGGGTTTAAACATGTTGAAGCCCTAAGGGTTTGGCTGTCAACACATACTTGCATCAGATTCAGGTAAATCTTCTCTCCCCCTCCCCTTATATCATGACAGTAAATTATAAAATCCATTCTGAAAATGCAAAGGATACATATTGCCTTTTGGCATAATTTTATCTGCTCTTTTACTGTTCTCACCTCTGGAACAGCACTAACTCCCTCACCTTGCCAAGATCTGAGTGACCCCCAAGTATTTTTTTCTTGTAAAAGGATCATAAACATCTGGCTCTTTCAGCAGGCTCCAGGCTTAGAGTTTCTCTGAATGCATATATTATGATGGTTTTAGTATTCCCTAAGTGCTTCTCTGCTATTTTGGTTCTTTATTGCATTTTAAACTTTTCCTATATACTACCTAGGATCATTGGAAGCTTTACAAAGGCAACAAACACATTTTTGAGTACTAATTCCACATTTTATTTGTCTAAAACAATTTACCTTGGTCCTGGGTAACATGTATTGTCATTATTTATCCTAATCACAGTCATCTAGGACATTCATGTTTAACAGAACCTACTATAATTTATTCAGAGTCTGGTTACAAAAAGGGATCAAAGATGACAACTTTAGGAAGCTCTCTTCTGAAGTAATGCTCTCTAGGAAAATGGATCACAGAGCTTAATTTAATAACTTTTGACCACCAATCTCTCTTGCAAAGCAACCTACCTCACAGGGGTCTTAAGAAATAACATGAAAACGTATTACACCTATGGCTTTGAGACCTCAATGGAATAAAAGACTTTCAATACAGTAAATGCATAAACATTGCAAGTCCCTAAAGACCTGGTTATGCTATCAGACCTGGGGATCTCTGAGACATGTTTCAATGCTCCATTGTTGACATGGCCATTCTTATCCTCTGTTTGCCTACAGTTGTATATTGGTTTTTATCATATTTATTTTTTAACATGTATTTTTATATTTTTATTCCTGCTGTTGTAGTGTGTTGCCTGGAGTTGCTTTTTGTGAGATAGGTGGTGATACGAATGTGTTAAATAAATGAATAAATAATAAATGTATGAATGAGTAAATAATAAATAATACAATTAATAATCTCATCTAATTTCTGACATTATCAAAACTGCCAGAGTTGGTCTTTGTGAGATAGGTGGTTATATAAATTTGTTAAATGTATGATTTAATAAAAATGAATGAATAAATATATAATCTTATATAATCTCTGATTACCAAAATCTCATCCCTGGATTGCTATGATTCTAAATAGTTATTTTTAGTCTAATGGTGCCCTTTTCAAACTATCTACATATAGTGTCCCAGTACCTCTCTTTATTTTTCAATTGAGTGTTTTGTATATTTTATTAGGCTGCATTCTGTCTCAGACCTGAACGTATAGAAAATCCCCCAGTGATGCTTGTGGTATCCATGTTTCAAGCTGACCTGCTTGGTAGATTGCTTATGAATTTATGAGTAAACTATAGAGGTCAGGGAATAAGCACAGAAAATAGTTCCTATGCCAAACTTCACACATATCAATATGGAACTGGAAGATTTTCAGCCAGTGATTCAAATAACCACCTCTGTTTTATTGCAGATATTAGAATGTATATAATGCCTTAATAAATTTATTAATACCTTAATAAAGAAGTAAACCAATCTCTAGAGTTTTGTCAAGCACCAGAGAAATCAGGAGATTCAGGCAGTTCATATCAGTATAAAAATGTATTGAAGGTTAAACTCTACAAAAATCTGAGCTACTAATAGTCAAGAGAAATGCATGGGATACAAGAAGGCATTCAAAGTGGACTGGACTTAGATCTCTTGTGGGCATGCAGGGACTTGTGACTTACAAACCCTCCCTTGGGCTGAACCTCGTCATTTCCTACAAGGTTAAGCTTTCTGTATAGCAATTCTGAGGTTCAAATCCTCTTTCTTCCACTTACGTCTTTAACAACACAACAGATTGAGAGCTGTTGACATCTTGGAATGAGACATGCTTGGCACCTGTGCATTGTTATTACAACAGAACACTCTGATCCTGCTATTACATCTCTTCCATATCTCTGCAAATGTCCTGGAATTCTGTTCTCAGTCACTCTTAGCATTTATTTGATTTATTATGTAATGTGGGACATGGCATCCCATGTACTGAATTGTTCAGTTTCAAGTGTTTTATTTATTGTCTTTATTTTATAGCCAGCTGGGTGACTTTGAGCCAATCACTCACTTTCTCAGCCCAACACTTTTCACATGATTGTTGTGTGGAAAATGATCTCTGTGTGGAGAGAGTATTAGGTATGTTTGCCACCTTGCATTCTTTTTAAAAATAATAAAGGCAGGATATAAATAATAACAAAACAAACAGCTTTATGCTCCAAACTTTCTCCAGGAGCTGAAAATGGGATCTATTTGTATTTTATTCCCAAAGGTTGATACTGTATGTCTTGTATGTAGATCTGTTTAATCCCTAGAAGTACACCCTGAATCCTATATTTTTTCAGGATGTTCCTTGATGCTCAACATTTCCAGATTAGTATGTATAGTAGCTGCAGAAGATATTAGAAGTGTTTCACTAATGCATTGATGCCAATGGTGTAACGGAAGCTGAAATCAGTGATCCACTTGGGGGACATTTGATTTTTAAAATGTGCTTGTTTTGATTTAAACCATTCCCCCACCCACCCATAATACTGTGGAAGTATTTGCTGTTAAGTTTTAGTAGTTTAGTCAAAGGAGAGAGGACTATTGAAAAGAGCTGAGGATGTACATGACTTCTAAACCATAAAATTTTAATCTCTGTTGTGCAGAGTTGCAGTTCAGCACATAGTTATTTCAAATGGAATTTACTTCTGTGCTAAGGTGGCAATAAGAGATATCACTTGGATTGGGAAAATCTGTGAATTGAGTATTGAAATATATTAAAATTAAACAGCTTTAAAAATTAACTTTATTGTTCAATTTCAAGGGATAATTTCAAGTGATCACACACACACCCTTTCATATCTGATCCTTTCCACTTTTTTTTTTTATAGAGCAGCAATAGTTTGACCTGTCAAAGTATCCATATCTTAGGCAGCTATAAAATTGAACTGCCAGGCGATTGATCACACTCAGCCTGGGGAAATGATATTACTAATTAAAGTGCAAGACATTAAGTATGTAAAAGCACAAATTTATTCCATGCAAATCAGGTAGCCAAATCCAAGCTTCTAGCAGCAATTGCATATGAAGATGCATTTTTTAAAAGTATATGCTGCAAATTGGCCCAGATTTCATGTTGGCATGGATATAAGTGGGAGAAGCCTAAAAGGATTAATCACTATAATTTGCAATTATAGCTTCACACTGGAGTATTTGGGAAGGGAGTAATGGCACATTTCAGCTGAGAGCATATTGTACAGTATAACATTTTGCTGTTGCTTAAAGAGGCTGCTTATGTATGTGCATAGGTAGCATGGATAAGAAAAAGTAAGCTTCTATCTGTTGGTATAACATTGGGTGATTTACAGAATTCTGGAAGGGTTTTTTATTCCATTGTTTAATAGTTGCAGCAACAAAATTACACCATCTTGCCCTCAATTTGCGCTGCCCCCACTCACCCACACATCAGGGTTGGTATAGAGAACTTTATTTAATCTGTTCCCTAAACAGATCTATTTTAGGTTTTCAACTAACCCCCAGCTGCAGGCTTAGCACAGTAATTGGCTCATGACCAAGTAGATAACCAAAAGCAAAACAAACTTACAGCCAAACCAAAAACAGTCTTGGAAAAAAAGGTTTTGCCTGGGTAGGTTCAAAAAACAAACAGCCTAAAATCCCCTCCGAGGTTAGGGGCCTCCACTGAGGTTTGTCAACAAGTCTGCTAGTCCAAGTTTCAGGACTTGCAAGGAGAAGTCACAGGAATAGTTTAAGCCAGGTGTTCAGGAAGGAGAGGTCATTTTCAGCAAAGCCAGCCACGAACAAGCTCCAGACTAACCTTCCAGGAAATGGACAATTAGTCCACTTGATGGATAACTGGCTGCTCCAAAGACAAACATAAATGTTCTCCGCAATTGAATTAAATCCATGAGCTGCAGAGTTCCAGAAACACAAACAATCATCTGCCCACAACCCACACATGTTGCTTCCAGCATGGCCTCCCTCTGCCTGCCATGCTAAATAGTCCCTCCCTGTGCAGCCCATTAAGAGGAGTGGGGCCTTTTCTCTATCAATCTGGCAGATCTCCACCTCTCTGCCCTATGTACTCCAGCATCTACTAGCATGTACCAATGCTGACAGGTCCTTCCCCCCTTCCTCATTGGCCTGAGAACTTTCCCCAGCCAAGGCATGTCCCTGAGATAACCAGGTCCCAAGCCACGATTAATATCTTGGAGTCAATGTTGGCTCCTAGTGATCATATGAACTACTCCCCACAGTTTTTTTTATCAAGATCTCCCAATTGGCTCGCTCTTGCCTGCTTTCCAGAGCCGAGAGAGAGTGATTGCCCCAAAGTAACCATATAGCTTTGCACCTAGGGTGGGAGTAGAATTCACCATCTCCCAATTTCTATCCTGATGCTGTAACCAATAGAGCAAACTGGCTCTCAGTAAGTTAAATGAAAAAAAAAAATAGAAACAATGACATAAAACTAGGCATATACGGTATAAACATAAATATTTATGATCTGTATAGAAATTGGTTCTTATTTATACTTTCTGTTTTACAATAAACAGCAGGTATGTTGCTGGGGATGCTACAACTCTTGTTTCATCTTGTTTTCAGAAAAGATTACAAGCTCCCCAAGGAACATTCTTTAAGCAGTAAATCCAATGCTAGGATATAATAATAAAGAGAGAGGGGAAATAGGGAGAAGAGTGAGCTCCTTGCTGGGTGCTATCAGTTTGGAGGCTGTTATCAGGACCAACAGATATTGTTATAATTATTATTTTTTAAAAATCTTTTCTTTGATCAGATATTACTAAATGGTAGCGGCCCTGATATAGTGTGGCTGAACAAAATAGTTTATAATAGAGTGCCAGATGTTGTATTAGATTACCTTTCCTGTTCTGATTGTTTTGATTCATTTTCCCTTATTCTGATTCTTTCCAACAATCATGTTGTACAACTTATCAAAGCAGTAGCCTTTAAAATCAGGCATGGCTAATCAGTGTATTGTTGTTATTTTCTTCTTTCTCTTGCTTCCATTTATATATGCACCCATGGATATCTATGATATAGAGATTATCAGCCTTGCAGCCATTTTGTGCTGAAGCCATTTTGGAAACATCTTCAGGGCTGCCACAGTCAAAACAACATTCTTTCCCATGGAGCCAAGGACCCTCTACGAGGAGAGGTGTGGACCAAAGCCAGCCAGGATGACAGCTGTGACCTGGTTAGGCTATAAGACAGAGGTGGGACCTGGGGGGGAAGAAATTTGTGATTTGATTTGGGTGGGGAAAACGTTGGATCTTTCAGAATCGGGTTTTCCCCAAATGTGCCAATATGACATGCCTAATAAATCTATGGTTTGATGAATATGCCTGCCTTGGAGTTTTAATTCCATTGGGTGTGTTATCCCTGACAGATAACAGGCTGAAAGAGGAAACAATAATTTGCTCAAATTATGGATATGTTGTTGCACTTGAAAAAATAAATGATATTTATTTATTTATTATTTATTTATTAAACAAATTTATATAACCATCCAGTTCACACATCATTGACTCCAGGTGACTTAACCCAATTTGTATAAAAGATGGTATGGACAGAAAATCAGGGAAATTCAGTTATACTTGCCGTTATTCTACCGTAAGATAAAAAGGAAACATCCAGACGGAAAGACAAACTCATTATATACAAAATTCAGCACACAACGCAGTAGTAAATTTTGATACAATTGGATTTCAGGATATAGAGACATACAATCAGTGATCATCCTTTATTTTTAGTCTTCATTGCACTACATTATCTGCTACTGACATGCACTGTGAGTATAAAAAAATGAATGTTATTTGGATACTTATGGTAAGTTTGTCTCATTGATGAAAGCTAAAGCCCATTTTTATTTTGATGATACCTCAGCAAATTTATGGGCTGTTCAAATGAAAAGCTCACCAAGAACCTAATCCATTTTACAGTATGCTAGGAAAATGGAAGGGAGACTAGAAAAGACAATGAGACAATTATTTCACTTGTGGGAAATAGGAAGCACTGTCATGAAAACATAGTCACTGTTTTAAATCAGTGAAGTGAAAATCCTGAATGTCTTTGAATTCAGAATGAGTTTTCTTTACCATGAACACTGTCAGTGAACATAGTATGGTTTACTTATGTCATATAATCATCTCATGGTTTCCCCCCGCTTTGATATCTAGTAAAGAATTTATTCTGTCACCAAATTGGTGACTATAAGGCTTTAATCATTGTGAAATGACACCTGTTAATATAAAGCATAGTTTCATCTCCACAATATTTCTTTTTCTTATCTGTGTGCTCCCATTGACATGAACTTTTAAGGACTGGTTAATATAAATAGCTGGGCCTCTTTAGATACATTATCTAATCCTAAGTAGTGTGTATTTACTATTAAAAATATACTACTACTAAGTAGCATGACTCATTTTGGATGGACTTACACTGCTCCAGACAGATTTGGTATTTATTTATTTATTTTTTAAACAAATTTTATTAATTTTACAGTTAAAAACCAATCAACAATACATACATGAATAGAAAAACGAGAAAAGAACAAAGAAAAAAAAGGAGAGAAAAGAAGAAAAAGAAAAAAAAAGAAAGAAAAAGAGAAAAAAAGTGTTCATTTTTTTTCTCTTTTTTTCTTCTTCTCAGATTTGGTATTTAATCTGGGTTTTTTTCTGAATCATAATTCCTGCTTGAGGAGCAGGTGGCAGTTGTGGTGAAGAGGGTCTTTGTGAAATTGTGGTTTATGAGTCAGTTACATCCTTTCCTGGACAACAATCCTTGCTCAGTTACTTTTTCCCTAGTCACCTCATATCTTGACTATTGCAACACAATTTTAAAAGGGGCATTCCACATTTTTACAGGCTGACCTGTACATTTTGTCCTGAGAAAGAGGAGAATAGCTACACTTAAAAGACAACTCCTACTTTTCACCTGGTCCAGCAACATTTTAATTTCTCTCTGATGATTTGAAGAAGGAAGGGAAGGAAGGAAGGAAGAACAGAAGGAAGGAAGGAAGGACAGAGGGAGGAAAGTTATTGTTGATTCAGTTTCTAGCACTCTATATGTTCCAGAGTTCAGACTTTAAGCTCATTCCCACTTTACTTTATAGTGGAAACTTCTGAACATGTTTTAATCCTCCAGGGTGGATTTTGAAAAAAAAATGTAGCATTTTCTCCTCTTGTGGCTTAATTACTGGTAGGAATAACAAACCTACAGTTCCCAGAGTTGTCAACAATAATGGAATCCTTGAGCATTTGCCAAAGTTTTCATTTTTACAGAGCAGTAGCAATGGAGGAAAGTTCCACCTTGATAAACTCATTAGTCATTTCTATCCCAATTTAGATATTGTTCCTGGCAAATGATAAGTTTGAGGGCATGTAAGAAAGGAAAGCTGACATATAAGAGGAGTGGAGAAGGTAGAAGAGCCTTCCTGCCCTCAAGTATATCTTCCAAAATACTTTCAAAGGGCAGAAAAAGCTCAAACCAGTGGAAATGGACAGTTCATTAGCCATCTCAATGTGCATATAAAACTAATGAGGCACAAATTTTTAGATCCACATTCTCCACTTGCATAAGAATTTATACAAAGGAATTGCAAGTGGTTTGGCAAAGTAATTTGGGAAGAACAGACTTAGAACTCAGCATGACATTTTACCTCAGTGGAACTAAAATATCCCCTTCAAAATATCAAATTTCAACATTATCGCTAAATACGGAAATGGATGTAATTCTTAAAGCAAACTTCGGGGCTCCATAACTGTGGAATGTCTAGAGCCAGCCTTTTCAGTAAGGTTTACATAAGCACATTCATGGGTCTCATTATGCATAACACACTCTTGTACTGCTTGGGAATTCAGTGTTCTAAGTTAGAAAAAAAAGTTGGAGATGGGGGAGGTTGTGTTAAGTCTGATCTTTTAAGCCGTAGAAGGAATTGTGCTCCTTTTAGCTAATAGAAAAGATTCTGCTCTCCCACTTCACACCAGGGCTATCCATCTCTGCAAACTGTCCAACTTCAGCTTAAATGTATCCCATTTGTCTTTTCTGTCCATGTGCTGTGCTTTCAGTGGCCTATTAATGTGAATCTAACGGACTTATTTCACCATAGGGATCTTTCTAAAAGTCTAAACTAGGCAAAAAAAAGTGAGAAGGAGAAAAGCATTTATACAGGAAGAACAGAGGTGCTTAAAGAGGTACATAACTATGTGAAAGGAAGGAATCCACCTCCTTATGCTTCAGGACTGGACCAAATCAGTCACCCAGCTTAAATTTGTCCCTTTCCCCTACAATTATCATCTATGTCCCCATTCTTCTTCTTCCTAGTGTATTTCTGCATGTGCATTTGGATCAATGAACACTACTTTGCATGGTCAGTTGCATCTCCAGGGCACAGGCCCATGGCTTGCATATCTTTGTTGATGATGTCTTGCCATCTCTGTTTTGGATGCCTGTGAGGTCATCAATCATTGACTTCTAGTTGGTAGACAGTCTTGGCCATGGTGGAAGGTGCTGCTCTCTGGACATGTCCATACGAGCAAAGTTGGCCTTATCTCATATTATCTATAATTAGTGACACACAGAAATGTTGTCAATGGTGTCATTTGTGATGTGGCCAAGAAGGGAGATGCCCAATATCTAATGGAGCATTTAGATTTCCATGGCATGGAGATAGCTTTTGGTCCTTGTTGTTGCTGCCCAGCATTCAGTGCCATACAGTGCAACAGGGGGATGGTTGTCTTGTAAATAAATAGTTTGGCATTCATTTGTCACATAACACACCAGTGAATTCTTGCCAACACATCCAGGCTGCATTCACCCTTGATTGCACCTCACCAATGATGTTGCCATTGCATTGGAGATGGGACCCCAGATATTGAAAAACGTCCACCTTCTTTAGGTTTTCTATCATCTATGTCCACACTGCTCACTTCTAATAAAAATAAATAAATTCTCATGTCTCCTCTCAAGGCAAATAAGTCAGGATTATTTCTCATATGATAAGAGAAGCCAAAGGGGATGTAGAACATTCAGAAGCATTTTGTTCAAGTCTCCAATGATATATTAGGGGTAGCTAATGTGTGTTTTAGGACTGATGGGTGTTTTTTGTGAATCCCTTTTTAAATCCCACCAGTTTTTGCTTTCTTCTTTATGTGTTTGTGTGTGTGTGTGTGTGTGTGTGTGTTTATGTGTTTATACACAGGACTATGCAGAAGAGCCCAGAGATTAAAGTGGAGGGAAAAAGAGAGCTTTTTTTTTTTAATCATTCATCTTCTATGAACTTTCACCAGTCAATTTAGCATTTTGAACTCCAGATAAAAGCTTAGCTTCAATCCAGTGTTTTGTGTCCTTTTCATATGTGTATTGAAAGTAACTTTCCATGAATGAGCACCTTATATTTTCTTATACAGTGCCTTCTCAGTCTTGTGTCCTTTCAGGATATAGCATTCTCTTCTTTAGAAGAAAATGCTTTGTTTATATTTTGTGATAAGGCACAATAAAATGCATACCATATTCTAAAATGTTTGATTCAGGCTTATTTGGAGGCTGCCATATAGCCTACTCATTCATTGATTGGTGTAATTTTCTCCTAATGGGTTTCTAACTCCCCACCCTACCCCATTACCTTTAATTAACAAACACTTTATCAAGCATATTTAGAAAGGAGAACAGTTACATGCTGAACTTCAGTTTTATAATCCTTAACTCATTTTTTTTCTAGAATAATGCAAGCTTTCTGTTTATGCATCAGTGGTACAGTGGTTAGAGTGCAGTACTGAAGGCTAATATACTTCTGCTGCCTCCCAGTTGCCTGCAATTTGGCAGTTCAAATCCCACCAGGCTGTTGTGGTCTCCCGGTGGCCTGCAGAGCTGGCAGCAGAGTCGGACAATAGGGAGGAACATGGGCCAGTTATGGAGTTTGGGGAGGGCTTGGATGAGGAATCTCTGTCCAACACAGAGATGGGGTCAGGGCCATCTGAGAGTTATATGCTGACTCCAGAGCCTCCAGAATCTGACATCAGTGTGGCATAGGAACAGAGGGAGCCTGTTCCCAGTGCATGCTTGCACAGAGCTGCCAGAAGGCAAGAACAGTTAAGACAAAAGGGATGACTTGGGAGTAAGGCTTAGAGATGATTGGCCCCTCCCAAAAGGCATAAAGGATGAACAAAGGGACATAAGCCTCTACACGATCGCATTCAATAGTTGGTTTGATGTTGATGCTGCTGTCATTATTATTCCTTCCTCATTTGGTGTGATCGCCGTTACTTTGGTTTGCCATTAATATGGCAGATCACTCACATGCTGAAGTTTGTGATAGTTCCTTACAGTGTGGCAGACAGTTGCCCTCTGTCTGCCCACACTTCGGGCTTCCTCACAGTTTCGCCAATCCCTCCAGGATTTGTGTGCCTCTCCAGATGTGCAGATTGGGGACAAAAGAACAGAGATCAATCTTCTCTCCCCACACTGCCGCAGCGCCACAACTGGAAGTCCAACTTTGTTCATTCTGGGCGGTTTAAAATCTGATGTTCTGTGTAGACTTTGTCCTCCATTTGCCCTTGTACAGCTAATTGGCAATTTAGTCATTGGCAGCATTTCAAGGGAGATAAAGGTGGGTGCTTATCAGCCTTATCCTGAAAGACTGTGGCAGACTTTTGTTGGACTATTCATAAACTGTTTGGGACTCATTACGGGCTGTGAATGCATATAATTCATAGCTGTTGAAATATTTAAAGAAAGGTTTTGGGGAACAATGTGTGACTGTTACTGTCTCAGGAAGCCTTGGTCAGAACACAGGCTCAAGCCTTCCATCTTTCTGAGGTTGGTAAAATGAGGACCAGGGGTGGGATTCTCTGCTTGCATAGCTATCATAATTATTTACCTTCAATGTTACTTCAGGGAAGTAACACAGCTGAGGCATGACAATCCACTCTGCTGTGTGAATCAGCTGAGCAGATATAGGTGAGTACAGCACAGGGGGAGAAGGGTGGACCCACATGATCGTCGGATCAAACCGGTTCAGAGCCAGCTGATCAGCGCAGCTAGGAGTTTGCCTGAACCAGTTAGAACCAGGAGAATCCCACCCTGGATGAAGACCCAGATTGTTGGGGGCAATATGCTAACTCGGTAAACCCACTTATAGAGGGCTGTAAAGCACTGTAAAGCAATAAATAAGTCAAAGTGCTGTTGCTATTTCAGCAGCAGATTTTCATAGTCATGAAACTATCTTACCCAAAAAGTTGATAGGGATGAAACTGGAATGCTTGACAGCAAAAAAAAAAAAAAGTCATCTACAAAAAGTCTAAAACTGAGGTGAAAAATATCCACTCACAGACTGAGTCTTAATTTTTTTGACAATTGAATTCCAGCATGTTTATGCCATGAAACAGCAGATATTCAGTTCTCTGAAATATGCTCCAGATTTCCTCTGGGCTTCTAGTCACTTCCTGACATGTCATAATTCAAGGAATACTTTAGAGATAGTTGTTGGTATCTGTAGTTTGCTTCATAAAACTGCAGAATGTGTGTGTGTGTGTGGGGGGGGGGGGTTGATCATCTCTGAATAGAGCTGTTTATTTTGTGTCCCAAAACAAACCCTAGTTGAGTTTGCATTGCTTCAGATGTTCTGCACCTTATGAGTAGCCATTATTTAGTATTTGTTTAATACCCAGCACTGCAGTCAATGTGAATACAGCAGGCTTCTTGCTAATTGGGAATTAAGCTGTTCCTTTTGTAAATAAATGTACATAGAATGTGTAACAAAACTGAGTGAACTTGATTCTAAGTGCCCTGAAATATTAATCTTTCCCAATGTTCCCAAAACAGAAATAATAGGAGCCTATTACTTTTCCTTTCTGCATTTGCCAAGAAAGTCTTCTGCAGTTACAATCCCAGGGTCATGTATTTAATAAGTAACTCTGATGACAATAATATTTCTAAGAGGAATGGTTGTCCTCCTAATTAGAAATCCTGAGTATCTGGGAAACTGAATCAAATGAATAAAATGCACATAACCCAAAATGACATTGTGTATACATGAATTATTCATAATAGAGATGGTTGCCATATTCCTCTTTCTTCTTTAAAGATCCATATGGAATACATGGACAATTTTACAATAAACACACAGAAAGCATCACAGCTCAACACATGATATGAAAATACTGTAAAACTGTAAGTTTAGATGATGCTTGGAGAACATATTGTCTTAACAGCTCAATATATTGTTGCCTTCTTTGTATGTGGGAATGCCTATAAATTTAAGTAACATCGTTATTCTAAAATGTATCTCACAGAGCAAAACATAATTTGGAATGAAGTCAGGAGTCTCACTTTCCCATGCCAAAGGTCTAAGTAAAGAGACAGATTTCACATCTCTTCTCTTCTCTTCTGAATCCATCAATTCACCTAATTTTTATTTTAAATAATCCAAACTTCAGGTGGAGCTTCTAGCAAGATCAACCAGGCCTGACTTCCTGCTAAATTGCTTCACACTCCTGCAGGAGTTTATTCTAAATATGAGGTTGCTCTCCATGGTCCTGAAACTAAAATCCCTTAGTGTTTGCATTAGCACAATTTAAAATATTTCCTCCCATCCTCCCACCCATTTTACTTAAGTTGATTGTATTCCGATAGTGTACTTTTGCCAAAGTTATTATATAGAACAAGTGATGACATAATTATTGATTCAGAGAGCCAACAGGGCCATTTCATGTAAAAGCCCAATTATTTATATGTTTTCAAACAGAGACATTGTATTGTTAATGTTTATCCTTCATCAACTGATTTGTGTCTTCAAGGTAACATCTATTGACATTGTTTTATTCTGGGAAAAAATGAGCAGGATGAATCTGGTTTGGACCCAGAGCTGTAGATACCTGAGAAATTAATCAATAATCAAAAAAGACAGTACAAACAAACTATATATGTTGCCAATAAAACTATATTGATGCATACACAAAATCACCTGGAGTCAAGCATGTCCTGAAAAAAGACTCTCTCTGTGTGTATCTACTTGTGAAATGACATTTATACTTTTGAAATATATTTCTGGCAGTCATGAGTAATCACTAGCTGTTGTACTTAATGAATATAACCATTATGGTGATACTTTTTTCTATTCAGCTGCTATGAATATGTTTTTTTTTTACATTGCCTCTATGATCTAGAATTGCAGGGAGTTTTATTTACTACAGTATATCAGAAATCTTGTAGTTTGTTATTCTTAAAGGTCTATTCTGATGTTACTACAGTAGTTTTGAGGTATATACCCCAAGGACATTTTAAGATTATTCATCAAAATCCTTGAGATAACTGTTTATCCTCATCCCAGGTAAGGTAACACTAGAATGGGGTAATATACATTGTGGTATTTCTTTTTCTATTCGTGTACAAGTGGCAAAACTTTTCTTACTGACATGGTGCACAGAGAAATTTCTTAAATATAATCATAGATCATCTATTGGAAACTTTGTAAATTACTTGAAAGCCAAGTAAAGTGAAAGATTTTCCTATCACTGTTGCACAAAATCTGTTTCTTAATACATATTAGGTATTTGTGATTGAAAACCATTTTTCAACTCATAGCTACTACCATCTATTAAATTACATTGAATTTTGAAACTAAAGAAGGACAGCTTTTGAAATTGCTCTCATTTATTGTATACACTTCTGCTTTAAGATGTATAAAATTACTTTGAAAATTTCATTTATTTACCTTGTAGCATATGTTTTGCTTTATTTGTTTTCTAGATGATCATGCCTCTATAGTTTTATATGCTTGTTTGATAATAGTTAGATATATACGCTTTTTGGATACAATATAATTAAGTGTTATAATAGTGTATATGATTTTACTTTCTGAGAACACAAGATTAATACAGCAAGGTAACTAGAATACATGGATGGAAAGAGTGAACCCAGTTTTAATTTTAATTTAATTTAACTCAGTGAATTGCTGTGCAGAGGATATTGGTTTGTGATTTTATTGTTTCATTGTTTTACTGGGGACACAGAATGACAGATATTTTTCCTTCCAGCTTTGGCCTATCTAGAAGCTATTTCTAAGCAAAAAACACCACATGCCTTCCCTAACATTTAATTCGATGTATTGCAACAGTGGAATTTTGGGAGATGCAACCAGACAATTCACCACTAAAGTTCCAAATAACCAAGCATTATTAAGCTGTCTTAGTGTTCCATTGTGCAGGTATAGTGAGAAAAGTGGTGCTATTTTATAGTGCTTTTGCCTTTATGATTTCTTCAAGTAAGATTGTGTATGTATGTATGTATGTATGTATGTATATAAATAATATAAATATAAATATAAATATAAATATAAATATAAATATAAATATAAATATATATATATATATATATATATATATATATATATATATATATATATATATATATATATGGATATACAGGTAGTCCTCAATTTACAACAGTTCATTTAGTGACTGAAGTTACAGCAGCACTGAAAAAAGTGATTTATGACTGTTGTTCACACTTATGACCATTGCAGCATCCCCATGGTCACATAATTTACATTCAGTTGCTTGACAACGGACTTACATTATGACAATTGCACTGTGCTGGAGTTGTGTGATCCCCTTTGGCAACCTTCTGACAAGCAAAGCCAATTGTTCTGACCCAAACTCTTTTCCAATACAACAAACACGAACCAAAGGGAACAGAAACCTTTTAATGATTCTTACGAATCCCTGGTTAAAAGGCTGCTGCAAACTAATTAACTTTGATAAGCACAAGCCTCACCAAAGCTGTGCAAGGCTGCCAAGAATAACAGATAAGGTTACCTAGGGATATTTTACAACACAAGAGTCTTCAAATACCAACTTAAGATACTGCAATGTTCACGAGGCCCGAGTTTCAAAATGTCTTTGCTTCCTACAAAGAACATTTGCTTCACAACTGGCTTTTATCTTCTTGAAGGAGGGGTTATTACCTTGCAGCCTTACAGCCTTAGTCACCCGTGCTGCTGCAGCTGCTCTTTCCTGCAAGCAGCCCTGCACACACATGCACTTGGCACAGGCTCCTCGGGAACCTCATCACTGCTGCCAGCCCCACAATCTCTGAAGGCAGCAGTCTACTCCCTAATGGTCCTGGCCCTTCATCTGAGCCCTCGTTCTCCTCAGACATCCATACCTGCTGCCGGCTAATCATAACAGCCAACAGGGAAAGCAGACTCACTTAACAGCCACGTTACAGATTTAACAATGGCAGTGATTCACTTAACAAGTGTGACGAGAAAAGTTGTAAAATGGGGCAAAACTTGCTTAACAAATTTCTCACTTTGCAACATAAATTTTGGGCTCCGTTGTGATTGAACGTTGAGAACTACCTGTATGTGGGTGAATATATATGCATGTATATCTTGGTATTTATTTATTCTTTTTTTTTTTTTTTTGCAAGAATGATATCAAAATGGTTTGCCACAGTCATTTTCTGACTTTTTTTTACTTTCCTGTTTGATCCTTTGCCCTGACATTTCCTGATAGTTCCCCACTCAAGTCCTAACTAGGACTGACTTTATTTAGTTCCTTAGGATCACTTAGTTGTTTGTGTATACATGCACAATATGTGTGTATGATTTGTTATTCTTTGCTTTGGAAGTTAATAGAAAACAAACAATAGCTAAAAGCAACAGTCAACATCCCTTCCAATCTATTTTTAAGCAAAGGATTAAAATAGATTCTTTGCATGTACATGCAGACCTAATTTATAGATGTATTTATTTATAATAGCTATCACCCTGTGCATAGAATTAGAAAACTAATTGCAGATGTAAGGCTTTTTGAAGAATAATTTTATGTAGTCAAAAACAAAGAGTGGATGTAAGAAGATATTTTTTAATTTCTCTTTTATAATATTTCCCCCTTATCATATTCATACAAACTTCATTACAGTTAATGTGGCACACAAATATCTTCTGCCACTATTATTAAGACTCTATTTTATGGAAAGTGATTTCAGAAACATAACTGAATGTAAGAAAAAATAATATAAAGAGAAAATTAAACACAATGAATCAGTACTACAGTTTAATCCTATATCACTTTCAATATGTTCTGAAAAAAAATGATGTGAAATCAAGTTTTCTGTTTGTACACATGCTTTTTACTTATTTCTTAATTCATGGGAATAGACTCAGCCAGTATAACCCATTACATAATACACAATGCAATATTTATAAGATAATGTTCCAATAAGCTACATATAGCATATATTACAAATAATTACTCTATTACCAGCCTACACTTCACATTAGCAACAGATTAGTAAAAGCATTACCCTAATTCAATTTATAGTTATTCATGTAAATGAATATTTGATGCAGTATTAATTATCTGTTGGCCTGGCTGACATTGCTGATTATATTTCTATCTTAATAAAAAAAAATGCTAGTCATATAAAAACATCCCTTCCCCAACAAATCAGACTTCAAGACATTTTTATTTTCAGCATATTTGAAAAAGAGAGAGAGGTATTTCTAGATGAAGGTTAAAATCTTCTTCTAAACCCTGAACCTTACAGTGGTTTCTACATTGATATAATGATTTCCTAAAATAGTTTCTGTTATCTTAATAATCCCATCTTTCTCTATATATTTCAGGTACTCGAACAGATTTAACTTATATGAAATGGACTGGAATCTATATGTATGTGAAATAATCATGGATGGTGTAGTCAGGACTTATCTGAGAATTAGTTAACAGGATATTTTCATTGGTTAATAAACTAATAAAATCCATAATGTGATAGAAACACTCATTCAACTGCAACTAGAACTTTTCTTGCTGGGATGAATGGGTACTCAATTAGAAAAGAGTTATGGAACAGTATTTTATATATATATGCAGGTCTAGGTGTGTTTGGATCTTTTCCCGTGTAAGATTAAGAGTATCTTGGCGACGTTTCGGCGAGGTCCCACTCGCCATCCTTAGGCTGGTGCTTTCGGCTTCATGCCTGTGCAAGCAGTGTGTGATTGGAGCTGCTGTCTCTCTATAAATACTGGTGGTGGGAGCTGATGTGCTGGGCTGGTTGGCTGCACTGCTGCCTCTTGATTGGTTGATGGAGTTGATGTTTGTATAATGGGCTGTGTGATGGCCTTGTGAATTTTGTTGTGGAGATATCCTGGATCTTGTGCTGTAATCTCCTGGGTCGTTTGTTTTGTAGTGATCTTTTTTCCATTAGCCTCTCGTGTTTTAACAGCTTGGGTAATGGGTTGTGTGATGGGCTTGCAAGATCTTTTGTTGTGGTATCCTGGGTCCTGCGTTGTAATCAAAGGCACCACAGACAAAATCAGCAAAATTCTCCTCAAACTTCGGCCAAAATATAGCCAACATCCTAAGAAACCCAAAAGACAAGATCCAGCTAGAAAACCAAGGAGTTTATGAAATAACATGCAACAATTGCCCAGCCACATACATTGGACAAACCAACAGGAGAATAAATGCACGCATTGCAGAACACAAAACCGCAGTCGGAAGAGAAGAAAATACTTCCTCCCTCTTCCAGCACCTTAAAGCCACAGGACATGAAATTAATTTCGAAGGAACCAAATTAATATCCAACACTGAACACTCCAGCAAGAGAATCATCAAGATAGAGAAACACCCCCATAACATGAATAGACGGGATGATACCTCCCACCTACCAGACATCTGGAAGCTAGCCCTCACCCACAAATGAGTCCCAGCCACGAAAACCAACACCAGACCCGAAACAACATGGGATAGCACAGCACAAGACCAAGGATACCACAGCAATAAGTCTCACAAGCCATTATCAAGCCATTACCCAAGCCGTTACTACACAGGAGGCTAATGGAAAAGAGATCAAAACACAAACGACCCAGGAGATTACAATACAGGACCCCGGATACCACAACAGAAGAACTCACAAGCCCATCACACAACCCATGACCCAAGCCGTTAAAACACGAGAGGCTAATGGAAAAAAGATCACTACAAAACAAACGACCCAGGAGATTACAGCACAAGATCCAGGATATCTCCACAACAAAACTCACAAGTCCATCACACAGCCCATTATGCCAACATCAACTCCATCAACCAATCAAGAGGCAGCAGCGCAGCCAACCAGCCCAGCACACCAGCCCCCACCAACAGTATTTATAGAGAGACGGCAGCTCTGATCACACACTGCTTGCACTGGCATGAAGCCGAAAGCACCAGCCTGAGGATGGCGAGTGGGACCTCGCCGAAACATTGCCAAGATATCTTAATCTTACACAGGAAAAGACCTGAACACACCTAGACCTACATACCTGTACCCGTGAAAATCTATGAAAAAAAATGTATATGTTATGTCTCACCTTTCCAAGGAAGATGAAAAGTCCAACAAATACAGGCAAGCAAGAAGATTCAGTATTTACAGAGTTAATTCCTTTATACAGACAATGTTCTTGGCAGTAGAACAAACGCTGCCTGCCAAGCCCGACAAGATAACCAGAAGAATTAATCACTAAAGCTTTCATTGCAGACCACAAGAAACAAAACACACCGAAGCCTGACAGAAAAGTAAAACTTTGTCACATACAGTTTCCAGAGAAAACACATCCACTTTTATCCCCTGTGGGGTGTGTCTCAATGAGTCATCTCACTCTCTGATTCGCCCACACCTCCTACGTTGCAGCTCACACCTCTTCCTGCGATGCTACCTAGGATCAAGCCAACATTCGTCCACTTGATCCCCTGCCAGAGGCTGCTCCGATATGCCCTCCTCCTCCTGATTAGTCTCAGGCTGTCCCTCTCAGCTATCTGCTGAAACCTGAGGCATCATCAGGGAGGAAGGCACTGCCGAAGAGGAAGGTCCTGGGGAGGAAGGCATTCCCAATTCCTCCTCCTCATCTTCCGAGTCCTCCTCCTCCAACAACGCAGACTCAGGAATCGGAGCCACAACATATATACATATATGATAATGGTTACATTATTATATGCACAAAAATAGAAAGACTGAAATACAACAGAAGAATGGCTGGTGAATATGACAATTAGCACAGAGGGAAAAATAGATGTCTTTAATTAGAGAAAGGACAATAACACTCACTGGAAATCCCTTATGGAATTTTTGCTGGAAAAAAATAAACTTCTGATTTATGTATTTGATGATTAAAAAGGGTAGACTGTGGAAAAAGGAAATCATGTTGTAACCTTAGTGACAGATGGTAAAATATAAATGTCCTTGGAAACTGCTGTTAAGAAATTCAAAAGCCACTTCTTTATAACTTTTCCTTTCCTTTAATTCCCCCCCCCCATCTCTATTAGTTTCCTTGTCCTTTTTTCCACTTATTTTTTACTTTACTTCAAAAAAATATTTTTGTATGGCTGAAGTACTGCAGACTAGACAATGATCAGATAAGAGGCAACATAGCCTGGAAAAGCAAAGAGACATGATAAACATCTCACAAGGGTTGTTTCTTGGACTAATAGAGGTGAGGAGAAAAGTATTTTCAGAATTGCAAGATTCTGCAATATAACCTTATATAAAGTTAGGGGTAGTACTTCTGGGTGTACTACTTGTCTGGACTATCTCATAAGGCTGACAAGCCCAGATAAAGTATGATTGGATAGATTATTATTGGGTAGTTTATTGGCCTAATGAACTATTGGCCTGTTGATGTTCTGCCTGTTCTGAAAGGATTTTACTGCTTGGGAGAAGATGGTGTTTTATCTTCAGATGCACAAGTATATTACATTTAGCATCTAGGTCAGGATGCCAATCACATTCACAGAGTTATCCTGGCTTCTGTTAGTCCAAGGTTCAGTAAGCTGCCTTGAAGAAAATTGGAAAACATACATCAATATAAAATACAATGGCTAAGATAGACTAGAATTGGAAATTGTAATGAGATTAAGCCACTACTGCCTTGTATTCACTTTTTAGGCCTAAAATTAAAATTTTGGTAATGACTTCTAAGGTCATGCTTGAGGCCAAATGTTTCAAAATCTTTTTTTCATATTGCACAATGTTGCCTCAACCATTTAGTGAGCTGACCCAATTCTTAGTTGATCACAGTGTTAGCCCCTCTTCCCTCAAGCTTCATCCATAAAATCATTTTTAAAGCTGGTAGATACCAGTTGGTGCATTTGACATTCAGTGAAGGACTGTTAGAAAGATAACTGCAGTCATTCAAGAAATGTCAAATTTGTTGGCTAGAGTCAAGATTTCAGAGATAGAATGTTCTGCTTGATTGGATAAAATCCCCCAAAAGGTTAAATTTCAAAACTCTGCCACTTTTAGCAAAACTTAGAGAACATTTTAAAATGTTAGGAAAGATAGATTTTCCAAACAATATTGAGTCGGGGCCCAAATAATTTCTACAACTCTCCTTTCCTCAATAAACTTTTTGTATTTGCTGAAATCCATCATGTTACAAAAGTAATTTGTAGTAAGTAATTTGTTTAGCTAGACATGTCAATATAGATTTTCTCAGGCATTCTGGAGATGAGATAATTGTTGTTTCCTACATTTCTTTTTTCTCAAGCAATTCATTAGCTAAAAAAGAAAATTCATATTAAACTGTATGGTTGGACACCTTCTCTTGGGTTTGAGGATTGGCAAAAAATGTTAAGTTGATTTTGAACAGAAAGATCTATTTTTTGTCACATGAATTGAGGTGGGAAGTTATTTTCAGCTGGACAGAGTAGGATGTGTCTGGCAGTTAAGTTCTTCCTTCAAAAGCCTGTGAGGATTTCAAATACCACTGTTGTTAGCTTATAGTACAATAGTATTTGAAGAAACATCTTCTCATTTATGAGCAACCTGACCATGAGGACATTATCAGAACCCCTTCTGAAAGTTCCTCAACTGATGACCTTTGGGAGTCATTAATTGGAATGACAGTGACCAGCCACACAAAGATCTGCCCATTTTCTCAGGTCTTTCAATTTTTTTGCAATTTGCTACTCTCCACAGTTTTGAAGCAATTTTTTTCTACAGCTGTTTTAATTGTGGCCTTACTGCATTTTTGGCTTACTATTATTTTTGTTTTCAGTTCATTTCAAACCTGAGAGTTTTTGTTATGGATCCAATAACAAATCTTATTAACAAATTATTATTATTATTATTATTATTATTATTATTATTATTATTATTTAAAAAGACTATTTTGAAGCAAGCGCTAAAGTTCTGAACTTTGTGGCTAGAAATGTGGGCCATGTCCTTGTGTTCCCAGCTTAATTCTGCTGAATAATGCCATTATGTTTGCTACTAGGTTTGGGCAAAGTTTAGCTATAATCCCAACATAAATGTTGCCTATGCACTCGTACCTGTTTAGACAGATGGGAACTGGGAATAATTGCAAAATCTGAGGTTTGTAAAGGTTGCTGCTACTTTAACCCTACTTCATGTGGTTAGAGCAGGACTGTCAAATTCCCGGCTCATGGGCCAGATGTGTCACACTGCCCTAAACCCAGTTTAGGGAAGGGGGGAAAAGTCATGATATGTCACATGACAACACTGTGACGATGTGCGTTTGACACCCCTGGCTTAGAGCAAAGGTAAGCAACTTAGTGACTGCCATATGTTTTCAAGGGCAGATCTTATAATCGTTTGCCATTGGTCATGTTGCTGAGGTCAATGGGAATTGAACCCCAAAACTAAAAGACCCCTGTCTTAGTGGCTGGTCAATACATTTTCCTAATATCTACTACGAAGCAAACATATTTTTTTTTCATTCTATAACCGAACTAAGTTCATTTTTGTCAAGTAGTTGCAAACATTGCTTTGGAACTATTTGAAAGTACAGCAGCTGAGGAAATTTTCCAGTCATTGTTTCACTCTGAGCCAACTGACAAATTAAATGAAGCTGGAAGGAGGAATAGTCCTGTCATATAACAATGCTGTCTGAAAATGGAGTCTATCCTCATTCAGACTGTACCCATATTTATAATATTGAAGCTGTCTGAACACAGAGCGTCTGGAAGACAATCATGGCCATTGTTCCTTCCCCTTATAATAGATGTAGCCATCTTTAGAGCATCCTCCATTTGGGGAAGATGCAGAAGCTCCATGTCTTTGACCCTGCTTTTGTTACTTCCTTTCAATGTTTCAGACAGCATTCACTGTGAAGTATTTATTGATTATTGTCCCTTGTTTTTCAAATTGCTCATCAAACCTCAGGGATGCAATGGTTTCCTTTTAGATTTAGACAACTCTTTGACTATTTTCAGTTGCAAAGTTAATGATGATGTCTATGTTGGAACCAAAAAAAAAATCAAACTTTTTTTCTTTTTCTAGTTCTTTGATAGAATGAAGGTCATTCTAGATATTGTTCAGACCAGGCTGCCTGTTTCCTTTCAGATACAGGTTCAAAGCAGTGGTGGAATTCAACTTTTTTTTACTACCAGTTCTGTAGGCGTGGCTTGGTGGGCATAGCAGGGGAAGGATACTGTAAAATCTCCAGTCAGAGGTGGTATTTGCCAGTTCTCCCAACTACTCAAAATTTCCTCTACCGGTTCTTCAGAACTGGTCAGAACCTGCTGAATACCACCTCTGGTTCAAAGGGAAACAAATGCAGAGGGAACATTTGTAAGGGAAGCAAATGCAGAAATATATGTGGTCCATGTTTAGTGATTGTTTGGCTATGATTGTGTAAAAAACAAGTTCTGTGACCAGTCCATTTATAACCATCCCATCATCCCACAGTTATCATCATTCAGGAACTTTGCAACCTGTGTGCATTTATGAGCACTGCAGTATCCCACAGTCATGTAAATGCCATTTCTGTGCTTCATAATTGACTTGATCAGGGATAGAGAAAGCAGGAACAAAATCTTACATCATGGTCACATGGATTTTCACTTAATGAAAAAAGGTATGGAAACCATACCCCAATGTGGCCATCCCATTAATATTATTTTATGGTATGGATGCAAATATCTTGGTTTGGAACAAAAGAAAATGTGAGCAATATTTAATCAATGAAATGAAAAATAATTTCAGTATGAAATGTGTCTATTATGAATGGATCTCCCTCATTTGATAATATATAGCCTTGGGAATATACTTACGTACTTACAAATGTGATTTTTTCTTTAGTGACTGGGATCTGAGTTCATAATTTTGGACTCTGTTTGAGAAATAAGTACATTCTACTCTTTTTTGGGTGGTGGGTTGGGGTGTCTGTGTGTGTGAGAGAGAGAGAGGGAGGGAGGGAAGGAGGGAGGGGAAAGAAACATTGGAATTCTCCAAAGTATCAGAAGACAGGACCAGAAGTGATGGATGGAAACAAACCAGAACTAAGGAGAAATTTCCTGACAGTTACAACAAAATTAATCAGTGGAATAAACTTTCTTCCCAAAGTTGTGGGTACTTGAACACTGGAGATTTAAAAGAAAAGATTAGAGAACCAATTGTATGAAATGGTTGATCAGGGGGTTGGCTAGAAGACTTCCAAGGTCCCTTCCAACTCTTTTATTCTGTTATTCTGTTATTCTGTTACTAGATTACATCAGAAACTTCTTTTCCTGGCATTGTCTTTTAGGAAAAAACTTATCACTGCTTCATAAGCATAGTTAAATACTCCAAAAACTGACCAAAATCTGTTTTTCTAAGATTCAAAATGGCTACTCCAAATGACCCTTGGAGAAATGGATATTGTCAGTGTTGTTCTAATAAATGTCCAGAAAAGATGGCAATACTTTGATTACAGAGAAAAAGCAACAATGGTAACCACATGTCAAACATCTCTAATGGATGGAAGTGCCATTTTATACCTCTCTCCCTTGTCGTTTCAGTGACAAAGAACAGTATGATAAAGGAAGGCAGAAAACCATTTCAGCTTCATTCTCTTTACCTTCTTGAAATACACTACATTAAATTCATGGCTATTCCTTCAGGAAAAAAACTATAGGATTACAACCTTTTCCAGGTGTCCCTATTATGGTCTGATGAATTCAGATATGTAGTATTAAAAAACAATGATATCTGCTGGACATTGAAGTTTCTGTTTATGTTGGTATTATTTGAAATTGTAGGACAGCGGTATCAAACTCAATTTCATTGAGGGCTACATCAGGGTTGTGTTTAGCCTTGGGGGCTGGGGTGGGCATGGCCAGGGTGGCATCATTTGTTTCAGGGGTGCCTATGGCCCATGTGTTCTGCCAGAGAAAACAGGCTCCCAAGCTCCATTTTTGGCTGAGATGGACTCCTGCAACCCCCTGCCAGCAAAAACACTGCTCAGGGGGAGGGGATATTTCTAGGACAGCCCCACAGGCCAGATCTAAGCACTCCGTGGGCCGGGTTTGGCCCCCACACCTTGAGTTTGACATCCCTGTTGTAGGGGAAACAAAATAGCATAGCAGTGACTGTCCATTCATAGATACTTATGGGTTTTTCCTCTTTTTTTACACTCTAATAACCATCGTCCTGGAAAGAACAAGGGATTATTTGAGGCTGAAATTTCAACTGAAGAAGCATTATTCAACAGGTTGTATTTTATCCAATAAGTCTGTGGGAATGTATGATAATTTTCCCCTTATTGAGATGTTATCCTCATTTAAAACTGAGATCTCTCATAAAGTGCTTGCAGACAAGGTCCAGACCTGTGTGAAGTGCTCCAATGCCATTCCTCAAAGAACGAGAGATGTGGATGGAGCATCAGCTAGGAAAATCAATTATCCAATAAGTTCAGTGGGGAAAGGGGTGTCCAACTAGGGTCTGAAATCAGCTTTTTGAGCTGCCACTCTTCTTTCCTCTTCACCTACTCTGGACTTGCTATATTCATAATTGTTTTCCTTTATTGTAACAAAACCCAGCTTTGCCTCTGAAGTGCCATGCCATTCAAATCAGCAGATGAACCGATCCTTTCTCCTTTTGTTCAATCTGCTAATAATATTAAAAAAAAACAGGTTCATTATTTAATTTCTGTCATCCTTTCCAGATTTTTGGAATGGTTCAATGTTTAGCAGATGGCTGAAGAATGAAAGGCTTTGTCCTGCCCCCTCAGCAGGAGGCGAAGGCCTGCTGAGTTTTTGGGCCATGAATACATTTAATCAAGTTACCAAAAGCAAGAGAAGCTGCGGGAACAGTTTGGAGCTGGCTGTTTGATTGTTGAGCCCCTTAGGCAGTAAATGACCTCATCAACCTGAGCCTCATGCTTAGTATACCTAAGTTAGAGTTCGGAAGTCGCCATATGGCTTCTTCTAAATACAGAACTGAAGAAGCTGAAGTCTCTTTGTGGGTTTCAGAAGGCAGCTTTTTCAGTTTTCTCCCATATAATTTCATTCTCTTTCTTTCCATCCTTTAAATCCTCCATTTTCTATTTAACTTAAGACGGTTTTCCTGTGACAGGCTGGAAATAACTTAATATTTAACTTGCAGCTTGTGTGTGCATGCGTGTTTGCACATGTGCCTTTGAGTCAGGATGGTTTTTTTATCCATTTGCAAAGCTCTTCAGTTTTCTTGCAAGATCTTAGCAGTTGTTTGCCATTACCTCCTCCTTCCAGGTCCAAGGTCAAGCAGCTGGCTTTGTGACTAAGGTGGGACTAGAATTCCTAGAATCCTAGTTTTTAGCCTGATGCCTTAATCACTGTATCAAACTGCAATGGTATCCACCCTATGAATTGCAACTACTCTCAAACACACGACCTGCGGGCCAGACACATTACATGCTGGCCCCACCCCTACCTGGATTAGCAAAGAGGGGGAAAGTCCCGATACGTGATACCATGACTGTCAAGCCTAAAATTGACTCATGTGTAGCCATTTTAGTTATGCTTAGTATATATTCTTTTTCTTACTTCCTCTTTGGTCATGGGGAAAGAGTTTCGGGCTTGCCACATTCCTAAATGGGGGAGAAGTGGAGATAGGGAGAGTTTAGGCTAGGTGATTCTTCTTCCCATGGGAATATGAGCTGAATGTGTTCAGGCCCCTTTCGGTGGAGATTTATGACATCAAGCAACATTGAATTACTTCTGCCTGAGAATGTGACTTTGGGGGGTTGTTTCTAACTTCTGATATCGTGGGGTAATTCCGGGTTGTGTCAGATCCGGACTTACCACAGACTTTGCCAATTTGATGCTTTCCTAAATAAAAGAAATTGTCTTGGAAGATGGACTTTGCTCTTTTCTTTTTTAAATGGATTTCATCACTTGGAAACCTGACAATGACAACGCAAGTTTGATACCCCTGTACTACACAGTTCAGTCCTTTTAAGGAGTCATCAAGAAGGAATGAGCTCAACACAGAGTGGGAACTACATCACATATGAGCAAGATGGACAAAACGGAAATGTTCTTCTGAGTGTTCCTTGTTTTAAGGCTCTTTTTAGACAACAATGTGCATTTTATCCCCCCCCCCCCAAATGATGGGTAATTGCTCTATTGCAAGTTGGATATCAGAGTTTCATAGTGCTGTAGCACCTTTTGCTACAGGCTTCAGAGACTGCCATGGATTAAGCCAGGGCTGTCAAACTCGTGTTGTCGCTGTGTCATCATGTGACGTAGCGGGACTTTTTCACTAAACTGGATGGGGCGGGGCCAGCACGTGACTCATCTGGCCCACGGGCTGCAAGTTTGTCACGCCTGGATTAAGCAGTTACTGTCCCTGATTTTGAATGAGAGTTTCACTAGACCTGCAGCTCAAATCTCATATCCACAGAATAAGGGCATATTTAAGGACCTCAGTCTACAACACTTCAAGCCACAGCCCACAGAAAGCCGGTCTGTTCTGCTGATCCATCGCACCACTCACACTGCTGCAACTTGCCATCTGGGTTGAGAGGTAGGGGGCCCAGCAGGAAATCAGCCTTCACTAGCCAGAAAAGGAAGATTAGGAGACCAGCAGTCAACCACACATTTCTTCCAAAACACGCCCACACAGCAGGATTCAAAAACCTTGTTGTTGCATTTGCTGAATTGTGTAAACAATAGTGTGAGAATACCTCTACAGGAACAGATGCAAGATTCTCATTAAAATGCTTTTTACAGTTGTCTTCCTTGGATGCTAATAATATTATAATTGTGTGTTCCCTTTATAAGAAGAGAAAAAAAATGATGCTTTTTAAAGCTGAATCTACCTTCTTGAAATAATGTGCAAATTGGAGAGAACCATATATAGAATTATTTTAATTACCATTTGAAACAATATATATTTTACTTGTAGGCAAAACTGTGACAAATATATAATATATATAAACAAACTTTGGAACTGTGAAAAAGCCTCCTTGTTTGATATATATATATAAACTGGAACTGTGAAAAAGCCTCATAGTTTTCCTGGGAGATATCTGTGAACATATTAGCAGTTCTGATTTGGTTCTGTTTGTCTCGACTGCATCAGGTTTGGATTTCAGAACTATAATATGTTCTTTATGACGCTGCCTTTGAAAGATGTTTTAAACCTACAGTTTCTCCAGAATATCCCAGCAAGCATATTTATAAGTGCAAACCTGGAGATCATATTCTCATCCAAGGTCAATGGTTTCTTCAAAACAAAAACAAACAAAAAAATCCAAAATCAGAAACTGGGAGTCTAGTAGAGCCTTTTCTGAACAAAAAATTTACTAAAAGACAAAATAGCAATAGCACTTAGACTTATATATCTCTTCATAGTGCTTCCTAGCCCTCTCTAAGTGGTTTTACAGAGTTGGCATATTGCCCCCAACAATTTGGGTCCTCATTTTACCAACCTTGGAAGGATGGAAGGCTGTGTCAACCTTGAGCCTGATGAGATTCGAACTGCCAAATTGCAGGCAGTCGGCAGTCAGCAGAAGTAGCCTGCAACTACTGCATTCTAACCACTGTGCTACCACCGCAAATAAGCTTTTGTAAACTATCCCTCACTTCATCATAAGCTAACTTAACTTATACTTTTAATAACAGTCATTATTTGGAAAAGATGTTTCAAGCATAGATTACCTCGACTCTCTTCCTATAATATTTACAGGTTTCTTTCAAAAGCAATTGAAAGCGCTGGCAATTATTGGACAGATGAATAGAGTCTAGGATACCCAAAATTTCATATTGTATCAGGAGCTGCCTGATCTTTAGAGATACACATAGTCCTCAACTTACATCAGTTCATTTAGTGACTGTTCAAAGTTACAGCAGCATTGAAAAAAGTGACCTTTTCACTGTTTTTTCACACTTATAACTGTTGCAGCATCCCCATGATCATACGATCAAAATTTGGAAGCTAGGCAACTGACCTGTATTTATGACGGTTGCAGTGTCCAGTGTCATGTGATCACTTTTTGTGAACTTCTTACAAGCAAAATCAATGGAGAAGCCAGTTTCATTTAACAACCATGTTACTAACTTAACAACTGCAGTGATTCACTTAACAACTGTGGCAAGAACGGTTGTAAAATAGGACAACATTCACTTAACAAATGTTTCACTTAGCAACAGAAATGCTGGACTCAGTTATGTAGTCGAGGGCTACTAATAAATGCTTCCCATTCCATGGGCCAAAAGCATGACTGAAGTTGATGAGAGACAGGGTTTTCTGCTACTGGTACTATTGGTTTCCCTTGTACCATATGATCTGATATCAGAACAGAGCAATTTGGACCAGGGTTATGCAACAATCTTATGGTCAAGGATAATGTCTTTAGAATTGCATTATGAGTACAACTGTTAAAAGTTGTGGATGGGACCACAGTCCCAGGGCAACGAATCAGCTGTGCTATGTCTCTGAAATGTCTTTCTTCTCCCTGTGTTTAACCTGCCTTCTGTTCCCTCTTCTCTCAATCCAAAGCAACAGATTTCAGGAAGGAAACATCTATCAAATTTGTTGAAAAGTTCTAAAGTTGTGTTAAACAATGCTTGGGATGACTGGTACTGCTTTAGACTTTTACATGGGGCATGGGAGATAGGGTTTTTCTTGCTTAGTCTTTGTTTCTGTTGTTCTGCTTTATGCATTAATTCATAATTTTGTACAGCATCATAGTTTTAATTAAGAAATTACTCTGAGTCAGTGTACCACTACTAAGAGAATATTAATTGAGATATAAATATATGTATAAATATAAAATAAATATTGTTTCCTGCTTATTAGGCTATTTAATCCAAAATGTATTTAGAGGGGAATATAAGGAAAATAGATGGAAGTCAGTGGTATGCTTGTTATTAATCTTACATAACAATATATCATTCAGTTTTGAAAGTCCACCAACAGTGGAATCTAGTGTGGAGTTGAGATTACTCCATTTTTCTTCAAGCCTGAAATAAGGAATCTGCAGTTTCTTTTTTAAACAAAACAAATATCTATCAGCAGGTTGGTCACTATGTATCTTTTCTTTCTAGATGTTCAGCATCTATAACCATTTAAAGTTTGACCTGCCTTTATTCTGAACTCCCTAGCTGAACTAACATGGATGTTTGGGAAACCCCATCTCCTCGAAGAATGAAATATTTTTGGAAATATTAAAAAGGCAGAATATTATATTTCCCTAGGGGAGAAATGGGGAAACAGGCTCTTAAAGACAGAAAGCAGTCCCCAAGTCTTTCTTAATAACCCACAGCAGATGCCAGCACTTAAGAGATAAAGAGCTTATTGAAAGAGGAAGACAAGTATCTAGATAGCTCTATTTATAAGCAAGCAAATACTGCAGGCAGAAATCCATTAAAGAAAGTATATTTTGAAACTCCTTGGCAGAATGGTAGGATTAGAAAGCAGCCCCTCACCCAAGATCCAATACAGGACAAAAGCCATTAGCCACAATAGGAATTGCCCAACACCCTTTCAGAACACAAGCCCCTTCATTGCACCACCCCCACAACAGTTTCAAACTTCAAAGCCACAGAAACCTGGGAGCTCAGATAAACAAAAAGTCAGAGGTTGACCAGATTCAGTCAGAGGAGCACCTAGGATTTGCATTTCCTCTTTTGCGTATAGAGCCAGTTATGACCCCGACATAACCCCTACATGACCCCTTAGGAATCTGACAACAGCCAGTAGAATATTAAAGGACATGTTGTTGCATAGGAACAAGAAGCTGAAATACAAAAGCCAAAGAAGGTCTAAAAACCCACCCTCCGCTCCATTTTATCAGCTGTCCCAAAATCATATGTGATTGATGGTTTTGCTTCATCAATAAATGGAACCTTTCTTTCCAATCAGCCTTCAGCCTCCATTTTATTTCCAGTGCTTCTCTTTAGGATTGGAACTGAACTAGATGGATATTTCTTTCAACAGATGACTATGTTTAGGGCTTGGGATTTATTGTGTTTCCTTATGGGTTCAATTTGATCTAGCCTTCCCTTTTGTGCTTGAGACAGTTGATTAAGCCTGCTGGAGTAGATACCAATATCTTCAGCCCATTTAATAATCCCATCTCTCTACATATTTTTTTAACAAGGCAAATCATTATAAATAATTGTTTCCCAAGTGAGAAATTGTAGAGCTCTGTGAATTTCAAAGGACGTGAGTTTTAGATGTAGCCCAATAGGTTACAGTCTTGAATGTGTATCATGCATACTAGGGAAGGAACTATAGAGCTCTACAATAGGTCCAGAGGTGGGATTCTCCCAGTTCGGATCAGTTCAGCGGAACCCCTTGTTCCAATGATCAGCTGGCTCTGAACCGGTTCATTCCAACAAGAATGTGAACTTGCCCGCCACCCTTGCTCTTTACTGTCTTTTTGTTAGAACACAGCTGATTCATCTGGCAGAACATTTTGCCATGCCTCAACTGTTTTCTTCAGCTGCAGTTGAAGGTAAGTATTAACTTTTTTAAACATGGAGCACGTGCGCAGAGGGTGGCTTTGGCACTTTGTGCACGCTCACTGAACCAGTTGTTATACCAGTTGAATCACACCCCTGAATAGGCCTTAGAATTTTCTTTAGATCCCTTTGATCAGAGAAGGCTACCTTTGATAGGGACCACCTCCAGTATAAAACAAAGCAAATTTAGCCCCCCAGAATGCTGTGCATAGCTTTTCACTCTGTGACTTTATTGAAAGTTAATGCACATTTCCCAGGACAACCCTCAAGGGAAGAGGGAGTAGTCTTTTGATCTTTAAAAGGTTTTGTCAATGTAGGGGAGTGTGTTAGAAATATATAGTTATTCATGCAAACAACTAGAAGTAATTAGATTTTGAGGCTCAGGGCTTCAGAGTTTGCAGGAATATTTCACATTTCAAAGAGCTCAAAATAAATGCCAGCTTTTGGTGTATCTCTAGAGATTTGGGAGAGCATGAACCAAAAGATTAATGACTCATGCCTGCCTTTGCTAATTGCTTAACCAATGAAAGGAATCCTCAGTGAGGCATTGTTCTGAAATGGGATGTAAGCTAATAGTAAACCTAGGGGAATGTGAGAAAATAGTTTGAAATGGATAGTATTAGTTGCTTCCTGAGCTGATAGGATGTTACGAGTGAATTTTGCTCTTGTTATTTTAACTTAATTGTCACCCAAAAGTCTATGCCTGAACTGTGGGATACAATAGCTCCCATATGCTGGAATGAAAGGGGAGGATTCCAGATAAAGACATCCTATTGGAAAAGTGGAGGTAATTGTAGTACCAACCAAACAATTACATCAGAACAGGAAAACAGCATCATGTATACTCTGGGAGAAAAGGTTTGATAGCTTTGAGCTTTCTACTGTGGGCTCAGCCCTGATGCTACAACAGCAATTTATCATATTTCTGTGGAATAGCCAATATGGTAATTTAATATAGAATATACTATCAGTTGTAAAATGCAAATATCAAAACTCAAAATGAAACTTCATGAAACTACAAGCTGAATAGTATTGTTTTAGATTTTTGTAGTCTTCCATTTTTGGTGCATATGTTAAATTTATCTCTCAACAGCTGCAGTTACTGGCACTTTCCCCAGTATACATGAGATGGTCGCTTTCTAGGTGGCTTGCCGCCAATAACATTATTATTCATGATATATTTCTTTGGCAACATGCTGTATACTATTCTTCCTCAACCTGAAAATCCTCCAGATGTGGTCTTGAATTCTCAAGTAATGGTCAGTTGGTGGAGAATTTTGGTGTTATTAAAGACATTTGGTTTATTATTATTAGGGTGAATCGCCCAGTGAGACAGATGTTTGGACTGGATTTGGCATTTTTATTCACCTATCAAATCCTTTCCAAGGACCTGGGATAGTCAAGAGGTTGTTGTTTGATGGTGTTGTTGTTGTTGTTGTTGTTATTCATTAATAAATAAGAAAATGTGTAACATGTAATAGAATAATACAATACAATCTCAAAACTAATCACTGTAATTAAAATAAATAAATGAGGGAAAGACATGAAAAATTATGTTAAAAATAGAACAATTGCCCCAAATTTGAACATATAGCTTGCAAATCTTTTTCTTTGCCTTTTTGTTGTTGGAGTGCAGTATTGCAAGCCAGCTGCCTACAATTTGGCAGTTCAAATCCTATCAGGCTCAAGGTTGACTCAGCCTTCCATTCTTCTGAGGTGGGGGAAAAGAGGACCCAGATTGTTGGGGGCAATATGCTAATTCTGAAACCACTTGGAGAGGGCTGTAAAGCACTATAAAGTGGTATATAAGTCTAAATGCTATTGCTATATGTGTTTGTGGAGGAACTGATTTACATACTGACAGGCAACTCTTATTAACCATCTTTAGCTGCAAATCAAGCATAGATTTCTCCTTTCAGTACTGTATTTTTATTCTTTTAACCAACCTTCATTCCCCCCAAAAAATCTACAATTCTTCATTTTGTAGATGGGACTTACAGTCAAGAAGAACATTAACATTTTAACAAGAACATGCTTTTAGCGTGGAATGGTCAAACCAAAGCAGAGGTATCTGTGAAGAGAGGCACAGAAGTGCACAAATGACAAAATGTGTGTCATTTGCAATGCAAACCATATGACTTTTGAATATTGTTGCTTTCAGCCTCAAATGAGACAAGAATATAAGTCTAAATCATATAAGTTAAAGTTTCAACTACAGAGCTGTATTTCCAAGAATAAAGCAATTGCAATAACTTTATTAAAAATTATCCAAGATACCCAATGCACAGAACAAATATTTGTTATTTTTTTATATTAATCTCAATTATTGTTTAAAGGTTTAAAAGGTCATTTAAGCTCATAATTCCAGACACATGTAAGTAGATAATAATTTCAACTTCTTGTTCTTTTTAAGTATTACCCACTTAAGAGTCATAGTTTATTGTTTTGAGCCTTCAATAATCATGGAAATTCCAAGGTAATAGTAGAATTTGGATCTGTTAGACCAAATAATAAATATTTTACTAGAATCAACTGCCAAGAAGCATTTCAGGATGAATCAAACAATTTTTTAAAAAAAGATTATACAGTTTCTTTTAAAAAAAAGTTTTAGAAACCGCGTCATTGGAATTAAGTTGATTCCAATAAGTATTACAGGTCATCTTTGGCTTACAACAATTCAATTAACAACAGCTCCAAGTTACAGCTGCAGTGAAAAAAAAGTAACTTACGACATAACCTCCAAGTTATAACTTTTGCATCACCCCCTTGGTCAGATAATTGCAATTTGGGCACTTGGCAACACACTCAAATTTACAACAATTGCAGCATCTTATAATCATGTGATTTGTGACTTTCCCAGCCGACTCCGACAAGCAAAGTCAATGGAAAAACTGAGATTTGCTTAACAGTCATAAAATATACTGTGTGATTTGCTTAGTGACTGCAACAATTTACTTATTAACTATAATTAAAAATGGTTGCAAAATTGGGTCCTGTCACATGATGCCAATTAGTTACTGCATCACTTAACTGCAATTTCAGGTCCAATTATGGTCATAAATCAAGGTCTCCTTTAAAAGAGAATTGACTTACCCGTTGTAATTGTTTAAAAGTTGTAGTATTCTCCTGCTTAGTAAAATGTCATTTGGGATAATATCAATTTATCAGAGAGGCTCATCATTCCCTCTCATGCCCAGGGCCTGAATTGTTTCTCAACAACATTCAGAGTTGGCACAATTTGGATGAGAACACATAGTCTGAAATTTAATGTCAGCAAAGATATTCCCAATTTTAGGTTGGATGAAATAGTGAAACATAGAGGCTAAGAATAATACATTAAACTCTGTATCTATGAGGAAATTTACACTCCTGTAAAAACTTCAAAAAACTCAATGTGTGAATGAAGTTAGAGATGGTTCTTTGCTCTTCAAAATTATCATTCCATTGTTGACAAACACCAGAAATCCTTTGTACAGGTAGTCCTTGACTTACAACAGTTCACTTAGTGACCATTCAAAGTTACAATGGCACTGAAAAAAGTGACTTTTATGAGTTGTAACCGTTGCAGCATCCCCATGGTCATATGATTTACATTCAGATGCTTGACAGCTGGTTCATATTTATGACGGTTGCAGTGTCATAAATCATAAAGGTCATGGGATCACCTTGCACAAGAAGCAAAGTCAATGGGGAAACCAGATTCACTTAACAACCATGCTGCTAATTTAACAATTGCAGTGATTCACTTAACAAATGTGGCAAGAAAGGTCATTAAATGGGGCAAAAATCACTTAAACAAATTCGTCACATAGCAACATAAATTTTGGGCTCAGTTGTGGTCATAAGTCAAGGACTACCTGTTAAATGTGTACAAAGCCACATTTAAAACCCTGTGATCTATTAAATAAAGCATCACTTTAATGGTGCAACCCAGGGCCTGTGTGTTTGTGTGTGTATGTGTGTGTGTATCCCATTTATTTATATCAAATACCCTATTTATTTATATCAAAGCAGCATTAACCTTGTTTAACAATGGAGCTCTTAAATTCCAGACCCTCATGTCCAAAGTATTGTCTTGCACAGAGCAGTTTTCTTTTTAAAGAAAAAACAAAATGGATTTCCCCTTACAAAATGCATTATTTTTCAGAGTTACTGAGACATGAAATGATTACTTATCATCCTGTGAAATGATATTACATTTTAAATGCAATGCTACATGGACACTTATGATGGCCTTCTTCTCTGGGTAATCTGCTCCCTCAGCCCCATGGAAAGCATTCAGACACCATCCAATTTGATAATTGCCTCTCAGTGTGTGCCTTTCTGCATGATATTTGATTTGAAAAAGATTCCCTTCCAAATAATGTGTGTGTGCGTGTGAAGAGAGAGAAAGAAAAAGCAGAAAAACACCATTTGGTGCCTGTCTCTTCTCTTTTTAATCAGCTACAGTCATAATTTAAGGGATTGAGTAAAGCTGCGAAGAAAGATGAAAACAAGACTCGTCCCTACCATGATGAATTTGAAAATTCAGCATGCAGTTCAAACTTTATTGATGTCTTAAAACTTCTCCGTATAAACCATGGAGGTGTCTGTGGAATATATTATGGCACTTTATGGCTTTATCACTGGTGCTAACGCTTGCTTTAGACCCCTACAGATATATGCAGGTAATAAACCTGGCAAGGAAAGAATGAAAAATTGATATCATGGATGGGTTTCTTAGATGTCAGTCTACTTGACAATTGTGGACAGACATGGAAATTCTACAGCAAAGAAAAGTAATAAAGAAGTCAGAACTTATTAAGTGTAAGGGTGGAATGAACCTCATCAAGAAACTTACAGTTGCATCTGGTTGCTCCAACTGAGTACCAATTTACTAGATATTCATGGGTCATTGTCTTGAATGAATCAGATTTTTGGTCTTCAGAAAAGGGGGAATAGATGGGAGGGACCATCTATATTGGAGCCAAAAGAAGAATTTGGAATTCCCTTGTACTATCAGAAGTACTTTTCAGGGCAAGGAGGTATAGGGGTGCTCACAGGTTCTCCTCTGCATCCTAATACGATATTTTAAATTGAGCTCTTTTACAGTAGATTTACATTCTCCATTAACTGCTGTGGATGCTTTTCTACCTCCTTCTATAGTTCAGATTAGGGTTACTACTTTTGAAAGTGTGGCTTGTATAGATTTCAAGGATAGCCATCTAGATATGATAGAGTTTAGCATTTTTTAAACAAACAGCTGACAAGTAATTTTAAGCAATACACATTTTTAAGTATAATTCTGATTCACTGAAATACCACCACTTTTCACCTACAGTCCACTGTGGCAAAACATTCTTCAAACTTTTTTATTTTATTTTTTACTCTTGGAACATCAGATTACTTTTCAATACACTTAATTTTAGACTGATATTTTGCCCTGATATTCAGGCTGTTTTCTTTTTCTTTTTTTCTTAAATTCATTGTTTTCTTTTCTTGATTTGGAAGTTGGATCTGGATTTTTGTTTATTTTTTTGTTGAGATCTCCTGATTCCAGACTGATTGCTGAAACTATGAGATAATCATTTCTCTGATGCTCCTAACTTCATCAGAAACTTTTTCTTCAGGCAAAACAGGTGATAATGAAACTGGATTCTAATTTTTTAAATGTGTATTTTCAATTGGGTGAATATATATCTTTTTTTAGATATTATTTTCTTTAACCAATACACTCCAGATAAATTGGACCTCAAAGCTTATAATACCCCCCAATATTTGTGTAAACCAGCAAATAACTATACAAACAAAACCAAAGAAAGACACTTTCCCCTGAACCAAACTATATAGCTCAGCATTGCTTATACTGTTTGGTATGGTAGTATTTTGAATTTCAGATAGGAGCTTTATCTCACCCTACCCAATTGGAGATGCCAGTTGCAAGAGGTTGAACTTCTTAGAGCAAAATATGTATTTTTAATCACATAGATATGGTCTTTCTACAAAACAGGATGTGCTTGACACACATATTTTGTGCTTTTATTTATTTAATATATGTATTTATTACCAGTGGTCTTAAGCTACTTCAGGAGAATGAATCTCAGTGGTTTAAAGAAGCTTTGTAACAATAAATGCAAACAAAGATGTACATATGTGACCAACACACCAACAATAGCAACTGTAAAACAAAATAAGCACTACCATCAGGGGTGGGATTCTACCAATTCAGACCAGTTCTATAGAACTGGTTGTTACGATTCTGCATAGTTAGGAGAACTGGCAAATTGCACCACTGGCCTGAGAGCAGAGCTGTACCTTCCTTAGGATTGAAGATTCTATTTTTCAGTGCAGACTCAGGCAGCAGATTGCAGAGAAGTAGATCTGCGGGAGACTCTATGATTCTGCAAGCAACTCAATCTGCCTGCCTGCTTTGCCCTCATTTGGGGTAAAAGTTGCTCTTTCTTTAAATAAAAAAATCAGCATTTACATAAATATTTACAATATTTACATACAAACCATGCCCACCAAGTCACATGACCACCAAGCCACATCCACAAATCAGGGCACGCCCACAGAACCGGTTGTTAAGAAATTTGAATCCCACCCCTGACAACATCTATAGCAGATAGTATGTATTTCATAATCTTTTCAGTCCCCAAAATATCCCCTTAAAAGGCATGTGATGTAACAGCTTTGCTGAAATCACAAAGTTACTTTTATTTTAAAGGCAACTGGACTTTCTGATTTTTCTTTAAGATGTTTCACTTCCCATTCAGTAAGCTTCTTCGGTTCTGGATGAACGAGATCCTCCATAAACAGCTTTGCTTGAACTAAGATATTTGGTCAGAGGAGCATATGTATACAATATGTCCCCTTGGCTGTCATATCTTAGTTTATTTATTTATTCACTTAATAATATGTTTCCCTGGATAACAAACACAGCAATAAAATACTGCAGCACAAAAGTTGCGAGGTTCTAAAAGGGCTGAGTAAAAAAAGTTTGTAATAAATAGGGCTGGTTTTAATATTATTGGAAATTTACTTTATAATATAGATTCCATTTAGTGAAAAACAGAATTCTCAAGGGAAAAACATTTTATTTATTTATTTTTAAAAAAGCACTTTTCATTATGGATCTCTAAGAACGAGTTACTTAGTCTTCTTGCCAGCTGCAATCTGCTGCTGCCCTCTGAGATCCAAAATGCTGGCAGGAGGTAATAAAAATTATTTCTGATGCATAGATGGCTTGGGTTCTCCATAAAGATGACAGCTGGCTAATGAGCTCCTAGATCACAATTTCCTCCAAGAAAGATTCTATGCAGTTGGCATTAAGAAAAGCACACTCTGGGACAACTTCCAAAGACCTTTCTTTCTGAGTCATAGACATGAGTCCTGTACTTTATGCTTGCTTATGAATTCCCCCTCAAGTGAAGGTTGTATTTTTCTCATATTCTTTATGAATGGTTGCGGAAACAGGGGAGGCCCCAGATGAAATGGCAGAATTGGAATGAGACATACTTCATGCTTTGTAGGCAGATACAATAAATAGGGTGTAATCCAGACTAGCACAATCTCATAAAAAGAATAATCTAGGAACATTAGAGGAATGTTGTAAGTCTACAATAGACTAAAGCTAAAAACACATGAGAGCACTTACTTAAAGTAGTAAATCTGTTGGATTTAGCAGGGTTTATTATTCAGTAAGCATTAATAGGATTTGATTGTAAATACAATATATTCCATATATTCCATTCTGGTTATTTTTGGTTTCAATTTTCATTTTCTTTTTCTTTCTTTCTTTCTTTCTTTCTTTCTTTCTTTCTTTCTTTCTTTCTTTCTTTCTTTCTTTCTTCTTTCTTTCTTTCTTTCATTCATTCATTCTTTCTGCCACTCAACTTGCACAAAGGTGACTCAGAGGCTAAAATATGAGACAATAGGGCTTTACCTTTCTCAGAAAACTTCCAAATACTTGATCTGGAAAATCACGAAAAACTTACTTAAAGGTCCCCTTCTACTAGGGGGTGGATACTGAGAGGGTGCATTTGTCTGCATTTTTCTCTTTTATGAGACAAGGGTGGAGCTACTCTTAGGACCTTCAAGAATCTACAACCTCAAGAATCTACTGCCTGGCTTTTCCAGAGTCCCTGTGGGGATTAATGCATTATTGTTTTTGCTGCAATTGATTTTATTCTGTTTTCGAATATGTGTGTTCCATCACACTTTGCCAATAAAAATTCTGTTCTGTTCTGTTCTTCTATCCTATCCTATCCTATCCTATCCTATCCTATCCTATCCTATCCTATCTTAACTTTTTTATTTTATCATTAACAATAGTAATGGATCCAAGTGAGGATAAACCAAATAAATAACTAATTAGTGAAATGTCTAAATATGTACTCTAATTGAACCTTTGATTGCATATATCCAACATGTATTAGGATCTGATGTTAGTAAGGGTTTGATAACCTCATTAAAGAAAATACTGTTTAATCAAAGAAATAAATTTTAAGAACTTTAAAGGAAATTAAAAGAATTGTAAAAACATATCACCCCAGGAATGGGTAAAATACCTCCTAAGCTCTGATTTAATTATTGTTTCATCATTCATAATAAATCCAGATTAAAATTTCTTACTGGATAAGAGTTATTTCATGTAAACTAAAATGGAATCCTTATATATTCCCACTTTTATTTATATTCAAAGGATATTTTCCCACGAATTTTAAATCATTATGTTCAATGTGGAAAATACCTTGTATTTTTTTGCAGTTCTACTATCCTTGAACAATATTTTTTGAGCTCCACTATCTAACCACGACCTTTCCTCACAGATGTGGATTGGACAACTTTATAAAATGTATTATTTGTGTGTAATAAGAATACATATACAATATCTACAAAAAAATACAAAATGACTTACATGAACAATTACGTAAGATAAGTTATATTTTTAAGCCTTAAAATATTATTTCCATATATTAACTCATAGTGTTGATTCATCTGGAAATTGTTGCCTATGCTACTGACAGACAGTGGCTCCAATTAATATTCAAAATGAATAATTTCAGTCTTACCTTGAAATGTGACCAAAGCTAAAATCTTTCACATGTACAGAATAAACTATACTGCTATACTATCACCATATATTATGTATTCATATGTTACATAGCATGGTTTAAGTATGATTTGTTTAATCAACCATAATTTGCTTCTAAGTTTTAAGCTTTGGTTTTCAAATCACAGTTACTTGATTTCTGTATTGCTGCAAATTTTCAACAAGTAAACATAATCAAGAAATTTCATCTACTTGAAATAAATGTTCCCAATTGGTTTGTTGGTTTTGTGAAAGCATGCTTGTAAAGGGAAAAAGATGAGGTTTTTTTTCAATAAATAGTACCTCAGTGTGTCCTTTCATGCATGAATAAAATAACATAAATTAAAGGAAATAAAAGAAAAAGGTTTTCATTGGTGTAAAGTAAACTTCCCATTTCTAATCACCAAGGCGACGTGAAGACATTTTGCTGTAACAAATTGGGTCAAGTCAAGGTTTGTTGTCCTCCGTTTATCAGAGAACAAATGTGGTGTACTGGTTAAGACATGGGTGCCAAACTCACGGCATCACAATGGCATCATGTGACGTTTCACAATGTTTTTCCCCTTCACGGAGCTGGGGTGGGCATGGCCTGCATGTGATGCATCTGGCCCACAGGTTGCTACTTTGACTCTTCTGGGTTAAGGCAATGTTTGTCAATGTAGGTCACTTTAAGATGCTGTCTGGGGAATGTTAGGAGTTGAAGTTCATACATCTTAAAGTGGCCAAGGCTTGAGAAATGCAGGGTTAAGGTAGTTGGACTACAAGCAAGGAGACCATATCCAATCCTAGCCCTCAAAAGTATCTAGGTAGTTTGGGGCCAGCCACATTCTTTCTGTCCAATCTTCCTCGCAGACCTGTTGCTGTGGAAAAAAACAGGTCTTGTTCCACATTTATATACAAGTGCAGACCAAACTAAAAATATGAAATGCTAATCCCCAAAACATTTTATTACCATGGTACATGAAAGAGAAGATCCTATAAGCATCTCTCCTTGTCCTTTGATGATATTAAAAGTCACCAACTAATCCAAAATCTCTCGGCTAAGGAAATCAACTCCCTATGTCTAATGTTAGGAGTGGCCTGACCAATCACATTAGAGACTGAATAAATATTTTATCACAATATTACATTATGAGGTTTATTTATTGGTGCCTTCATAAGGACTCCTCTCAGTTTACTATAACGGTAAAGGTTTTTCTTGTCCAGTTATGTCCTACTCTATCTGGTAGTGCTCATCTCTGTTTCTTAGCTGAGGGAGCCAACATTGTCCAGATACTTCCAGCCAGCCTGACTATACATCAAGGTGAATAGAACACGGTTACCTTCTGACTAAAGTGGTACTATTTATTTGCATTTGCATGCTTTCAAGCTTCAAGGAAGGACTCAGGTGACATGATGGTGTTCCAATATTTGAGGGGCTGCCATAAAGAAGAAGGGTCAATCCATTTTCCAAAGCACCAGACGGCAAGGCAAGAAACAATGGGTGAAAACTAAGCAAAGAGAGAACCAAATTAAAAATAAGGGAAAGAACCTGACAGTGAGAACAATTAATCAGTGGAACAGCTTGCCTTCAGAAAAGCTCCATCACTGGAGCTTTTTGCTCAGCTTTTCGCTCAACCATTTGCCCAGTCGCTTCTGGGCAACCAACTAAAATGATATAGGGTCTCCTCTTTGAGCAGTGAGTTGAACTAAAAAATCTCCAAGATCCCTTCCAACTCTATTATTCTATCTGCTAGGTTGGCAGGAGCTGCGGTAGGAATGGGTGCTCATCCCATCATGCACTACTTGAATCTCGAAATGCTGACCTTCTGGTCAACAAGTCTAGCATTTTAACCACTAGGCTACTGTGTCCCTTAGCAGTTTACTATATCTTTATATAGAATTAGTAAAAAAAAATGAATCAAGGCATTAAACCATTTAAAACAGTCATGATCTCCTTGGGGGATGGGGGAAGAAACATTGAGAATAGTTAGAATAAATATAGGATTTACCATCTTTCTTGATGGAGATATTGGAATGATTTAATATCTATTTTTTTAAATATGTACATGGTTAAAACTGAATTTATGACTCTTTTGGATTGTACTATAAAAATACCCATTTAATTTCAACAATAGAGTCTTGTTTCTGTGGTTGCAAATGCAAGTTACTTGTAGCAGAGGTGAAAAGCCAACAGTGCTAAAAATAGGAGTTATTGCACTCCTATATGGTGCTGAAGGCATTATTGAAATATGTTCCATTGTAATCTAACTTAAAGCAGAAATTATTATTTTTACCAGTATGGACACAATTTACAGATTCAATCAAATCTTCATTTGCTGTTTAATTGCTGCATTTACTGGGAGGTTAATGACTAATAAACTAAATGTTGGAACCAGAAAGTTGGAATCAGAATTAACCCTATTCAGCTTTATGGATTGGGAATTAGAAAATAATATTGTACATTTATCATAGGATGGCAAGATTATTGTATGCAGATAGTTGGAATGGTTACAGTGGAAGACTGGATTATTAAATTAATTGAACTTGCAGAGATATTGAAGCTGACTAGTTTGGGCAGAGAAAAGAGATAAGGATTTTTTTTTTTTTTTAAAAGCTGGTAGATTTATAAGGATTTTATAAGGAAGAAGAAAAAAATGAATTGATAGCTTTGGGATTTAGGGATTAAAAATGAGACAGAGGTTGGTGAAAAGTAACTTGATAGAAAGAAAGGTGGAAGATGACAATAACTTGATAGAAAGAAAGATGGAAGACACAACTGTATGAGTTTTTTTCATTTTCAATTTTTTTCTTTTATCTCTAATTTTTATTTTCTATCTTTTCTTGTTTTATATGTTTTATTTATTATATTTTCTTGTTTGTATATTTTATTATATTGAAAACATAATACAAATATGAAGTATGATGGTTAAAGATACTGAGCTTGTCAGTTGGAAGCTGACAGACCAGGTTTGAGATCCAAGCACTATGTGACAGGGTGAGCTTTCATTACTTGCCCCAGCTCCTGCCCACCTAGCAGTTCAAAAGCATGCAAATGTGAGTAGATAAATAGGTACCACTTTGGTGGGAAGGTAACAGTGCTCCATGAGTCTCAGTACATAGTCATGCCACCACATGACCACAGAAGTGTCTTTGGACAATGCTGGCTCCCTCGGTTAAGAAATGGAGATGAGCACCATTCCCTAGAGTCAGATACAACTGGAGCAGTGGTAGGATTCAAATTTTTTTACTACTAGTTCTGTGGGCGTAGCTTGATGGGTGTGGTGTGGCTTGGTGGGCATGGCAAGGGATGGATACTGTAAAATCTCAATTCCCACCCCACTCCAGGGGAAGGATACTGAAAAATCCCATTCCCTCCTCACCCCATTAACCTGCTTTCCAGCTCTGTTCTCCTGTGCAGGGCAACAAAAGAAGACCCAATCTATCAGATGGGACTCAGGAGGCAGAGAATAGATGGGGGCAAGGCCAGTCAGAGGTGGTATTTTCTGGTTCTCTGAATTACTTAAAATTTCCGCTACCAGTTCTCCAGAACTGGTCAGAACCTGCTGAATACCACCTCTGAACTGGACAAATGAATAATTTACCTTTACACATACACATATAAACACACACACACACACGCACACACACACTGAATGTTGAGGAACCAAATAGGAAAGCTCCTTTACTTTTGTATAACCCAGGTTTTAGCCAGATTACACAGGAACAGGTCTGAAAAGGCCTAGTGGTTTACCTTACTGCTAAATAAAAGTTTGCTATTATAATAGCCAGGGGTGGGATTCAATTTTTTTAACAACCGGTTCTGTGGGCATGGCTAGCTTGTGGGCATGGCTTGCTGGTCATGTTATTGGCTGGGCATGGCCAACTCAATATCACTCACATCAAGGCACGCATCTCCTCCCCTGGCCTTTCATGACTGTGGGGATGCTGCAACAGTCGTAAGTGTGAAGAATGGTCATAAGTCATTTTTTTCAGTGCCATTGTAACTTTGAATGGTCACTCCACACAAGCAAAGTACCAGCAAAGGAGGGGAAAAAAACTCCAGAGATGCTTCTGAGACAGGAAGTCTAGTCCTGCCAAGAATGTAATAAGGGTCAACAGAGAGGCAGTTTGTTGAGGTAATTCCCCGTTAGGAGAAGGAGCACATACAGGGAAACGTATTTGAGAGTAGTGTTTGAGTAATATACACGCAGCACACAGATACACTGTACAGTAAATGTAAACCATAAAGGTTTAAGCGTAGTTCAAAATAAGCAGTCCAAAGTTATTCACAGGTAAGATCAGTCAGTTTTTAGTCCAGGGATAATCCAATAACAAAGTCCAGTGTCAAAAACAGTTCAGTATCAGGCTTACATCAAATCCATGGATATCAGTCAATTAGGAAAAATGGAGGAACAGCAATACTTTCCAACAGAAGGAAAACAGACTCACTGAGACTTCTTCTGAGACTAAGACTAAAACAACCCAAGTTTCTGGCTCCATCTTATGGCCATTTGAGAAACCACACCCAATTACACTTTTGCATTTTCTTAAAGAGACAGTATTAAAATGTCTATCCTGGTTTATATATTGTCCAACCCAAATAGCTGTTAAGTGACTTAGATTCCTAACACAGTTTCTGTAAACAACACCAGAATGTTTCCTTCCTGCCTTCCTTACAGGATTAGGCCAATAATTTCTTCTAACAACCAGTTCTCCAAACTGCTTAGAATGTTAACAACCGGTTCTACCAAATAGATGCGAACTGGTAGAATCCCACCCCTGATAATAGCTCCTGGAATCTTGTCTGGATTAATTCAATGATCTCTGCTTGAGAGAAATCCAACAGCTGGTTCTGTGGCTAAAATTCAAAATGAAATAATGCAGTTGAGATAGCCTGAAATTTTGTGTTCCTTGACTTTTATAGCCTTCTCTCTCTCTCTCTCTCTCTCTCTCTCTCTCAAACACACACACACACACACACACACAGAAAGAGAGAGAGAGAGAGAGAGAGAGAGAGAGAGAGGGAGAGATTTAGCTATCAGTTGGAAGTTGTTTGTGGAGCCTGAGAATTAGTTAACCTGCAGGACCTCTCCATTTAATTATATACCCACATTTTCCTCCCAGGGAGATTTGGCAAAAAAAAAAAAAAATCAGTGGGCTCACACTTGAGTAAAATTTGTTGCTATATATATATCAGCTACACTGAAGACAGGTAATGGAAAAGAAAATGAGCAAATTTTGTTTGGTGCATGTAGCCTCATTTGCATTTTTGAACAGAATGATTTAAGACAGGCAGAAAGCTTTCACATGTTGTGACAGTCAAATGTTTTCCAACATTTTTTTTTTTTGCATTTCTAGATAATGGGGAATTTAATTTCTTTGAGTAAAGTTGTCTGTCTGTTTATCTATAGAGATTCTCAGTCCTCCAGGTCATGGTTGCCCCAAAGGTATTTTTTCAAGAGGCAACTGAACTTTCTGATTTTTCTTTGAAGACGTTTTGCTTCTCATCCAAGAGGCTTCTTCAGCTCTGACTGGATGGCGGGGAATGGAAAGATTTTATACTCCTTGCAGACAGCTGATCATTTGCATTCTTTTAGAGAGTTGTTGAGGCCACTTGGATGTTTATCTGTGTCATCAAGGCATGTGTCATCATGCACCTGAGTGGTGCAAATAGGTGTGGAGCCTTCTTGGAACTGTTGAAAGGACTGTGTTGTAGATTGGAGATAGATGATGTCATATCCCTCCCCCTCTGTTGAGGGAAGGCTGTTCAATTTTAACACAGATGGTCTCTTTGACCCTTCTTTCAAGCTAGCACTCCTCTCCGTCCAAACTGTGGACTTTGTCTTTCTGTTGTGTCACAGATAGCTCCAAAGAAACAAATCCTTCCCTCTTGCTAGGGAACTCAACACAAAATAGCCAATGTCCCCTGACACCCAACTCCCCCTCCAAAAAAAAGAAAATCACAGAGAGAGCAAATCAAAGGATAAACGCATATGATCATCAGGAAGGCTTCATAGCTATTAAATGTATATTTTTTAAAAAAACTCACCTAACTCTTTCTCAAACATGACCAATTACAGGTCATGTTTAACTTATGAGCACAATTGAGCCCAAATTTGTTTGTGAGGTTTGCCCCATTTTGTGACTTTTTTGCCCCTGTATTAAGTGAATCATTACACTTGCAGGTACAATAACAGGATTTCTATTAGGTAAATATTTTTAGTTTGTGCTTTTTGCCTCTATCTGCCTTCCATCTATCCCCAGATGAGCTGCATAGAATGACATCTGTCAAAAATGTCAGGGCAGAATGGGGACATTATCACCTTTTTGTTTTATCCAAGTAATCTATTATTTTAACCCAGAGACAGACTTCTGCTGATGCAGTACTGACTTCTCATTTTTTTTCCCTGCAGAGATCCCAAATGTGTTCAATTTTTTGAAGCATATGTTAGCAACAGTATAGTATTTGCCAGGGGTGTGTGGGGTGGAATCTGTTCTTTGCTCTGGCAAAGGGGGAAAAAGTGAATAGAGCCTAATGTACAACTAAGAGTGCCTTTAAGCTTTATAACAATTGGCAAACAAAGGTTGAATATCATAACCCATTTTTATCATTCAAAATCTTGCATATGAACTCAATAAAAGGGATTATTATAGTGTGTAGGTTTGTGTGTATGTTTGTGTGTGTGTGTATGTGTGTTGCCTGTGTATAATACCTGCCATGTCATTCTGCACAGATGATGAGACATCTGTCTATATCCTTTATCAGAAGTGTAATCTTAGTTGGTTTTGTGCTTGTGGGAGTCAAAAAGAGGGCTGTGAAAATATTTACAGACCCCTCACATCCCGGACATAAACTGTTTCAACTCCTTCCCTCAAAACAATGCTATAAAGCACTGTACACCAGAACAACTAGACACAAGAACAGTTTTTTCCTGAAAGCCATCACTCTGCTAAACAAATAATTCCCTCAACACTCTTTAACTATTTACAAAGTGTACACTACTATTACTGTTAATCTTCTCATCATTCCTTATCACCCATCCCCTCCCACTTGTGATTGTAGGACTGTAACTTTGTTGCTTGTATCTGTATGATTTATATTGACTGTTTCCTAGTATGATTTGATTGTTGATTGTACCCTATAACTATCATTAAGTGTTGTACGTTATGATCCTTGATTCTTAATGGATGTATCTTTTCTTTATGTATACTGAGAGTATTTACACCAAGACAAATTCCTTGTGTGTCCAATCACACTTGGCCAATAAAATATTCTATTCTATTCTATTCTATTCTATTCTATTCTATTCTATTCTATTCTGTTCTGTTCTGTTCTGTTCTGTTCTGTTCTGTTCTGTTCTGTTCTATTCTATTCTATTTTATTCTATTCTATTCTATGGTGAGACATCTGTCTATATCCTTTATCAGAAGTGTTATCTTAGTTGGTTTTGTGCTTGTGGGAGGTCTAAGAGCCTATTTTTTAATAATATTGATCCATTCCACAGACTGTACTAAACTAACATTTTTGTTCAATTAACCATCACTGGCTGGGTTTTTACAATGCTTAAAATGCAAATCATGATTCCAAAAAGAGTGATTATGTTCATGTAACGTAACAGCCCAAAAATCAAAGTACACACATTTTTGTTTTGGTGTAGTGAGCAAATAACAGCCACATGCACACCAATGCTTTGTGATACTAGCTTCCCAATTTAGAATTGGCTGGAAAACAGTTGTACAGGTGGCTGGAGGACATGGTCATTCAGGCAGCAATGGGGAATGTCAGTGGGAGGGGGCCAGTGGACTTTTGAAAGGGCAATCTGCTTGCTGTAGCTGTGATTAGACCAACTCCATTAAGTTGAAGACATTTTTTTCAGTTTCATCTTTCTGGACTTATACAATGATGAGACTGCAGTAGACTTAGACCTGTGTTGACTTACTTTTTTATGTCTGAGAGTTATTTCATCTGTTATAGTTATAGACATTGGAGTATTGGTGGGATGATGTTAACTAGGGTGTTGGTTTCAATCATATTATACTTCTGTATAGAGACAGGGAATTGAGAGTGAGAGGCAAGGTATTGTTCCTTATGAATTACAAAATGAAAGAATCTATCTGAACCTCTAGCACAGGGGTGTCAAACTCGATTTCATTGTGGGCTGCATCAGGGTTGAGTTTGACCTCAGGGGGGCCAACAGGGCGTGGTCAGGGTGAGTGTGGCTAGCTTGACGTCACTCATGTTGGAGGCACCTGTGGTGGCCCAAGCGCTCTGCTAGTGAAAACCAAGCTCTGTTTTCATTGGCAGAGAGTTGCACACAGCCCTCCCAAGCTCCATTTTTGCTAGCAGAGGACCGTGGACTGTTTCCAAGGAGGCCTCATGAGCCAGATATAAGCAACCTGTGGGTCGGATCCGGTCCCCAGGTCTTGAGTTTGACACCATTCTCTAGCACATTATGACCTGAATATTGTTTAATTTCTTTTTCTAAATTTTTTTTTCAACCATCCAGAAGAATATTAACAAGGTGCAAAGCCATGCGTATTTTAAGAATAAAGTAGAATACATAAAATACCCCTTAAATGTTGCTGCCCCACAATCATGTACCTACAGTGCCCCTGGCATGGGTGTTTTCTACACTGCTATTCATACAGATTTAATGCACTATATTCTAAAAATTGTGGTTGGTGGTTCCTACAGTGGAAGTTCCAATCATGCCCATTAGTGTATAGTTGGTATGCAGAAAGTCTTTTCTAGTTGGCATACACACTGCTCTACATTTTTTCCTTTTTTTTCTCTTTCTCTTTGTACCATATCTGGACTTTGTTCTTTCCTTGAAATGATGGACTAACCAGTCAATTGTTTGTCCCAAAGGTGTTTTTTCAAGAGGCAACTGGATTTTCTGGCTTTTCTTTGAAGACATTTTGTTCAAGAAACTTCTTCAGAGCTGAAGAAGCTTCTTGGATGAGAAGTGAAATGTCTTCAAAGAAAAACCAGAAAGTCCAGTTGCCTCTTGAAAAAGCACCTTTGGGACAACTGGATTTTCTGGCTTTTCTTTGAAGACATTTTGTTTCTCATTCAAGAAACTTCTTCAGAGCTGAAGAAGCTTCTTGGATGAGAAGTGAAATGTCTTCAAAGAAAAACCAGAAAGTCCAGTTGCCTCTTGAAAAAGCACCTTTGGGACAACCATGACCTGGATGACTGAGAATCTTCATAGATAGTCAATTGTTTGAATTGATGGCTGCTAAAGAGTATAAAAGAAGGTGGTAAGGTGGCCACTTGTTCAGAGATCATTAAAACTTAGAAGTGGCACTGAACTGGAGGAGCTTTTGATTGGTACTCAAAGTTCTGGCTATTGCAGTGTCCCTTTGGTCACATGACCATAATTTGGATTACTGACAACTGGATCACAATAACAATGGTTGTTGCTATGTCCCATCGCCACATGACCAACATTTACAAATTTTCCTGCCTCTTTCCACAAGGGAAGTCAATGGGGAAGATTGTAAGCCACTCCTGCAAGTTGTTCCCACTGCTTTTTCTCTCGAGGAGCTTCCAGAAGGCATGATGACCTTGTATTTTGTAGCATCTGCCTGCCTAAAAGACCCACCTGCATGCTTTTCTGATTTTGTAAATTTGAACCTCCTTCACAACATAATCTTAGGAGGCTATACCAGGGGTGGGATTCTACCAGCTCGCACCTATTTGCTAGAACCGGTTGTTAACATTCTAAGCAGTTTGGAGAACTGGTTGTTAGAAGAAATTACTGACCTAATCCTGTAAGGAAGGTGTTGCTTACAGAAACTGCCTCTCCGTTAATCTTTATTATATTCTTGGCAGGACTAGACTTCCTGTCTCAGGAACTTCTTTGGAGTTTTTCCCCCTCCTTTGCTGGTACTTTGCTTGTGTGGAGTGTCCATTCAAAGTTACAATGGCACTGAAAAAAGTGACTTATGACCATTTTTCACACTTACAACTGTTGCAGCATCCCCACAGTCATGAGAGGCCAGGGGAGGAGATGCATGCCTCGATATAAGTGATATTGAGTTGGCCACACCCAGCCAATAACATGACCACCAAGCCATGTCCACCAGTCACATGACCACCAAGCCACACCCACCAACTTAGCCATGCCCACAGAACCAGTTGTTAAAAAAATTTGAATCCCACCCCTGGGCTAGACCCACGTCTATATTCTTCTTGAGATAAAATGGGATATTTCACACCATATCTATTGAAAGCTGTTGAGGAAAATATTATGTGTGTGTGTTTGTGTGTGTATATTATTATACATGATACTAATATGTATGTATGTATGTATCATGTATATTTTTGCAGAGAATTTTATTATCAAGCTTGTTTCTTTTAAGGTAATTCATTAATTAGGAAGGAACAGGTGCAGATATGTCCTTCTCCCCCCCTCTCTCCTCTGTTTCTATCTCTGTGTGTCTGTCTCCATGAAATGATCCTGATAAGCCAAAAGTTTTTTCCATTATATTTCATGCTTTCCATATTTTTTTTCTTGTTTTGTAGATAATTGTGAAGAGCCACTGATACTGTCATTACCTGCATCAGCTTTTGACAGTTCATCCAAACTCTCCAACAACCACAACCCCAGCTTTGCAAAACTCATCAGACGGGATGGTAAGATTACAGAGTGTCAACATGCTGTCATGGTGCACAATTCTTTGGTGCATTTTTATATACGTTACCAGGAATGTGTAAAAAGCTTACATTGAATAGAATGCCTGAATAATGTATATAATGTAACATTTAGGCAAAGTATGAAATGTCTGTGATATACTTTCCCTAGGCACTGTATAAATAGAATACGTGGACATTATGCAGAATGACAAGAACTATTTAGGCAAAGTATGAAAAGAGAGTAACGGAAAGGGTAAGGCTGAGGGTTAGGGTTAGCTCTCACCCTAACTCTTTATTGAAAAGACAGATATGAAAATAAAAGAACTGCAAAATAAAGGACTTTCTTACTGAAAAAAATAAAACACAAGTTAAAAAGACCAGTATTGACCTACTTGTTCCAACAAGGAAGGCTACAATGGCATTTTAGCAGGGCTGGGATGCTACCAGTTTGGCCTGGTTCTATAGAACTGGTAGCTCTGAAGAGCAGCAGACAATGAACTGGTTCAGTATCTGCTGCTCTGTTTGGCCACGCTGCCCACCCGGGCTCTTGGCCATCCTTTATTTCCTGCTTTTTCAACCTCAGCTGCTTTGCGTGGCACAACTGGGATTGAAAAAGCAGGAAAGAAGAGGATTTTCAAATGCTGCGCACCTGCATGCAGCCCTTGTCAGCTGTCTGGGCAGCATAGCTGAGGTTTTTAGCAAATGGTTTACATGTGTGCGCAAAATGCACTCTCACCAGGGGTGGGATTCTACTTGCTGGAAAACTGGCAAATCGTGCCACTGCTGGCCCCGCCCTGCCCCACCCACTCACTTTTTACCTGGCATGTGTGCCATCAAACTTGCTTGCTAAGTTGCTATTTTTCCTTTTCTCCCCCGCCCATCAGCTGTTCTGCTGTGCCAGGAGATTTAGATTAGCTAGAAAGCAGGAAATTGTTGGATTTCTTGCTTTCTAGCTAATCTAAAAGCAGAGCTGAGCCTAAAGCTTCTATTATTCAGTGCAGACTCAGGTAGCAGATGGCAAAAACACAGATTTCTAAGTGAATCTGTGATTCTGTGAGCAATTCAATCTGCCTGCTCTGCCTGATTTGGGGTAAAAGTTGATCTTCTTTTATAAAAAGTTCAATATTTACATACATAGTGTGTTGTGAGTTAATTTTGTGAGTTTGCTAGCAAACAAATTTTATGTGACAGACTCAGGTAGCTGATTGCAGAAAGATATGTCTCTGAATGAATCTGCGATTTTGTGAGCAACTCAATCTGCCTGCCTGCTTTGCCTAATTTTGGGTAAAAGTTGCTCTTTTTTTATAAAAAATTCAATGTTTACATAAATATTTATAATATTTACATACAAGCCATGCCCAGTCAGCAAGCAATGCCTAGCCAGTGACACAACCACCAAGCCACACCCACAAATTAGGCCACACCCACAGAACCGGTTGTTAAGAAATTTGAATCCCACCTCTGCATTTTAGTCAAAGTATTTTATACTCCAACTAAAGTATTTTATACTTTGCCAGTTTATCTTTTGGCATTGTATAGAATGCCAAGGAAATGTGTGAAATATTAAATGTTCCATACTTTGTTGTCCCATTTTTGGCATTTTATAGATTTTCTAGGGATTCTATAAAATGCCTGATTTTACATGTTGACGTAATGTATACATTCTTGAGACAATCCAAGTTCTCATAGCAATTCTCAAGCTGGGGCTAACTTAACTTTTGAAATATTGATGGAAAGAGAAAGAGTTTGAAGAACAATAGGATCTATGGTGAAATTGATCATAACAATCAGTTGCACATAATTTGAGACATATTTATTTTTTCTAATCCTTTTCTGCATTATTTTGCTAGTATGGAAGAGAACCAACATTTGTTCCACACTGCCTTGGATTAGCAGTAACTATTTTTCACTGCTCATAGCTTCCTAATCCTAGGAAGTTCAGATAATATTGATGAGGAAGGGAATCAACTAATAGGCTTTTTCTACATGAACAAAATTGTGTGGAGGAGAAAGAGCTCTTATGTCGTTAAAACAAGTTTAAAAGCAATCTATTCACGGCTGACTTAAGGAATAAGCATTACAGTCTCAAAGTCAATGGAAATTTTCCATTAACCATACCACTGAATATTTCAGTTGTCTCCTGGATATCTTACCTAAATTTCTACTGGCTTCTTTTTTTAGGATGTGTCCTCTTTTGTTAGTCTAATAACTTTATAAGTGAAGGAACATATCTTTTGCAGGGATTTTCTTACAAATCACATATGCAATGTCTTACTTAAGTACTGATAGCTATCTGACTTTCTTTTATTCTGTGTTTATTTGTTTCAATTACTACATGTGTATGGCTGTGGATATATAACTAATACCTAATATTCATATCAGATGAAACATTGAAGGTTATAGGCTGTAATCTACTGTGATGGTCCAGTGCAAGTTGATAGATAAATCTAATTCAATACTCCAGTTTAGAGGAGAAACAAAGTGGCTGGTCCAGAGTCACCTAGTTGGTTTGTTTGACTAAAAGAGAATTATGTAGGTTTCCCACTTTCTAGTCCAGCACCTTAACTTCTACGTTTCTCTCCCTCTTCCCATCCCTCTATCTAGTGATGTAGAAGGACCTACTATTATAGCACTACAACATCCTGAAATACATATTTAAAAGATGACAGAATTAGCAGTGATGGTAAAGCTATATTTCTCAGTGACTGGAAAGCCTTTATGAACTTTCTGCTGGAAATCAACTTGTGATTTATGGGTTTGATGATTTTCTTTGCATTATTTTTACTTTGAAAAAATCTCTTCAATAAACACTTAAGAAAAAAAAACATCCTGAAGTATATGATGTGGATGGGAGCAAACCCATGGGCCCACACAAACCAGAAATTTGTCCCAGATTGGCTACTATTTTGGTTTTTATTAAGATGTATTCATCTCCTGATGAACTCAGAATAATCATTTGGTGGTATCTGGCAACTGGTATGACAACCTGAGCTCTAGGGAAATATCTTGAGTGGTGACTGTGAGCTTATCCAGTTTGCACAACAGTCAGCATCTCTTAGCCAACATCATCTACATTTAGTCCAAAATCAGGCTGCTCCAAGACTCATGTTATGCTCCGTGCATTCATTTCCAACTGGCACATGTGTGAAAGCAATGATCCAGAATGTGGATTGATCACCATACTTAGTCAGTTGTCATCTGTGTTGAGTGAATATGCAATGCTTAATCAAAAAACTGGAACCTGTTTTGGTAGCTCAGTTGTTTTTAATGATACCCAAAATATTTGTTGTAAACATTTCAGATATATTAGGAATCAAAGCCTTTCAGACATCATAACAAGAGTCCAGGATATCTTTATATTTAGTTAGAGGCAGCAAATACATATGGTTATCATACTAGAAAGAAACATTAATTACAATCAGAAAAGCAAGATCATTTTTGCCAGTTTTAATTATGAAGCAACTTAGCTTATCCTAGCTGAGAGATAATAGCTTCCATTATTAATAAGTTTCCTGCTACATTGATCTGAAGAGATCAGATGATAAAGATCTTCAGTCCAGTTTAGTTTAGGGTAGAACAAAAAGTTTGTAAGACTAAATAGCTCTTGGTTTAGTTGGAATGTTTCTATGTGCAATATTATGATCTTTGGCATACATGGTTCAAATCCAGAGTTTCTCATGAATTCAAAACTAGGTAGTCTCTTTATTCAAAAACAATATGCTATTAAATGTCTACTCTCTAGTAGATTCATTAAAAAGATCAATTGCCTTAATGACATGAAGTCTTCTTGTGATGGTCTCCATGGCTACAAGCAGAGGCTAACAGGCTATATGATTTTACAGATGGGAACAGTTGAGAAAGAAATGTATTAGAGTCTTCAGTAGCTATATCGATTGTCTCTCAACTGGAGTTCTCCAACTGTAATGAAATCATGTTTTTATTATTTAGTTATTAACTTGATGGGGATTTTTTGCCATGCATTGGCAAAATTCTCTGGATGATTTATATTAAAAAAATAAAATATAGTTATACTATGATTTTGTAACATAGTTGAAATATGAATGTAAATATCTCTTATAGTACGGTTTAAAGTTTAACGTTGTGCTTAGAAGTTGGGTTTTGGTGATTCAGTGTGGTACAATATTTCCAAATAGCTGAACAATGGAATTTAATGAAATGAAGTCTGTTGTGGATAGGTGTCATGGATCCACCCTGGACCCTTCTCCAGATGTGACTTCAGAGGAGGAGGGTGAGTTTGAGTCTGTAGAAGAAAGGGTAGAGCCAGGATTGGTCACGACTGGGGCTGAGAGAATGCTAGTCTGATAGAGCAGTCCCAGGTGATCTAAGGACATGTAGAGCAGAGAGGAGACAGGCACAACACTGGTCATCTAGACTACTCATGAGGAGGCAACCTCACTTCTCATGAAGGGCTGCAGCATGTTGCCTACTTAGTCTCGCCCTGAGGACTTGAGTGTTGCTGGAGCAACATGCCCAGTTCTGTGCCTTGTGTGCTCGTGCTGTGTTTCCTGGTCTGTTTGACTCCTGGCCTGCTTTTCTGGACTTCTGGACTGGTTACCCAGTGACTCTTGCTGTACCGAGCTTGGAATCTAGACCTGTGCAACAGGAGTGCTTTCCGAGGACCTGTTTGGGGGGGTGTTGAACCTGTAGAACTTTTGCTATACGTGTATGTGTGTGTAGGGAGCCAGGCAGAACACTAGGAGACTGTAATACAGGAGTGACATCTATGAACCCTTTATGATATCTGGACTTCAGCTCCCAGAATTCCTGAGCCAGCGTGCACTGGAAATTTCCATGTAGTCACCAGAGTTGTTCCTTCCATGCTGTTCCTTCCAACAGACATTTAGGAACTAAATCTGGATTCAGCACCTTAAATCAACCAATGTGATAAGGTGTCACACTATCTTCTCAACACTTTCTATAACACTTTAGTAGAACATGGAAATGGAAATCTGTGAACCAGAATGTTATATGTTACTACTTCTACAGATGCACTTAATAATTATGAAAAGGTCCATAGCAAATGGCTCATTATTTTCCCCATTTTGAGTTAAACCAAAGATGCTCAGTTCTGAATCTGCTAGTTGTGATAGCATCCTTTGTTCAAAAGTATGACTAATTGCTTCTCTTGGTCCTGAGGACAAAAAACATTATATGGAATAGAAATGGTGAAATTGGATATTGTTCCTTTCCTTTAATTTAAAACAGCAGATTTTGACTTTCAAATTTTCAATGTTTTAAGCATTTCCCCTCTATTAAAAACATTCTTTCAAAAGTTCACCATTAGAGCAGGCTGATTTCACCATAGAAGGAAAATAAGTTGTGTCATACTCATATTCATTTTTACAAAGCTGAGAATATTCTCTTTGATTTCACAGATTAGATGGTATGATAGAATCAAACAGGTAAAGCCCACTTTTAAATAATGTTTAGATTCAAAGAGTTGGGTTGATGTTATATCAAAGAGTTTAGCTGCTTTATATCTCTTATTATTTAGACTAGTCTGTTTGGGAGTTTTGATGGAATGTAACAAAAGACTCAGAAATAGTATACCTTTCTTAAATGGTAAGGATTGAAACTTTTGTAGATGTTTAACTCTAAAAAGTGTATCTTTATTTGAGAAAAATAGGTTCAGAAATTGGTGTGTACATTTGAATCAATACTGTAAGATCTGATCTGCAAACATCAGTTCAAAATTCAGATGGCAGCTAAGATACAAAAAATACTGACTTTTGGCTTCAGAATCAGAATAAATCTGGAAGGGACCTTGGGGGTCTTCTAGTCCAGTCTGTTCAAGTATACCATTTCAGACAAGTCCAGTCTCTTCTTAAAAACCTCCAGTGATGAAGCACTCACAACATCTGAAGACAAGCTGTTCCATTGGTTAATTGTCCTTACTGTGAGGAAGTTTCTCCTCAATTCCAGGTTGCTTCTCTCCTTGATTAGTGTCCATCTATTGATTCCTGTCCCCACCTCTTGTGCTTTGGAAAATAAATTGTCTCCCTCTTCTCTGTGGCAGCCTCTCAAATACTGGAATATTGCTATCACGTCATGCCTAGTACTTCTTTTCTCTAGACTGATCATACCCAAATCCTGCAACTGTTCTTCATATGTTTTAGCCTCCAGGCCTTTAGTCATCCTAGTTGGTCTTCTTTGCACTTTTCCCAATGTCTCAACATCTTTCTGTGTTTTTTTTAAACAAAAAGTCTGTTTAGTCCCGTGATGGCGAACCTATTGGCACGCATGCCACAGGTGGCACGCAGAGCCATTTGTGCAGGCATGTGAGCCCCAGACAAACTTAACTCACTGCATATGCGTGTGCCTCCCAGCTGATTTTGGGGCCTTTGTTGGTCTCCCAGACACTCAAGGGAAGCCTCTGCAGCCTTTGGAGGCTGAAAAACAGGCAAGTTTCATCACTTCCTGTATTTCTGGAAATACCGGAAGTGATGAAAAGGTCCAAAGGCTGCAGAGGCTTCCCTTGAGTCTCTGGGAAGCTGAAAAGGCCCCCCAAATCAGCTGGGAGGTGCACATGCATGTGCAGTGCAGGTAAGGGGGTGGAGGAGGAGATCGTGCGCGCATGCGCAGGGGGCGTGTGCGCATCTGGGTACTGGCATGTGAGTGAGAAATATATTCACAGAAAATCTATTTTCATTATTATGTCTGCTGTTTTCCTTCCATCTCAGCTTCCACAGATATATTTTAAATTTAGCTCTCTTTTCTCTATTCAATTTAAGGCATTCTGAAAGTAATAGGAAATCACTAGACAACATGGCTGTATGACATTAAAAATTAGGAGAATATAGTGGATGATATTTCAAGAAGACATTTCAAATATTGTTTGGCATTTTAATTAAAATATCATTTCTAATTCTATTGGGTTATTGGAACATAACGGCTTCTAGGAATATAAGAAATCCCTTGATGGGATTTTCCTAATCTTAATGAAATTCATTTAACTTCTCCAAAATTTTCTCAGAGGTTTTCACTAATTCTTCAAATGCACCTGAACTTTGACATGGACCGAACAATATTTGAATCCAAATCAGAAAAAAACCTGTATTTCACTCCAGTGCACATACTTGTCTGCTAAATTATCATCATTAGTTGGGGTTATTAAAATTTCAATATATGTCTACGGAAGACAGTTCTTAGAGAGGAACATTTATTCAGATATGGATTATAGTTACAACTTAAACTAAGGATTCATAACACTAAAGCATTGCATAAAGATATATATTTATTCACACTTTTACTAGTTCCATCACACCAATTTCTCTTAAAATGATTTTTAACACCTACTGCTGTGTCTGCAAGTCTTATTTGCATTTCTTTGTGCATCCTAAAAGTCAAACACTGTATCTTTGTCTCAAAGTAAAGTGGATTTCAGGGATGGGATTCAAAAATCACAGCAACCAGTTCATTGCCCAGTTGCTGGGTGGGTGTAGCCATGGTGGGTGTGGCCTACCAGAACTTCCAAGAGGGCTGTTTTTCACCTTCTCCAGAGTCCATAGGTTTCCCTTGGGCCTCCAGGAGGGCGAAAATGGCCTCTCCTGAGCTCCAGGAAGCCATAAACAGGCCCATTTCCAGACTTCTGGAACTTCAGATTCAGCTGTTTTTCACCTTCCCCAGAGTCTGGAGCCTTTCCTTGGGCCTCTGGGAGGGTGAAAATAGACTCCCTGGGCTCTGGATGGCCTCCAGAAGCCAGAAACACACCCATTTCCAGATTTCCAGAACTTCTAGTTCAGCCTGTTGTTTTGCCCTCCTGGAGCTTCTGTGTGAACCCTGCACTTACCTGAATCCAAAATGGGCTCTGTGGAGACTCTAGGGAGGGGCGGGGTAGAGTGGGCGAAGCCAGCCACTTGGTCCAACTACCGGTTCGGCGAATCAGATGTAAATTTAACATCCAGTTCATCCGAACTGGTCTGAATTGGTAGAATCCCACCACTTGTGCGTTTTATGTTTATATTTCAAATAAGAAGGCATATCATAATTAAAAATGGACAAATCTCAGACCACATAAAACATCCAACGTGGTGAGCATTGAACATGAATTTCAGGCAGAATATATATCTTTGTGTCTTGCCTCTATTTTCCTAAGGAAAGGAATATGATGTTGGCATTTTTATATTGTAAATAAGTACTGTAGTTTTATGGGAGATTTGAAACTATTGCAGACAATGAACACGGAGAATTTAACAGAACAATAAAGCCAAACGTCAGGGCTCCAACAAATCCACCCTCATTCAAATAAAAAGTCTCTAGCCACATCTCAGAGAAAAGTAAATTGATTTATTAAGAGTGGCCATGTTGGCGTAAGGTGGTTGCAGCTGATACTAAATGATATCATAATTTCCCCCTTGACCCTGGTTTTCCCCCCAGCCTTGGATGTGACTTCCCCAATGTGACACATCCATCTCCAAGAGTCATCCATCATGCTCTCCAATAACCTTCTTATGCTCTGACAACTTTGGGCCGCTGGGGTAATTATCTAGGCATTTCAAGAATGCCTTATTTTCCCCCACTCCCTTTTTTTCTGGCAGCTAAAAAGACCAAAGAAGTATCTTTTTAGTGACATTCAGCTCCCCTCACTTCCTGAAGGTGACTGTACAACACAAAAAGAAAATAAATTTATTACAGAATTAGAACTTAGGGTTGTGAACGCCCCCCAGGTTTGGTTGGGTTTTCTGCATGGAACCTTGTCACAAGGTGATCAACTTGGATGTTCCTATTCTTTACCCAAGATGCCTCTGATAAAGGGTAGCCCTTCCACTTGATTAAATATTGGAGTTGTCTCCTGTGGCACTTTGAATCAAGGATTCGCTGCACCTCCTAATGGGTATGGCACCCTATGACCATGGGGTCTGGGGGTTCATGAGGTGGTGACCTCAGGGTTGATCCCACCACAGGTTTTAAGAGGCTACTATGGAATACCAGATGTATTTTCCCTAATAGTCAGGGCAACTTCAGTTGCACCATGACTGGGTTGATGACCTTTACTATGGGGAATGGTCCCATGAACTTTGGCCCCAACTTCTTACTAAGGAGCCTTAACCTCAAGTACTTGGTGGATAGGTAGACCTTCTCCCCCACCTGGAATGTCCTTTGCAGGGCCTGGGGTTTCTCTGCCTGTTTTTTGTAGCTTTTGCCAGTGCCTTTTTATATTTTCCCAAGTTGCTTTCAGTACTGACATCCAATTGGTCAGGCTTACTGAGGAGGGGGGATCCCTTAGATATTCAGGCATTGGGACGAAGTCCATGTTGCTCACTACTTTGAAGGGGTTAGTCCTGTGCTACTGTGAACAGCATTATTGTACATGACCTCTGCAAAAGGCAGCAGGTCCACCCAATTGGATTGCTGATAATTCATGTAGCATCTCAGCTACTGCTCTACCATGGCATTCAATCTCTCTGTCCCCCACCCCCCACTGGTGCTTGGATGAAAAGCTGAGCTAAGACCCTGGGGTGACCCAATAGTCCGCAGGAACCCCCTCCAAAATTTAACCGTGAACTGGACTCCTCTGTCTGTGATAATTCTTCATGACACTCCATACAGGTGGTAGATATGTTTCAAAAATAGCCTGGCTAACTGGTGGGCTAAGGGTAGCCCGCTGCATGGTATGAAATACGCCTGTTTGGAAAATAAGTCTATTACAGTCCAGATCACTGTGTTTCCTCCACTTTTTGGTAATTCTACTATGAAATCCATTGTGATCTCCTCCCATGGCCTCATTGGTTCCGCAACTGCCTGGAGCAGTCCGGGGGGTTTTCCTAGTCATTTTTTCATTGCGGTGCAAATGGTGCAACTCTTCACATAACTGTCCACATCTTTCTTTATGACAGTCCACCAGAATTGTCTCTGAGCTAAGTGTAAAGTCTTTAAGAGCCCAAAGTTGCCTGCCAGTTTGGCATCATGGCTCCTATGAAGGACTAGAGTACATAGGGATTCTGGGACATAGAGTTTTGTTTCTTTCCATGCTAGGTCATCTTTTTTCATTAAGATGTGTTGATTGTCCTGGAACCAACAGTCTGCTAGCAGTTCAGTTTTTTAATTTTGGGCTAAATTATCTGTGGGTTGGTCTTGTTGGTCGTGTCATCATTGTCTATTGGTTACTTGGGCAGCCATTTGGATAGGGGGAATGATGGCATTTATAATCTTCTCTCTTTCACATTTATACTGAGGCATGCAAGAGTGGGTGTCAACCAGAAAGTTTTTTACCCCGGGATGTGTTTTAGCACAAAGTTGAATCGGTTGAAGTTTTGGGACCAGCGGACTTGTTTAGGTGATAATTTTCACGGGGTCCTAAGGCTTTCCAGATTTTTATGGTCAGTCCAAACTTTGAACGGCTTATGGCCCCATTCCAGCAGGTGATTCCAGGTCCACAGTGCCCATCATATTGCAAAAGCCTCTTTCTTCCATGTGGCCCATAGCCTTTCTATATCTGTGAATTTATGGGAGATGTAGGTGCAGGGCTGTAGGTTTCCTTGGTCATTTCTTTGGAGTAACACTGCTCCCACTGCCACGTTGCTGGCGTTTGCTTGAACAATGAAGGGTTGTTTGGGGTCAGGGTGCTTCAGCAACGGTTCTTTTGCAAACAGTTATTTCAGCATTTCAAAAGATTTTTGGCAGGTTAGGTCCCACTGTAGGAGTTGTCCTGGGTGGGGTTTCATTTATGCGCTCCCTGTCTTTAGAAGGTCCATCATGGGTTTGGCAATCCTTGCAAAGGAGGGGATGAATTGCTGGTAGAAGTTTTATTTTTATTTTTTATTTATTTACTTGGTTTGTCAATTGCTTACAAGGTATAAGTAAAAACATTGTTATGAATACATGGATATATATAAGAAAAATAAAAAATAAAAATAAATAAATAAAAGAAACAGTAGGACAGGGACGGTAGGCACATTGGTGCGCTTATGCATGCCCCCCACAGACCTCTTAGGAAAGGGATTAGGTCAATAGTAGATAGTCTAAGGTTAAGGTTAAGGTTAAAGTTTGCAAACCCCAAAAAGTTTTGTAGCTGTCTGTGGGTGCAAGGGGCTTGCCAACTGAGGATGGCTTGTACTTTGGCTGGGTCCATCTCTATGCCTTTATTTGAGACCTGGTATCGCAGGTAGTCCAACTGTGTGTGGTGAAATTCACATTTCAAGAGCTTGACATACAGATTTGCTGCTAGAAGTTTTTTCAGTACTTGGTGCACTAGGGGTACATGGTCGTCCATCATCTCAGTGTAGATGAGAAATGTTGTCCAAGTAGAGAAGGACCCCCTTATAAAGATGTTCATGTAGCACCTCGTTAATTAATTGTATGAACATCGCTGGGGCACCCTGTAGTCCGAAAGGCATGACTTTTAATTGAAAGCTCCCTAGGGGGCAGTTGAATGCTGTTTTCCATTTGTCTCCCTCTCTGATGCAAACTCAATAGTATGCTTCTCTGAAGTCTAATTTGGTGAAGACCTTCCCTTTGGCCAGATGGGATAGTATGTCCTTCATGAGCGGGAGGTGATATAGGTTGCGTACACAGAGTCCATTGATTGATCTAAAGTCAATGTATAGTCTCATAATCCCATCTGGGGGACTGGGGCTGCGACCCGTGGCATAGTTGGTTCGATGAAACCCCTTTTTAAGTTTTTGTCTATATATTTGCACATTTCTTGCATTTCATGGGGTGTCATTGCATACATTTTGGACTTTGGTAATTTTGCCCCAGGGATGATTTCTATGGTGCAGTCTGTTCCACGGTGTGCGGGGGTGTAGGATGTCACACCCAGTCTCGCTGAATACTTCAGCGAGGTCTTGATATTCTCTGGGGATCTGTCCGACCTCTGGGGTTCTGGTGAACTCTCAGAAGGGGTTCCTTGCATGGGTGGTGCCTCCATTTGATGGTGAGAAAGGATTTGGGGTCCCTTTGCTATCCTCAACCTGTGGCTGCCCTCTTGCCACCAGATGGTCGGGCCTCACCAGGAAAGTCTCAGTATGACTGCATCTGTCATTTTGGGAGCTACTATTAATTGAATTGTCTCCCAGTATTCTGCTAGCTCTAGTCTCACTGGTTCAGTTAAGTGAGTGGCATAGACTCCTCCCAGTAGGGAGCCATCTACTTGTTTGAACTGGATGGGGTGGGTTAGCTTTTTCACTCTAATCCCCAGTTTTAGGACCGTGGTCAGATTGATCAGGCATCTGGTGCAGCCTGAATCTATTAAGGCTTGGAAAAGTCTCTTATTCCCTGTGCTTGGGGCCATAAGCCATATTGGGAAAACAAAAGGGAGAATCAGTCCACTCACCATTGGGTCGTCTTCACCCTTGTCCTCGCTGTCGTAAGGATCCAGTGACTGGTTGTCATTGTCTGGAGTTCTTCCATCTTCAGCTGGCTGGAGAGGGACCTCTGCAGCCTGAAGAACCCTCTGGGATGCATTGGTGGCATGTCTGGGGCCTCGTTCAGGTCACGCCCTGGGTGGTGGTTTCAGCCTTGGTCTCGAATCTGGGATTGCGCACACTGCTGCTATGTGCCCTACTCCTCCACATCGGTAGCATTTAATTGGGCTTCATGAGAGGGTTGGTCTTGGGGCAGATCGTGGTGTGCCATCCCCTTAGTTTAGTGGTCTCTGGTTTGGTTGCCCTCTGTCTCTGGTCCCCGGTGGCTTCCTCACATTGCTAGTGCCTAATGCCCCATCGACTTTTATGGCTATTCAGAGCCACTCAGAGTCTGTTGGGGATGTCACAATAGGCAGTTACTTTGCTAATTTGCTGGTCCAGGCTGGTTCTGAAAAAACGAACCAGCATCCATTCAGGCAAAAGGGTAGCCTCCCACTGATTCTCCTGAATTCATGATGTGTTCCTTGATGGGTCACCCTCCTTGCTTTAGGTTGCTGAGTTCATCTTCTGCATATGGGTCATCCTCTGCCTCCTCAAATTTGGCCTCTAGCAGTCGTAGGAAGTCATCTGCATCATGCAGTTGAGGGGGCCCTTCTCTTATGGAGGGTTGCTAGCCATTCTCTTGCTTCTCCCTCCAGCCCCTCAGAAATGGCATTCACCATGTCTCTAGGGGAGGGGTAGAGGTATCCATAACATTCTAGGTGGATCTCAGCTGAGTCAAGGAATAGAGCTAGCTGGTCTGGGTCCCCATCAAATTTCCCCCTGAACCGGGGCGGTTCATAGAGCTCTGCTCTGCCCTCTTCCTGTTGCCCTCTGTAAATTTGTGCTTGAGGTGGCCGACCCACCTCAAGTGGCTGGCTCTAGTTCATGCAAAAGGAGGAAGGAGGAGATACCTGTTGCATGAGGGAGGCACTGGTTGCCCTTGTGGGCTCTTCCTTCTTCTGCTGGGTAGAGGAGAAGGGCTGTAATCTTGCCTGCTTCTCCTCATGTCAGAAGGCTCTGTGGGAGGTCCCCTCTGTTTTGGGTGGCCTGACAGGCCCTCCTCTCCAATGGCAGCTTGGTCAAATTCCTCCCTCAGCTGTTCTATGGATCTCCCCAGGGATCCCACCAGGAGCTTTGGTGCTCTGCCTGGTTCCCAGTACCACATCCATTCCACTCTTGTCAGCTTACTCAGGGCCCTTCCTCCCTTTTTAAGCTGGGATGGAAGCTCACCTTCCAAAACTGTGGGAAGTTTCATTTCCTTTATTTGTTCAGGCCTCTCAGCTTCTCCTGTAATTGCGTCCTCAGCTTCCGCTCATAGCTGGGCTGCTTCTAGAAGGCTTTCTTCTGAGAGGCTGCTCCTCTGCCATTTTAACCTACTTTCTCTCATTTACTGCTATATGTTCCTATGTTGAAATAAAAGCCTATTCCCTTCACTAAAATATATCAGTCAGAAAAGATGCTACCAGATTACTATTTATTTATTTTTGATGTTGTAGACTAATCAATCAATCTTTTGTTATAGTCACAGACCAGAGTTAAAGCTATAGATCAGGGGTGTTAAATTCAAAGCCTGGGGCCCAGATCCAGCCTATGGGGTTCCTCTATCTGGCCCACAGGGCCACCCTGGAAACAGCGAAGGACCAGCCTGTGGTGCTTCTGCCAACGAAAATGGGCTCCTGAGCTCCATTCCCGGCTGCCACAGCCTCCTGCAACCCTCTGCCATTGAAACTAGAGTTTGGGAAGACTGCCCTCTTGAGCTCTGTTTTCACTGGCAGAGGGTTGCAGGAGGCTGTGGCAGCTGAAAACAGAGCTCAGGAGCCTGTTTTCACTGACAGAGTGCTTGGGCCATCACAGGCATCCCCAACAAGCTGGCCAACACACCCTGGCCATGCCCATCCTGGCCCCCTGAGGTCAAACACAATACTAATGCAGCCCTCAATGAAATCGAGTTTGACACCCCTGCTATACATTAACATGGCTCCCCTCCTATGATATCTGTCCATTGGCATACATTAGCATACCAATTTGAGCTTGGAATCTCCTGATTTCTGATATCATTTGGATTGAAAGACTTTTATTATTTTTCCATATCTATTTTTATCTTTGATGTCTTTATAGATGTTGTTGTAATACTGGTTTTTGTCTCTTTTAACAATTCTCTGAAATTGAGTTGCTTCCTGTGGTCTTTAACAGTTGTGACTTTGACGCCTCTCTTCTTTTTGACAATTATTCATCTTTTTTTCTGATATCCAGTTAGCTTCCTTCTGTTTCTTGATCTCCTGTAGTCTGCTTTCACATTCATCCTTAACAATTTATTTAAATTAATCCCACACTTCCTCCTTTAATGAGGTTCAGAACTTTCAAAATGATTCCTGTTGATCTCTTTGAAAATGTTGGTATATGACCAAGTTCATGTTGCAGAAGCTAACTGGCTTTTTTCCCTTCCACTTTAGTTTAATTTGAAATTTGTGTATGAAGAATTTGTGATTTGTTCTACAGTTAGTTCTTGGCTACATCTTTGTTCTTATATCTGAGTTCTTAAACCTCCCTTTAACAATAATAGAAACAGTTTGGCTTCTAAATTCTAAACAGAATCTAGCTGTCCATATCTGGTAAACAAGATTTCTCAGCACTTATGAGATCAACAAGAAAAAAAAAAACAGAATTAAGAGAATTAACATACACAGACTGCACATGCCCAAACATCAGTCATAAATCACTACTTGGGACTGGATGTATCTATAGAAACAAGGTGGGAAGCAATGATGAATTTAGAATGGGCCTTTTTTGATAAGCCTCCATGGACTACATGAGCAATGCTGGGATTCAAATTTTTTTACTACCAGTTCTGTGGGCATGGCTTGGTGGATGTGGCATGGCTTGGTGGGCATTGCAGTTGAAGGATACTGTAAAATTTCCATTCCATTCCCTCCCCGCCCCACTAACCTGCTTTCCAGCTCCATTCTCCTGTGCAGGGCAGCAAAAGAAGACCCAGCCGATCAGCTGGGACTCAGGAGGCAGAGAATAGATGGGGGCATGGCCAGTCAGAGGTGGTATTTGCCAGTTCTCAGAACTACTCAAAATTTCCACTACCGGTTCTCCAGAACTGGTCAGAACTTGCTGAATACCACCTCTGATACATGAGGATATGTTTCTGAATAATGGAAATCAGGAAAAATGTGCAATCCTGAAGGAAATAACTTTTTGGCTAACAGTACATTCTGCAGAACATTTTAGTGGAGATGTAACACTCATAAAAAGAATCATTCTGGTTTATCTTTTCTTTTAGGAGCTGGTGGCTGGTCCCCTTTGGATTCCAGTAAGGAACAATGGCTGCAAGTTGATTTGGGAGATAGAGTAGAGGTTACAGGCATTGCTACTCAGGGAAGATATGGAAGCTCTGACTGGACCACAAGCTACAGTCTAATGTTCAGTGATACAGGTCGCAACTGGAAGCAGTACAGACAGGAGGACGTCATCTGGGTAAGTCTAAATCTTTTGAATAAATGGTTAAGGTATTAACAGCTGTTTCTAGGCAGAATAGCCTTCTCTACCTAATTTTAGTTTTCCATCTTCAGAAGGATTCCAGCCGTATAAATACAATTAGAGGTGCCATTGTAATGTTTCATTTTATATGATCTATCGACATAGAAACATATGTTTCTATAGCAATAGCATTGAGAATGAGGACTGAAATTTTAAACAGATTTGTCTAAAGTTTATGACTATGGAAACAAGATGTAAAATAACACATCATGTTTATCAAAAAGCTGATAAATTTGTATAATCAATATATACATGCTTCAAAGTGCACTGCACTATAGATTTGGTAATTTTTATAGATAATATTAAGCTGGTTGATTTAAATCTTGTTTCTTAAACTAGCAACAGTGGCCCAATTCACATATAATGCTAAGAATTTAGACATCATGTATAAAACCAAGGAAGGTATATTATGATTTAATGTTGTAAATTAACTTGGTCATAGTGTTGTAAATCCTATATTACTTTATGTGACATATTATGCATGTTGGGAGTTCTTGATTAGTCCTCTTTATTGTGAGGTTCTTAGTGAAAATCAATCAGTTGAGTTCTACACTGTATCTCTGTGATAGGTGGGTTATTGCATTACTGGGTCTGTTATGGGCATTTGTAGATCAAAAAATTTACATAAATGCTTCAGTTTTATTAATTTGTACCTTATCTCTCTCCAGTAATTTTGTTCCAAGAAATTGTGTTATACAATAGCTAAAATGAACTAGAATCTGTTCCTGAACATTAATATTTCATCAATGGCATTATTCATTGTGTTATTTTCTAAATTCTGCTGATGTCTGAAAATTAATGTAGGAATAAATAATGCTTCTCTTTCTCTCTCTCTCTCTCTCTCTCGCTCTCTCTCTCTCTCTCTGCTTTGGTGCAGTTGTGAGAATTATTGAGAACTTGTAAAATGTTAAGAACATTCTAAACACAAGCTGTGTAAATAAAATTATTAGAATTTCTTTTTGTCGTTCTCTTCAGAACAGTCATGACTTAAATAGTCTTTCAAACCATTTGTCCCCCAACACAGTTCAATTCTACTAATAACTGACATGATTAATAGAGTAGTGGGAATTTTATTAAATGAATTCTATGAATTAATTAAATGGGAATTACACTGGAATTCCATCACTTAATTCTATTAACTCATAGTATAATTTAGGTGAACAATTTCTGTATTTTGTGCATGAGGTGAGAAAAACACTGAGAGCAGTAAATCCCAGGAAAGCTGCTGGGCCTGATGGCATTCCTGGTGCAGTAGTTAAAGCGCGTGCTGACCAGTTGGAAGAAATACTTACAGAGCTGTTCAATCTATCTTTAACACATGCCATCCTCCCACAATGCCTGAAGGCTTCAACCATCATCCCCATTCCCCAAAAAACAAATATAAACACTCTCAATGACTATAGGCCCATAGTGTTAACAAGCTCCATTATGAAGGTTTTTGAGCGACTAGTTTCACAGCACATCAGAGACTGCCTCCCACCCTCCTTTGATCAACATCAGTTTGCTTATAGAGCAAACTGATCTACAGAGGATGCTGTGGCCATCACACTTCATAAACTGCTGAGTCATCTGGAGAACAAACAGAGCTATGTGAGGTTGCTCTTTGTGGACTACAGCTCTGCGTTTAACACTATCATCCCAGATATACTAGTAACCAAACTGTATAATCTGCAGGTCCCCACCCCCACGTGCTCCTGGATTAAGAACTTTTTGACAAACAGACCACAGTTTGTTAGACTTGGCCCCCATCTTTCTTCCACTATTACACTCAGTATTGGTTCAGCCCAGGGTTGTGTCTTGAGCCCCCTGCTATATGCCTTGTACACCTTTGACTGCTCACCAAGCCACGCAACAAACACCATCATAAAGTTTGCGGATGACACGACCATGATTGGTCTCATCTCTGGAGAGGATGAGACGGCATATAGCGCAGAAGTAGAGAACCTGTCTATGGTGTTCACAGAACAAACTGTCACTGAATGTCCATAAAACCAAAGAACTGATTATGGACTTCAGGAAACATGGACAGGACCACGCCCCACTCATCATCAACGGAGAATGAGTGGAAACTGTCCCTACTATCAGATTCCTTGGCATCCATATTTCAGCTGATATCTCCTGGTCCCCTAACACCAAAGCCATAGTGAAGAAAGCTCAGCAGTGGCTGCACTTCCTGTGGGTTCTCAGGAAGAACAACCTGGATAAGAAGCTGTTGCTGGCTTTCTATAAAGCCTCTGTGGAGAGCACTCTGACATATTGTCTGGGTGTATGGTATGCAGGCTCCATAGTTGAGGAGAGGAAAACTGTACAGAGGGTGATAAACACAGCTCAAAAGATCATTGGTTGTCCTCTGCCCTCCCTGGAAGACTTAGCCAGGTCCCTCTGCCAAAGCAGAATCAAGGCCATTATAGAAGACCCCTCATACCCTGGCAATTATCTTTTTGACCTGCTGCTGTCTGGACGGCATTTTAGGTCAATAAAATCCCACACCACTAGACTAACAAACAGTTTCTTTCCCTGGGCCATCTGAACCACAAATAAACAGGAAGTCACTACCTCATTAAGATGTGAAAAGATGTGAAATCTCAATACCCCATTCAGATGTATAATAACATATTACAGTACAATCCATCTCTTGTGTATATACTCGGCTAAGCATTACATCAGTTCTAAAAACTTCATAGGTCAATTTTTAGTATTTGTACTAACTAGAACATATTTTATCAATGAGATGTTTTAAAGCTAGCATGAAATCATTGGAATAACAATACAATAATCATTTTAAAAAATTCATTTAAAATCAGAACTAGCAGTCCATAAAAAAGTTTCAGTTCAAAGACTATCCCAGATGGTTTGCAATCTTTCAAGGACCAACAAATCAGTATTTCTTTAAACACCCTGTGCCTGTGTAGATGCTCTCATAAGCCAGCTCATGCCAATTTGTGCACCAGGCTTCAAATGAGAAAGGAAATAAAAAGATGCATAAAATTGTGATTTTTCTCCTGTAAAGTGAGGGAGAGAAGCAGAGAGGGAGAGAGAGAGAGAGATTGTTTTATAAAGGGAGAGGAGTAGAATTTTCCCCATTTCTTTTTCAATTTTGAAAACTGAAAAATGTGACCATAAACAGTGGGAAGAGTGAGGCTATGAGTAATTTTTGACTCCTGGAGACCCCCTGGATTAGTTCCTGAAATTTTCTTTGCAAAGGTTTTTGGAAGTGATTTGCCCTTGTGAGCTTCTTAGGGCTGAGAGAGAGTCCAAGGCCACTCAGCTAAGTTCATGCTAAGTTCATGCCTATTGTTAAGTTTGGGAAAAGAGAGGCTGAACCAGAGCATGAGTGCAACAATACTTTATTATAGCAATAAAGGGCTGACCGTGCTTGCCACGCCTGGAACTGGCTCGCAGCAATCAGCAACCGGTTGGACCCCGCAGCCTGCTTTTATAGCTGGCTGCTGGGGAGAACCAACCAATGAGGAAAGGGGGGAGAACGCCCACACAAAGTGAATGGACCTGAGTGAGAACTCCTAGAGTTCTCAGGACATAACACCCCTTCCCCCCAGATGCGAACATGCATAGTCTTTGAGGTAGGCAGGAGGTTTATGTTGGCGCCCGGAACGGCGTAGCTCCGGAACGTCGTCTGTCCGTCCGGGGTCTGCCTGGGAAGGCAGAGTCGGCAAGGTGTCACCAGTGTTCCCCTCGGTTTGGGCCTGCCCGGGGCTCGTTGGGTTGATCACTGGGGGTGTGCTCCCGTAGACTGGATCGGGCTGGTCAACCGTCTGGGCGCTGCTGTCTGTGTTCGGACTTTCGGGACCGGCTGTAGGTGTGAACTGATCGCTGGGCGTGATGTGGATGTGAGGCTGAGGACGAGGCCTCCCCTCGTCTTGTGCCTCTGGGTCCCTGCTGGCGATGGTGCTGAGGCGTCTACGCAGTTGGTCTATGTGCCTTCTCCAGACGCGGCCATCCTCCAGTCTGACCCGATACGACCGCGGCCCGGTGATAGCTACGATCTCGCCCAGGATCCACAAGGGGTCTCCAGCGAAGTTCCTCGCGAAAAACTGGCTCCTGTAAGATAAAATGTCTAACCCCGATGTGGAAGCGAGGGAGAGTCAGGGCAGTATTGTGGGTGTAGTCTGTCCAATACAGTCCTCAGACGCCTGCCCATCAGGAGCTCAGCTGGGGACTTATTGGTGACTGAACAAGGAGTTGAGTGCTGGCTCATCAGGAACCGTGAGAGTTTGTGGTGCCAGTCATCCTTGTTGAACCTTGCCAGGGCTTCCTTAGTGGTCCTGACGGCCCTTTCAGCCAATCCGTTACTGGCAGGATGAAATGGGGCTGTGAAAATGTGGCGGATACCCAGGTTGGCAGCGAAACGGCTGAACTCAGTCGATGCGAACTGTGGGCCATTGTCGGAGACAATGGAGTCGGGTAGCCCGTGCGTTACGAACAGGCGTGTTAACACGTTGGTGATTGATAGTGTGGTGGTCGTGGATAGCTGCGCTACGTCAATCCATTTGGAATAGGTGTCCACGACCACTAGGAACATCTTCCCATGCAGAGGGCCGGCCAGGTCGATGTGGATTCTGGACCAAGGAGCGCTGGCGCTTTCCCATCTAGTAGGGGTGGCAATGGGGGGAGCAGGACGGGATTCCTGGCAAATGCTGCAGGAACTTACCCAATTGACAATGTCCTTGTCGAGACCCGGCCACCACACGTAGCTGCGTGCTAATGCCTTCATTCTCACGATGCCAGGATGTCCCTCGTGCAACGCTTCCAGAACTCGGGTACGCAGTGAGGCTGGGATGACCACTCGAGTGCCCCATAGTAGACAGCCCTGCAAACTGGACAACTCCTGCATGCGAGTCTTAAAAGGCGTGAATTTGTTATCAACATTGCCACCCGGCCACCCCCTCCTCACCCAGTCGAGCACCTGGGCGAGCGTTTGGTCTGCCTTGGTTTTAGCAGCAATGTCCAGGGCAGTGATGGGTAGGTCCAACTGGGTGATCTTGAAAATAGCGTGGACAGGAGCAGGGTCTTCAGCCGGAGCTGGCAAGGGGCAGCGACTGAGTGCGTCAGCGTGGGACAGTGTTTTAAGTCTGTAGGAGTAGGCTGCCAGGAAGAGGGTCCACCTTGTCATCCTAGGGGAGAGGACTTGAGGGGTCTGCTTGTCCCCGGCTAGTAGGCCCAGGAGGGGTTTGTGGTCCGTGACCAACTCGAAAAAATGGCCGAAGAGAAATTCGTGAAATTTTTTCACGGCTGCAACAGCTGCTAGGGCTTCCTTATCGATCTGGCTGTAATTGCGCTCCGTTGCAGAGAGCGTCCTTGAGAAAAAGGCGATGGGAGCCTCGGCGCCATTGGGAAGCCTGTGACTGAGTACCGCCCCAATTCCAAAAGGGGAGGCGTCTGCTGCCAGCACTAAAGGGAGGTTAGGGTCAAATTGAATAAGTACCGCCTCTGACGTGAGTAGTGATTTGACGGCGTGAAAAGCATGGTCTTCTTTGTGCCCCCAGTGCCACGGTGACTTTTTATCCAGTAATCTGTGTAGGGGTTCAGCTACTGATGCTTTATGGGGCAAAAAGGATGCGTAAAAGTTCAATAGCCCCAAGAACGCCTGTAGTTCAGTTTTGGAGGTTGGAGTGGGTGCCTCGTGGATTGCCTTAACCTTGGACTCCAGGGGTGAATGCCAGAGGCGTCAATTTTATAACCCAGAAAGTCCACCTGTCTAGTGGCAATGGCACATTTTTCTTTTTTCAACTTGAGGCCATGCTGTCTGAACCTCTCTAACACAGCTCGAACTCTCTGGAAGAGTTGGGGTCTGTCCCTGGCCGAGACTAAGATGTCGTCGAAGTAGGGTACTACACCAGGGAGGCCCTGCAAAATCCGCTCCATGAGGGATTGAAAAATACCGGGGGCAACACTTACGCCAAATTGGAGACGCTTGCATCGGAAGGCACCCCTGTGAGTGACAATTGTCTGGAGTTCCGCCGTTTGGTTATCAACAGGGAACTGCTGATATGCTTGAGACATGTCCAATTTAGCAAAAATGCTGCCTGGTTCGAATGTGTGTAATAAGTGCTGAATGACGGGCACAGGATAAGCTCTAACTTGTAGAAATTTATTGATTGTCGTCTTGTAGTCCGAGCAAATTCTCAGGCTACCGTCTTTTTTGAGGGGTGTGACAATGGGCGTCTCCCATTTGGCGAAATCTGTTGGTTCAATGACCCCTTGTTTTAACAGTTTATCCAATTCCGCATCTAGTTTTGGCCGAATAGCAAATGGGACCCTACACGGTTTTAGCCTGATTGGGACTGCTTGGGGGTCAACTGAGAATGAGATGGGGTACCGTTATAACACCCCAGCTCTTCGCTGAATACATCTGAGTAATCAGCGAATAAGGAGTCAGTGTCTGAGGTTGAGACAGCATGGACTCCTGTTAGTCCTAGGCCGAGATGGGGAAACCAATCGAGCCCCAATAAGGTGGGTAGTTTGCCGTTAACTACCACTAGAGGTAGGTGACCTTTAAAAGCTTTAAAACTGACAAGGAACTTGCCTCTGCCGATTACAGGAATGGTCTTCCCCTGGTAGTCCTTCAGGCCAAACTGGCATCTCTGGAGCCGGCTAGTGGATAGGCTTGGTTGGAGCCTCTTGAGGGTGTTCCACGAGATAATTGAGAGCGCTGACCCAGTGTCAACCTCCATGCGGCACGGTTTACCTTCTAGGGAAACGGAGAGAGAAATTTTACTAACAGTGTGGCAAGTGTGCTTGGCGAGGTGGTGCGTGCGACAGTTCAATACTTGCCTCTGTGGTCCCAAGTGCGAGGGGGGGTGTCTTTGTGCTGCGCTTTGGGGGGCTTGGCAGACTCTCGCGATGTGTCCCCTTTTATGGCAGTTATTGCAGGTGGCTCCTTTAAACTTGCAGGTGGCCCTCTGATGAGATCCCCCACAGGCTAGGCACAGGGTGATGTGCTTGGGTGGACCAATGTTTTCTTGTTTGGCTCCTACCTGCGGCCGTCTGTCGTTGGAGAGGCGGTGGACTTCGTTTTCATCACTGATGGTTTCTTCTGCTACCACCTCCTCGGAGTGGACTGGAAGTGATGTCAGTTTGGCACTTGGGCCCTGGATTTCGGTGGCTGCGTTCGTTGCCAGCTCAGCTGCCAAGGCCTCCTCGACTGCTTGTGCGAGGTTGAGGTCTTTTTTTGCGAGAAGGCGCCTTTGCAGATGGAGGTCCTTGACCCCGCATACTAGTTGATCGAGGAGCATGTCCTCCAGGTAGGTTCCAAACCCACAATGCAGTGCTGCTGTTCTGAGAGCGGCCATATATTGATTGATGGTCTCCTTGCTCGATTGCTTCCTCATACGGAAGGTGAATCTCCTGGCAATCTGTGATGGCCTGGGGGAATAGTGGTTAGTGAGAATTTCAAGTAACTCCGACCACGGAACGTTTTTCAACTCACGAGGAGCCACGAGTGCCGTGGCAGTATCGTAGACGGTGGCTCCACAGTAGATTAGGAAGTACGATTTTTTCGATGCTCCCCCGCATCCGCCAGGCCAACTGCATCGATATAATGATTAAAGCGGTTCTTATACGATTCCCACTTCTCCTCGTCTGGTTTGAACGCCGGGAAGACTGGATTGGAACTCATGGTGCTGGGACCGGTTGAACAACCTGTGGAAAAAATCTCTGGGGCAGCAGACAATGTTTTAGTGCCCGTGGTGGGCAAGTGATTTCAGCTCAGGAGAGGCTGTTTGCAATCCTCTCTTTCTCTCTGGGTTAACCACGTTTGGCTGTTAGCCGTTGACGGCGTTTGGATTCGCGCCTGTGTGGGCGTCAGTGACTGGCTACAGCGCTGTGCTGTACCTTTTAGGTTTGAAATTCAAATGACAACCGTTTGAATTTCGCGCCTGATACTGAGCGGCTGCGGCTCGCAGCGCTTCACTTTCCCTGTAGCTGGGCTAACAAGCGGCTACAGACGCTTCTAACTTTCGATTCTGACCGCTCTCTCTGACTGCGGATCAGCGTTCGCTTCTTATCGCTTGCTGGCCGCTTTCTCTGTCAGCGGGTCAGCGTTTGCTCTTTGTTTGCTCTTTTTGTTTGCTGACCGCTCTCTCTGGCTGCGGATCAGCGTTTCTCTGCTCGCCGGCCGATCGCTCTCTCTGGGCTGCGGATCGGCGGCTAGTGACTCAGCGGTTGCATGGTGCTTCTGGTAGCCATCCCATCCTCGTCGCCAGTGTTAAGTTTGGGAAAAGAGAGGCTGAACCAGAGCATGAGTGCAACAATACTTTATTATAGCAATAAAGGGCTGACCGTGCTTGCCACGCCTGGAACTGGCTCGCAGCAATCAGCAACCGGTTGGACCCCGCAGCCTGCTTTTATAGCTGGCTGCTGGGGAGAACCAACCAATGAGGAAAGGGGGGAGAACGCCCACACAAAGTGAATGGACCTGAGTGAGAACTCCTAGAGTTCTCAGGACATAACACCTATGGCAAGACTAGAAGTCACAGTCACACCATTTCTAGCCTGCTGCCTTAATTACAACACCAAACTAGCTTTCTCTCTTTGTTTTACAGTGCAAGTATTTTCCTTTACCTAAAGCAACTGTATTTTGCTTACCACAGAGAATACATATATTTTAATAGGTAGTTTATTTCTCAATATGGAAATTGCATTACTATAACTCATTGTTTGATGCACAGTGTTGGCAGTTATAGTTTTATCGTTCTGAAGCTACGTACAGGGGTGGAGTGGGGGCTTCATTCCCATCTGCTGAGGAATCTGCATTTCAAATAATAAGAGACGTATGGGGTGCCAAGATAAATTTTAAATCTGTGTATTAATCCAGGAAGCATTTGATTGGTATCATAGATATGCAGATCAAGCAAAGGTTTTCCTATCTCTATCATCTACCTCATTGCAGAGAAAAATCTGCAGTGAAGGGTTCAATCTGTTTAGTTGGTTCATGCAAATGAATCCATCAGCATTTTCATGTGAATGAACCAGCAGCATTCACCAAGCAATATTCCCATCTAGCTTCTACAGAGATGAGAGGCAATTACCCAAGTTATACATTCCAAGGTGAAACTTGTTCTTTCAGCTTATTCAAATAAAGATGATAAAATATCAGCTTTGTCTTGAATATCTACATTGCCTTCCAAAGCCTCATAAGCTAAACATTCGTTTTGATGTTCATCTCAAAATCCAAGGATGGCTAAACAGTTTAAGCTGATAGGTGTATATAATATACAAACTCAGTTTTAGATGTTGATATTATCACTCAATTTCTGGGCCAGTTAATAAATATACATGGACTCTGACTTCCACCGAATTCTGGAGGCACAAATCTAAATCCTATCATCAATATTATTTTTTTCTTTGCATTTTTAAAAGCATAGATTGGCACATGCTTAACATGTGGCTGAGTATGCGAAATCCAAGTGACCCAGCCTTCATTCTCATACCAATTTTCTTACCATATGTAGTACTAGCACATGACATATGTTGGCTAAGCCTGTGAAATGGTAGCATTTACTTTAGTCTGCCCGATTAGTGCAAAAGAAGCCAAAAATCTGAGAGTTCATTCACCATTTCCTACCATGTTCCCTTTGGAGAGGGAAATCCAGAAAGGGGTAGACTCTCTTTTGCTGAGATGTTTTTTCAACAATTGCTTGTTCAACTGTGTCATATTTAAGGCTTTAAATAACCTAGTTACTCTTTCTCTATGTTCCTTAATCAGGCTAAAAGCAACCACCTTAAGATTGTACAGTAGACTCTAGGATAACTTAAAGTCACTGCACAACATTCGCAGTTTGGGGACAGTGCCACCCGTGCTGTGCTCAGACTTTGAACAGTTCTTGTCCTTGTCAACATTCCCAAGATATCTAGTTATATTTGTAATTGCTGGTAGATATAAGCAGTTTAAATGCTGTGAGGCAAACAATGAAATCTTAGCAGGAGGAGTGGGGGGAGATAATGCAATATGATACAGTACATTTTAAATTCGAGTAAAAAGACCAGGCAAAATTAAACCTTCAGGTGATTCTACAACACTGTGTGATTCCTGATTTCTATTACTGCTCACCATGGGAATAGATAGCCTACAGATAACTACAGTTTCTCTTAATGCTGACAAAAGTAGAAAAAGCTTCTTATGGGGAACACAATTATAAAACACAAACACTGAGAAAGTGATGAAGGTCATAATACTCTCCCTCCATTCTGATTTAGTATCTTCCAACTGCGTATGAAAATACACTGCATGCTCCTCTAAATGGTAATACTGCTGCAGAAAGAGAAAGGGGAAACAACACCAGCTTTATTCCCAGGATTATTTTTTTAAAAAAGTGAAATATGCCCAGATCACTCCAGAAGCTATTAAGGAACCATACATTAGAAACAATGTTGAGAGGGAAGGAACAAAGAAAAACAACACGTTTCCCAAATGTTGTACTATTCTACATGCATACCACTACAGCAAAGTCTAGATCAGGGGTGTCCAACCGTGGCAACTTTAAGACTTGTGGACTTCAACTCCCAGAATTCCTCAGCCAGCAAAGGTTGGACACCCCTGGTCTAGATCTTGATGCATATGCAGACTGAGGTTTTACTTGTAGTTTATTTTTTATACTTGTAGTTCCAACTTCTTCCTTAATCAGATGTTCTACTTAACATCATCACTGAAAGCTTCAATGGAAGATCCCATAAGCCAGGAGTTGGTTATGTTACCTGTGAATAACAAGTTAATGGGCATTTTATACTTGGATAACATGGACAAATTGAAAAGGTGGTTAGTAAAGTATACATCCAAAGAGTGAGAAAATTACTAAAGACAAAATTGAATAGTGTAAGCGCCATCAAAGCCACAAATGTTTGGACCGTACCTGTGATATAATATACTGCTGAAATTATTAGCTAGATACAAGCTGAACTGGACAGGTTGGACAAATAACAACAACAACAACAAACAAATAACTATTCATTATGCATTTTATCACCATATTGATAAATTATACTTGCTCGGAAGAAATGGAGGTAGAGATCAAACAAACTATCAAAGAAGAAAAACATGCACTGGCTGATTATGTAAAAGACAGCCAAGAAACTGAAACTTTCTAAATGTACAGGAAACAACAAGAAAGCATTGGAATAATGTGATAACAACACAAACAGAAGAAATGGACATGGCCAATTTCTACAAAATATTGAGAGGAAAATGAGTAAAGATAAAGCCTGGCAACGACTTGCAATTGCTGGAACATTAAAAAAGGAAATGGAAAGCTTGATTTTGGCTGCACAAGAACAAGCTGTTTGAACTAATGTAATTAATGCCAGAATTGAAAAATCATAATCCAAAGTGCAGATGTACAAAAAAAAAGCAGAAGAACGTATATAGTTGTCCAGGAAGATTGACAAATTGATTATAAACAGCCAATATAACATGGTCGCAAAAATGATTCACTGGAACATCTGTAAAAATTATCATGTTCCAGTAATAAAAACAGAAATGATGGGAACACATAGTATAGATGGAAAGTAATTGAAAATGAACAGGTTAAAATATTTTGGAATTTCTAAATACAGAACAGAAGACAAAGAATTGGAGATGATCAGAAAGTATCAAGATCTGAAAAATAGAGATTAAAAGTATGGCATAAACCATCTGCAGTGGTTCTAGTGGTTATTAGCATACTGGGTGTCATATCAAATACATTTTCATTGGAACTTAGAAAATCTGTGCATTGACAAAATTTCCACCTGTCAATTACAAAAGGCCACACTGCACCTGATGGCAGGGCCATTTGCTTGCTTATCTGCATTGCCATCTATAAAGAGTGATCTCTGCACATTATCACTGAGGAGGAAACTGATAAATAATGTGTGCACTACAATCTGGTCTGTAATACTTATCCCACAATAACAGAAAAGAATAATGATAAAACTAGGCTAGTTTTTCACAAGTTGAAATCAAAATCTATCTTTGTATATTTATTCAGCTTGCATTTATAATGTTGGTAAATTCTGTGGCTGGATTGCCAGATGAAATAGTTTAGCCATTTAAACTCATTTTCCAAATCTCTTCGTAGTTAAAAGTCTGTTGCAAAAAAGGACATTTTAGCTTACAGCACCCCAGGCTTATAATTATTTTTTTTCAATATGGGCATGAATTTGCCGAAGATTGACTCGAGATCAACAACAGTCTTACTATTTCAATCAGTACATCATTTTATCTTCTCTTTTGGTAATTAACTCAAATCAGAAAGTTCATTACCTGTGTTTTCTCAGCAGGAGCAGCTCTTTGATGTGCATGTTCTAAAAACATGTTTAAAAGACCTTCTGTCACTTATTTTTCAGAACCACCAAAGTATGTTTGGTTTGTGGCAATACTTTAATCTTTAAGAACTTTTTTTTTCCAGAATATAAAGTGTTGCATTGCTTCAAGGAAACCATGAATTGTTGTAATTCTTGTTTTCTATATCATTGCACATACCTATCTTTAATCATTATTTGCCCTATATAGCTAATTGGCCAAGGCAGACAAGCTGTAACCAATTCTTCTCAGGTATTTGACTATATGAGCCATAGTGGCACAATGGTTAGAATGCAGTACTGTAGACTACTTCTGCTGACTGTCTGCAGTTCAATTCTCACCTGCTCAAGGTTGACTCAGCCTTCCATCATCTGAAGTGAGAACCCAGATTATTGTGGGCAATATGCTGACTTTGTAAACTGCTTAGAGAGGGCTTTAAAGCACTGTGAAGTAAATCTAAGGGCTATTGCTTTTAACCTCCTTCTTCCATGGCTTTTAATATAGATTTATGGAACTATGGCAATTTTAAATATGAAAACGTACTTGTGTAGCACCTGCTTGTGACAAATTGTTTCAGATGAAGGTACTTGTTTGCATGCAGAGGCATTTTTAATTGTCAATGTACAAATTATACAGGGTGACAAAAACATGTAGAGAAAAAAAAGGTAAAACGACCATATTTGCCTATGAGGGAAAATCATCCTTCTTTGAAATTAAAGGACAATATATTTATGGAAACTAAAAAAGGAGACATGAAAGAAATGGTGAGATAATAGACTAGATTAGACTAGACTAGAATTCTTTATTCCAAATGTGATTGGACACGTAGGGAATTTGTCTTGGGCGCATAAGCTCTCAGTGTACATAAAAATACATTCATCAAGAACAATAAGATACAATACTTGGTGATAGTCATAGGATACTAAATAAGCAATCAAATCATACTAGGAATCTAAATAAAACAATATAATTCATAAAGATTTCAGGTTTTGTAGAATTCTTCAATAAGTTAAAAGAGTTGTAGGGGATACCTTTAAAATAATAGATGTACAACTACGAGGTTTTCAGTTTAAAAACAGGCTGACATAGAAGACTAACTAGCATTCGTTCTTTAAATAAGTCCTACAGGCAATACATGGGTAGGCAATATGGTAACATCAATTTCACTATGACCACAAATACCTTCCTTAATACTCAACCAGTTCCTACCCCCCTGATTTTTTTTTAAAGAACATAAGGCTTCATAGTAATCTTGCACAACCAGTTAAGTTCTTGAAGGACACCAGCAACTTCATGACGGAACATAAATTTGAGATAAGCTTCCTAGCTTATCTAAGCTTCGCAGTAGTTTAAATATAATTTTGAGTAACCTTACTGAAGAAAATGGTGTAAGTTCATGTTTAGTAATACAGTAGGGTCCTTTTTTATTTCAGTGGCAGTGTTGTTTTAAGTTTTGTGGAGCAAATGACCATTTACAAATGAATTAAATGGAAAAGATACAACATAATGTACATAGTGATCTTTACAAGGAGAAATTCTGAATAGGGAGGCATCATTAATCCATGCTTCTACAAACAAGGTATAATAATCAGGCAGATGAATGCATAATAGTGACATTTTCCTCTATTTAAAGCCAGGTGTCCACAAGAAAGAGGTTAGAAAAAAAGCAAGTCCCATACTAAAAAGGGAACAAGGCTTTCAGTCACATGATTGTGGATGTTCTTTCTTGGCTCTTTCCCTGCTTAAAGTCATATTGAAGCAGCTACATACAGATACTGGCTTTTTAAATGGAAATGTTGGAAGCATTTCTTCTCTTTGATTTGTTTCTTGCTCAGGTCATATCAGGATGCCATAGTTCTGAGTTCAAAAGGTTATTAGGCACACAAGGCAGAAGCATTGAGCACAACATTCTTGTATAGATAGCTACAAATAATGAATGTGTGCGTGACTAAATATAAATTTCTCATGTTTGACTTTCTTAATAAGGTTAAGCTTGATTTCCCACTTTTTAATTGGTAGAACTTATCTTTTGCCAGAAGCATAAGTATTTTCCTCAGTTTTTCTCTATCTTTTACTTCTCCATAATGACAAAACACTAACTTTTCTTCTAAAATGGTGCTACTTTAGCTTTTTAATAATTACTTTCCAACAGTATATAGGTCATCTAAAGATAGCCATAAAAGTTTCTCTTTCTCTCTCTCTCTTTGGTCCAAATGAAATGTTAATTTCTCTGATACCATTTTAATTTAGACTGAATTGAGCATAGTATTAATTAACCTTATAATCTCATGCAAGAATGAATCAATAGAAATGAAATGAAATTTCTGTTTCATATGTCTTTGTTTTCATACGCTCCTCTGATGAAGCTGGGAGGGCCCCAAACATAAAAATAAATTCTCTTTTTTTCCCCATAGTATCGATAGCTTCTCAGGATGCCTGAATTAGAAACAGAGATTAATGTTAATGTTAGCTGTTCTTATACACTGGCCATCTGACACAGATGAGAGAGAATGCAGCACATTATATGTTTTTCATTAGGCATCCTTGTACCCACAAACATATGGCCATCGGTGGTAAAAAGGGCTGGAAAGAGGTCCATATATATTCTCCAAAGAGGTCCTCATATATATTCTCATAACTATTGAAGATTGGAGCCTCAGAACCTGATGAATATTGGTTATTCATACACTAATTGACACCCAGTATCACTGGCACTTTATTGGCAAAGTAGAAAAACAGCCTGGACGAAGGCAGTGGCAAATTACTTCTGCAGTATGGACAAGAAAAACAAGATGTATCCATGAAATCAGAAGAAGTCTCCCTGAAGTCATCAGGAATAAAGTTCAAGTTGATTACTTCATTTAGGATGGTTGCACAGGGTTACATGCTTGAATTTTTAATTTCTTTTCAGTAGTTGTTGATTCTGGTGTACTTTCCCTTTAAGTTTCATAATGTTTCTTATTTTTGCATTTAATTTATTAACCAGGTCCTACCACTTTTGATCAATATCTTGAGCTATTACCATTGTAGCTGTAAAGCTGGAGACTTCAGAACTATCATGAGGCATAGCAAGGCAAACTCAAACTGCTTATTTAATTTAAATGTTCAAGGCTCTGAAAAATTACATCAAGGTGGTTAGGTGGTATATCTAGATGATACTCTATCATCTAGAAAAAAGGGTATCAAATCAGAAAAAATACAAAAAAAAAGTAAATATAGGAAGGGAAAGACAGAGAAAAATGTGGTGAATGGAATTGACAAGATCTTCAGAAAGAGAAACATGAGAAATTTAAAGAACAACAGGAATTATATGAAGTGTGACTTCTAGTAAGGACATGGATAATTGGAGATGCCCTTGAAGAAATGGGATTATATTTTATAAAGATTTTCCTTGTATGCTGCCGATTTGGTAATCTTATTGTTTCTGCCCCAAACTTTCTCCCATTCCGCTAATGTGATGCTACGCCCTACATTCTTACTCCAAGCAATCATATTTCCTTTTACGATTTCTTCTTCTAATTCTGTTTCTAATAAGTAGTTATAAAATTTTGTTATGTTTTTTTTATTTGATCCTAATAAAATTTTATCTAACTGTTGTAGTTTGTTATTAATTCCGAATTCTTTTTTGTCTTGTTTATATCTGCTTTGAATCTGAAGATAAACCCATTGATCAATTTTATGTCCTTGCTCTTGAAGATCCAGCCTCGGTTTCAAATTTCCTTGTGGGTCTAATAAGTCTTTGTATTTAATCATTTTAGTAAGCTCCAAATTGTTTGGGTGAATCATTGCCTCCATTGTTGAAATCCATACTGGTACTTTTGTATAATGTTTTTCCTTATTTTCCTCCAAATTGTTAATAGTGCGTCTCTAATTAAATGTCTATGGAAATATTTTTGACTGGTTTTCCCTACGTCCCATAGAAAGGCGTGCCACCCCTTTGTAAATCATGGCCTTCTAGAAATAGTATTCTTTTATTGGTTAAACTCACCCAATCCTTCAACCAAACTAATGAGGTGGCCATATGGTATAACTCCCAGTTTGGAAATGCTAACCCTCCCTGCTCTTCATATCCTGCATTGCTTTTACATTTATTCTGGGTTTTTTCCTTGCCAAATAAATTTCAGAGTTGTTCTATTGAGTTCTTCAAAAACTTTTTATGTAATTTAATTGGGATCGTTTGGAATAAATACAAAAATTTAGGGAGAATGTTCATTTTAATAGTAGCAATTGCCTAGTAGTGAAATTTGAAGTTTCCCCACAATTCTAAATCTTTCTTTACCTGATGTATCAGCTTATCATAATTGTTTTCTTTAAGTGTCTTACAGTGTGGGTTAGCCAAATTCCTAAATATTTCACTTTCTTTGTCACTTGTATCTGCATTATTTCTTCTAGTTCTATTTTCTGTTTTTCTGTTAGGTTTTTGGTCATTAATTTGGTTTTTTTGTTTATTTTAAGTCCCGCTACTGCTCCAAATTTCTCTAATTCACTCATCAATTTTGGTCCCCTGTCTTTTGGTTCTTCAAGGAAGAAAATCATATCATCCGCAAACGCTTGCAATTTATATTCCTCTTTCTTAACTGTTAATCCCTTTATATCTGAATTCCGCCTAATTCGTGTTAATAATGTCTCTAATGCTAATATGAAGAGCAGGGGAGAGTGGGCAACCCTGTCTCACTCCTTTTTCTATCTTTATTGGGCGGTGCATTCCCCATTCACTATTATATTAGCTTGTTGTGTGTCATATATAGTTGTTATAATATTTTCAAATTTGGTACCCAGATTCAAATTATAAATTTTTTGAATTAAAAATTGCCAATTCAAATTATCGAAAGCTTTTTCTGCATCTAGAAACATGAGTGCTACTTGTCTCTGGGTGGGCTTCATAAAATTCTAGTACATCTAATACTATTCTTAGATTATTCTTTATTTGCCTAGTTGGAAGGAATCCATTTTGATCTTCATGTATATACAAGTTTAGCAATCTTTTTAATCTGTTTGCTATAATAGAAGTGAATATTTTATAATCAGTATTTAAGAGTGAAATCGGCCTGTAATTGTTTATATATCTGGGATCTGTATCCTCCTTCGGGATCAGCGAGATCAGTGCCCCTCCATGAGTCCGGCATCCTAGCTGCTAGTAAAACGTCATTAAAAACTTCCACCATAAGTGATCCGATTTGATCTGCTATTGCCTTGTACAGCTCCCCTGGGATCCCATCTGGGCCCGGGGTTTTATTATTTTTCTGGCTCTCTATTGCTGATTTCAATTCCGATTCAGTAATGTCTTTATTTAATAGTTCAGCCATTTCTTCCCCAATTGCCTTATCCTTTACTTCATCTAGATAATTCCTTATTCTATCTTCACTGACATCCTCTCTTTTGTATAAATCTTCAAAGTATTTATGAATGATTTCTTTTTTCTGTTCTATTTCCTGGTATGTATCTCCTTTGCTATCTATTAACTGAGTCCGCATTGCTGGAAGTGTAGGAAAAAAGAAGGAACCTTTTTCCATATGTGGTGGTCCTGTGCAGAAACCCAAAAGTATTGGAAGAAAATCAAAACTTGGTTGGAAGAAATCACCAAAGAGCAGATCGAATACAAACCAGAGTCCTTCCTACTAGGGATTTTTGATAAGCAAATTTCCAAAAAAACTAAATACATAACAATACACATTTTAACAGCGGCCAGATTAGCCTTCGCTCAACATTGGAAACAACACCAAATTCCATCAGAAGAAATGATTATTGAAAAAATCTCAAGATGCGCAGAAATGGATAAATTGACTTTGGCGCTAAAAAACAAAGACACTTCACTATACTATGACAGCTGGAATTGTTGGTATAATTGGATTGACCAAAGATAAATAATATATTATAAGGCATAAAAGGAAAGTACCAATACATAACAACGAGGTAGCGATATAAGTTAAAAACAGGTGTGGTTATATGACACAAGTTAAGGTGATGAAAACAAAAGAAGATCTTGCAAACTGTTAAATAAGAATACTTTTAATCCTGTAACCTCTTTCTTTCTTTTCTTAAAATTCTTTCCCTCTCTTCCTCTTCTCTTTTCTTTCTTTTCTTTCTTTCTTTCTTTTGCTTATTTGTGTATGTATTGTGACTGGTTTTAATTGTAAAAATTAATAAACTATATTTAAAAAAAAAAAAAAAGAAATGGGATTATATTATAGCAATAGCACTTAGACTTATATATAACTTTATAGTGCTTTACAGCCTTCTCTAAAAGGTTTTCAGATATTGCCCCCAACAATTTGGGTCCTCATTATGACTGCAATCCATGGCTGGATGCAGCATCTAGATCATGGGTATCAAACTTGCAGATGTATCACATCTGTCTGGAATTTTGGGGCCATTATTGAAGAATGAGGCTATAGAAAAGGACACATTTTACTGGACAAGACTGAAATTGATTCAAATGTGGTCTTGAAAATTATAGACTACAAGGATATGGAAAAGATGAAATATTTAATATACAAATGAAATCAGCTGTAGTCTTTAGACATTATTTGAAGGAATTCAAGACCAAGATTATTGTGATCAAGTGGAAGTACTATAAAGTTGATTTATCTGACCAAAGTTAAAGGGTCAAAGCTTATTGTTAATTGATAGTCTTGACCAGGACTGAGTCAAAGTTTTGTTTAAAATATGAGTTATATAGAAAAGAGGTTATTTATTACATTTTAAATTTATCTGATCAAGGTTAAAAAAATAGTTATGTTATTTCTGTTAACTTTATAGTGTTTATAGAAAATCTTGATGAGATATGAAAGATTGAAGGGATTGTTTGTTTTATTTTAAGAGGTAGTATGAGGGTTGTAAGAATTGTTAAAGTTGTTTATACTTGCTAGGACAAAGGGTTACTACTTTTCCCACCTTTTTTTTCCTTGCACTTTTTCTTTACTCATTTGTATTACTTTTATCTTTATGTGTGATCTTTAAAAATTATAAAAAACTGATTGCATCAAGTGGTGGATAGGTCATTTACATTGATATAAAAGTTTGAAAAGGCATAGGGATTAGCACTGGTATAAACTAGTTTTCTATGTTTCCTTTTTTTTTTTTTCTTATTTCATGTCTTTCATTCCTTTGGTTTACTACCCCTTACTCTGTTTCTTTATTCCACATAACACTGCTTATCCTAAAATGGAATAACATGATTGATATTTAGCCTGTGTGCATTTAAATGATCTTCTGGCACAAATATTGTTATATTATATGGCAGAGTAGAAATAAATCTGATTCACTCTGGTGCCTACTAGATTTATCAGCCACTGTTGTCTGGGTCTAATAGCATTATAGACTGGGGCTGATGAGAGCTGCAATCCAGAACATGTTAAATGTGCCAAGTTTTGGAGAAGGATGACTTAATTTTCATTTTTCATAACTTTTCAAATTATCCCAGTAGTGATGCTAAGATCAATAGAGGTGAAAAATGTTGCATTTGGCTGTAAACTGATGTGTGCTGATTATTTATAAGGCATGTGCAATAATGCTCTATGTGTTGAGAGGAAGATGTATTCTTTTAAGACTAGCCATTACACCTGCATAAAGATTAGCATAAAGCAAAGGCCCATTTTCACTAGTGTTTTCCCAATTGAAGAAAACAAAAAGACCTTAAAGGTTATAATGTTGAAAATTATATAGAAACCACAATAATTAGCATTCTATGACAGGGCTGTCAAATCCCTGGCCCACAGGCTGGATGTGTCATGTGCTGGCCATGCCCATGCCCAGTTTAGTGAAGGGGGGGGAAGTCCCAAATCACCACATGACACTGCCATGATGACATGAATTTGACACTCCTGTTCTATGATATAGACTGTTTTTAAAGGGTATGTTAAATCTGTATTAAGAAAATGTCAATTTTAGGAATATGTGTATTACAGTAGAAAAACAACAACAGCAACAAAGTTTGGTTACCCATTTTTGATTGTGTGCCATAGCAACCATAGAGATAGATTTTGTCCATTATGATCTATCCCTAACATGGCCCTTCAGGGGATCCATAGCAGGGGTGTCAAACTCGCATCATCACGGTATCATCACGTGACGTATCAGGACTTTTACCCCCTTTGCTAAACTGGGAAAGCACGTGACGTATCTGGCCCATGGGCTGCGAGTTTGTTACCCCTGATCCATAGCTACAGCTGTGTGAAAAAGTCCTGCACACTTTACGGTTTACGGTTTATGACATTTTTGGGGTGGGCCATTCATTTTATGGTATTTTATGCTGCTATGCAAATATTGTTATATTTAAATAAATCCTGGTGGTTTTTAAGTGCAAAGCATAAGCTTTTTGCAATTTGGTGCTGTTTGGATGGGGATTGCTTACAATGACTATGAAAACAGATTAACTGATGCTTACCCAATGGCATACCTGTTGCAATTACAAAGGCCGATGCTAGTGTTTTATTAACATTATTATTTGTGGCCCTGAAAAGGACCATTTAGGTAACCAAGCATGGTTACTAATATGAAATTGGCCAGCCCTTATTGCTTATCTTCAGGTGATATCGGCCTTAGTAATTGCAACACGTATGCCACTGGGTATGCATCAGTTAATCTGTTTTCATAGTCATTGTAAGCATGCAAGAAAATTCACAATCCCCATCCAAACAGCACCAAATTGCAAAAAGCTTATGCTTTTTCACTTAAAAACCACCAGTATTTATTTAAATATAACAATATTTGCATAGAAGTTAGCATAAAATATCATAAAATCAATGGCCTATCCAAAAAATGTCATATACCATAAACCGTAAAGTGTAAAGCATGCAGGACTTTTTCACACAGCTGTACTATTACCACTTTTTGCTTTTGGTTGTCCTCTTCTTCTCTTTCCTTCCACTTTTCTCAGCATCAAAGCCTTCTTAGAGAATTAGGGAATGTATATGCCTAATTTGAGCCTGGTAACTTGTATTTCAAGTGAGAACTCAGAGTGAGATTTATTTAATAATCCATCGGTTTGTTTTCTTGCCTGTCCATGGTATTCTCAACAGTCTTCTCCAACACCTAAGTTCAAAAGTGTCAATATTCTTCATATCCTGCTTCTTCATAGTTTAGCTTTCACTTCCAAAGTGTATTACAAGGAATACAATGGCTTTCATATTTCTGATCTTTGTAGGTAGTATTCAGCAGGTTCTGACCAGTTCCGGAGAACTGGTAGCGGAAATTTTGAGTAGTTCGGAGAACCGGCAAATACCACCTCTGACTGGAGATTTTACAGTATCCTTTCCCTGCCATGCCCACCAAGCCATGCCCACAGAACCAGTATAAAAGAAATTTGAATCTCACCATTGGTGCAGACATATCAAGGCATTTGAATATCTTTTCCAAGGCCTTCATGGCTGCTTTTCCAAGTTCTAATCTGTAGATATTTCTTGACTGCTTGTTCCTTTACTATTGATTATCCTGATAGGTAGAAGCTACTACTTTGATATTCACATTATCACTTCTAAGGCCAGTTGTTGATAGCAGTATACAGGTAAAATATGTTCCTTGTTGCCATGATCTAGTTGTATGGATTTTTGCAGTCAAAATATGGCATAAATGTTAAAGTTTTAAATATAGTATTGCAGTTCTCACTAGGAAGCATGTTTTATCTGATTTTTCCCATTTTAGAACTGTCAAAACTCATTATTGACATTTCACTTTCCATATTATAGTTTCTTATTGCTAAGGGAAGACAAAGATAGCAATAGGAGAATTCTTTAATATGGGAGAACTCTTCTTTTGCCTATGCAAAAAGAGGAACTAAAGATAATGATAACCTTTATATTCATGCAAATATTATGCTTCATGGAAGAGCAATACTTTTTAAAATTCACTCTTACAAAGTAAAATTATTTGCACTTAACAACATCCAAATTTATGCAGTTTGAAAATTGTAAATAAAAGTTCATTAATTCACCTTGAGTGTCATTACTGAACTATTTAATTCCATTTTTTCCCTTTTCTTTTGGTAAAAGCAGGTTACAAGTGATCCCTGATGATGCAAAGAAATTAATAGAGGCAGCTGCATAATTAATACACCTGTCATTGCTCTTCTACATGTAATGTTTCTACCAGGGTGAGCCTTTTTCCCTTGAAATGCTAAAAAGAAAAAGAAAAAGTCAGAATCTTGCAGTATGAAAAACATCAATTGTGCAAGTGAATGGTAAAGACTTTCCTGAGTCAAGCTGCTTTCTTGTGACTTGATGGACATGTTTATGCAGTTTCTTGGCAATAGAACAGATCCTAAACCAATGGTGGCTAACCTTTTCGTCCCTGAGTGGCAAAATGGGAGCACGTGCGTGCCAGCACACCAGAAACTGGAAGAGCACCCCCCCCCCATGCACATGCTAGAGCACCAGAAACTGGAAGCTTAGCTTCCCAGTGCAAGCATGCATGTCGTCCATCTGGTCTTCCAGTTTCTAATGTGAATGCATGTGCAAAGACCAGCTGGCCGACAGGCACATGCGCTCCAGGGAGCTGGTCTTCTGGTTTCTGGTGCTCCTGTGCATGCTAAGTCCAGCTGTCCAGTGCACATGTATGTGCCAGAACTCAGAAGAGCAACAGGCAATGGCTGGCATGCCCAGAGAGATGGCTCTGCATGCCACATGCAGCATGCATGGCATAGGTTCGCCATCACAGTCCTAAACTCTTAGTGACATTAATCAATTTTAATCTTAAAAGAGAAGCATAAAAGGCTGTAATGCAATGCCTAAAGAAAACCGGCATGGGTAAATAAGAAGTTTTCCAAACAATAAAATCCGTCATGCTTTATGGCTTTGGGAAGTCTAAAAGTTGAGTCATGGCAACAGGACTTCTTTTATTTTTGCTTTGAAATGTTTCACAGCTTATCCAAGTAACTTCTGAAGCTGTTGGGATAAGCTGTGAAACAAGAAGTCCAGTTGCCGTGACTCAACTTCCAAACAACTCTACCTGGATGACTGAAAAGCTTCATTGACAACCTTTGGAAAGGTTGCTGAGTTACAATTTAGGTTGTATGGGTGTACTTTAGTGTGCAATGTAGTGCGGAAGCCGGTCTGGTTGGTTCCATGGTTGAATCTTAAAAAAATGGATATAACCAAATTCACTATAAACCTGTGATGGTAAACCTATGGTATGCATGCCAGAAGTGGCATGCAGAGCTATCTCTGCCAGGATGCAAGCTGTCGCCCCAGATCAGGTCCACTGCCTCCTGCCAGCCAGTTGATTGTTGGGTATCTGCCACGCATGTATGGGGCTGGGGCACACACCGGAGACTCATGTACATATGCAGAGGCACAGGGCAGCATGGGGGATTGCACGTGCATGGGCAGGGGCATGGGGGATCACGCATGCATTGCATTTATGGGTGCAGGCACACATTCAGGCACCACACACGCACTTTTGGCATGCAATGATGAAAAGGTTAGCCACCACTGCTATAAACCATAAGCCTTTTGCGTAGACCTGCATAGGACTCAAAGGAATTTATTAAGTGTAAAATTTGTGAAGCTGCTAATGTAAGGTTATGGAGATTTTTAGCGTTCCATAGATAATTTAATTTTGATAGCTTGAAAATTTGTAAATGTTGCTTCTTAAGTTCTCTTTAAATCTGATTAGAGGAGCAGATGAAAGTGAAGCAGCACAGTACTGATACAACTGAACAAAGTGAGCAACTTTTTCTTCCTTTCAAAACTGCTTTGATGTCAAGCACATCAGGCAAAGATATTGTCACATAAAAAGATAAGACTCATGTACAATAAATAGTAATGAAAACAGAAATCTCTTGAATAACAACTGCATGAGCAAATAGGTTTCAGATACTTTGCAGAAGTGACACATCATATTAAGATTAAACACCCCCCAATCTTGAATAAACCTAATGGATGTGTCTTAAAATTATGTTTCATAAATTACTGCTAAAGTTTTCAAGCTGTGAGTTAGGACTACCTGACGTGATATGAGCACAGTAGTTGGGAAGATCACAATTTCTTCATAAAACTGGCATCCTTTGCATGCCAAGTGAGAGCAAAACTCAAGGCTTTGCTGCTCATTTCACCAGCAATGGGAAGTTATGGTACCACATTTGTAAATCCCTGTCACATATAGGTTAAAATCAGGGGCATCCATGTATGTGTGGGGAGAGTCCAAAAAATGATGGCTGCAAAGCAGAATTCAAAGGCCTGCCTCCTTTATGTGACACATGTACAAAATGGTGGAGTTTTGATCACATAGACACAACCACCATTTTAGGGGCTGCGGTGGCTCATGTGATAAGATGCTAGGCTTGTGCACCAGTGAGGTCAGCAGTTCGGTGCTTTGATTCCCATGAGTGAATAAACCATACAGCGACAAGAAAAGGGCCTCCCCTGAATGCCTACCTGCATTCAGGCATCCTGCGGGTAAAGATAACACCGCCCCCTCCCCAATCCTTTCACAGAGGCAGGCAGCCACCTCGGGGATTCCTGGCTAACATAGGCTAAATAAATAAACCGCCATCTTGAGATAGTCACCGACAGATGTTCATGTTGAAAATTTAATTATTAAAAAAAGTAATGTATTTATTTGTTGCCAGCTATAACCCCCATGAAATAATTAGGTTTATTCATGGGTGGAGAGGAGAATCACACAGGTTCGTTTATAATTATATAATAAAATATAATTGTTCAACTGCAGAGTTGTACAAGCCTTGGATTACTCTGGTATCTGAATGCAATTTGTTCTAGCTTAATTAGCAAACCGTAATTAAAACTGGTATAACACAACATGTGAACCCAGTTGCTATGTTTCCTGATTGTCCGTGTGCATTAAGTTCCCACAAATCCAAATAGATACATAGCATTTTGTAGAGGGTGTTTCTAAAGAATTTGCTTTATAGCTTTTGTTTTTCTCTTTTAAACTAAAGATATTGCCCTCTCTTCACAGAGAAATCTTTTTAAATGCCTATCACAGGTAATAATTGTTTTGCTCAGGCAGAATACAAATTGGGAAAATTAGAAACCCTGTCTTGGAGTTACATTTCCTAATGAAGTTGTCTCTGACATCAGCACTTTTTCTTTCTAGCTCATTTAAAATGGAAATTACTTAAATGTTAAACTTCTATAATCACCAGTTTATGCAATTCTCAGGTCTGTCATAGTTTAAGACAGGGTCAAAACACAGCAGTTGGTAGGCTGACAATAGCCCGGCCCTCCCTCCCAAACAAGGCATCTAAATGTAAATGCTAGCCTTTAAGATAAGGCAGTATTTCTATGCACTGAATATTTATGTCACTGAATACTCTACGCACTGAATATTGATGCCTCTCTGCCAGAGGAAGGAGAGGTTGCTATATCTTAAGGTAGCAGTTTGACAAATAGATCTATTACTTATATAGTAAAGTAAATAGCACAGACAGAAGTTAACTGAATGTTTCTGCCTTTAAAATCGAAAGTCATCCAGTGAAACTGTTATATTGTAATGGTTCTTATAAGTCATATCTATATACACAAATACAAAGAAATGGAATATAAACATCAGGATTGGGATAGAGAGAGGGACAAGGACAGGAAGAGGAACAGAGAGAGGAAGTGGGGGGGAGTGGGAGGGACAGGGGCAGAGAGAGGTGTACAGGCAGGGAGACCGACTGTTCTGTCCTAGGTCTCACCAAAAAGCACTCAGTCAATTCTGAGTCCTGGCAAAAACCTCTTTATTTACAGTGATGTGGATTATTTCATTCACAGTCAGCCAACAGCTTGGCAAACAGTCTTGTGAAGGTAGATTAATTATCTCAGACTTTTATCAATCCTGGAACGCTGCCCAGTAAATAATTCCACACTCACTGCTGGCAGGGAAGCCTGAGTTTAGAGACAAATCTCCATGAGGCTGGAAAAAACAAACCACTGAATGAGCGAATTGTTTCCTGTAAAAGCCCCCTCTCCTTTTGCTCCTCTTTTAATCCTGATGGGAGGGGCCATTCATCATCCACCTGTGGCCTTGCTCCCATATCGACCCTGACTTCTTAATTGCTCCTTTTTTTAAGCAGCTCTGCGTGTGCGCAGGCTAGGAACCGGTTCCAACTGCTCCCCAGCCTCACTGCTATCTGAGGCCGAAGGCAGCTGATGACTGCCAGCCCGCACTGGCCCCATCTCTGCCTCTGATGCAGATTCCTCGTCCGAGCCTTCCTCAGCCTACAAGACTGGCCCAGGTTTCTCCCCAACCTCCTCACTACTGTCCAACTCTGCTGCCAGCTCTGCCAGCTCTGCCAGCGGGCCACGGCAGGAGCAGAGAACAGTATTGCTGTAGGGACAGGGTAGGTACAGGGGTGTTTGCATTGGCAGGGGCATTGGCAGGGCAGGGAGAGGAATAGGGAGAAGGGCAGGGAGAGGGAGAGAGATGCAGATTGCTGAATCCGATCCTATTTTCAGTTGCATCATTTTTGAAAAGAATGCATTGACTGAGCCTGAATAGAATCTATCTGCATCAGTTTGATAGAATAGAATGTTTCATGACACAGTGTCAATAAAAGAGATTAACCATGAAAAGTATCAAAAGGAGGTGAAAGCAAAGCCATCTTCCAAATAGATAAGAAACTAGGGAGAAGGGAAACAAAAAGCAGAATGCATGTTTGTTCAATTCAATGAAACAAATTCAAACAGTTGCTCTGAGGGACAGGTTTGAGGATTCTTATTTTAACTGAAGAGTCTTTAGTTTGGTGCGTATAAAAGAAAATATATTTCTTGTTTCACATCATTTTCATTTTCCTTTTACATTAAATATGAAAAGACTCAAGTTCTACCTGCATGGAATAAGTAGCTTATGTGTGCTTATTCCAAGCCTTCTTTCAAAACCAACATTATCAAAAATTATCATGTGGAAGAAAAGCCTTATTTATTCCTTATTTGTAACTGTTTATACTAATCTGTTTGAATATAAACTGTAAGTAGATATGCTCACCCTGTAGTATCTTCTAGCTTGAGAACCATTATGTGAATTTTTTTAATAACTATTACAATCACTTTTATAAAAGGAACCATGGATTCCTCAAATGTGATCAACCTCATATTTATCAAAGTTTCTGGTGGGTTTCCAAAAAAAAAAAAAAATTACACTTGATTTGATTAGTTTCTGACCCACTCAAGGTTGACTCAGCTTTCAGTTCTTTTTCAGTCAGTGAAATGAGAACCCAGGTTGTTGGGGGCAATATACTGACTCTGTAAACTGCTTAGAGAGGGCTGTAGTGAATGAAGTGGTATATAAATCTAAGTGCTATTACTAAGTGCCATTTCTCCATAATTATTCTTGATGCTGCACAGTTAGGTTGCATTATAAGCTTTAATTTGGGTGGATTGTGGTTAGGAAAGAGTAAAAAAGTTTTAGGAATTATCACAGGCTGATAATAACATCCATAATAAACAATTATAAAAATATTATAGCTTGGAGTAAATGATGTAAATACCTCACTGATATTCATAGTATATCATAATTCTGAGGAACATTCATACAAATTCCATTTAAATTTTGATAGACTATTGTAGAGTCATCCATGTTGTTGTTTTTGAAATGTGCATAAGCCAAGAATTTAAAACAAACTGGTCCCATTCATGTCAGCATAAGGCAATTTAAATCCAAACAGCATTGCTTAACTGCAAGACATGTGCAGAAATGATTTGTAGGAAAGTTTAGCCAGAAACCTTGAGCTCTGTATTAATAAATTCTGGATGGGAACAAAGCCAAATATGGCAAGATGAACAAAAAAATGCCACCTATTTTGTTCAGACAGATTGGGAAGAAGATGATGATTTATAATCACCAAGATAAAAGTAATGAGAAGTCTTCTGCTATGCTTTACAGTAGTCTCAGGGGTACCTTACAAGTAATTATACCGTAGTCAGGTGATTATTTGCTATTCACAGATGTAGCTTTGTATCATAATTGGTTTCATTCCTTGGATTTTATCCAGACTTTTTATATGTTTATATAAAGTTGACTATGGAATATGAAAATGCTTCGGAGCAATTTTGCTTTACAAAAGGTATATCTTTTTTAAAAAAACCACTTCATGTGCTGTTAAAAATGACCTCCCGCAATTGAACTGCAAGAATATAAGTTTTGCTACTAATTGATCAGCTCCCCAGCAATTGACCAATGTCAGTCCTTGGGACATAAAGTATAAAAATAGCAGAGTAAATAATACTGGGCACGGAGAAGTACAGAAGCGTTTATCTATTTCATGTCCCATCTTATTGGGGGTATAATTAATAGAATATTTCCAGACCATATTGGAAAACTATTAGAGAACCCCAAGTTAAAAACAGCTCACAAGTTAACAAATTTCAAGACATTGTTCAATCACCCAGGGATTCAGAGGTGGTATTCAGCACGTTCTGACCAGTTCTGGAGAACTGGCAGCAGAAATTTTGAGTAGTTCAGGGAACCAGTAGCAGGAAATTTGGGTAGTTCAGAGAACCAGCAAATACCACCTCTGACTGGCCCCGCCCCCATCTATTCTCTGCCTCCCAAGTCCCAGCTGATTTGTTGCCCTGCACAGGAGAACGGAGCTGGAAAACAGGTTAATGGGGTGGGGAGGGAATGGAGATTTTGTAGTATTCTTCCCCCTACCCTGCCCACCAAGCCAAGCCCACCAAGCCATGCCCACAGAACTGATAGTAAAAAAAATTGAATCCCACTACTGCAGGGATTGCAGAAATCCACTCTTGTCATCAGGGATCTACTGTATCCCATGCAGTTGTGGACAGGTACTGTATATATTGGAATCATAAAATGCAGCGTTAATACGTGATAAAATAGAATATAAAAAGTATTGCCTTCACCCCTCTCTCTCCCTTACTCTCCTTCTCAATCTCTCTCGGTGTGTGAATGTATGGATTCATGATCATTATATTATTTCACTTACTGACTGATCCTTCATAAGCCAAGAGACTGAAGGAAGATTTATTTCAACAACAATCACTTTCATTCCTAAGACATTTAATTCAATATTAAGTTTGCACATTCAGTACCTGAATGTGCTGTTATGTGAAGTACTTGTTATATATAGCAGTGCATTTACCAGCACATTAATTCTCTGAAAAATGATACATTATAAAAAATAGCAATGGGAATTTTGTCCCAAGTCTCCTTGCGGTTTTTCTAAACTGTTTTCTCTTCCTTGGAGTATAATGCAATGCTACAACATTCAATCAGTTTCAACTTCAGGATTTTAGATAATACTTGTATATATTACAGATCTCTAGAGACAGAAAACCTATCAGCATAAGGATAAGAGGATAAAGCCATATAGATTAATAAAGGGGCACAGCTAAATATCCCAGGGCTAAGAATCCAGCCTTATGAATTTTCCAACAGATTAATTATCTCTATAAAATAACCACACACCAATACTTTTCGAAATCTTTCATCCTTAAGGATCATATGAAAGAAAGGGGCCTTTTTTGATGTGCAAACAAAGAAAAAGAACAGTTATTTTAAGAAACACTTAAATTTGGATCCTTTGAGATTTTTTTCTATTTTCATTTGTCATATTTTAACCTTGGCATTTATCTGCTTCATCTATTGTTTCATTTGAGAAAATGTTCTTTCCCTTGATTTCTGTTGAGCTCTGTACTGTACACAATTTCAAGGACTAATATTATTCAAGTGCAGTATTTAACAGAATAACAGAGTTGGAAGGGACCTTGGGGGTGGGGTGTTTCTAGTCCAACTCCCCACTCAAGCAAGAAAACCCTATACCATTTCAGACAAATGGTTGTCCAATCTCTTCTTAAAAACCTCTAGCATTAGAGCATCCACAGCTTCTGGAGGCAAGTCACTCCACTGATTAATTCTAACAGTCAGGAAATTTCTCCTTAGTTCTAGTTTGCTACTCTCTTTCATTAGTTATTATCCATTGCTTCTTGTTCTGCTTTCAGGTGATTTGGAGAAAAGCTTGATCCCACTCTTCTTTGTGACAGCTCCATAGATATTAGGAAATAACATTGCTTTTTAACATTTGACATGAAGTTTTTTTAGAGTATCATAGGAAAATGTGATCGTGCAATGAATAAATAAGATGAGGGGGGAGGGAACAGAGAAAAAAAATGAAGGAACTCAGAACAATGGGTTTGGGAGACATGCTTGAACAGGTTTAAATTCTGCAGCTTGCCTCAACTGGTTGCAGGAATTATCTGCGATAAACTATGAATAAGTGATATAAAAAAAAATAACAAAAGGATCTTAATGAAGCATTTTTCAGGGTTCCAAATCACTTTTAAATGAGCAGCACATTTCTTCTCTTTGTGAAGATGTATTCTACTAGAAAGACAGACAACTCATTACAATATTTAAAGCTTTCCTGCGAGGCTTCTAGTATATGAAAACACTGATGGAGTTTGCTGTCTTGTAGAGCGCCATGGTACATTCTCCCTGCCCTTTCACACTGTGCACAGCAGGAGCCAAAGGAGTCTCCTAGACTTTTTCACATCATAGGTTAACAAGCCTTATTGATTACACTTGTCGTGACTAATGTAGAAGACATATCCAGTGGAGTTGTACTTTACAGTCAGAATGGCTGAGGGTTTGAAAGAGCTGTATTAAACTATTGCACTAAAATACCATAGAGCCTAAGGTAATAAGAATATTCTGTTATAGCTAGTGCTTTATTGCTCAGCATTGGAATGCTGTTAAATCTCTACAGTTTTCATTAGGACATCAAAAGGCCTACAATAAGGCCCAGCAATAGTGGACTCATGCAAAATGGATACGAGGTCCTCTAGGCCATTCAACCACAAGGGAAAGGGTGTGGTGTTTCCTATCTCTTTGTAACAGTTGCAGAGACATTTTTCTAGGGTTATTGGTGAGCTAGAAGAAGAAAGAGGAGTATACAGAAGGAAACTGGTGATAAATACCTGTAAAGCTAGAGAACCATCAAGAACCAAAAGGAAAAAAAAGAAAAGAAGGAATGGCTATAGAGGACTCTGCTACAGTTCTTCTCTGATTTTTTTTCATTGTGGGAACAGACACTGAAATAATATTTGCCTAGTCCATACCACAGTAAAGCATAATAGATTATGAGAGGGATATATTTTTTGTTCTAGATATAGGGATTAAAAAAAACAAACTAGGAGAATTGGGTGAGAGTTAAGAATGGTTTCAAGTTCCAATCATAGTAATAAATATCCCTCTATTTAGAAGCAGCTGATAAGCAAAACCACTACAGTACATAAGTAATCCATTTTTCAAAAAGCAAAACTGGATTTTTAAAAACCCTCACTCCTAAAGCACTGTTGCAAAACACCATAAAGCTAATACTAAAGTGCAAAAAAGCTCAAATATTTAAAGTTGTCATTATTATTCTTGGGGAAGCAACTAGAAAAAAAACAAATTTAATTTTTTTCTCTCAAATAGTTTGTTTAGCTGGGCAGACCAGTCCCATTCAATCTGAACTTAAATTTGTTAAAATCAGTTTTTCAAAATCAGACTTAATAGCCAACCATCAACACCCTAATCAACATCTAAAAAGCCACAGATGACAGGTACCATATAAATACCACAAACAGAACAGCATACACTCTGCTAGAGAGAAATTCCCTAAAGATGGGCTTCAGCATGAGTCTGAAAGCTAGGAAGACAAAACCTCCTATCTTGATGATTGACCCAGATTGGATCCTATAAAATCAGTTTGGCTTTGTATTGTAGGCTTCCCAATGTGTGGTAGACATAGAAATTAAATAAAGAAGTAAATGTGCTCATTGATTTGAAAAACACAATTTCTGCATGTGCATTGAAGCATTAATTCATAGGCATTCAGTTTGGCTCAATGAATCAAGGACCCATTCTGATTTGATCTGGAAAAATGATTCAGTCTCCAACCTTGAATATTTTAGAAGAAATATCTATAGAAGAATAGATATAGAAATATCTATAGAAGAAAGTTATATGTATACAGAGAAAATGGAAAGAGAACTTCACTCCATTTTCAGCTGCTCTGTTATGTTTCACACTAACACGTTCTTTAGTTTCTGCCTCCTTCCTTATATCATTCCCATACAGCCAACATCACTTAATTGTGATTATACTGAGATTATATCTCATGTGAATTTCAACAGCTGAAAAGCTGCAGAGAACTCTGTTACAATTTGCTTCAGTAAGAGGTGAATTATGCCTCCAAGTCTGTTCTTTCAGGGAGTGGACTTTTAAATTAATCTGAGTCCCTTTCACAGCCTTTCAAATGAAATTGGAGAGACAATGCATATTAGATGCCTGCCTTTAGCACATGCATTATACCCGGTTGGATTGTACATTTTGTTGTGTGTCACCCAATATTTATCTGCCAGCTTGTACCTGTTGATTTTGTTGTTAACTGGCAGCATTTGCTAGTCTTATTAAAATGGAAACCCAAAGCATGGACCTCGTCCCTTTGCATTAAAGAAGGAGTGGAGCTGGTTCATAGGTAATTGAGTTGTAATGCCACTTTTTTGACTGGATGCATCTGTAACAGCAAATGTATTGGAAAGAATTAATAACTGTAACCAAAGTTTATTTCCCACCTTTGATGAATAAAGCACAATGTTATGGATGAGAAATAGCCAGGGTGATTTATTATTTGTGAATACATGAATATGAATGGAGAATAAAGGAGGGGGAAATCTTACAATGACCAATATGTTCAGTAAAGTCATTTCAGATTGTTCATGAAAAGAAATCAATAATCTTTTCAGTAAATAAAAGGGATTAAGGGAAATTAAAGGAAATGAAATGTACTCCATTTTTCACTTGCTTGTTTACTTTGTAATATGTTATGCCATGCCCAGTGTTAGTGCAATCATAGTGCAACCATACTGAAAGTACCCAAGGGTGTCTGAAAAAAATCAAGATGCAGTGTTACAATGATACAACTTTGTCACTTATATCCTTACAACCTATATTGACTGTTTCCTAGTATGATTTGATTGCTTATTGTACCCTATGACTATTATTAAGTGTTGTACCTTGTGATTCTTGACTTTTGACGAATGTATCTTTTCTTTTGTGAAAACCCAAATAAAATTTATTTTTTAAAAATTGTTTAGTGACTGCTATGTTCTGAAGTTCCCCCTTTGGTCCAGTTCCAACAGGGGGCACCCAGCCACAACCTGATTGGCTGATAGTTTGACAGGAGCTGTCAAACATGCCAACAGCTGTTGCCTCAAGGCTGAGTGGCTTGTTCACTATTAGCGCACGAAAACCATTAAAGCCTGAGCAACCAATTTAGCCATCTCACCTCATCCTGTAGTGTGTTTGTTCCCAGTACGAAGCACTGGTGACAAGGATGGGATTTCCACCCTTGAGGCATTAGGCGAGCTTGAAGTCCTCCTGTGAGGCAACCAAAAGAGCTGATCACTGTGGCAGGGAGAGCCAAACAAGCCAAAAGGGCATACAAAAAGAGGGAGTCACACTGAGGGAGCTTGATAAAGTCCACCAGCCTCCTGCCTAAGGATCAAGGGTTCTGTGGAGCTGTTCAGGATTGCAGCGTTAAATTCATTTGCATCATTTGACGTGTCCACAGAGACTTGGGAATCATATATTGAGCGTTTTGACTGTTTCCTGGAGGCAAACGATCTGATGGATCTCAAAGTGACAACAGCATTAAAAAATGACTGTTTTTCATACCTATATTGCAACATCCCCATGGTCACATGATCAAAATTGAAATGCATGGCAATTGACTCATATTTATGGTGGTTGCAATGTCCTGCGGTCATGTAATCACCTTTTGCAATCCTATGACAATCAAAGTCAATGGGGAAACCAGATTCCCTTAACTACCATTTTAATAACTTAACAACTGCAGTGATTCACTTAACAACTTTTTCAAGAAAGGTTGTAAAATGGGAGAAAACCCACTTAGCAACAGAAATTTGAGGGTCAATTGTGGTCATAAGTCAAGAAATATCTGTATGTAGTTGATGACAAAATATGGCCAATGTAACAAGCTGTTAGAAAAAATAAATAAATAGTATAGTCTAGACAATGGAGAGAAGGACCTGTACATTGACTACCATGCTGACTGTATCAAAAGTAAGTCACACAACCCGCAACTCATCTTTAACCTTCAACCACAACCCTACCTCAACCAATCCACCATCACCCAAGACAAGGCATGCACGCCCCTAATTACCTCAATTCCAACTACTGCTGGCCTTAAATGCAAGTTACTCAGTGCAAGAAGCCTTGTGAATAAAATACCTGAATTTCTCCTCTTACTAAATATGGCTAAATTTGACATCATATTTGCTTGTGAAACATGGCTCAATGCATGTCTCCCTGACTCCATTACCACAGTAACAGACTATCATGTTTACCGATCAGATTGTGAAATTCGTAGAGGAGGTGGTGTTGCTATTTTCTATAAAAAGTCCTTACATCTAAAAAACATCCAAGTTACCCAGGAGCTTGCTCTTCCTGAGACCATCATCTGTGAGCTATCCTTAAATAACACATTTCGATTCTTACAATGTTACAGGGCACCTGATTATGACATCGAACATGCAAGCAAGCTAAATTCACTACTAACATGGGCAACATCCTGCCCACACGCTTTTATCGTTCTTGGTGACTTCAATCTACCTCATATTAACTGGATCCTAAATGAATGTACAACTGAACATGCAACCTTCTACAATGCTGTTACAAATCTGGGACTGAAACAACTTGTAACCAACAATACTAGACTTAACAACTGCCTCAATCTCATTTTCTGCAATAGTTTGAATTTAATTTATGGAATACAAACTAAAGAACCCTTTTCCAACAATATGACCATAATATGCTTGACTTTTGTCTCAACATATGCTCACGCAAAAATCATCACAATGATGTAATCCCCAATTATAACTTCAAAAAAGGCAATTATGGTCTTATAGACAATGATCTCTCATCCCTTGATTGGCAATCTCTATTTACTGGATGCAATACTGTTGAAGACCATTACAACATATTTTTACTTGAAGTCAAAAGAGTCATCAAACTGTATGTACCAATAACAACTCCCAAAACAAACAAACAAAAAACAGATTACCCATAACAAAAAGGAAACTCCAATCCAAAAGAGATCACTCTGGTGGAAAAACAAATTTGGTCATGTTGCCAACTTCAAAAGCCAATACAAAAATTTATGCCACCAGATAAAGACTGAATGCACCAATTATCACATTAAACAAGAGGAAAACCTTCTACACACTAATTCCACCCGTGCTTTTTACAATTTTGTAAACAACAAACTAAAAGACTCAAGGTCCATCCCACCCCTGATAGGACCTAATGGTAAAGACTGCAATGACAACACCATTAAAGCCAACATCTTTAAGACATTCTTTGGCTCAGTATTTGTAAACAGCAATGGATCATGTCCAGTATTTCCTAGCTGAACCACAGAAAACTAAAATGATGTAATACATGTCAATTTTACAGAAGACGATGTTGAAAAAGCACTACGCAATCTAAAACCATCTCTATCTATTGGACTGGATGGAATATGTGCCTACTTCTTAAAAAAGCTATCCACTGCCATAGCAGAACCTCTAAGCATAATCTTTGAAAAATCTTTCAGGACCAGCTCCTTGCCTAACCTATGGTTACCTATGGTCATCCCCATCTTCAAAAAGGGAGACCCCAGCCTAGTTGAAAATTACAGACCAATCTCCTTATGCTGCATCACCTGTAAAGTCATGGAATCAATTATTAACCAATCCATTATCCTCCACTTAGAGACAAACAACCTACTCTCTAATAAACAATTTGGTTTCAGAAAAAAACTATCATGTAATCTGCAACTCTTACACTGCAAAAACATATGGACTACACAACTCGATCAGGGCAAAACAATAGACGCAATCTACATAGACTTCTGTAGAGCCTTTGATTCAGTGGTACACGACAAACTACTCCTAAAACTAAAATCTTATGGTATCTCTGGACAACTGCATAACTGGATAGAAGCATTCCTGTCAAACAGACAACAAATGGTCAAAATTGGGAGTGTCCCATCAAATTCTATAGTGGTGTCCCCCAAGGCAGTGTTCTAGGACCAACTCTCTTCATACTCTACATAAATGACCTCTGTGATCATATTAAGAGCAACTGCGTTCTCTTCACTGATGATGTAAATCTGTTCAATACCACAGACAATGCTGCTACCCTTCAAAAAGACCTTGACTATGTATCAGAATGGTCAAACAAATGGCAACTTCAAATCTCAACAAATAAATGCTCTGTCTTACATATTGGCAAAAAAAATCAGAAAATAAAATACAAGCTGAATAGTCAAGACCTTGTTGAAGATCCAAGATCTGTAAAGGACCTCAGAATACTCATCTCTATTGATCTAAGTGCTAGGGCCCACTGTCAATGTCTGTAATAAGGTCAATGACCCTACTAATGCCTTAAAGAGTAAAAAATAAAGTTGGCACCCATTTAGCTTTTAAGCCGTAGCATACACCTAATTAGTTGAATGAACCAGTTCAATATGTTAAAAAAAAACATGCTAAATGTTGCTAGGAGAATTACATTCTGAAAGTTCAATGATTTGACTGAAAATGAAGCATTTTTAAAATACCACATTAGACAGTCAATCATGGATCGTGACAGCTGCATAATTATCATCACCAAACTTTGACCTTGATACAACAAACTATAGAACCAGGATCATATTAGGAAAAGTTGACTGAGTTGACAGACCATCTAATGAGCAAAGCACTCATAACTACTCCTACTAGACACACTGTGCGATCACCTCTTCTTATCCTGTCACCTTTCAAATATTCACAAGAAAATTTCCAGGGTGAATTATGAATAAAGTGTGCACTGCTCTCTCAGTATTTTTCTGAAGAAATGTGTGATGCACTGTACATGCAATCCAGCTTTTTAAAAGTATGTGAATGGGGCATATAGTTAAGACACTGATTGAAACTGCAGCAGCTTTTATTTAAAGGGGATCTGCAATCTGTCAGCATTTAAACTAGGCCTGGATTTCTTCTTGTTGTTGGTCCATTATTATTATAAGTATAATATTTCTTTGAAGCTTTAGACTGCATTTTTATTAAGTGAAGATGCTGTGAGAGCAATGTGCCTTGTGGAGATGGATATACTTCTGTCAACTCTGAAGTGAAGTCTGTCTGAAGTCATCTTGTGCTGCCTCATAGTTGCCATGAACTCTGAAAGGGGGAAGTGAGGGACAAATAGATAGGCTGCTAATAGTCAAAACAAAAGTTTTCCTGTGGGAACCAAAGTCATCCCAACAGGTGGCAATTGAAGGAGAAGAGGAGTGACCAACTAGCCTGCCAGCTACTTTCATTGAACAATGTGACCAGTGACATCTGGGGAGGAAAATATTTGCTCTTTAATTAAGGGGAAAAAAAACCACAGGAACTTTTAGTGTTGGTTTTCATTAGCTGTGCCTATAGGATGTATCCAATAAACATGTTATTGGAGGAATCTACCTGCCTTGGAGTTCTGCTTTTGGCATATGTGTTACTCGGAATGCTGACAACTTCCCTGTGATGCCAGGGATGGGATAAAATTAGCTAGTTTTAAAAAGGCCAGTTCCAATCTCCTGCTTTTGCAATGCTTCTTATGAAGATTCTAAATGGATATTAAGGTCTGAAGGCTCCCATCTCTTTAGTTGCTTCTTTTCATAGCCTTTTTGCAAAGCAGGGAAAAGGAATGGTTGAAGCCTTTCATAGAGTCTGGAAAATAAAAGACTTCCATTTATTTCTCATGGCTTTGAGTTCTTTAGTGCACACATTCCTGTATTTATTTCAAACCTAATGAAAATTGCAACTGCTGCTTTTTATTGCTATCATTTTAATTGGAAAATGATGGTATTGAAGAACATAGACCAAGATAAGTGTGATCCATGGTGCCCTCAACTCAGAATAACCTAGAAGTTCCAATCCGGAGAAGAGAATATTGAACTTTGGCAGAATCATTCCTTGCTTGTATAGAAGAGATTGCTAAATTGCCATTTATGTTTAAATAAGTTCAGTCATCTCACTCAACTTTATATAGTACTCCACAGACCTTGAAAACTTCCAAGGCCCACAGGGAGCAATGAATATTAATAATAGCAATGACATTAATAATAAGTCCATAATAGAAATTTAGTTCTCAGAAATATTTGTCTGTCTAATGTTGAAATGTGTACCTTGATTAATTTTGGAGAGATATGAAAATTCTTATTGTTTTCACAAATGTCTGTAATCACAGCACAGATCATTGGTTCTTATCATATTAGGCATTTGCTTAACAGTGGCAGCAGATTGTAATTATCATTCTTGCTACAAAGTGACTATCTCAGTTGATTAACATCATCTATCGGTATGCAGATGCATTATAGGATAACAGCACAGGCCTGATAAATGTCATCCATTGTTCAAACAGAAGTTTAGATAAGAAGCAGTTGATTTATCTTGATTACTATTTTCTGCACCTGGTCTCCATGTCAGGGGAAAATCTTGAAGCTGCAGGAAAACTTATTTTTTTATATCCTATCCCCCACCCCAGCCTTTAGTCACTGTCTTAACAACAGTGGAGTTGCAATTTCAGTATCATTGATCCATTTGTAAATGTTACCCCTGTGTATTAGCAATAATTAATCAGAACATTTTACAGAGACAGCATAGAAATTATCTGGAAGCTGCAAAAAATGGTAAAATAAATGATAAACATAAAATAAATGATAAACATAAGCATGGCATAGGAATGGAAAGTAAATTGAATATTTAAACAGGATCTCCAACTGTGTCTTTATTGCAAGGCATATCTACTTTCTAATACATGGTACACACCTTTTATTTGAAAATTAGCCTTTTCTTAAACACTTCTAGAAAGGGAGACCTCTCAATTGGTGTAGGTAATTTCTCCACTGTTACACAGATGTTATTGTAATGAAGTCTTTTTTCTCCCTTATATTTAAATAAACTTTCAGTAAGCTGCAACTTATACCTATTGTATCTAGTCCTAACTTCTGTGCCATGGAAAATAATTCTTGTCCTTCTTCCCTGTGGTTTTCCTTTATGTATCTGAACAGGGCCATCTTGTTTTTCCTCCCCCAAATTCAAGGTTGTTTGTAAAGTCAGTGAGGAAGCCAGATTCTGTTAACAACCGTGATAATAATTTAATAACTGCAGTGAATCATTTAACAATGATGGCAAGGAAAGTCATAGAATGGGGCAAACTACTTAATTACTGTCTTGCTTAGAAACAGAAATTTGGGGCTCAATTGTGGTCGTAAGTCAAGGACTACCTGTATTTTTACTTTCTCTGCTTTCAGTGAATTTAAACAAAGCATTCACATGAGTTTCTATTATGGGTGCTCAAGCCAGCATAAGTAACGTTGTCATGGGTTTTTCCCCCTTTAAACTGTTTCATGAAATGTTTGTTTATTTATTTTAAATTTTATTTATTTATTTATTTGATTTGTCAATCGCTTGCAAGATAACAGGTATAAGTATAAACATGAGAAAGAATACAGGAAATAGGTACAAATAAATGGGGACAATAGGACAGGGATGGCAGACACGATGGTACACTTATGCACGTCCCTTACAGATCTCTTAGGAATGGGGTGAGGTCAATCATGGATAGTTTGAGGTTAAAGGAGTGGGGGTTAGAGGATGTAACAGCAGAGTTGATATGATGGACTGTGTGATAGAATTGCTGCTGGAGGACCTCAGTGCCACAAAAAGAATGACAGAATTTGAATCAACAGTGACGAGGCTTGATGTGAGCATTTGCCTTAATAGCCATATGTTGGGTTTATCCTGGTGAATACAATGTTATTTTTATTCATCTCATTTCTAATAAAGCATTTCATAGTCAGTGGACAGCTGGCCATGTGCAAGCTTGCAGATTCTTATTTTTTCTACACCCTTTACCCTTTTCTACAAGAAATTGTGCTTATTCCCAAATAGATGTGTTTAACATCAGAGCCAAGGGAAGCCCAAGTCTAATTTTACTCTGCTAGTCAGTGCACTGTGGGCACCATAATTTGAATGAATTTAAAATACAAAATTGCACATACTCCCAATCCTTTTTTCCACTGTAAGATTGACAACCTTCCCTGGAGATTACAACCTTGAATTTGGGGGAGGATTTAATAACTTCAATAACCCTGAGAGCTATACTATACTTACAGGAGTATGATCTCCCAGTAGGGTTATCATTGCTGATCAGGTCAAAGAGAGAGAGTGAAAGGAAGAAAGACAGGATATTAAATCAATATAAGGAACATATTCTGCATATTTATATATACAAAAAAAGTGAGAAGCAATGAAAATAGGTAAGCCACACTGTATGAACAGAAATAGAGAGAAATTTCTAAATTTTCAAAGAGGAAAAGATCAAAGTAATTACATAAAAACTCTTTATGATGTGGAAGAAAACAATGGCAAACTTATATCTGTTCATGAAGGATAAGGATGTTTCTGTGACAACGACTGTCAATAGGAAATGATTTTCCAGTGGTAAATGTACAGCTGTGAAAGCTGTTTATTGACAAAGAGTGAGAGAAAGAAGACAGATGATTTTGAATTATAGCATAGATCTGGAGTCTGTTGCTAAGAATAATTGCAAGTAGAGCCACTTGATTGATCTTGGGCCAAATAATGATTGAATATTCCCATGAGGTACTGATTAAGAAGCAGAAACTTATACTTTAGGCAGTTGATGCAAACAGATGTTGAAAAGAAAATATATTATGGCAGTGTTGTATTGATGTTATTGGGGGTAGGAGAAGGGGAAGACAATGACTAAGATGGATAGATAGGATCAAAGAAACAGCATATCAATGAAGAATTATGAATTATTACTGGGAAATGTTGAAATGGCGATCACTTATCCACGTATGGTCTTGATTAAATTAGACATTTTATGTGTATGCCTTCGTGTGCAGAAATCTGTGTACTAATTTATTGGGAATGTAGAAACAGTGGTAAAACACAGAATGGGGAGTGGTGTTGGTGGGAGGGAGTGTGTACTTAAGACATGTAACACAGGGGTGGGATTCAAATATTTTAACAACCAGTTTTATGGACATGGCTTAGTTGGTGGGCGTGGCTTGGTGGTCATGTTATTGGCTGGGTGTGGCCAACTCAATATCACTCACATCGAGGCATGCATCTCCTCCCCTGGCCTCTCATGACTGTTGAGATGCTGCAACAGTCGTAAGTTTGAAAAATGGTCATAAGTCACTTTTTTCAGTGGCACTGTAATTTTGAATGGTCACTCCACACAAGCAAAGTACCAGCAAAGGAGGGAAAAAAAAACTCCAGACGAGTTCCTGAGACAGGAAGTCTAGTCCTGCCAAGAATGTAATAAGGGTAAACGGATAGGCAGTTTCTGTAAGCAACACCAGAATGTTTCCTTCCTGCCTTCCTTACAGGATAAGGCCAAGAATTTCTTCTAACAACCGATTCTCCAAACTGCTTAGAATGTTAACAACTGGTTCTAGAGAATAGGTGCGAACTGGAAGAATCCCACCCCTGATGTAACATCAACCAAAGGGTAATAAAACCATTAAACTCATTCCTAGGTTAAAGTAATTTGGACTTTCTAGTTTGGATTTAATTCTAAAAAGGTACTTTTGAACCCACAGGGAACTGATTGTTGTATCTCTTGGCAGTCCTTTAAAACATTCATTGGATTAAAGAGCAATGCAGGTATGGACTGCATTCAGGCACGTTTCCACAGGTTCCGTAGCACTTTTCTGGAATTACAATATGATTCAATATATTTTATTGATTAGTCAATTGATCATATCAAATATGACCATCACTCACAGTAAAGTACAACAAAATAAGGTAAGATACACTGATGTGAGGAAAATAGCTATGGTGAGATAAAATAGAATAGCATAAAGTAGATAAGATGAAGTAAAAGTAAAAGAGTAATTAATATTTTACTAAATGGCTTTTTATAGGGAACATGGCCAACCTTGCCCTTATTGCTGGGGTTGGTACACACTTATCCATCCCCAAGATACATTTCAGACAAGTAGATTGAATCTGTTACAGTAAATATATATTTACATATACAACACACGCACACTGTATATGTTCCCTCAGAGTTATTGTTGCAGATCATAATCTTCCATCAACTAACTGATATTAACTTAGCTTGTTGTGTAAGCCCAACCAACTGTAATATGTTCCTAAATCATGGGTAAATGTTATTCCAATTCCATTAAGTAGGATATTTTATTTCTAGGGCCAGAAATAAAAGTCCCAACACTCTTAAAAAAACTTGTGGATTTCTTCACACAAGTTTTTTAAAGATGTTTTCATGAGATTTCTGCTTGCCCTATAAACCAAATATTGATTCTATAATTTTCCCAGCTTGTACATTTTCACCCTCACTTATTTTGGTACTGTACTGGGAGTCCTCACTTAACAACCATCTGTTCCATGATCATTTGAAATTACAACAGTGCTTTGGTCATAAGTCAAAGGCTATGTATAATATCAAATGACCAATAGACTTCTTAGAGTTAAAATTACAATTGGATGGATAGTAGATAGTATATATAGTATATAGTACATAGTACATAGTGTGTGTGTATGCATGTGTATCTGTGTGTGTGTAAACGTGTGAAAGGTGGAATTATTGATTTTCTGAAACCTTTTATTTGATTTCAGTTTTTGTAAATCATGTGTATCTATCAGTACAAAAAGGTGCATCACATAGAATTGGATTTTGATTCTTGCTGTCTAAATAAAACTCAAAGAAGCAATGAAGTTGAATGAATAAACTTGAATGAATAAATAATGATAGGAGACAGCAACCTAGAGAATAACATGTTCAGCTATCTTAAATAGTGGGGTAATTTAGTTTTAAATATTATACTCTGTGTACTTAAGGTGGGATTTTATACGAGTTATATCATTTAGTACAATACTAATATATTCTTTATGGACCTTGATCTGATAGATCATCATTGTTCCATTTCCCTATTATTAATAGATATCCATAAAGTCTTACCTTGTAAATTTTCCTAATAAATGTAAGAAAATTAAATTATCTCATAAATTATCTCATTCACTGCATAATTCTCAGCAAGAGTGCACAAGTCCTAATCTTCTATATCATTAAACAATGATAGATTTTGATAGATGTTTTAAGAACATGGGGAAAGGGAGGGAATCAAAAAGAACCTTCCCTTCAATATTATTTTGTTGAGAGGCAGTTTGATGTGATGGTTAATGCATCAGGCAAGAAACTGGGAAACTGTGAGTTCTCGTCACACTTTAACCATGAACCCAGCTGTGTGACCTTGTGCCAATCGCTCTCTGATAGCCCTAGAAAGTAGGCCTTGGCAAACCACCTCCGAAAATGTTACTGAGAAAATTGGAGGGACAGTCAAACTAGCAGTCCCCAAGAGTCAACACTAATTGAAGGCACAGAAAAATCACCCCAAAACCTGCAGTTCTAAACAAAAGTTCAGTTATCCCCTTACATGAGAAAATGTCAAATATTTATATGTAAGCAAAATGAAGCAAAAATTTTAAAAATCTGAATTTTGAGACCTCTGTGGCATGTAATAAAAATAATGTTTTTTTCTCAGTGTCACCATATTAGTCCAAACTGGCAAGAACAAAAAATATTGTGCTAGCTGATTAAAAATGATCTGAATGCTATTTTCTGACATTATTCCCTACATTGTTAAATCACATAAAGGTCATTCATTGCATGCTAAATTCTGTCATACAGCTTCTGAACATAATATGGGTAGTAACTACAGATAGTGCTTGACTTACAACCATTCATTCATGACCCTTTTTTTTAGAATAGAATTGAAGTTTGAAGTTACAATGGCACTGAAAAGAGTGACTTATGACTGTTTTATTACACTTGCAACCATGGTAGCATCCCCATGGTCATGTGATCAGAATTAGGACGCTTGGCAACTGGCATGTATTTATGACAGTTGCAATGTCTTGGGCTGATCTGATCACCTTTTGTAACCTTCTGACAAAGTCAATGGGGAAGCCGGGTTCACTTAACAACCGTGGCAAGAAAGGTTGTAAAATGGGGCAAAAGTCATTTAACAACTGTCTTGCTTAGTAAAGAAAATTTTGGGCTCAGTTATGGTTCTGAGTCAAGGAGTACCTGTATTGAACATGAAACAATTTCCTTAATGAAACCAAAGATAGTCTTCAATGTACAACCACAATTCAGCCCAACATTTCTGTTGTTAAGTGAGACATTCGTTATGTGAGTTTTACCCCATTTTTATGACCATTTAAGTGAGTTTTGCCCCACTTTTATGACCTTTCTTGCCACATCTGTTAAGTGAATCACTAGTTAGTAATAAGATTGTTAAGTGAATCTGGCTTCCCTATTGACTTTGCTTGTCAGAAGGTCACAAAATGGAACACTGCAACTGTCATAAATATGGGTCAGTTGCCAAGCACCTGAATTTTGAATTTTGATCACATCAGGCCATGGTGGGATAGATGTTTTACTACTGGTTCTGTGGGCATGACTTGGTGGGCATGGTGTGGCTTGGTGGGCATGGCAGGGGAAGCAAAATGTCCATTCCCACCGCACTAACCTGCTTCCCAGCTCCATTCTCCTGTGCAAGGCAACAAAAGAAAACCCAGCCAATCAGCTGGGACTCGGGAGGCAGAGAATATATGGGGGCAGGGCCAGTCAGAGGTGGTATTCTGAACTACTCAAAATTTCTGCTATCGGTTCTCCGAACTACTCAAAATTTCCACTACCAGTCTCTAGGACTGGTCAGAACCTTCTGAATACCACCTCTGACATCAGATCATGTTGATCATGGGGATGCAACAAGGGTCATAATTGTGAAAAACAATCATAAGCCATTTTCTTCAGTGCCATTGTAACTTTGAATGGTTGCTAAATGAATTGTTGTAAATCAGGGATTACCTGTAACTGGTTGCTAATGAAAATTCCCAGATTACCTAAACACTAATATTTTCTATGTAGCTATGTAACTTGAAAATAAAGCTTGGTAACAAGACCAAGAAACATTTAACAGAAAATAACGTATGGCTAAAGTTAGAATTGTGTAGGTGCATATGTGGGTTTCCCTGCTACTTTTTTGTACATAGATTTTATAATGTCCTTGCTAACATTGATAATGATTATGCTCACGTGTATTTTTATGCCAGCTCAATATAGCCATTCTGTCCTAATGTTACATGAAGTTATACTGAGAAAATTATACTCACTGTTCAAAGCAGCCTTGACTTAAAGCCACCAACTGATTTGAGAACAATGTAACACTACCAAGCCACTTAAAATCAAGTTTTTTGAGGCAAAAAGGAGAAGCTCTTCTCCCTATGAAAATTAAATACATATTTGGCAGATGGCATATTGTGGGTAGAAGTCTGTTAGGACTGAAGGAAGCAGAGACAAACATGGATGGAATATCAAATTCTTCCCCAATACTTCCTACTTTTCTTCTTTAGGTGTAAGCAACAAACTGTAAAAAGATGGATGGACAGCTGTTACCAGAAGTATCTGCAGTTATTGTGCAGAAGTTATTTTGTCAAATTAGACTATGAGCTCAATTACCCTAGATCAGTAATGGAATCAAACCCAACTTGCTGTCCTCACTACCTACAATGGGCATGCTCATTGAAGGAATCTTTGTGCATACAGATGTGAAAGTAGAAATGCTGGACCAATTGGGATCCCTTGTTGCTTGAAAAAACTTCTACCTCACCCTTCTGACTTCAGGACAACTTCAGGTATTCACCAGGGTGCTTGATATCTGCAGTCATTGGGAGCAAGCAGTGATATGCACAACATGAATTTTTGTCCTCTCTTAATTGCTTCTTCAGCTAATAAGTAGGGTCAGATCAATGAGGCTTATTGTCTTCCAAAGGTGATGGGTCAACTCCTAAAATGCTCAGGGTATCTGATATTAAGAAATATTTTTAAGCAATGAGAGTATTGAAGGTAAAAATAAGCAGGAATGTATTTATCCTGCTAATTTTCAACTCAAGGTAGAAAAATTAATGCAAGTTAGCACTGGACAGTACAACCAATTCTTTCTTTGTTTATTATTTACCAGTATTTGTTAAAAAAATTTGCCCCTTATCTTGCCGTAAGGCTATTCTTGGCAGCTTACAACAATAAAAAGGGGAAAAAATGAAAAGAGTGTGAATAGAAGATAATAGACTAATAAAATAAGCAATGATTAAAAAACATGACAATAACAAAAAACTATTATATGAACAACCCCCCCCCCAAAAAAAAGGACAAGTAAAGAGCAGAGAATGGATTATGGGGGACGGAGAGGGGGAGTTTGCCATCAATCCAGCAGCCACCACCAAAATGGAATTTTTCCAAGTAGTCCCCATAGATTATTAATTCTTGACCTTAATCGTTTACAATTGGGAAAAGGAGGATTGAAGAGCTTGGATATATTTTGTTTTGTTTGAGGCTCAAGCTGGCTTCCTGGTGTCTGAAGAACTCTCAGGAGGCAAGATGAATACAAGAAATCAATCCATATGTTCTTCAGGAAGCCAGAGCTTTTGAGAGGAATGCAAAACAGGGTTTTTTTGCAACCATCTGTTGAGTCATCAGCTGGAGGGCTGTGTTTTAATTCAAGTTCAACCACTGTGGTGTAGTGCAATCCAATTTCAAGGAAATGTCTCAAATAAGGAACCAATCATTACAGCATTGCAGTTTGGTTGATATATTTTATTTATTTAATAAAATTATGACCCTACTTTCTTTTGTCGGACTCCAAATGCAGTTGCCCATCAGCATTCTAGTTCAAACCTGGATCCCTCCAGCAAGTGACACTGGACCTGATCAGCGTGGAGTTAATGGCTGAATGAGAGCTCCCAAAAGCTGCTTTGCAATGCTACCTGGGAATTGGGGCTACGCAGTGAATTCCCCAGTGATGTCACTGGATACTTTGTTGAGGGGGAATAAGTTTAATATAACAGGGCTCTCGTGGGTTGGTGGCAGGTCGGGTACAGAGCGTTATAGACTGTGGGATGGGGGAATATAGGAATGAAGCTGGATTAGCCATATTAGGAAACGTTTGTTACACAGGGGTTTAGGATAGGGTGGTGAGTAGGAGGTATCTGTGATTAGGAGTGCGGGGTTACTCTATAAGTGTGTTAGAAGGCAAATGCTTCCAGCGCTAACCTAGTTCAGATTTCAAACCGTTAGCACTGGATGGGATGTGAGTTATATGTACAAATAAATGACTACATACATCACTGTTTGTTGATTTGTGGATTTGTATTCCGGGTCTACAAACATCTGGAAAACCAGCTAACATCTTCTAGGAGCTCAGGGTAAGACATATAGAGATCTCTCCTAATTTTTCCCCCTGCAATAACAACCTTGTGAAATAGGTTGGACTAAGTAAAAGCTATTATACTTCTATGCTTGAATAGGGAATTAAAGCTTGGTTTCTCTTGGTCCCAGTCTAACCTATACAGTGGTACTTCTAAAATATTGCTATAGGAAAGTATCTAGTTACATTTTTTCCATATTTTATCCGAAATATTAAACAGAGAAGGTAGGCAGCTTAGCTACTTTTGATAAGCGTATTTCTGTTTGAATGAATCTTGCAATTAAAATGCAGTCATGTGGAAGGCAGTATCTTATCATTTACTATTTTCCTCTAGTAGACTAGGTCACCTTCTCTGTTTATATGTGAAGAGTAGCCACTTCTTTAGGCTAGGTTAAAAAAAATTAAAGCCCACTCAACCCACACCAAATTTGAATATATCTTGCTCATTTTCCCAAAAATAAATAAAAGCAAGTTCCAGAAATAACATATTGGATTTAGCTTTTTCTCAGTGATCACTTTGATTGGTTACTTCCAACTTGGCATTACTTTTGTATAGTATTTTCACAGAATTTAGATAAGAGGTGAGAGTCTTCTCATCTTTCCAGTCAGCATAGACTGGTTAACTTGACAAATATTTTCTCCTGGTGGTATAATAATAAATTCAAAATGTCACAGAACATTCTTGTCAAAAAGGCATTCCATTCCAGAAGATTTAGTTTTCTAAACCAAGAGGGGAAAGAAAAGAAAGGTGGAATAATTCTATGTTTAATTTGTTTACCTTTTCCCCCACTTCTACACCTGTATTTTGCATGTACACACACACACATATATACACATCATTTTTTTACGGTGATGACCCACATATCATCAATAATACAGATATGCAAAAGGGTACATGTTATGTTATGTTGTTATATTATGTTACGTTACATAATGTGATATACAGTATGTTCATCCTTAAGTTTGATCCTAAGATCTTAATTTTTTTAGATCTGCTCAAAACATATTGTAACAAACTTTAGCAGTTTAGCTTCAACAAAGTTTGATGAACTGAATTCTCACAGTCATTTTTTTTTCAAGGAGGCATCATGATAAGTTTGTTTTCACCAAAGTCATAAATGTGGCATATGCATCAAATCCTCTTAAAATGTTTTCAAGAGTGCAGAATTCAGTTTGGCATTGTATGTAGCAGGTATAGAGTAGGCAGTGTTGGGCAGAGGCTCACATTTGATCCTTTTTACTTTGGGAATAAAATACTGCAAATTGAAAAATTCTGCAATACAACTCACAAAAAATCTTTTATATATTTATTTAGTTTCTTTAGTTTCAGCCATCATTGAAACTTCGGCAGATAAGAATCCCTCATTTACTTCTTAAAAAAAAAATCAGTTGGAAAGTAATTAATCCCCAGTTCTTTATCTCATCCCTCTAGTGTGTGCCAACATGACTTCATTCTATGTACAATTGAAACCGTACCCATTACCTACCTAATAAAGTGGGAAAGAGGATAATCGCCACAGCCACTGTGGTAGCTGACTAACATAGATCTCTAAATATGCTGGAGCTAACTGTCCTGAGGCTTCTTGAATCAAGTGGGATTGAAAGTTGCACATCAGCCTGAGCCATTTAATTTATTATGCCTTGTGGAACTGACAGTCTTTTCTAAAGGAGAGTTTTGCTTTCCCCATTCCTCAGTGTCTCTGCCAACTTACATCTTTTCTGTTTGCTTTTTACAGCTTTAAGCAAGAGGTTGATGCTTAAAATATTAATCTTTGTCCCCCATTTACCTTCTTTCCACTCTAGTTCCCAGGTGATGTAAATAACAGCAGCTCACCAAAAAAAAAAAAAAACAAAACCCACAAACATACACACAAAGGAAAGAGAAATTCTTGATTTTGGGGTGTAGGGAAGCATAACAGCAATATGGCCCCTTTTAATGGTTGACATTAAGGTCTAAAGTGAAAAGTAAAGTTGCAAATAATAATAATAGCCTGGTATGTTTTATTTGGGTCAACACATTCTTGTGTTTATGCTCTGTTTTAAAGAGACAACTGAACAGCTCAAGTATTTCATCAGGCTATTGTTTCATAAGATAAAGGGAAAGGTTCCCCTCGCACATACATACTAGTTGTTTCTGGCTCTAGGGGGTGGTGCTCATCTCCATTACAAAGCTGAAGAGCCAGTGCTGTCCGAAGACATCTCTGTGGTCATGTGACCAACATGACTAAAAGCCGAAGGCACACGGAGCTCTGTTACCTTCCCACCAAAGTGTCCCTATTTTTCTACTTGCATTTTTACATGCTTTCGAACTGCTAGGTTGGCAGAAGCTGGGATCTCATTCCATTACACAGTGCTAGGGATTTGAACCACCAAACTGCTGACCCTTCTGATCAACAAGCTCAGCATCTTAACCACTGAGTCACCACATCCCTTATCATTTCATACCAATAAACAATTTCATTATTCTTCTTTTTTTTAATAAAGCAGATGGAAGGGATGGTCTTGGCAAGGCAAAAGAATACATTTGTTGAGAGGAAATTAGTAGATTTCTAAGAGAGGATATTAGAGCCACAGCACACAATGTTTTCTGGTCAAGGTTTATAGTTGCCCTTTCACCTGGCCTGGGGTGTATAATCCAAGTAGGAATGTCTAGGAAATATAAGTGGGTAGTACAAAAGCAAATTCCATATTGAATTTAAATTCAATTAATATGATCAATACCCCTGCATGTAATGTTTTCTCCTTCTGTAACATTAAAAGCCACATTTTAGCAGCAATTTTATCTAGCAATTTTATCAATTGTATCTAGGCATTAGAGATTTTGTGATGACCTGGGGCGTGGCACAAAGGCAACACAGTCACATAAGAAGAAGTTCCTTTAATACCTCCAACTTTGCCGCCAATGTCCAGTTACCTTTTGATGGAGAAAAAACTCTCCCAAGAACAGTATTTAAGTGGAGGAAATTCAGTCTGAAAACAAAGAACATATAAAATGTAAATAAAAATCTACACAAACCATGCTGCAGCAATTAACTGGACATGGCAGGATAAGGAATTGCAGACTTCAAAGCCAACAAAACACACACAGTTGGGAAATCGCCAGGAACCCAGATAAGCCTCAACAAAGATAATTCACAGTTTGCTTCCAGCATCTTTGCTGTGCATAGCTTGCCTTTTAAAACACTGTGTTCCCAGCTGCAGCTAATGAAGGGAATTAGGGCCCTTTCCTCCCGCATAAGCCACGCAACTCATGTTGCTCCCTTCTCTGTTCCTCCCTGCATGCTCTAGGATGAAGAGGGGGTGGGCCTGGATCTTCCTCTGAATTCTCTCTGCCTTGCTCTACCTCTCCCCTACTTTGCCCAGCTGGACTGTGCCCTTCCCCAATTTCTTCCACAGCCACCAAAGCCACACTCCTACTCCCTGTCAGCTGGTCGACCTCCCGCACAGAATCAGATTCCAACAGGGGCATGACAAATATTCTTGCCACCTTTGGTCATCACACACTATAGTAATACCAGTAATAGTACTGGTGTTTTAAAATATCAATACTAGTATTGGTATTTATTATATTTTGGGGCTATAGTTGCAAAAATATAGTATCCTGACTGAGAAAAAACAATTATTTGGCATTGATCTATCTGCATGTTAATGTTGGATTCCGTAAATACATAAATCAGCATGTCTATACTTATGTCTATGTCTTTCTCAAGAAACACATTGACTTGAAACCTGAAATATTTTTATTAGGAATGGTACCTGAAGGTTACAGTCAAGAAAAAACATATTTAGTCATGCATGTATTAACAGCAGCTAGAATTGTATTTGCTCAGAATTAGAAAAGCGATAAGATACCGATAGAGGGAAAAGTAATTGAGAAAATATTTGAATGTGCAGAAATGAACAGATAACATTGGTAATTAAAGAAAAAGACAAAATGGAATATTATATGGTATGGGATTTATTTTATCAATGGTTAGAAAATAAAACAAATTAAACTGAATTAGATGAATATATAAAGCAATAAGATAAGAATGTTAAAAAAAACAGATATAGTAGATAAGATATATAAGAAAATGTGATTATTGATATATTGGTAAGAAAAATATCCATTATAATTGTAAGCACATGAAATATGTACCTAGTCGACAAACGGTTGAAATGGAATGGAATTATTGTATGTATAAAATAAAATAAAAAACTTTTTTGAAAAAGAAAAAAGAACACATTGAGAAATTGGAGTTTCAAAACCATGTCCTAGAAGCAAGCACTGAAGAAGCTGAAGTTTGTTAGCTTGGAAAATAAAAGCTTAAGAACAGATAACGATAGTTATTTTCAAATCATTCTCTTGCTTTAGAGAGCAAGCCTAACCCTGAGGAATATAAGTGGCAGGGAAGCAAATTGCAGCTAAGCATAAAAAGAAATTTCCTTGCATTATGAGTTGTTTGATAGTTGGAACAAACTGTCTTGGAAGAGGCTGAATCCTAAAGGCATGTAAGTAGAGGCTGGACAGTTACCTATCAGAGAAGCTATAATTGCATCCTGCATTACAGAGCCATGGGCTACTATTTTGGCACGAACTGAATCTGTTGGGATGAAATGAATGACCATATGGAGTTTATTTGCTAAAAATCCCCCCAAAATGCTACATTATATCCAGCCTTCTCCTTCTTCTTTGCAGGTTTTCCAAGGCAATGTCAATGCTGACAGTGTGGTCCAGCACAAATTCCTTCACTCTGTTAAAGCTCGCTTTGTACGCTTCGTGCCTGTGACATGGAACCCGAATGGAAATATTGGTCTGCGGGTTGAAGCTTTTGGATGCTCATACAGTAAGTATTGAAATGTATCCTAGCATATACCAGAAGCATCATCATCTTTCTGCTGAAGGTTCAGAAACAATTTTGTACATTCAACTTGTCAGGAGGATACTACTGCACAAGTTTACAGAGCATATCACAAGCTGACCAGTTGGTTCCACCACTGATTTTAGCTTCAGTAGCAAGTTTTGGTCAATCCCTACCTTCACTGTGTTGTCTGTATATACTTTCCCTCCAGCATTTTTCTGGCCAATTTTCACTTTTTCCTATATGTGTTTACCAAAACTACTATTACCCAGGGGTGGACATCAAAAAATTTAGTAACCAGTTTTCTGCCTGATTGCTGGGTGGGTGTAGCCATGGTGGGCATGACCTAGTCTGCCTCCTGCACCATGGTGGCGGGGGTTGCCCACCCCTGGCTTTTGAGGCTTTTCTCAAGCTTCCAAGAGGTCAAAACAGCCTCCCTGGGCTCCAGAGGCTCCTTCTGGAACTTCTGGGAGACCCATTTGTCACCCTCCCTGGGCTCCAGAGGCTTTCCTTGAGCTTCCAGGAGGCTTCTTTCCCTCCTCCCTGGGCTTTGGGGGCTCTCTGAAGGCCAGACATGGACTCATTTCTGGCCTTCCAGAGCCTCTGGAGACCTGTTTTTTGCCCTCACCAAACCTCCTCGCAGATCTTGCAGTTACCTAGGATCCAAAACAAACCGCATGGAGATACCTGGGAGGGGAGGAGCAGGGTGGGAGGGGCCAGCTAGTCGCCAGAACTACTGGTTTGGTGAACCAGTTATAAAATTAGTATCTGGTTTGCCTAAACCGGTACGAACCGGCAGCAGCCCATCCCTGCTATTACCTAGAATGTCACCAATAGCTTTTTTACTAGTAAATATTTTTAAAGATTACTTTCTTTCACTACAGATAAAAAGTTATATCAAACCAATACAGGTAGTCTTTTACTTATGATTACAATTGAGCCCAACATTTCCACTGTTAAGTGAAATATTTGTTGTGTGAATTTCGAACCATTTTATCACCTTCCTTGCTAGTTGTTAAGTGAAACACTCCAGTTGTTAAATTAGTAACATGGTTATTAAAGGAATCTGACTTCCTCACTGACTTTGCTTGTCAGAAAGTTTCAAAAGGTGATCACATGACCTCAGAACACCACAATGGTCATAAATATGAGTCAGTTGCCAAGTATCTGAATTTTGATCACATGTCCATGAGGACACTGCAGTGGTTATAAATATGAAAAATGGTCATAAGTTGCTTTTTTCAGTGCCATTGTAAGTTCAAATGAACTGTTGTAAGTGTTAGGGATACACCCTAGCAGGATCTGCAGGGCAGGCAGGCAGGCAGGCAAAATATGTGAGATAAACGTTTTTGTAGCTTATACTCAGTAAAACAGATACACAGTGCTAATTAAATAGTTTATTCCAGTTAGATTTATAGCATAGTCAAAACAGTCCATATATCATTCACTAGTTCAGTCCGTCCAAGGATTATCCAGTTGCAAATTCCAGTGTCGAAAAAGAGAGGTCAGTAAACTTACAAATGTCAGTCCGGTGATATATCTCCTCGCAGTAGAGATATGAAGAACTCAAAAACTCCTCTCTTCTTTCAGCAACTCAGCAGTAGAGGGAAACACGCAGTTAACAAACCATGCAATCCAGTAATTGTCAGTAATTGCCAGCAATCAATCAGGTCCTCTTGCTCCCTCTTATGGTGGTTTCACACCACACCCAAAATTACATGCTTTGCAGTTTTAAAGTGACACACACTTAAACATACAATCATAGTTTATATATATTATTTTACCCAAACTACGTTAGGTAACCTTGTTATTCCTAACATTCTCCCCTTTTGGGTAATATAATAATATATATATCTATTTACAACCTTAACCCATAGTCATCACAACTCTCTTTGTGTTTGACTGCACCTTGGGCTTTTGTGAATTGATCAGCAATATTTTGTTCAGTCATACAATATTCCAATCTTATTAAACCATCTTTTACAGATTGCCTTACATTCAGATATCTAAGATCTGTATGCTTAGATCTCGTTTTTACAGCAATATTTGTAGCCATCTGTATGGCCGCTTGATTGTCCTCATACACTACAATAGAATCATTAACAGTTAATCCCATATCCAACAACAACTGTTTATACAGAATTAAATCAGTACATAATAAGGATAGACATGAAAATTCTGCTTCCATTGTGGACATACTTATGTGTTGCTGTCTAATTGACCTCCAACCAATCAATGCTTTTCCTAGTAGTATAGCCATTCCTGAAGTTGATTTCCTAGTGCTTATATCTGTTGCAAAACTTGCATCAGCATATGCACTTAAAATCAAATTATCTTTTGGCTCCAAATACAATGCATAGTGCATTGTCCTTTTAAGATATCTTAAGATACGTTTTGCCGCTTGCCAGTGTCGTTCAGCGGGTTCAGCGTTGAATCGAGCCAATTGATTAACACTATAGGCAATATCTGGCCTTGACCAATTACTAATGTACGATAGACTACCAATTAATGACTGATAAATAGTCTTATCGAATTTTGAACTCTGAGCATCAGTGCGGCAAGATTCCTGACTCATTGGAGTTTTTGCTGGTTTACAAAGTTCCATCTTATATGTTTTTAGTAATTGATAAATCTTATCCTCTTGAGATATCTTATAGCCATCATTGGTTTTATTTATTGTCAATCCGAGATACTGTTTTATCTCTCCTAATTGCTTTAATTTTATCCTCTTACCTAATAATGATATTATTTCAGTAGCTTCATTATTAGTTTTTGTAATTAATGCAATATCATCTGTAAACAACAATAATAATGACACTATTCCATTTGTCTCTCTTTTAAATAAACATGGATCAGCTAAACCTGCTTTAAACCCTATATTGTTTAACTCCTTAACAATATATTGGTTCCATTCATAACCAGATTGTTTTAATCCATAGAGACTCTTTTTAAGTTTCCAACAGTCATTATTAGTTTTATCATCCTTAATCCCTACAGGTTTCTTTAGGTATATAGTGTGCTGCAATGGTGCATGCAGATAAGCAGTTTCTACATCTAAATGATTTATGATATAGTTTTTCTTAGCTGCCCACACTAAAGCTGCTCTCAAGGTTGTTGCTTTTAGACTTGGTGCAAACACTTCATCATAATCACATGCAGTTTGATTAAATTCTTGAGCTACCAACCTAGCCTTATGGGTAACAGTCCCATTTTTACCTGTTTTTAATTTAAATATCCATTTACAGCCAATGGACTTTTCACCTGGAGGTAATCTAGCATTCTCATAGACTCCCATCTGTTTTAATGAATTCAGTTCCTTTTGCATTGCTGTATGCCAGTTCTCCCGATCCTTCGCAGGATACAATTTTAGTTCCTCCACAGTAGCTGGAATTTTACTAATCTGGCAAACCACACTTGCCTGATACCTATCAGGTGGTCTACTCTCTCTTGTTGACCGCCTAGGTAGTACAGGACTTACAGGTGGACTTTTATCTATCACCTGTTCCTGGTTATCTATTTCTTCCTCACTTATTTCTTCCTGTTTTGGTCCTATTTGCTCTTCCTTTACTTCCTCTTTAATTGGACTTTTCCTATTACTAATATGGTGGTTTGGTCTTTTGTAGGTTTCTATAATTACACCTTTATTCGAATCTTGTTCCAATTTTTGCCATCCTACATGTTCCAGGAATTGTGCACTAGCACTACAATGAATTCTAGTTGTGCCCTCTTCCCAGAACCTGTAAGATTTATGGTTAGATTCGTAACCTACGAAAACTAATCTTTTAGCCCTATGCTGTCCCTTATGTCTCAGTTGTGTAGGAATATGCACCCATGCTGGTGCTCCAAATGTATGCATGTAGCTTAGGTCAGGTTTTTTACCATGCCACCGTGTGAATGGTAATTCACCTGTTGTTGAGTTAACAACATTATTCAATATATGATTACCACACATTATTGCTTCTCCCCATAAATTCTCAGGTAATCCTGAATCCGACAACATAGTACGAGCCATTGCCTGCAGTGTTTGGCCTCGTCTTTCTATAAAGGAATTATGTGGTGGCCTATATGGTGCAGACCTTTTATGTTCTACACCTGCCATCTTCAGTCTATTTTGGAACTTATTATTTATAAATTCCGTACCATTATCAGTTACAAGAGTTACTAGTTTCCTTTTAGTTTTTCTTTCTGCAAACTTCAACCAATTAAAGAAATTCTGATATGTTTCCGTTTTACTCTTCATTAAATAACAGAAACCATATCTAGAGTAATGATCCATTATACTTATATAACGAGCACCTCCCACACTTGGTTTTTTAGGACCTATAATATCAGCAAATACGACCTCTAGAGGCTCCTTAGTTTTAAATCCATTAATTCTATTTGCTGGTATTACCTTGCTTTTTTCTTGACTGCAAGCATTGCAGTGCAAATACTTACTGCAAGGCTTCAGTTTTATACCTTTAGACAGTTCAACCGTTTGCTTGAGCATTTTAAAATTTATATGCCCTAAACGTCTGTGTAACAAATGTATGCATTCATCATGAGGTTTAACGTTATTATACACTGTGTTAGCCACCTCTAATTGATTATCATTTAACACATACAATTCACCTTTTAAAGTTGCAGTCACTTTTTTACCTTCCTTTTCTATTATGCAGTTTTCTCCCCTAAAGGTAACTACATAACCTAGTTTAATCAAAACTCTAACTGAAAGCAAATTAAACTTAAGTTGTGGTACATATAACATTTTTACATTTTCTTTTATGCAAGAACAATATGCTGTACCTTCAGCTTTTGCTTTCAGTTTCCAACCATTCGCTAATGATATCTGCTGTGAACTCATGGACATCTTAATAAATCTTTTCTTATCTTTCGTTATGCAGTGCGATGCTCCACTATCTACAACCCAAAAATTATTATTGTTCACAGTTTGGTTGCTATACATGGCTAGCTCTAAGCATTTTTTATCCTTTTGATGCCTTTTTGCATTCTGGCTGGCATTTTGGCGTTTTGCTTTCTTGCAGAATCTAGCCAAATGTCCTTTTCTTCCACAATTAAAACATTTTCTAATTGTGTAGGCTGACGAAGATAATTCCTCTTCTTGTGGTTGTTCCCTTCTGATTTGATCCCTTTCAAGCCTTCTCCTGGCTTCTTCAATTAATCTGCCAGTAATATCAGTTAATGTGAGGTTATCTTTTGGCAGCACTTCCAGCAAAGTTACATAGTCGTCATAGCTCTCATCTAATGAAGACAAAATTATATAAACCTGATGTAGTTCAGTGAAGATAAGCTCTTTTTCATGCAACTCCTGAAAAATTCTCTTCATAGTGTTTATATGAGTCAACATGTCTCCATTCTTTTGAAGATGTGTTCTGAACAGCTTCCGTGTAAGATTTATATGTGCTCCTACACTGTCTCGAACATAAATCTTCTTTAAATTCTCCCAACACTTAGCAGCTGTTTCTTCTCCACGAATATGGACAAGCTGGTGGTCACAGAGTGTCAGTCCTATTATACAGAGAGCTTGTTCATTCTTCAGTTTATATTCTTGTATTTTGTGGGCATCATCTTCATCCTCCGGATCCCAAGCATCTACCTCTGGTGGGTTTTTAATTATATTCCACAAACCTTCTCTGCGTAGAAGTAGGCTGCATTTCATAGACCATGAAACATAGTTTGTTCCATCCAGTTTGGATATTAGAGACAAACTTGGTAAATTGACTTGTGCCATCTTTCTCTGGATATTAAACTATAATTAATAAAACACAGCTGTCTGTTTACAGTATTGTGTAACTACACTAACTCTCACTTTATATAAGCCTGTTATATCCTGGTTACTCTGACTGTGCAGCTGGGCCCATAACCAGTGTTAGGGATACACCCTAGCAGGATCTGCAGGGCAGTCAGGCAGGCAGGCAAAATATGTGAGATAAACGTTTTTGTAGCTTACACTCAGTAAAACAGATACACAGTGCTAATTAAATAGTTTATTCCAGTTAGATTTATAGCATAGTCAAAACAGTCCATATATCATTCACTAGTTCAGTCCATCCAAGGATTATCCAGTTGCAAATTCCAGTGTCGAAAAAGAGAGGTCAGTAAACTTACAAATGTCAGTCCGGTGATATATCTCCTCACAGTAGAGATATGAAGAACTCAAAAACTCCTCTCTTCTTTCAGCAACTCAGCAGTAGAGGGAAAAACGCAGTTAACAAACCATGCAATCCAGTAATTGTCAGTAATTGCCAGCAATCAATCAGGTCCTCTTGCTCCCTCTTATGGTGGTTTCACACCACACCCAAAGTTACATGCTTTGCAGTTTTAAAGTGACACACACTTAAACATACAATCATAGTTTATATATATTATTTTACCCAAACTACGTTAGGTAACCTTGTTATTCCTAACAGTAAGTTGAGGACTACCTGTATTTACAAAATCTGCCACAATTTGTTTTCAGTAGAAACATAGATATCAATTTGTATAATACTCAAAAATTACCGATATGTTCAGTTGTATTGAAAAGAGACATCAATGGAAAACAGATTGGATTTGGAGCTCCTGTGATTTTCTGAAAAAATCTGAGTCCAAAGTTCATCCCTTTTGTGGAGGTTTAGTAACTAACTAATATAAAGATTAAGTGGAACAGTTCATAAATTCTAGAATAGCCATGATCAAATATGCCAATTTTCCATTGTTCCCTATGTAAGGAGAATTACATGGAGTTACACAAAAAGATGCAATATGTTCTGATTGATTAAATAGTTACAACTCTCTATTATGGCAGCACTGTTCTCTACCTAGGTAAAAATTTCTATTGAACATTTCTCGACCTGAAATTCTTCCCTATAACACTTAACATTTTTGGAGTGCCTGCTGCCATTTGTGGGCATTCCAATCTCTAGTGCATTAGCCCCAAATGAAAACTGATGAGCTGGACATGGGAATAAAATGAAAACCTGAGTGTGAATTTATTAGAAGTGTTGTTGGATGACTGCCAACAAGTAACCATTTGTTTAGGATCAAAGCCAGGAAAAGAGGCCTAGGAGTTAAGTGTCTCATTAGCTCACATAGGGTAAAATCACAACCACGTGTTCATTGGGTGCACCTCTCTAACTCATACCAGGGTTTTTTTAAGTGCTATATAATTAGTTAGGAAATAAATTTCCAGGTACAATGTTTCTATAAGAAAAAAAAAAAAAATGAAAACAGTGCAAATTTAGGGAATTTTCCAATGCTTATTATGTGTTCACAAGGGACACAATGAAGTCTTATGTGCAAATTACAGTAAAAACTATTTCTCTTCAGATATAGACATTTATTATTTATTTATTTATTTGTAAAATTTATTAGCTGCCCATTTTACCACAAGATAACTCTGAGAGGCTTACAATATAAATCATTTATTTACTTTACTTAGACCTACATATGAATTATCCTTTATACATAAGTCTCTGATTATTATTATTTTTTAAATATTTTATTACATTTTCCATTATATTCCATCACAGCTCCAATTTTACAATGTCCTTGTACTAGTTATATTAAATCCCTCATTTTACATCATAGTATACATCCTAGTTACTACTATCATACAATAGTCTCTTTTATCTACATAGTCTCTGATTATTTTTCTCATGCTGCCTGAAGTACCTATAGCATATGCAGAATTCATTGGATTCAGATATTTTCAAAGTATTTTAATGCAACTACACTGATTTCACTGATTTAGATCAGATTCTTATAATACTATAAGATTCTTTAATACTTATAATGTCATAATGTTTGATTTTGGCTTGATGAGATGTGTAGCTCCAGATACTCAATATGTGAAGAAAGGATAGTTTAATGGTTTAGGTCCCCAATCTTCCCAGCTCTGGGAATTGCCAGGGGTGGGTGAACGTGCAGAGCTACATTTGTGCAAGCAGCACATATGTGTGTGAAACCGTGCCCCCTCCCTGCCAATGCTGCCTGTTTGCAGAGCCATAATGATTGGGGACAGCTGTATTAGAGGTGGTCAATTTGGAAGCCTCTCTGATTATCCCAAAGGTACTTTTTCAAGAGGCAACTGGACTTTCACTTCATAAATGCATGGCACAACATAGGAGAAGAAACACATCAGGACTAGATTCAGCAGTTGGTCTGCATTTAAAAGGCACAGGCCACTCTTTTGAACACAACAAAGTCTCCATATATTTTGGACAGAGAGGATCACTGATTTGAAAGAGGGGTTAAAGAGGCCATCTATGTTAAAACTGAGCAGCCCTCTCTCAACAGTGGGAGAGGGATGTGACATCATCTATCTCCAATTTACAATACAATCCTTTCAAGAGTTCCAAGAACGGTCCACACCAATTTGCACCACTCAGGTGACCTTGATGACATAGATAAACCTCCAGGTGACCTTAATGACCCACTAAAAGAATGCAAATTACCAGCTGTCTGCAAGGAGTATAAATCCTTCCATTCCCCACCATCCAGTCAGAGCTAAAGAAGCTTCTTGGATGAGAAGTGAAACATCTTCAAAGAAAAAACCAGAAAGTCCAGTTGCCTCTTGAAAAAGCTCCTTTGGGACAACCATGACCTGGATGACTGAGAATTCTCTAATTATGCCGAAGTATCTGCCCATCCTGCAAGAACTTGTCACTGTCTGAAGGTTGATGAGAACCTCTTCTAGTAGCACTGGCCCAAATAAATTCAAGTCCATCAAAACTGTTGCAGTGAGTAGCCTCTTTGCTTTGGTGATGTAAGTCTTATTGATTCTGTGACCCATATTGTTTTATTAAAGCAGACCCATATTTAATACTACATAACTCCCTTGTGCTCTGCTGTCCACCTGCCCATCTTTTTGGTTATCATATTGATGTATTCTCGGTGTCTTCTTTTTCACTCTTTATTTTATTGTTCTATTGTTTTACTTCTGTTCTATTTACCTTCCTTTCATTTTCTTTTCTTTTTATTACTGTAAGCCACCTAGAGTAGTGCACACAGTGAGATAGGTGGCAAATAAATTTAACAAATATGATGGAGTAACTAATAAATAACTAATGGAGTAAAAAGCTACATGCTTATTGGTTTGTTTATTATGGCGAAATATTCAGACATAGGGTTAGAGATTATTCTCCATGTGAGCATAGAGGCACAACCCATCTGGTGCCACTTCTTTTTGTAGAACAATCTCTCAATTTTAAAACAAAAAAAAGTGGGAAAAGCTTGGTCAGTAAGATTATACATAATAAAGATGCATAAAGCAGTTATTACCTGGTTCTGTATAGCAATCTGGGTATGATGACAAGATGAACAACCTGAGTTATATCAGATGACATCTGCAGATGAATGGAAAGTTTATTGTTCAGGATGCCAGGAAGGAAAACAGTTTATCTTATATTTCAAAAGGGTCTTGTTAGCATATCACCAGCAAATTCTGCTGACCAAGGGTATTTTTGTTTTTGTTTTCTGTTTAAATGGAATGAGATTTATAGCTACCCTTCAAATGCTGATTGCTGATCTCCAAATAAGTAATGGTCTTAAAAGGATCAGTTCAGTCCAGTATAAATTCTTCAAACTGGCTAGTGAGAAATAGATGGAGGGGGCAGAGGGTGAAAAAGAAACCCTGTAATCCAATGACAGCTTGACCATCCTTTCAGATGAAGAAGCCACATTTCCCCTTGGGGACTGGTAGGAAGGAGACTGCTGAACAGTAGATAATAAAAAAAAAGCTTGCATTTTTTTGGCAAAGCAATTATGCCAGCCTTCCTTATCCTTTCTCCTTCCCTCCCTCCCTCTCTCTCTTTCCCCCTTCACTGGCTTTGTCTTTCAGCCAGGAGGTACTGGGGATAAATGCTTATGAATTGACACTTTAAGTCTTCAGAACACAGGTTAATAGAAAAATGAATACAATAGCTACCAAGATCAGGATAATTGCACAAGTATCTTAAGTAGCTCTTTGGCATAATAGGGACCTAAAATGCTAAACTCAGTGACATTGCAGGGGTGCCTTGCAGGTCATGAAATACAGCCTCTTTGGAGGAAGAGAAGAATAAAATGTGAATTAGTCCATCCACGTTTCCAATGCTGTGTGCAATTCCCACCTTATACAATATTTAGAAGTGCTTTCTAACGATCACTGTAGAAATTTCCAAAGAGTAGGCTGCTTCTGGTTGGGTGGGAAAGACCAAAAGATGAGAGTGTCAAACTGGAAGGCAGAGTGAACAGGCCATGCATCAAGAGCATGGAGTTTTTAATAGATTCATACTAAGATGTTGATTATTGTTTAAGAATTGGAAAGATTTTTATAGTTACTTTCTTCAATCTGCTGTCCTCCAGATAAGTTGTATTTCAAGGTCCCTTAATTCCCAGTCAAAATCCAATGCGGGCAAATGGATATGAATTTGGGGAAGAGCTTAAAATTAAATAAATCACTCTCCTTGCCCTATGCAGCATGATACTTAGGACTACCCTCACATACCAGTGCTTGTAGTTGAAGGTGATTTTTAGAGGTCTTCTTCTGGTTCCACCAATATTTGAAAGCCTGAGATTAATCAAAGGTTAGCAGTGTCTCCTCAGATATGGCTTTCTATTTACCTATAGCTCTCCTAGAAAATCTATTCTGGTGTCCATTTGAATTATTTAAAGATGCTATATTATTATGCATAGTCACAGTCAGCTAAATGTTTAGACTGGATTTATCCACCTATGGTCCTTGGTAAATAGAGTCTGTCAACATTGTGGCATGAATGAAGGACACGCTTCACTGTCATTTTTTTTGTAGTCTTCAAATTCATGGTTTTTAGTCCTGCTTGAGTCCAGTCCATTATTCCATAAATGAAATAATAAATGGAATTACCCAGATGTTCGTTGCTGGAATGCTGAAGCAGCCAGAACTTTGAGCACCAGTCTTTGTAACTCTGAATGAGTGGTTATTTTCTGAGGGCTCCTTGTAATCAAATTTGGTTGAAATTGGAACAGGAACAAAGTGGAATTGAAAGAAGATTTGAAAGAAAGAAAAAAAAGATTTGCAGAAGCCTCATATAATCTTTCCAAGGAAAGATTCCACTGTTTTAGGATCAAGCAAAAAAAAAATCTATGCATATTTTTTAAAAAATTTTTTTAAACAATTAGGAATACTAGATTTTATCAGACATAATCAATAAACATTTTCAGTTCTCCACAGCATCCACAGAAATGTTGGACTTGCAGTTTTTTTCAAAAGGTCCATTGAACAAAAATCTATATCAGAGAAGGTTCTATTAGAGTTTTGTGAACATGACAGTTTTTAATAAAGCATTGGGCAATTGAAATGTTCTTTTTAATATTTTTCTAAGTTCCAGTTTCTAGCTTATGAGGTGCAAAGATGGACATGGGAAACTTGTGCAAATTTAAACCATCAGAGACTTAGCCTGGATCTTAAATCTTAAAGAGGGGTTAAGGATTTTATGCAGGGGTGGGATTCAAATTTTTTAACAATCAGTTCTGTGGGCGTGGCTTAGTTGGCGGGTGTGGCTTGGTGGTCATGTTATTGGCTGGGCGTGGCCAACTCAATATCACTCACATCGAGGCACTCATCTCCTCGTCTGGCCTCTCATGACTGTGGGGATGCTACAACAGTTGTAAGTGTGAAAAATGGTCATAAGTCACTTTTTTCAGTGCCATTGTAACTTTGAATGGTCACTCCACACAAGCAAAGTACCAGCAAAGGAGGGGGAAAAAACTCCAGAGACGTTCCTAAGACAGGAAGTTTGGTCCTGCCAAGAATGTAATAAGGGTAAATGGAGAGGCAGTTTCTGTAAGCAACACCAGAATGTTTCCTTCCTGCCTTCCTTACAGGATTAGGCCAGTAATTTCTTCTAACAACCAGTTCTCCAAACTGCTTAGAATGTTAACAACTGGTTCTAGCGAATAGGTGCGAACCTGTAGAATCCCACCCCTGATTTTATGTCCTTTTTATGACTGGCAAAAAAGCAATGCAGCTATATGTGCTCTACTCAGAAATAAGTTACATCAACTTCAATGTATGCATTGAGCTTTTTTTATTGTCTATATTAGGCTGTTAGATGTGCATTAGTGCTTTGCCATAATTTTCCTTATGTCAGACTACATGTTTGTTCTGTATAAAACTCTGGGCTGCATATGTTGTAGAGCAAGTAAATCCATCCACATTTGTAAATTGTGTAAGTACTTACAGTACAGTTTCGCTTTTTTTAATGCCAGTTTTTCTAAGGGCAGGAATCTGTTTTTGCTCACAACACTTTATCCTTTGCAATGACAGCCAAGAAATTTGTTCTGATTCAAAAGAATGGAACAGACTTTGTTCTGCCTGCACCACTCCCCTTCAAATATTCCCTTATCCCCATCTGCATTGCAATGGTTTAGCATATTCTAAAGGATGTGTGCCTGGAAGCAACATTGATCAAACAGCATGCTTACAGGCTCCCTTAGCCTCTTTCTCGCACTGAATGGTACATTGAAATGATTCAAAGAACTTCCCCTGTTTTTCTTCCCTGCTTGCAGAATGCTTTCTGCCATCAAGCTGCTTAATGGGAAGTCAAACTGGGCTTGGACAAGATTTCACCTTGCTAGACTTTTTTTTTCTTTGTTGGGTTCTGAAAAACGTGTGGTTTTTGACATAGAAGGACTCTTTTATTATGCTTAAATAAAAGCCAATTATTTGTTGTCATGCAAACTGCCACTGATGACTCCTAGATGTTAGAATGCCAGCTTTGGCAGTGATTGGTTGGATTTACAAAAAGATTTCATTCATCCACAGATCCTATATCTTTGACAGAGTAGATGCCACATAGTGGCCTCCCCCAACCTACTCTGTGATAATGTTATTCCACAAATGTCTTCTATATAGAATGACCAGTAACATACAAAGTACGTTGTTGCCAAGTAACAGTGACATTTTTTTACACTACATTCTACATGGATTTTTTTCCTCTCCACTCAAAGTGGCTCCTTCTCTACCTTGTTATTAAGCAGGAGCAATCTGTATGAGAATTTTCTGTGCAAATAGGTGTCATTTGCAATTGTCTATTACCTTTGAATAGGTTACCCAGTGTGATAAAGTGCTGGTATTAACCTTAGATGAACCTAAATCTGTTCATTAAAACACTTTTTCCCGGTCTTAAATGAGATGCCTAAATAGAATTGACAACTCCCACTAAAATCTGTGAGTAGGATGCAAAAATGAACAAATTATTCCATGCCGGATCAGCAGAATTATTTCCACCTTGTCTGGACCTCTTACTTGGCATTAGGTACCTACCAATCAATCACTTTGCTTTTCTGGTAGTATGAAACATGGGGTGAAGGGAAATAGGATGTAAAAATGAAACGTGATTGGGGAAAAGTGCCAGATGGTTTATTATAACATAATAAGCACAAGGATGCTGCTGGTTAATATCATAGCTAGACTATCATGAAAACTAACAAACCATCCCCCTTGCATTCACATTCACACACCCTAACTAAAACAAGCCTTCTTTTTCAGAATCAGAGTGGACTGTGTTACATGTAAGGGTAACACAATCTCCCTTAGGGTGCACTATGAATGCAGATGTAGGCAAGAAGTAATATCTGAATGTCCTGTATGATTTTAAAAGTGTTGGCTTTGATAACAGAAAAGGACATTTAAACTCTGCTTCAGGCAATAATATGGATTAGCACTGCATTTATAATGCTAAGATTCCCAAATATTTAGAATAAGTGAAGCATGTAATAATAATATCAAGGGGAAGGCAGAATAGGGCAGTGAAAGTCAACTAGAAAGTAAAGTGTAGGATTGGGTAACAAGTTGATTGTGTTGGATACAATTTATTTTGATAGTGACAGTTGGAGGATTTTATTTCATTGATTTGAGGGTTTTTTTAACACAAAATATTATAGTTTTATTAAAAGTCAAAAGTTATTAAAAATCTTATTTTGAAACTTTTAAAAATAAGTATTCAAAAACATCTTTTAAAAATCTTATTTTGTACCCATCACCAATTGTGATTATATATATTTAATTTATTTTAATGTGCTTTTATCTGGAATTTGTATCTGTAACTATTATTTTAATTAAAAACTCATAATCTTTTGCATATATACAAAAGCAAAGTGTGGCATCATATTTAGTTCTCAACATAAGCTATGAGCTCTCTCCCCCACCCTAATTTTGTAAAGGGAAGATAATTGTTATAGGCGTGGAATGTTCGGTCCAAGAGCCAACATTTATTTCCTTTAATATTATTGTATATACAATTTTCATCCTGAAGTTCCAATGCCATTAGTCATTACAGTTTGTTCAGAAGAGAAGAGGGTTTATTCTGAAGAGAAGCCTAAATCCCTATCCAAAAACCTAAATCCCTATCTAGAAAGAAAAATGAATGTGTACCTTGAGATTTCCTTTGGCATCCTCAAATGCCTTCTTGCCTTTTACTAGCACTTGTATTTCTAGTTCAGCTGTCCATATACTCCATAGGTTCAGCTACATACTATATTTAGATTATAGTAATCCCAATGTTCCTCATTCTGTACTTCAACCCCACAAACTCTAGCCAGGATAGGAACTGACCCATTTGGAGGGCAACAGGTTGGAATCATTACTGAGGGGGACATAATTGGGTCTGAGCCATGGACAATTGTGCTGTGATGGATATCATCATGAGAATATTGATCTGGACAGCTGCTGGTATGAAGTAGCAAAAGTTCATACTAAGAAACCATAGGGAAGGAAGTTTTTTTAAAAACTGGCACTGTCACCATGCATAAAATCTACGGAATAAGTGTTAGAAGAAGGCCGTCAAAATGATCAAAGAATGAGAGTAATAATAGTAATTATTAATATGAATTAAATTAGAACATTATTTATTGTGAGCTTTATGTTGACTACCAGGTTGATTGGTGTCAAAGAAGGAATTTAGATAATTACATAGAGGCCAAAGTTATACATTTATTCTAATCACCAGGACATTGCCCCTGGTGGAAATTGACTCTGAGGGAGAGGAGGAACAGCCAACAGGGAGTGGAAGTGTGGCTCTGGAGGTTGTGAAGGAGGCTGGGGAGGGGCAGAGGCCTGCTGAGCAGTCAGAGAGGACCCAGGCCCATCCCCTATCCATCCTAGGGCATGCAGAGAGGAGAGGATAAGGGAGAGATGTGGTCTAGTCAGGAGGAGAGGGCCTTGATCCTCTTCATGGGCTGCAGGTGTGAGAACTGCATAAAAGTTTGGACCTGCATTCTGGTAAATGCTGGAGATAAAGTGTGTTTTATTTTGGTTAGAGGTTATCCTGGTTGGCATCCTTCCAACAGACTGTGCCTTGTTATCTCCTTGAATTTGGTAAATACTTCTCCTGCTCCGTTGTGGAAATTTCATCATTGTAGTTTGTTTTTTATTTTCACCACTATCTGCTCATTAAATTCGCACTGTATTGCTTTCTTTTGAAGACTATTTTTGAGTATGTTTTATCTCCAACTGAGAATTATTTAACAATGGGGCCAAGTTGGAGACATTAAAGGACATTTATTTACATTTTGGATTTTTTTACATTTGTGTTACACTCTGGATCATCACAGACATTGATGGAGAGAGTATTCCTGTTTTCATATCCTATTTGTCTTTCATTTGTACTGCCTGCCTTCCATTGAAGACCTATATACTGCACAGGTCAGAGAGAAGGCTTAGAAAATATCTACAGATCCTCACATCTTGGACATAAACCGTTTCAACTCTTCCCCTTGGGATGTTGCTACAGAATATTGCATGTCACAACAATCAAAGGCAGAGACAGTTCCTTGTGTGTCTAAACACATTTGGCCAATAAAGTGTTCTGTTCTGTTCTACTTCTGGCTTTCACTAAATGTCTAGTTCAGTGGTGGGATTCAATTTTTTTTTTAATTACTGCTTCTGTGGGTGTGGCTTGGTGGGCATGGCAGGAGAAGGATACTGCAAAATCTCCAATCAGAGGTGGCATTTGCTGGTTCTCCGAACTACTCAAAATTTCCACTACCGGTTCTCTAAAACTGGTCAGAACCTGCTGAATACTACCCCTGGTCTAGTTGGTATATGCATTTTGTTCTTGTTGATTAAAAAAATATATATTTACCTGCATAAAGTGTTTGTGTGTGTGTGTGTGTATTATATTTTACTGAAGACTGTGTTTTGTTATCACTTCAGTGCCTCAAACACAAAATCAATATATTAGTATTCTCAAAGATTCCTAAACTTCTTCAGGCTACTTTCCCAAAAACTCCCCAGCAGCTTGTCACAGAGGCAGGAAGAATCTTTCTCCACATTTGAGATTTTTTTCTTTTAAAAAAAATCAATCTGCTGTGCTGCTTTTCCAAGAAGGAAGTCCAGAAAAAATCTGATTCTCAAATTTCCCTTCCTTAAAAGAAGTTTTGTATATATAATACTTCCTATCATTGTTACAAAACACAAGACCAATATTATGAAAGGACCCAGCAAGTGATGCTAAATGCTGGATTTAAAATGAAACACTGAAATTTTAGTTCAAATGTGCTTTAGAAGGATTGCATGGAGTTGTTCATAAACCTCTACGGAAAGGTTTATTTTAATGTGATGGCTGCAACCCAAATGGATGCCATGTGGCTTTTCCATGCTAATTCATCTTTCTGTGTGGCTATTTACATTTTTTTAAAAAGTAGAAATGTATATCCCGATGTTGAAGGGTCACTCATAACATTGAAAGCCTTTGAAATTCCCATGGAGATCCCAGTAGGTGTAGCCGTTTTTCATGTGACAGAAGGGAGAAATTATTACGTTTATGGGGAGTAATCATATTAAAGGTAAAATCACCCTCGAGTCAAACTCCATTTTTGATGTCTGCTTCCATGCTGCTTTACTGGCAGTAATATAAAGGTAGTTTGTTCTTGCCTTCAGCTCTGATGTGTGCTGTACATTAAATAAGTGGTTTACCATTGCCTTTTTCTGAGGTGGTTTTTTTTAAATTTTCCAATCTATTCTTCAGCCCAGGATTTTTATATATATATGTATGTATTAACCTGGTCTGACTTTGTTTAGTGTTCAGATCCCTCCATCTTGCCACTTAGCTGAGCATTAATGTTATTTCTATTTAATTACTTTTAAATTCTTCTAAAAGCCAATTAAAGTCCATTTAACTTCAGTTGGACTCCACCCATTCCTTTCTGCTGGTTTTACGGTGTGGCCCATGATGTGAAACACAGGAGTCTAGGGCAGCTCTGAGCCCTCAAAACTCATTTCAGTTGCTTTAACAGAAAAGTAATACTTGAAAGAATACCCAGCAATGTATTTCCTTAGAGATTGTCACTTTGACAAAATTAGTTCTATTCTAAAAGCCTCCATTCTTCTTTGTTTTTTCTCTTGAGAATTATAATATAAAGGGAAAGGCAGTTTGGTCTAGTGGTTAAAGCAACATGCTAGAAACCAGGAGACAAGAGACTTCAAGTCCCGCCTGCATGTAAGCCAGCTGATCCTAGTCAGGACCAATCTAGTCTTACATGTAAGCCACCAGAGTGACATTGGGGCAGTCAGTTTCTCTCAGCCCAATTCACCTTCCAAGGTTGTTATGGAGAAAATAGGAAGGAGTATTCTATGTTTTCCACCTTGAGCTACTTATGAAGTAATGAAAGTGAGATAAAAAATCTAAATAAATAATGAAGATGCACAGGCACTATTTTATTCTGCTTAAAAGAATAAACATAAAGGCATGATTCTGTGTAACTCTTTAAAAGGAATCTGCAAAGATGCATTATGGATTTCTGATATTTATTAATTAATTCCACTTAATGGCCACCCATTGCTCCAAGGAAACTCTGGGAGTCAGGCAAAGTCAAAATAAGGCATTCCATTAAAAGCCTATGAAAGCAAACTGAGTAGAGGAAAAGAACCATAATTAACCTTGTGTTTTAGTGGTTGGGTTTGTATGTGTATATATATATATGTGTGTGTGTGCATCCATGCCTGTGAACCCCCCATTTTAATGCTTGCTTTCTTTCCTCACAGAATCTGATGTTGCAGATTTTGATGGGAGGAGCTCCCTCCTCTACAGATTCAATCAAAAGCTGATGAGCACCTTCAAAGACGTGGTTTCCCTGAAGTTCAAGAGCATGCAGGGAGATGGGGTCCTGTTTCATGGCGAAGGGCAACATGGAGATTACATTACTCTGGAGCTGCAAAATGGGAAGCTGTTGTTGCTCATCAACCTGGGTTTGTTCAAACTTTTCAACTTATCTTGCATAAAGTTCTTCCTCCTCTTGGCTCTTTTCTGACCTTTCCCCCACTGAGATTTGAAGGTCTGTCTGCCCATCTGTGAATCAGCAGGAATGCATGCAGGCAGGATAGTTGCTTTTGCATCTTTAGGAGGTTGAATAAGGAAGAATATATGATTTTAACATCAGAAAAAGGAGGGCTGATTAAGAGGTTGGGGAGGAAAGGGAGACAATATTGTGGGGGAGCACGGCAGGAATAACAAAATCATGCTGAGTATTAGGAATATAAGTCACCTAACAGGTATTTGGGTTAGAAATATATAAACCAGGATAAACATTTTAGTACTATATCTTTAAGGGAATCCAAGAGCATGCAATTGGGTGTGGTTTCTCAAACGGCCATAAGATGGAGCCAGAAACTTGGTTTGTTTAGTCTTAATCTCAGAAGAGAGTGTATCTCTGTCTCTGTTTCCTTCTGTTGGAAAGTATTGCCGTTGCTCCATTTCTTCTAATTAACTGATATTACTGGATTTAATGTAAGTCTGTTACTGAACTGTTTTTGACACTGAAATTTGATATTTGAATTATCCCTGGATGAAAACTGACTGATTTACTTGTGAATGACGGTTGGACTGCTCATTTTTGGACTTTGCTTAAATTTTTCTGGAAGTAAAAACCTACATTTACTATACAGTGTATCTGTGTGCTCTGTGTGTATCATTCCAACACTACTCTCAAATACATCTCCCTGTATGCGCTCATTCTCCTAATGGGGAATTACCTCAACACTGAGCTTGTTTTGTCATGAGATTAGATATTGGGGGGGCGGGGAGGTTATCAGTCTGTAGTTAATGTAACCAGCAACCAATTGAGATTTTGGGTGGGGAAACAGAGAACAATGTGTTGTTATGATGGATTAGAGATAGAGATGGTAGAGATAGATGATGATAGATAGATAGGTAGATAGATAGATAGATAGATAGATAGATAGATAGATAGATAGATAGATAGATAGATAGATGTTGGATGGATAGGTAGGTAGGTAGGTAGATACAGGGATGGGATTCTACTGGTTCGGACCAATTTGGGCGAACTTCTTGCTCCAAAGATCAGTTGGCAGCGAACTGGTTCACTGTGATCCCTGCTCTTTCCTGTGCTTTATTTCCTTTTTAAAGAGCATAGCTGGTTCACGTGGTAGAGTGGTTTGTTGTGCCTCAGCTGTTTTATTCAAAAGGGGCTGCAGTAAAAGGTAACTATTAGAGATTTTTAAAACACGGAGTACACGCAGGGCGTGCATGCGCATGCAAAGCATGCAATCCCTGAACCGGTTGTTATACAGGTGGAATCCCACACCTAGATGGATGGATGGATGGATGGATGGATGGATGGATAGATAGATAGATAGATAGATAGATAGATAGATAGATAGATAGATAGATAGATAGATAGATGATATTGTGTGTGTGTGTTAAATTCAATTTGACCCAGAAATTATGGCTTCAGCTATGTACATGAATAGATTATGTACCTACATATAGTATGTAGTATGTAATAGAGAAGTAAAATACTTACCCCTCAATTTCTAGGGAAGATTTTGACTTTCCACCCAAAGGAAAATCTAGGAAAAATAAATAGCTGCAAATGAAATCTTGCTGTTTTCAATATCTTCCTTTCCATAAATTCCACAGCTAAGTTTATGGGCTGTACCTCTGATTAATGCATACAGATATTCCTCAACCTATGAGCACAATAAGTCCAGAATGCTGGCTGTTAATCATTGTTGCTTCTAAATGGGCCATCACATATTTTGATTCAATTGCACTAGTATTTTTATGATGGTCATAAACTGACCATAAATATAAACAATGGTTGTTAAGTGAATCCAGCAGAATCCAAAGGACATCATTTGCTGTTTTCTACCAATAGATGTGAAAAAGGTCACAAATTGTAGTCATGTGATCACAGGACACTTCAATCTGTTGTAAATGTGAGCTGGTTTTAAGGCACCTAAAATGCGAGCATGATTGCAGGATGTGTGTGTGGCAGTCAAAATTTCGAGGATGGGTCATAAATAGCTTGAAGTCATTTTGAAGTCATTCATTACTTTGAATGATTGTCAACTCATAAAACATTCCTATGCCTGTTTTTAAAAAGTGGGGGGGGAATCTGGAAGAGCAGTTGAAAGCGAAAGTACATTCCAAATCTTTATTTATTTATGTATTTAATTTATTTATTTGATTTGTCAATCACTTACAAGATAACAGGTATAAATATAAACATAGTTATGAATACAGGAGATGGATATATATAAGAAAAATAAAAAGAAACAATAGGACAGGGACGGTAGGCATGATTGGTATGCTTATGCACACCCCCTACAAACCTCTTAGGAAAGGGGTGAGGTCAATAGTCTAAGGTTAAAGTTTTTGGGGTTTGGGAAAGAAACCACAGAGTCAGGTAGACTATTCCAAACATTGACCACTCTGTTGCTGAAGTCGTATTTCCTGCAATCAAGTTTGGTGCGGTTAACATTGAGTTTGTATCTATTGTGTGCTCTTGTAGTATTATGGTTGAAGCTGAAGTATTCATTGACAGGTAGGACATTGCAATGTATGATTTTATATACTATACTTAGATCAGACCAAAGGTGGCATAGTTGTAGGTTTTCTAGGTGTAGAATTTAGAGTCTGTTGGCATAAGGTATTCTGCAACAAGTATAGGAGTGGAGAACTCTTCTTGTGAAATATTTCTGGACTTTCTCAACTGTGTTAATATCAGATACGTAATGTGGGTTCCAGACTGATGAGCTGTATTCGAGTATTGGTCTAGAAAATGTTTTATATGCTCTAGTTAGTAGTGTAATATTACCAGAGAATTATCTTTAAAATTATTTTTAAAAGATTGTAACTAAAATACCTGAGTTTTGCCCGTGAATATATTTATTTGGAGAACATGAATGTGCTCAATTGGAGAATATGGTTTATGAGACATCCAGGGTGGAGGGGGGGAAAAACAGGGTCACATGTGACTGTAAATTACATATGCCAGAGTTGGCTTGCTGTCGGGATTCCCGCAATCACTCTAATTAAATTGTAATTTTGGAGCCAACCTTCAAAAAACTTCAAAGGATTCATTAGAGGCAACAATGATCATGAAATGACTGGTCAATAAGCTAGGACTACCTGTAATGTAATTAAGAAATCTAGCACAACTTTGAAAAAATAACGATAATTAAAAAAAAAAACCCACACACCATCGTCCTGCACTGAAGCCCAAAGATACTGGCATAGAATTAAAAAAAAATGGTTAGAGGAAATAATGGTGGAACAAATTGAATTAAAACCAGAATTCTTCTTATTGGGGATATTTAATAGATAATTTTCTAAAAAAACAAAATATATAATACTGCACATTCTTACTGCAGCCAGAATAACCTTTGCACAGTGTTGGAAACAAGCAGATATTTCAACAGAGGAAATGGTCATTCGGAAAATAACAGCCTGTGCAGAGATGGATAAATTAACCTTAGCACTTAAGGAAAAAGAAACATCAGAATATTATAGAAGCTGGGAATGCTGGTATGACTGGGTAGAAAAAAAATAGAAAATATATTAGTAAATAGTGTAAAATGTAAGAGGTAGTAATTATATATTCGCAATAAGATGTATTTGTAAATATGTCACCAATATTGAAAACAAATAAGGAACCATAGACTGTTGATTATAGAATTGCTACCCTGTTTCTCCAACAATATGGCCTCCCCCAATAGGAAGTCCCAGCATGTTTTATAGGCATGAAATGAAATTAAGCCCCTCCCCCCAAATTAAGGCCTATATTAAAACATGCGAAATGGGGGGAATGGTGGGGGGGCTTGCCGTTAGGAAGTACTTTTGTTGCACACCCGGATATGGTGCTGCCTGCGTTGAGCCCGATACAAAGTGCCCCACCAATGCCGAGGTCAACATCCAAGCCGTCGCCACCTGCCCGCCTGAAGATGCAAGGGGGGGAATTAAGTCACCCCCAAAAAGACGGCCTAGCCATTTTTGTCGGGGCTCAAAAAAAAAAAAAAAAAAGACCCGGCCTTATTATATGAGAAACACGGTAGTTTTTAATCTTTTTCTTTTCCTTCTTTTTTCTGTGTGTTGTGTATGTGTTTGTTTGACATTTTAGTTGTATAATCAATAAAGTTTGTTAAAAAACAACAACCCACACACTTCACATTTGAATAACAGTCCTGAGCTGCTTAAGGAAATCCTTTCCTCCTCCTCCTCCTCCTCCTCCTCCTCCCCCTCTTCCTCCTCCTCCTCCCTTCTTAAAATGAGTTTAGATCCCAAAGTCATTCCAAGAAGCACTAAGGAGAGAGACAAATAAATAAGGCTTCTTCCCACAGCTTGGAGAGCAGGTTTTTTAGAGTTAGTGATGGGGGTGGGAGTGGGCAGTGAAATGAAAGAGAACCCTTAGCTAACATGTGTTCAACAGAAATAAGTTAAATCTGCCTTACAAATTATTCCATTTTTAATTTGAAAGGGTGCTGGATCTTAAAGCTGTCAATGTAGGAAATGGAATAATTGAATTTCTAATTATCTGCCCATCCTTATTTAGTCATGATGTGTAGAACATACCAACTGACTCTACCTGTAGTTCTATATTTGTTAATCTGAAAACAAAATTTTAGTGCTACCAGTACATATTGCATTACTTTTACCTTTAAATGTTATATCCTTTATGGGGGCTTTCCTTCCTGTCCCAATAAAATAACTAAGGATTGTATAGAGCAGTGGGAGTTGAAAACCACCCATCTTAAAATTGTCAAGGTTGAGAAACACTGGTATAAAGTGTGAAAATGATATTCCAGTTCTGAACCAGCTGTTATGACTATAGGGTATATGTTATGTTAACAACACAGAATCCATGCAAAATTGGACATTTATAGCTAGAGATTTTATTTCTGAAATGACCCTGTGTCTTAAATGAGAATCTGTCACTTATTTTTTTTTTCTTTCTCTATCTGTTTCTTACACAAAAGCAAAGGCAGATACACACACACACACACAAATGTATAAACTTGTATTTTTTTCTGACTGTGGGCTGTCCAAGTCACCACTGAAGCCAATGAAGTCTCTGCTTCAATTCTCTGGGTATTAATAATTAAAATATTATTCTCTCTGTGGGTATTTATCATATGAAGATGTGTAGGCTTGAAAATGCAAGTAGTGTGGTGTGTGATCAAATTTTCATTCTCAGATCATCTGCTCTTCAGTCCAATCCTAATTAAATTTTCTCAAAAATGAGTGTGTTTGATTTGCCTTTGAGATTGATATGCCTAATTACATCCATGGTACTAAATATTCTGAAATGCTGGATTTCTATGTACCACCCAATGCAATATGTATTTGTCCAAAGGAAAATCTTTTTCATTACAGTGAGGTGCACTTGCAGAAATGTGTATAGGATTCTAGCTTCAATGACGTGCATTCATGGATGTTTTACTATCAATGCTGCCTGAATGACATTGACAAAAAAAGATTGATCCCACTTAATTCCACTTACCCATAACTTTTCCACAAACAGATGGTTGATTCCTTACATGCTCCTTTCTTCTGAAGCCAGAAGCATTGTGCTTTTCTTATGTATCAACCTCTTGGCTGCATTTAGGCCTTGTCTGTTTCGGCTGATTAAATAAAAATTAGCTTGTTAGGCTGTCAGATTGTCAGAAATAGTTATTTTATTTAGGCTTTGTTAATTTCACTTCCTTTCAAATGTACTCTGTTTAATTCTGAAACAGAAGAATGGCAATGGAACTAGGGTTGTGTAGGTTTCTGTGTGAATATGAGACAGTTTTGCCAAGCAGCATTCTAGGGAGACTGTGTCCTAACCAATGAATTTTGCTTACTAAATGCTTGGCAAAATTTGAATCAAAGATTTGCATTCTGTCAAATCCAATGTCATTGCATTGTTCCAATGTGTCACTCGGAGACTAAGTGGAAAAGTTAGATTAACCCGATTAAAACTTTCAAATCATCAATGTAAACTTTTCCCATGATAAGCAGAAGGAAGCAGAAAGCTGTAAGACAATTAGCAGGTAGACTGAAGGATAAATACAGTGACAAGACATCTGAAGACCTAAAGCTCTTGGAAAATTGAGCAGAAAATCATGAAGACAGATATGGAAGGGGACAGAAAGAATGTCCTTACTTCAGAAAAGGAAATAAAAGAAAAGTGCTTTAAAATGGCTCTGATTTCATTCAGGCTGCTTTCTGTTTGCAAATTTATATTGAGGAGAAGAGACTTGGGAGCAATATTCTCTTAAGGTTTGAATATTTGAAGAGAGTTGTGGGCAAGCTAAAGGGTGACATATTGTTTCAGAGGCCCTGGAGAATAAGTAGCAAAAATCCCTTACAGTTTGTTTTTGAAGATAGAAAGTGAAAGGAAACAAAGGCTGCCTATCTTTACTATTGTTTAAGGTAAAGTAAAGGTTCCCCTCGCACATACATGCTAGTTGTTTCCAGCTCTAAGGGCAGTGCTCATCTCCATTACAAAGTCAAAGAGCCAGCGCTGTCTGAAAACGTCTCTGGGGTCATGTGGCCGGCATGACTAAATGCTGAAGGCACATGGAATGCTGTTACCTTCCCACCAAAGCGGTCCCTATTTTTCTACTTGCATTTTTTACATGCTTTTGAACTACTATGTTGGCAGAAGCTGGGACAAGTAACTCCATAGGGATTCGAACCACCGAACTGCCAGCCTTTCTGATTGACAAGCTCCACGTCTTAGCCACTAAACCACCACGTCCCTTGAGTACGTGTCCTTTAAGTACTATTGCTTAGGCAGAAACAAACCTTAACTAAGAAGGAAGGGGGTTATATGTAGGCAAGGTGATTCAAAGTAAACCTCACACCCTGAGCATAGGAATGGTAACTTGAAGAATTTTTATACTTATACTAAGGTTGCTCTGTGGTTGGGATCTGATGTGAAAAAAAGCCTTTGTAATGTACTGGGAGCATAAACATAATATTTGTGTGCCACAATATTTGTGCAGCTCACCTGGATTCATTACAATAGATGCAACATTTTCCAGGATTGATTCCTGTGGGCTTCTGTGTAGCTGCTTTAGTGAGGTGTGAGAAGATGTGGCATTCACCCTCATTCACCCCACCACTTCTGAACAGAATCCAAAGCACTGCACAGCCCTAATCTATATTTTTATGTCTGTCTGTCTGTCTGTCTATCTGTCTGTCTGTCTGTCTGTCAAGTTACAGGGTTCCCATTCTTTGCATAGCTCAGATTCTTCTTTATTATTTTAAGTGGGCTGGAGGTCAGTAATAACAAACAGAAATTTTTGTGCTGTGGCTAACGCTAAATCCTTAGGATTAAGAGGAGAGTTAAAAGCATGCTACTTAAAAGGCTGCCTCCAAAACAGCAGATAGGCTTCTCACTAGTATGACTAATGCAGTCTGTAAAATACTAATGATGTCTGTGGTTTACATGGATGGATTGTTTCACCCCAGTCTGACTTTGCTTTTCAGGTTTTTTTTTCTTTTAAAAAGGCTGTGTACAAAACCCATTTGGCTGGCAAGATTCTAGTATCTAATTTCTGCTATCTCAGATGACCTTGCTCTATTAGACATATGCCAGTTTTGAAGTTGAAGAACAAAGTGAAATGAAGACTAAAAAGAGGTGTTTGGTAGTTGGGGGGCTTTTAGGCACTGTGGTGGTTTGTCGTCCTTCCCAAGTAAACAAGATGGGAAACACAACTAGGTGAACAAATTCTACTGTATTGTAAGGCTACATTAAATTTTGCAAATCTGAAGTTATTATCTTCCCATTGCCATTTTTAACTGCTTGATCCAATAGGTGGGTTCTTCCTAAGTTTCTTTCTCTGGCCATTAAGCCACTGGGGGCTCCTCCCTCTCTTATCAGATTGTTTCCTAAGCAATGTCTCATGATCCCCAATTTCCTAAGTTCACCCATGCATTCCATTACATGATTGCAATGGGCTCATTAAGAAGATAAATTAGAAACTTGTTTAAGATTTACTTGTTTTTTTATATTTGCTAGGTTTGAATTAACTCAAAAGGAATCTTTTCTCCCCCACCCCCACCCCACCCCAAAAAAATGCCTCACTGCTTCTTTGTGCAGGGAGAAAAAATCTGTCTCTATGGATTCATAAAAAATATGGAGTCAGAGACTCCAAAGAATCAATAGATTCTTTTCTGCAGAGAAAGTGGTGTCCACAACAAGGGCCCTTTGGTCAAAATAATGAAAGCAACATTGAACCACAAGTTCTGAATTTTGGGTATGCATGGGACAATGGAACAATGTAATCAGAGTAGAAAAGTCACAGTTTTCAGAGTGACACCATTGATAAGGGCTGCCTTCCTGTGTTTCTTCCTGCTTTTATATAGTGGAAAACAGCTGTAGTCCTTCACTTTCCTAGATAAAATGGACTTCTGCATATAGATGACACTGTATAGAATGCACCTCCAGGTAAAAGAAGTGTTGGGAAACATGTTTTGCGATGTGTCAAGTGCCTTTTGAAACAAAAGTGCACCTGCTCACAATTAGTCCCCATCTCAATACTGCTGAGGTCAAATCCATTCCCAAGTCACGTAGTCTTATAGGACAGAAATGCAGCAGATAAACACATTCAGATGAGAAAACTGACTTTACCAGCTTAGGAACTCTTTATGTATTTAGCCTTTTTAAAAGAAACTTAGAAAAAAGCAAGCTTTTTCTCCCAATCCCACTTATTTTTGCATGTGCAATTGTTGCTCAGCATCAAATAGAAGACAGGATTCTTCTGGTGACTAAAAACATAATTTCACATCATATGATTCTCTTCCCTTTAAAATAAATGAAAGACCTCACTTGGTTCCTATTATCAAAACTTTCTTAGATAAACAGAGACTGCTAAGAACGATTCAAAACAGAAAATGTTCTGCTCTGTAAGGTACATTTCTAAAAGCTACTCATTGTGACATGCATATCCTTTCTCAATGGACAGATGGCTAGAAGGATAGATAGATGAATAATGCAGGTGAAAGGAGAGATTTGCAATTTACATTACACCTCTGAGAGAACCCATTTTTCATCTGTTCCTATTTAGAGCCTGGACATCCCCTTCCATTGGCACAGTGGTATAATACCTACACACAGATTATATTTATATCCATTTAAGCAGAGAGAATGAAGGACTTCCAAAAATTAACAGGAGACAGCTGGTACATAGGAGGAAGGCTGTGGGTGAAAGCATACTGGTGATGTAATAGCATAGACAAAGTTAGTGCTCTCTTAATAGTGAGAATTTTGCATCTTAAAATACTTTTTTGTCAGATTTTTCTTTTACAAAAAAGCATCATCTTTCGTGGCAACCTTTTTTCAGCAGACATATCAGGCATGGCGAGAAATTTGTGTAAGACATGAAAAAAATATTGCACTGCCTATGTGTCAATTCCTTTTTCTAAAGTTGCAAAATGAACAGTCAATAAAAGCAGGGAATAGCAAATCCTGACACACCAAGGCTATATTAAAAAGTCACCATCCTATTAAGACATAATAATTTAGGCAGGGATTGGTATTTCAATTATTGGAGAGACAGAGTGAATTTTAAGGGTAGAGAAGAAGAAAATTGAGATTCTTCATTGCATCCTGGCTGCCATCTTTGCTTATAATTTTTATTCCAGTTTAACACCAGCTGCTTGAACAATGTTTACCCCACCTCCACAGTGGCAGAATTATTTTATATTGCAAAGTGTCATTGCTTTGGTGATCTACTGGTGAATAATAATGATGGTTTAGGACTGTACACTTTCTCAAATGTAGAGTAAGGCTAATGGAATCTGGTGTTTGCAAGCCCCAAACTCTTAAAGGCACCCACTGCTCAAATTTCAAAAAAGAAGGAAGGAAGGAAGTTCATTCTTCTTCTCAACAGAGTCCCTCAAATTATTTGGGCCAATATTTTGAAATTCAACTATGACCATCCTTATTATGTTTTACTATAATCCTCACTATAATATACTGGTTATTCTTAAGTGTATCATAAAAATGCTGACATCCTTTTTGTGCTGAAATATATCTATACCATATAAGGGTATGGTTGGATGAATCATTTAAGCTTTAGTTGGCTTTGTTTCTGATTTTTCTGTCTCATTTCCCACTTTTTAAAAAACATGTGAAAATTTTAGTGATTTTTATAGGTAAATTTGCAACAACAGAAGCATTTCCGCTGCCAATTTCCCCTAATATAGTTGTACTTTTGTGCATATCTTTCCAGATATATGGAGCTTGATTACACATTTTGGCTGTAGAGCTGTGTTGAAAATTTGGAAAAGTGTGAATATGAATCATAAAAGTATTTTGATTCAGGTACAGATTCAGAACATCAAATTAGACCATTTACCTCTTCAGGAGAGCAGCCAAATCCTTTGTCTCAAAAGATTCACACGTAAGAGCCTTGAAAATTCCCTATGTTCTGATGATGTAAGCTGGCAAAGAAATACAAATGGGTTTCCATCCCATTCTGGGGATATAGGTAATCTTTGACTTACAAACATTTCATTTAGTGTAACAATGGCACTGAAGTAACAATGGCACTGAAAAAAATGACTTAGAATTGGTCCCCCACAAAATGGAGGCTGGAGGCCGATTGTTCACCTATTATTGGTGAACAGGACCACATATTTATGGTTCTGGTGCAGCTGACCACATGGTGTTGAGAGTGGGGTTTTTTTATACCTACCCTTGGACTTTGCACTTGAGCTTCCTGTTCCTGTGCAAGAACAAGTATTCTATTGGCTGTTTTAGGGGTCATAGCTGGCTCTGTAGGTTGTCTGAGCTCCCAGGTTTGGTTGAAGTTTGGAGGGTGATGAAAAGTCCTTAGGAGATTGTATAATGTGCTGAGCTCTGATGCTAGATGGTAGTGGGTTAATCCTATTCGGAGGGGTCATGTCTTAATCCTATCATCCTGGAGCTGAAGTCTTGTTGTAACAATGGGCACAAGTCAACTACCTTGCAACTACCTGGCTTAAAACAATAGAAATTCTGGTCTCAGTTATGCTTGTAGGTCAAGGATGTGGTGTTTTGTTTCTCCCTTCGTTTTGAGCCACCAATGCTCTAAAATTTATTCTGAGTGAAATGAAATTTCTTCTCGGTGGCACCCCAGTATGTTTCTGCCAATGATAGCTGCCAGCCCCTTGCCATAGTTAATTTTCTCTTTCCCTAATGTTAAATTCTCAGTGCTGAGAACCGCTTTCAGAAGCTGATGTGGAAAGAAGTGAAAAGTTTCTCTAACCCTTTGTTCTGATATTGGAGCCCTTTCTCTGACCTTGGAATGAAAGATTTATTCTTGTTCCAAGGATCCTACATCTGCAGCCTGAATAGCAGTAATATGTGTTATTGCTGAATAATATTATTCAGTATAATTTAAGCAACCAGCAGGCAGTATATGGCAATGGCCCATTTTTGAAATGAGATGCCAGCTAATTTTGTTTAATTTATATGTGCTAAATTTAACTAGATTCCCTTTCATTCAAGGGGACTAAACTGAAAGCATTAAAGGGAGAACATGTTACCAGTTTTCTCGTTATCATTTCTCCTTCTCCAATTTATTATATTTGTTTATAATGCAAGTAACAGTTTTCCAAAGTTTTCCCTTGTTGTTACATAACTCCATCAGCCAGTTGTTGTTTTTTTCTCAGCCAATCTTTGACGGGTTTTTTTTAACATCAGAAATACTTAAAGAAAATTGATGCATTTACATTTAAAGGCACTTCCATAGAGAAATAGAATTTTAAGCAGTGATAACATCATCCTCTGTGTCGGTATTATGGCTGAGAAGTTTCCCCAGTTACAAATGAGGATAGAAAAATCCTTTCCAAATGAATCTTTTCTAAAGGAGGTTGGACTATGCTTTGCCTAGAACATTGTTGGCAGTGCCCAAGTTTGCAACTCCTGATTCTCTCCACGCATGAAAATCATGAACAACCATTCTTTCAAACACCAGTAATTTTAAGTAGAGCAGATAAGCATGGGTGTCCAAGCACAGAAAGAAGTTAGTGGGATCTTTCCCCCACTCCCAAAAGTAGGGTTAAAAAGTTTTATTCTCTGTTGAAAATCTAGGAAAAGTCTGTTTGAGAACACAAAGCTAAAGCTCAAACAGATAATCCTTGACTTACAACAGTTTGTTTAGTGACTATGTGAAGTTACAGCAGCACTGGAAAAAATGACTTAGGACTGTTTTTCATACTTACAACCGTTGCAGCATTGCCATGGTCTCGTGATCAAAATTCAGACGCTTGCCAAGTGACTCAGATTTATGACAGTTACAGTGTCCTGGGGTCATTGCAAACTTCTGACAAGCAAAGTCAATGTGGAGGCCAGATTCGTTTAACAACCATGTTACTAACATAACTAGAGAAAGAAAGGTTGTAAAATGTAAAAAAGTTCACTTAACTGTCTTGCTTAGCAACATAAATTTTGGGCTCAGTTATGGTTCTAATTCAAGAACTACCTATAGTAGGTGAGGCCAGAGGTGTTCATAGAGCTCAAATGTTTTCAGTTTTTTTCTACTTCTTATGGATTTTGTACACTTTTCTATTTACTGAATATCCAGAAAAAGGGTGTTGGTGACACATACTACCAACTTCTGTACTACACAAGCACTGGTCATTCTCAATATCCTTCCAATCAAATAATGATAATCTATTAAACTTCTTTGCCTTTAATAACCAGGAATGTCAAGAGACAAATATACCAGGGCTTGTCTTGTACTATGATGTATTTTTTCCATATCCAAAGGCAACATGATTAATAGATGATACGCAAAAACAGTATGGTTAACTGATGCATCATACAGTTCATTCCTAGAGCATGGCTTACCCTGGGGTTTAAGAAAATAAAGAGGGACAGCACTCCAACATGATAAAAATTAGGAAAAGGGCCACTTTAATCCTCTAGATCAGGGGTCCCAAACCCTGGGCCCTTGCCTGGTACCAGTCCATGGCCTGTTAGAAACTGGGCTGCACAGCTGGAGGTGAGCAGCAGATGAGTGAGCAAAACAGAAATCATCCCCTCCCAATATGTGACAAAATTGTCTTCCACAAAACTGGTCCCTGCTGTCCAAAAGGTTGGGGATAGATAACCTGGATAACCTGGCTGAATGAAGTTCTTCTCCCTAGTTTCCCTAGATGCGTTGTTAATAATTATCACAATGCTCATCATTTCCCATGGATAGGGAGCAAGTCTTCCAAATCAGAATAAAACATATGTGTCAAGCTTCAAAGCCCACTTTTTGCTGTTGCAATTATTATTGATCCTCAATTTGCCAATGAACTATGTGGGGAGGGAAGGGGAGACAGAACTTAGGTTTCAGACATCAAGATGCCAACTTGAGAACCAAGGACATTTCCCCAGGTGCTTATCAGAGTCAGAAAGACTTTCTCACAATAATACCAGGATACTCAGTTGGACAATGTGACCTATTCTAATTGGAGGGGGCAGAACCTGAACTTTTGACTATGTGGGTTTGCATGGGAAATAGCCAGATCTGGTTTTGCCCTTACTGGTGCCAAAATGATGTAAAATAAAGTTTTGCATTAAGATATTGGATCGTCTCGGCTGTGCTTACTGTCAGAATCTGATTCCAAGGGGCAGCTGAGCAGCTGACAGGGAGTGGGAATGTGGCTCCATTGGTTGTGGAAGAAACTGGGGAAGGGCAAAGTCTGGCTGAGCAGAGCAGGGAAGAGGTAGAGCAAGGCAAAAGGAATTCAGACGAAGTCTCAGGGCCACCCTCTTCATCCTAGGGCACTCAGGGGGGAACGGAGAAGGGAGCAACATGAATTGTGTGGCTTATGGGGGAGGAAAGGGCCCTGATTCCCTTCATTAGCTGCAGATGGGAGCACAGTGCTTAAAAAGGGAAGCTGCGCACAACAACATTTTTGGAAGCAAATCATGAGTTATCTGTTATTGTCAAGGCTTATCTGGGTTCCTGGCATCTTGCCAACTATGTGTGTTTCATTGGCCTTTCAAGTCTGCAATTCCTTATCCTGCCCTGTCAAGTTAATTGTTGCAGCATGGTTTGTGTGGATTTTTTAAAAAAAATATTTGGGTTTAAAAAATAATTAATATAAATTATTAATACATAAAAATAACATAATACAAATAAAACATCTTTTTTTGAAAATAGCATGGTCCCAGGTTACACTTCTTCATACAGACACAAACTCAATTTCATGCTCATTTTTGTGTTCTATTCCATATCTTATTACTGTTTTACATTTTCTACAAAGTTTTTCCCCTCTTTTAATTTTCTCAACTTTATTTTAATTATCTCATCTCAATTCAAATCATTATATTTATACTTTTGTCTGTCCTGTTTCAATTTCATATTGTTTTTTTTCTCATTGAACAATTTTTCTCCTGTAGTTACTAATTGGAGTATGGCATCTTTATATCTTTTAATTTTATCCGTTCAACTCTTTAAGCTTCAATGTATACCTTTAAGATTATAACATTCAATATAATACATAACTTCCAATCGAATTCTGCTTGGTACATTCTTAAAATACACACTATATTCTTAAAAAAAGATTATGTATGTATGTATGTATGTATGTATGTATGTATGTATGTAAATAAAACACTCATTCCATTCCAATTCAATTTTATCATTAATATTCATTAACATCTTAACATCTTTAACATTTCTTTTCAATTAAATATCATACTTCCTTGGAACACTTATAAACTTTCCATAATTAATTTTTTTCTGTATTTCTCTTCACTTATATTTTATAAATCATTAATAATAATCATTAATAATTATTTTTATTATTATTGTGTGGATTTTTATTTACAGTTTGTATGTTTTCGGACTGAATTTCCTCCACTTAAAGACTGTTCTTGGGAGAGTTTTTTCTCCAGCAAAGGTAACCTGGACATCGGTGGGCAAAGCTGGAGGTATTAAAGGGACTCTCCTTGCTTATTTGACTGAGTTGCCTTTGTGCCACACCCCAGGTCATCACACTTACTTTGGTTGGGTTTTTCAGTTGGAACCTTGACAATATGCACTCATTGGGAGACTTTGGGTCAGTCACTCTTTCAACCCAATCTATTTTTCAGGGTTGCTGCCATGATATATCAGGAAGAGGAGGAGGAAGAGAAAGGAGCATATACCACCCTGGGCTCCTGACTGAACATATCCAGCAAGCAAATAATGCTTCTTCTTGTAACTTTTTTTTTCAGTGCAAGTACATCATTTGACAACCATACAAAAGCATAACTGGCCTCAAAATTATAGTAAATTTCAGATAATTCATAAAAACAGGCCTACTAATCAGTGATATTATTGAATTTGTCAGAGAATGAATCCTGACCAATATTGTGTCCTGTTCGTCTCCCAGCTGTGGTACAGTCTGTATTGACTGAGAGATAAGGTTCAAGGAAATGAGATTTTGGAGTACAATCTTTCTTTCTCTAGGAATTAAGCCATCATATTCAATACAAGAAAAGCCACAACGATTGTGTCACTTAGTAGAGATGGCTGTTACTAAAAGTGCACTGCCTGATGGTATGCTGGAAGTGGTCTAGTTGAACAGTGTTTTTAAGCAATTATTCTCGATGTAAGTCTTTCTAGAGAGGTACAATGAGATGATAATGATATACTTGGATTCTTTCAATGAATAAATATTAATTGTCTGCAGCTATTTTCAGCAATTGAGTTTGAGAAGCTCTTATATTCTAGGTTGGGGTGGGCAAATATGCCCATCAACCTATTTTCATATGATCCTAAACTTAATCTGAAAAGCTCTTTGCTAGTTATTTGTTTAGGTTTTTGTTAAGAGATATTGTCAGCTGGTGCTCCATTCAAAATCCAAGAAAGAAATACTTAGCCTCTTTTAATCAGAGAAAAGATATCTTTTACTGGAAATCAAGTGGTAGCAACAAAAGAATTCTGAATCTGAGAAAATGGGCGCATAAATCACATATACAAAGTAATGGCAACGTTCCCACCCCCAATAGTTCAATTGGCTCATCCAATTAAAAGTTGTTTATATCATCATGTGGGCATCTCCAGGTGGTGATGGGGCTTCTGTCCGTTGACCTTGACATAGTTTGATAAAGGGTCGCAGCTGCACATAGCATAGGATAGAAACCTAAGCAAGAATGTACCCCCCCCCCCCAGCTTATACAGTTCTGGTTTGTAACACCTCCAGCTCACTTCCCATAATCATTCCCCCCTCCTCCCCCTGTTACTTATGACAGCCGAAAGAAGCAAAGCAAAGGGAGAAAAATCTTGAAGGCTGACATTCGGCCCTCTTAGAAAAGAGACGTTAGTCCTAAAAAGATAAAAATAGAAGGCAATAGAAAATATACATGTAACAGCAACATACGAATTTTTAGGGTTTATCAGGATATTTAATAAAAAATGCCTTGATAAGTGTAGGAGCTCTAACATCCTTCTCATTCACCCACTCAGCCTGGGAAGGAGGAAAATGTTTCCAAGCAACCAAATACTGGAGTCAACCCCTTCATTTTCGAGAATCCAAAATTTCTTTAACTTCAAAATGTTGTTCACCTTCAATTAGCAATGGTACAGGGGGATCAACCTGAGTTGGTCTCAAGTCGGAGGTATGTTCAGGTTTTAACAAACTAACATGGAAAACAGGGTGGATCCGTCGAAGAGTTTTTGGTAATTTCAGTTGGACAGCCACAGGGTTCACAATTCGTTCAATTGAGAAAGGTCCAACATATTTAGGTCCAAGCTTTTTTGACTTTTGTGTAGTCTGCAAACATCTGGTGGATAAAAAGACCCTGTCATCCACTTGATATGGTTTTTGTGGAGTTCTCTTTTTATCTGCAAATTTTTTATGAGCTTGATGAGCATCATCTAATGCTTCTTGACAACCCATTGCTTCAATGAGAAAGAAAAGACTGCCAGAAATACAGTAGTGTGAGAGAAAACAAAAGGTATCTGCAAGGAGAAAAGGGAAGTGTCAGAGAAAGAATATGAACTTTCAATCTTTTTTTAACTCTGGCCCAAGCCAATACTTGTTGCAGCTCCCTTTATCTTTAGAACAGTGTTTCCCAACCTTAACAACATTATGATGTGTGGAACTCAACTTCCAGAATTCCCCAGGCAACATTTTGCTACTTAAAGTCCACATATCTTAAAGTTGGTACCCATAACTTGGTTGAGATTTTGTGGTAGAGCAAATAGAAAAAAATGACTTTCTGTTCTGTATAGCAAATGTCAAATTATTGTGCTTTCTTTGTTTGCTTCACTTTTTCACACATTAGGGTAAAAGGGGATGTATACTAAACTGTAGCTTAGCATTACATGGTTTAAACTTGGCTTTTTGTGTTCCTTGTTCTCTTCCCCCTGTAAGGCAACATCTGCTTCAAGTGTAAATGTAGACATAAATAGGCATGTTATGGAAATCCTCACTATGTTAACTGAAAGTGTTGTGAATTACATTCAACACATTTAGAAGGTATTATGTGTGACAGCTGATCTATATCATTGAACATAAGGATTTAGACTTGCTAAATAGAATACAATCTGAAATCAATTTTCTTTGTATTTTTCACTTATTCTTAGATGTTCAGTGTTTATTTAATACAATAGCTTCCATGCTACTTCAGCTGGGCTGATTCTAAATTATTTGTAAAAAAAAAAAAAAATTCTGCAAAGATACAACAAACCCTCCCCATAAACAAATTTTCAACAATCCCATTTCTTACTCTCATAAAGAATCTCAGAAGTATCTTGGGAACAGCCAGGTTGTTATAAGCTTCCTAAATGTCACTGGAGGGAGAAGCGAGAAATACAACATTGGAAGCTCACATAGTATTAGTGTTTTGGGCAGCAACAAATTAACTAGCTAATGGATGGTCTATTCAAGGCCAGGTAGAATGAGTTACAGTAATATAGTAATTTCACCAGTTCCAGGAAAAGCTATAACTAATGTATTAGCTAAATCTAGGCAAAGCCCTTGTTCATGCCCTCAATCTGCTCTTCTAGCAAGGTCTATAACTTCAAGATTACCCCAATGGAAGGTCATCCCCATCTAGACAGAAACTTGAAACTATCTTGGAATTGGCTGGCATCTGAATAAACTTTAAGTTGTCAGTGTGGCCTATTGTTGGTCCTTTAGGTCCATCCTTAAATAATGGGGGTTGGATTACTCTAAAATGTCCCTCTGGGTTGGAACCTATGGATGCTATAAGGGCGGAGATATATTGGTGCCTTGCCATTTTACTGACATGGTGCTAGTCATAATTGCATTTTTTGTTTAACCTCACACTGTCAAAATCTCTCCTGTTATTCAATCCCCAGAAATCTTCAATATACTATGGAGGATTGGCAAACAGGAAGACACCACTCAGGTCCAATTGTATCAATACTCAGTATTCCAGAGGTTGACTAAGTACCTGATAAAACCACTTGTTAGCTTTGTAAGATAGGCCAGGCAAGAAGCATAGCTACAGTAGATTAACTCTTTCTTTATAGTAAGGTTGCATTAACAGGATCTTGCAAGTCTGAAAGGATTCCTCTCTTCCTTCAGTTTTTTTGGTCCTGAAAACTAGGGAGGATCCCTTCTGAGATGCTTTTATCCCCACTCTTCCTTTGGGCTCAAATTTCATTTATCAGACCATTGTCTAGGTTTGTGCTGGCGAACCTATGGCACGTGTGCTAGAGGTGGCATGCAGAGCCCTCTCTCTGGGTACATGAGCTGCATCCTGCCAGCCAGCTGGTCTTTGGGTCTCTGTCATGCAAGTGGGGTGGCAGGATGCATGTGGAAGGTGGGGCATACATGGGGTCATGTGCCCATGCGGGGGTGCACATGTGGAAGTCCTATGAGGGGTTATGCAAGCATGCATTGGGGTGGGGTGCATGTGTGGGGTGTGTGCACACCTGTTGCATTTTGGGGATGTGTGCACACGCATGCGCTTTGGGCACTTGGTGCTGAAAAGGTTAGCCATCACTGGTCTAGGTTATGCTGTTCCTCCCATGCCCCAATGTCATTTCTACAGACCATTATGCTGCTCTAGAAATCATTAGGACCGGGGTGGGATTTAACTGGCATTACTACCTGTTCGGTGATTATGTTTTATTATGTTAAATAACCTTAGGCCATGCTTCCCGACAGCTGGAAAGTGCTGTGCGCAGGTGCGCAGCATTCAAAAAGCCTCTTTTCCCTTGCTTTTTCAACCTTAGCTGTGCCACACAAAGCAGTTCAGGTTGAAAAAGCAGGAAATAAAGGTCAGGTAAGAGCCCAAGTGGGCAGATGGGCCAAACAGCAGCAAACACAGAACTGGTTTTGTGTCTGCTGCTCTTCACAGCTACCAGGTCTATAGAACTGGGCAGAACCGGTAGCATCCCACCTCTGATTAGGACACTCTCCACATGCTTGCTTGCTTGCTTGTTTCCCATCTTCATTATTTTTACAAATAAAGTATCCAACACACCTTCGTCCTCCTATTTTCCCCTAAACAACAACCCTATGAGGTGAGTTGGCTGAGAAAGAGAGTGACTGGCCCAAGATCACCCAACTAGCTTTCATTGATAAGGTAGGACTACAAGTCACAGTCTCCTTCTTTCTAGCTTGAAACCTCAAGCACTAGACCAAACGGGCTCCTTTGAAAGTTCATTAGATTCCTTTAAAGCCCTTCAAAGTAGGCCTGAGCAAGAAGGATTATTAGGACTCTACTATTAGCAGAATCTTGAAGTCTGACAGAGTTTTGACAGAATCTTGAAGTCTGACAGAGTTTGTCCTTTCTGTCCTTTCTTATACTGTACAGAATCAAGATAGTATTATTTAAGTCTCTTTCTTTATCTTGATACTTTCCTAGTTGTTTTGTTTACAGCCTCTGAATTAAAAGACCATGTACTCCCTTCTCCAAAGTTATCTTTGCTTCCCACTATATCATGGGTATCAAACTCACCGCATCATGCTGCTGTCACATGATGTTTCACAATATTTTTCCTTTTTGCAGAGCTGGGCTGGGCATGACCTATGCATGATGCTTCTAACCCATGGGCCACCAGTTTGACACCCCTGCTCTATATTATCAGATGCTTTGGTAGACCATTCTATTTGATCTATGAAAGACAACTCCATGACAAAGTGCTGATGGAAATGCCCCACCACAATCAATTATATCTCATCTGTTTCAATGCGAACATCAAATCTAATGTGTTGCTCCATGTTTGCATTGGGGCCATTATGACTGGGACAGGCCCATGAGAATCATGGTTGCCATGAATTCTTGACTTGCCTCTGACCCCAACACCAGCAATGGCAGTTTGAATTTTCCCAGCATTAACATCCTTTTGTGATTTTGTTTGTTTGCCAGTAGTTTACTTATTCAATGTGCTAATTTTAATTAAATATTGTAATTGTAGGGTTTCTTATTATTGTAGTGTTTCTTATTGTTTCTTATTAAGGAAAAATAGAGAAGAAATATCATAAATATACTTTGTGGTAAACTGGGATAGATGAAAAGTAGCGCAATGTTTGAAAGTGAAAATATGCCATTACAAATTCATTCTTGATGCCAAAAGTCCCATTAAAATCTCACTTCAAGTAATGCAATTTTGAAATTGTTCGCCCTTGACTGGAAAGTAGTTCATCTTTGAAACAAGTCTCATAATTACAGAAGTGAAGTAGTCAAATGAAGTGAAGTGAAATGAAGTTCATTGGAAATAAGCCATTCAGAACATTCCCACTTTATCAGATAATCCAAATGGCCTATTTCCAATAAACAGAGCAGTTCATTCCAATGTGGAATATTTCCATTTGAGATCAAGGTAGGATGTTTCCATAATGTTTCAACCTCAAAATGTTTTGCACCACTGGGGACTTCTGGTTTGAGCTTCTTTGGCAACAGACCGAAATCTCGTCTCTCCGAGGCTTCGATCCGTGCTCGCTGCTGGAGTGCCCTGAGCCGGCTGGTTTCAGGGCTAAGCCACCCCGTAGAGGTGGTGAAGAGGGGGGGAGATTGCCTGCAGGGTTGAGGAGAGCTGCATCTCTCCTCCCCAGCTGGCCATTACTCCCTTTCCCGAAGGCGGTTGTAGCGGTGGTCAGAAATGGCCACCACAAAGAAGAACTCGACCGGAAAAGAATGGCAGGTGAAAGACAAGAAGAGAAAGTTTTGGTTGACCGGGTCAAACAGCAAAAGCAACAAGTAAGGTACCCTGGAATTTAAACTTAACAACATTGTTCCCAAAGATTTTGAAGCTGCGAAGAAGAGAGAGAAGGGAAAGGATTAGTTTTTTTTCTTCCCTTCCTTATACTGACAGCTAAGAGACTTAAGCAAGAAACTGAAAAAAAAATCCACTTTGACATCAGTAGGCATCTAAGCTGAAAATAAAAGTCAAGGGGATAATAAAGATTTCTGGACATTTAAAAGTTTTTAAAAGCTGGAAAGGAGGAAAAAAAAGAATAGAAGGGCAGGATCTGGAAAAATGGAGGAGACTGCCTGGAATTAAGGAATTGAACTGTAATTAAAAGGAACTTACAGTGAAATTTTAACAAGATTCCTCAAAGATATATTTTAATGGAAACTTGGTAACAAAATAATAGAACCCCAGGAAGAGAAAGTGGAAAAAAGAAGCAAGTAGAAACAGCTTTTGATTATTTGGATTACTTGGTGATTTTTGGATTTTTGGCTATTGGATTTAAATGACTAAAATTAACTGGGTGGTTGTTTAAAAGTTTTTAAAATGGTATCACTCTTAGAAGAACTGAAAATGGAACTCAAAAAATGGAAAGAAGATGCACAGGAAGGGAGAAGTTCTTTTGGCTTCATGTTTCAATTCGTAGAAATGGAGATCTGGAACTATTAGAAGCAACTAGAAATGCTTGCAGAACAAGAAGATTGGGACAAAGAAGAAGCCATCTTTAATGATCAAATAATTTTAAATGGGGGGAAAAAAGAAAAGGGGGAAAAGAGAGTGAAAGGTTTAAGATTAGAAAAAACAACCAAAAAGAAGAACAATTTGAAAGATAAGTATAATATTAGAAAGCAACAGAAGAGGGGCTTACAGATGAGAGAGTTAGAAGTAGAGAGATGAGGGGGTAAAAGGGAGAAGAAGCGGGGAAGAAGGCAAGGAAAAGAAGTTGTAAAAGACAGAAACAAGAAATGGATAAACAGGGAAAATGATTGTAACCATAAGTTTGTTTAGAGATAATGGGTGAAAATTTAATTGTAAAATGGATTCTGCAAAGGTACATAAGATAGCTTTATTATATTACAGATAGAAATAACTTTAGAAAATATGATGATGGATAAAATATTTATTGTAATGCTGTGGGATGTTTGTTAATAAATAAATGAATTAAAATGATTGAGAGAATTAAAAGGGAACATTTTTAATTATGAGTAATGATTTATAAAAATATAAGTGGAAATATGGGAAAAAAGAGGATTAACTATGGAAAGTTTATAAGTGTTCCCAAGGAAGTATGATATTCAATTGAAAAGAAATGTTAAAGATGTTAAGATTTTAATGCATATTAATGATAGAATTGAATTGGAATGGAATGTGTTTTATTTACACACACATATACACACACACACACATATATTTATATATATATAAATATTTTTTTCTTTTTAAGAATATAGTGTCTATTTTAAGAATGTACCAAGCAGAATTCGATTGGAAGCTATGTATTATATTGAATGCTATAATCTTAAAGCTATACATTGAAGCTTAAATAAAAGCTTGAATGGATAAAATTAAAGGATATAAAGGTGTCATACTCTAATTGGTAACTACAAGGAAAAATTTGCTTAATAAGAAAAGATAATGTGAAATTGTAACAGGACAGACAAAAGTATGATCAATATAATGATTTGAATTGAGATAATTAAAACAAAGTTGAGAAAATTAGAAGGGAAAAACTATGTAGAAAATATAAAATGGTAATAAGATATGGAATAGAATATAAAAATGAGCATGAAATTGAGTTTTGTGTCTGTCTGAAGAAGTGATAAGCTGGGACCATGCTATTTTCCAAAAAGATGTTTTATTTGTATTTTGTTTTTGTGAAAACCCAAGTAATTTTTTAAAAAATGTTTTGCACCACTCTAGTGAATTGTATATTTTATTCTTCTTCTCTTGCATTAAAAGTGGAAATTAGACATGATGCAACTGTGTTTTCTCTTCAGATTTGGTTTGATTTTTCCCAAATGTTATCATTTTTGTTTCCATGGTTCACTTTGAAGTTGCCTAGATAACAACAGTCTCATTTAAATTAAAATAAACCTCACCGGATGTAATGGTTTGAAAAAGCAGGGGTAATTAGATTCATTACCCCAGGTTACAATACATCTGATATATTTATATGCCTCAAGTTTTCAATTAATCCAGATGGTGTATTTAAGCATTACAGACTCAACTATTCTTTAGATCAGGCAATGTAACTATTTTCCTAATATACTTGTAAGATATGAATGCCTTAATATTTCAGCACTACACAGAAATCAATCTGCTGGACAAGATTTCTGCTTTCTTGCCATAGGCTATATTGTGGCAGATCCAAGATAGAACTGGTAGAATATTTCTTCGGTTTATTTTATCTGGAACAGAGACCCAGTTAAAGATAGGAGTATTAAATGGGGAAAATTGCCCTTATATAGAAGAAGTACATTCAGTGTTAATGTCTATTTTATGTGATGGATATTGGAATTCATAGGCAAGTACTTGTGCACCAACAATGCTGTGCATTAAGAGAAATAAAGATGAAAGGAGGCCCTCCAATGGGAAAAAATATCACAAGTGAAGGATTTCTTAGTCTAAAAAATAATTGCATAAGAATAGCAGGGAAGAAGCGCAGAGATGATATTCATGACTCATAAATGAGTTCTGGTGGCTCAGTGGTTAGAATGCAATATTGAAGGCAAATTCTGCCCACAGCCGGGAGTTTGATCCTGATGAGGGTCAAGGTTGACTCAGCCTTCTATCCTTCTGAGGATCCAGATTGTTGGGGAAAATATGCTGACTCTGTAAACCAATTAGAAAGGGCTGTGTAAAGCACTGTGAAGCAATATACAAGTCTAAGTGCTATTGCTATTCATCAATGATTAGATGACATCGTTCATCTTAAGGGTTTGGTGTTAAAACTACAGTTCTGTACATTTAACTATATCCTCTTACTGTCTCTGCAGGAGATGCCAAGCTTCATTTTGGCAACAGCCATACCTCCGTCACCTTGGGCAGCCTCCTGGATGACCAACACTGGCACTCAGTTCTCATTGAACGATTCAATAAGCAAGTGAATTTCACAGTGGACAAGCACATGCAACATTTCCGGACTAAGGGGGATTCTGATGATTTGAATATTGATTATGAGGTGTGTTGGGCATTTTATGATAATAAAAACATTCATCGAGAGTGCAGAGAACTAAACACAATGGCCTATTTGGCTTTATGAGCAATAGAAATATTTCTATTCTCCTCAATATCATTCTTATAAAGTTCAGGAATTAATATGTTTTTATTTTACCATTTCAAAAGAGAGGAAAAATATCACAATGTATGTACCAAAACCATAAACAGAAGCCATAATGTAGATTAAAGCAAACTTTGAGATTTATACTAGGAGTGGAAAATGGCTGCAGGTGACTCAAAACAGAGGAGAAATCAGGGGAACAAAGACCAAGAATGCAAAGGGGAGTGACCATGTAACGTGTGGATAGGGCTGAGTTTTTATTATTATATTGTTATGTATGGTTTTTTTGTACAGTCAACTGGATATTTAGATTGGATTCATCATCTTTATCTACCTGTTGAGTCCTTCCAAGGACCTTGGAGAAGCAGATGATGTTGTTTGATGATGTTAAAGGTATTGTTATAGGACGTACGTTCTTCTAAGTAAAGCTGGCTTTTGAAATTGACAGTAATTTTGTCAATACCACTGGTGTCCAAGTGATGTTCCAGATGTTTGGGGATTGCACCCAAGGCACCTATTACTATGACTTTATTTGTTTGTTTTCAATCTTGTATATTTGCAATGAGTATTTTCAGTTTTTGTGTGTTTTTCTAATGTTTAATTTTTTTTTAAAAAAAAAGCAACAGCTTTATTGAGCCAACTTAGCCCTTTTTACTCATAGTGGATTTATTTTTTATGTTTCCCACTAAAAATAGCAAGAACCCTTCAGTTTTCAACATGAACATCACCAAAACCCATTTGCATAAAATGTTTGTTGGGTCACTAAAAGAGATCCATGGGACCCTGAGAACACAGATTGTCCTATTCTGCCTAAAGCAAGGTTGCAAATTATTAAAAAATGAGAATGGTTTTGATACTGCAACTTCCTGCATCAAGTTAACTGAGGTTTTTGGAAAGTATTGTTTAGCTTCAAATGTGAAGTCTCAGAATCCCTTATCTTGCCCTAAAAATTACAATTATTATTCTAATCACTCTTTTAAATAAGCAGCAACTGGCATCTTATAAATAACTATTGTCAGGATTCCGGCAGTTACTCTAATTAAGTCATGAGCCTCGAGCCACACTCCCAAAACTACAAAGGATTTATTAGAAGTTAATATGCCAGCATTTTCCTGGGCATAACCAACTCTGAGATACATAATTCACTGTCACCCTTGGTCCTGCTTCACCCCTACCCCTCTGGATGTATCATCCAATGAAACACATCTGTAGCCAAGAGTCATCAATCATGCTCTCCAATTAGATTTTTGTGTGGCAGAAGCTTCAGTCATTTAATCAGTCTGTGAAGAAAATATGAATGGAATGTACTTTCAATTCCACACTGCTGCCTGCTCTTTGAAATTCCCCCCTTCTTTCTGTTGACAACTATAAAACGTGTATACAAAATGTTTTATGAGTTGACATTTGGCTCCCCTCACTTCTTGAAGGTGACCTGTACAACACACACAAAAACAAATTGATTGCAGATATGGAAGCTTATGCTCATGAAACGCCCCCGGCTTGGTTGGATTTTCTGCATGGAACCTTACTACAAGGTGATCAGCTTGGACATTCCTACTCTTTACCCATGATGCCTCTGATAAAGGGTAGCCCTTCCACTTGATTAAATATTGGAGTTGTCTCCTGTGCCACCTCGAATCGAGGATTCCCTACACCTCATAATGGGTTTGGCCTCCTATGACCATGGGATCTGGGGGCTCATGAGGTAGGGGCCTCAGCATTGATCCAACCATGGGTTTTAATAGGCTACTATGAAATACCAGGTGTATTTTCCCTAACAATCATGGCAACTTCAATTGCACCATGACTGGGTTGATGATCTTTACTATGGGGAATGGTCCCATGAACTTTGGCCCCAATTTCTTGCTAGGGAGTCTTAACCTCAGATATTTGGTGGAGAGATAGACTTTCTCCCACAACTGGAATGGTCATTGTGGGGCTCAGTGTTTGTCTGTCTCTTATAGGTTTGTGCTGCTTTTGCCAGTGTTTTTTTTACATTCTCCCAAGTTGCTTTCAGCGTTGACATCCAATCAGTCAGGCTGACTGAGGAGGTGGGGTTCCCTTGGATACTCAGGCATTGGGATGAAGTCCATGCCACTCACTACTTTGAAAGGGATTAGTCCCATGTTACTGTGAACAGCATTATTGTACGCGACCTTCACGAAAGGCAGGAGGTCCACCCAATTTGACTGCTGACAGTGAATTATTTATCCCAGAGTCAGCTACGCACAGGCAAATGCTGGTATGTTAACTTCTAATAAATCCTTTGTAGTTTTGGGAGTGTGGCTCGAGGCTCATGATTTCATTGGAGTAACTGCCAGAATCCTGACAGATAGCCAACTCTGAGATATGTAATTCACTGTCACCCTTGATCCTGCTTTCCCCCCCACCCCTCTGGGTGTATCATCCAGTGAAACATGTCCATAGCCAAGAGTCATCAATCATGCTCTTTAATTAGATTTTTCCGTGGCAGAAGCTTCAGTCATCTAATCAGTTTCTGAAGAAAATATGAATGGGATGTACTTTCAATTCCACACTGCTGCCTGCTCTTTGAAACTTCCCCGCTTCTTTCTGTTGACAACTATAAAATGTGTGTACAAAATATTTTATGAGTTGACAACTATGCTGTAACTCTTATATTTCAATGGAAGTGAAAAGAATAGTGCAACTAGGAAAAAGCCATATAAAAGTGTTTTTGTTAAATAAATGAAAATGCAATTCACAAGAATATAGCCAAATGTATGTGGGGATATCATGGATACGGGGAATTCTGAAAACTAAAGTCCACATATTTAAAAGTTACTGAGGTTGAGAAATGCTCATGTAGATGGTAGAGGTAAGGTTCTTTCTGAAATGTTTATCTTATTGTGTATTTGTTAACCCTAATCTAGTCATTTCATGCATAAAACAAAGTACAGTTGCCTTCTGAAAAGGCACCTTTTGTCCTCCTAATTTCCTTGCCTCTTATGTGACTATGGGAAGGTATACACAAAAGGGATAGCATGCTTGCATTTAGCTTTTTGGAAATTTCCAAGAGTAGGTATTTCTGTTGCAGAAAGTTGGAAATCTAAAATAACTTCTTAAAACTCTAGTTGTCCAAGTGTGTGGGCTGTAGGAAAAAAAAAACTCAAATATTTAAAAATGAGATGAAAAATTTATCTGGCACTGACACTCCATGTACACCTAATTGAATGTCCTGGAACTTAGATCCCAATTTAAATGTGCATTGGATCTTATTCTTAGGCTTTAAAAGGCTGTCCTTGTCTATTAATGCTTAAGAAGTCTCACATGGGTATTTTAATTAGTTTGAAGGAAGATATTTATACCATAGAAATAATAGGTTTCTCTTCACTGAAGCAAAGAGGTAAATGTAATTTGCCTCCACAAAACGAAGTTGCTTTGCCTTGAACTGTTTGGGGACATCAAACACTGGCTGTTGATGACTTCAAGGCTGTGCAACTTCAGTATATGTTGCAATAGTCAAGCCTGGTGGCATTGGAGCAGTATGTGTTGAAGCATGGAAGAATTTTGATGTGCTCTGAAAGGGCTTTAGACTCTGACTTTGGCACATACTGCAAGTAGCCCCACAATCTCCATAAAATCTAACTAGAAACACTTTGGCCAATAGTGCACCTCAAAGTTTTCTCTTGCAAGGTGAATTCAAGGTAGGGGGCTAAGTGGAGGTACAAAGCAGAGCAATACCCTCCAGAGCAAAATAAATGTGTCGAATGAAGGTGATTCTTCATCAGAATGAAGCATCCCTTAAGGGATTGCTACAGCCTTTCTCTCATTCCTTTAAATTTTCAGAGTAGCATGTGCAATCAATGGGAGAAGAGAAGAATACTTGGTTATGTTTGCTGAATTACTGAAAATGTATTAAATTGAATGAGCTATCAGTCATATAATGGATTTGTGTTAGGACATCAATGTTACAATCTAGTTCCAAAGTGATTTGGAATGAAACTGAGTTGAGAGAGACCTGGAAGGAGTATCTTAGATATTTTTTTTATGAGGATAATAGCAATATGTCAGAGAATGGAACTAAAATGAAGGCTACAAATGTTAGTCTGCAAGAAAAAAAACGATGAAAAGGAAGGCATAAATGTTATGAGAATGCTGAAAAATTGGGAGGCTTCAGGGGAAGATGAACATTTCTGCTTCAGAAATGTTCAAATATGGATGCAGTTTGCTTGTGGAATGGCTATGTGACTTATTTAATATGTGTTTGATATCAGATGTTGGAGAACATTTGTTCCCATTGGAAGGAGGGCTCAAGCAGGGAACTAGTCTGGACTCATTATGTAAACACAATAGAACAATGTCTGACTCACCTAAACACTTTTGAGCCTTATCTAGTTTCTTTCACAGGTGAAAGTTGCCAGTCTGAGGAGATTCCTGTAGAATAGGCATAAAACAATAAAGCTAGTCTGAAAGTCTATATACGTGGGTGCATCTACTTGTTCATGCTTCACAACAGCATCTCTGTCTAGCAATAAGAAGAATGCTATTATTGTTCAGTTATACAAAGGAAAAAATAGCATGAATGAATGCAAAAACCGCAGGGAGTAGTTTTAGATTGTTGAGTGTACTTTAGGCAGATGTTTGGCAGAATTCTAACTGAAAGTTTAGGAGGGGTGTCAATGAACAAAATTCAGGTGCATGAAATTTCATGTCAGACAGGTGAGTGTGGACCAGTTTTTCTCTTCAGCCGAACACTCAGAAATGTATTAATATGAGAAAGAAAGTTTATTGTATGATTTGGACAAAATAATAAAATTGAAAAGACTTGAATTATGGATTGTTTTGTGAATATGGAAATGGAAGTTGATTGTGAAATATGACAAAGGTGTATAAAGTTATAAGATTTGCCATGAATGTATGATATAACAAGGAGTGCTGATCTGAATATAAATACAATAAAGACTATGGTAGTTGTATTTGATGGGGAAATGAAGTAAACTGTGCAAACTGTACATAAAGGGGGGAAAAAACCCTACCATGAATGGTTTGTTGGTTTATCTGTGTAAAAAATATTTACTAAAGATGACAAGGTAGTTGAACAATTTTTTAAGTTATGTAAAGACTGGGAGAAAGATAGTGGGTACTGTGTGATCTTTTAGAAGAAATGAATATCAGAAGAAGTGAAAATGACTGAATATTAAAGTATGTTTCACTTAGTTACATGGAAATGAGGCTGGGCATGTCAAACTGAATGCAGTGAAAATGGGTAAAGTAAGAAAACATAGAGTCAAGACTGAATAGCTGATGCATAAATGTGGATTGAATAATCAAAGCATAGGCCGGAAGAGGGTGAGCATTCACGTATGGATGAACATACATGTCTTGGGGCTAGGTTATTTGAAGGACTGTGTTTTCCCAATTGTATCTACCTGATTTCCAGACTGGGGAGGCAAAGTATTTTAGGGATCCTTTCTATTAAGCAGGTCCATCTAATGAGACCAAAAAGAAAGGCTTTCTCTGTGGTAGTTCCCTCCTTGTGGAGCAGCATCACTGCAGAGATAAGTTGGATCCCACCTTAATGCTCTTTCAAAAGGACCTGAAGACATGGTTTTGCCAGTAGACTTGGGGACCCCAGGTGATACGTAACAGATGTGTCTGAATTTTGACACTGGATGGGTTGATGGGTTGATGGGTAAGGGTTTGTTAGATTTTGTATTTGTGGTTTTACTTCTGTAAGCTACCTGGAGTCAACTGGTCAGCCATATAAATGTTTTAAATAAATAATGAAGTGGTACAGAGTAGAAACAGGTTGATTGATTCCCCACCTTGCTGATATTACATAGAACTAATATTCTCATGCAGCTGAACTGGTTGTACTGGACTATAACTAGTAACTTCCCCAACGATTACAATAATATGTTGGCTGGGGTATGATAGAATATGACACCTCACCGCTGAATCAGCAGTCCTCGCCTCCAGGCAATTGGCCTGTCTCCATGTGCTGGCAGTGAACAATTCCAGATGGCTTGATCAGTTATGCATTAGTTTTTGTTTTCTAGGCTTCCCAAGTGCTGTAAAAAAGGATGAGAAAGTGGCAATATTCTATTTCCTGGTGTTTTAGTGCAGCAACTTACTTGTCCCCTTTCCACTCTTCTATGGTTATAGAAGTTGAAAATGGAAGCAGCCAGAGATGGAGGGCTTTCAGAGGCTTCTTCAGATAACCATCTTGATTGTGGTGGAAGAAGGGACAATTAACTCGCTAGGAAGGAGACCAAGCAACATGGAATGAGTTAGTAGACCAGGATATTTGCTGAATAATACAGGCCTGCCAAAGGCTAAAACTATTGTCCTATTGAGGTTAATTACCTTGGTTAATTAGCAAGGTTTTTGAACCTGTGTAACACATTGCCTGGCCCATCCCCATGACCCAGTTAAATATGTCTTACGATCATTTCTTTAGAAGGCTAGATTAAGAAAGGCTATAATAAAACAACACTTATCAATTGTGACAATTTAATTATAGAACATAATATAAAATACAGAAACCCCACAATTATGTTTGTTCAATCTATGTTTAATGCTTACCTACTTTTGTCCTGAGATTTAAATGGCTTGTACTGTACCCCACTAATACTGTTGTCTATTGAAAGTTTATCTTAGTATTTTTAAGGGATTAAAGGTGCAGCTACAGAAAATAAAAGGATTAGTTAGGTAATTAAAAGTATAATTGATCCTCAAAGGAAGTGTTTTTTTCTCCAATAATGCAGCAGCATAATTTATATTGACTATACACTTTTAATTTTATTTGCTGAAAGTCCAGACTGGAGGACAAAATAAGAAAGAGCAAAGGTAGCAAGTAATAATGAGTTCCAGAATCAGAATGGATCTTTAAATCTAATTCACCTTGCCAGTAATTTGGAACCTAAAATTATATTGCTAAACAAAAAAATCTATTATTGTACTGCAGTGCTATTTGGAAGAAAGTTTTCATGCTTCTTTTCCATATGAAATTGGAATGAATGTCGATTTCAGATGATTTCAGCTTTTGACCCTGGAACTACCTTAGTCAACTCAATGGATAACCTATGGCAAAAGAAAAGTAGAGAGAGTAAAATATAATTATTAATTTGATCTTATGGATTGTCTTCCTGCTCGGCATTTCTTTCATTAACACCTAAAAATGATATTTGGTCAAAAACATACAGCTATCAGAACATTAAAATTTGAATTTGTTCTTGTCTCAAAGCTCAGTTTTGGAGGAATCCCAGTCCCAGGAAAACCAGGAACTTTCCTGAAGAAAAATTTCCATGGATGTATTGAGAACCTATATTACAACGGAGTCAATATTATTGACTTAGCCAAAAGACGGAAACCACAGATCCACACAGTGGTAAGAACTTAAAGCACCTTTGGTGGGGGGTGTTAGATTTTTATTTTCCTGAAGTTGTTCTTGTTGACAGTTTGCTCACTTGTGAAGCAAAAGTTTCTTAGGTAAGAAAATTTCTGTTTCTTCCAAAAAGGTTTCCTTATAGCCCAGCACTGGCCAAACAGTAAGTTAAAAAAGAACAAAAGAATGCATTTGAAAATTTTAGCAATCTGGGTTTAAGTATGCCTTTTGAAAGAAGTTTAAAAAAGCTGGCAGCTGAAGAAAATAAATATGAGAATTATTGTCATTACTGGCAGTGCATTAAGCATAAAAAAGTGAGACTCTGAAGTATGTTTTGAACATGTGTATTCAGTTTTTGTTTGCTAGCCCAGGCTCACATCCTATGGAATTGGGGGAATCTGCAGAAGGAATGGTGAAAAATCAAGATGGTGATTGGGATTATGCAATCAAAGTCCTGTTCCATGTGTCATCAAATACACATCTGAAATGTTCAAGTTCTGCAACAAACCAAAAAGATCCAGTAGGCCATCTACAACTTATAATTGCAGGGCTATAGCAGCCACTATGTAGGACAAAAGAGCAGAAGACTAGCAGAGGGCATTCATAAACACCAAACAACAGTCAAAAAAACATAATGAAAATCCCTTAATATCACAACACATAGACAGATTCAACCGCAATTTCTCCTGGAAAACTATTAACACTTAAATCAAGCCAAAACAAAATAATAGGGAATTTCTGAAAGCTGGGCATTCAGACAGATCAGTCATTAATAGACATATAGAGATACAGTAAATCACATTTATACATCATTCAAAAGAGGCAACAAAAAAAAACTAGAAAGGAAACAAAAAAAACCCCATAGAATAATTCCCTTTAGCAGCTCACATTAAGATAAACAGGGAACAATACCAATCAGGCAGAAAGCATTACACTGATCAAGGAAGAAATCATATACTGACCAAAATTGGCAGGACAAGTTAATATATATAAACAGGCAGCTAACAGGCACTGTCCTAAACCCTCACTCACACTAATGTCATTACCTAGTTGGGCAATAAAATGTCTGCAAGCAAACAACCAAGTTCAAACAGCACCAAGAACTTCACAGTTCAACCTTACTACAGATTTCTCTTTCATTGAAACTGTTCCACTGTTACTGGTGTTTTACCATCAATTTCCTTATATTTAAATGAAATGTAGATAGCTATAAGCAAGATCCATTATTTCTGGTCCTAGTTTCTGTGGGCATGAAAAATGTTCTTGATCAACTTTCCTGTAGCTTCCCTTTATGTACCTGAACATCACTATCATGTCTCCTTTCAATCTCCTTTTCTTCTTGCTGATTATTTTGGTTATTGCTTATCCTTCTTCTCCATCCTTGTTTTGCATACACTAGAAAAACATTTCTACCATTTTAGCAGCAAATACAAAATCCATTTCCTGCAGTAATATCTAGTTATACTATCATGATTACAAATACATGCTTACATGCTTTTGGTTTGTCGATGTCTCAAAAATGCATCCCTCAAAACTAAAGAAGAACATCCAATGAGACACAAAGCCGAGACTGTACTGAATAATTTTCTGAGGTGGTGAAACACATGCAAAATGAAAAACACATATGTAGGAAGTGCAAGAGTATTCTGACCATCATAAATAGTGCTTTGCTTCTTATCCTCAGCCTTCAGTGCTCCTTATCCTCAGCCTTATTAATGCAATATCAGGGGATTTCAATTCAATTGTGTAGAATGTGAAGGATGTGTGTTTTTATTTTATTTATGTGTAATGTACACTGAAGATGGCATTTAATTTCATTGTATGAGGTGCAATGACAATAAAGTAAAGTTAAACTTCAGTGCATTCAATGCAAAACCACCTATGATTTCTATGGAAGCAAAAGTCTGCACTGTACACATAGAAGCATTTTTAACCACCTGGAATAGAAGGTTATTTACTACTATTTCTATATTCATTTCAGGTGAAGTAAAGCTTTCATTTCTTTCTTTCTCTTTGTTCTTGCAATAAACATTTTGGTAAAGAAGAATAAATGAAATGTCCATCATTGTACTGGATGCGCAATGTTAAGCTATTGCTCCTAACCTGTTTAATTTGCTTCCAATTTTTCATTTTGTATACCCTGAAGGCAAGTCAATACAATTGTCCAAAAGATTCCCCATTTATTCTAATGTTCTCTATATCATATTGTTGATCAGGGCAAAAAAAGCATGTGAACTTTGAAAAATAACATCCTAGATCAAAGTCTGAAATTTCTGATACTCACACAGCACTATTTTTGCATGTTCTCATAAGGCTCTAGGTCCAACGATCCCAATAAATATATAAACAATTTATTCAATTGCAAATTGTATAAATCAAGAAATGATGGTCTGAAACTAAATGGCTAGTAATGGAGCACTAGTCAAAGGGAAATCTGCCACTCTAAATTCCATTTTTGCATTAGCAGAACAATTTAGTTTGTTCAGTGGAAAATTATAATGATTTACAATGTTCATTTGTAATAAGCTCCAGAGCTTGAAGGTGGCTTTTGCCTGTCCATTTTCTCATTTTTATACATGATCTTGCCTTTAGCTGCAAGTAGAAAACTAGTTATGTAGATATTTAAGTATCTCCCAAGATTGGATCCTTTCAGGCCTTTTTGAAATTAGGAAGGTAGAAGGTTGTATCTGAATTTAAGTTCCTTCAAGATAGGGCCTCTGAATGAGGAGCTATTTGATCTTAGAAAATACTGGTCTGGTTATTCTATACATTAGTTGAACTTCAAGTTAATTGTTTTGAAACTTTGAAAGTTTCCCTTCCCTTCTCCTTTTCCCCCTTCCCCCTTCTCCGAGGCAGGGATTTTTGACATTGTAGCTCACCAGTTTTGTGACTGAATGCAAACAACTTCTCCAAGTAATGTGTTGCAGAGCCAGAGGTGGTATTCAGTAGGTTCTGACCAGTTCTGGAGAACCGGAAGCAGAAATGTTGAGTAGTTTGGAGAACCAGCAAATACTACCTCTGACTGGAGATTTTACAGTATCCTTCCTCTGCCATCAAACCACATCCACAGAACCGGTAGTAAAAAAATTTGAAGCCCACCACTGTGCAGAGCCCTATCTAGCTTACTATAGCCTAATATATCTCATAAGTGTTTTTTTCGCTCCCTAAGTAAACATATCACTCAGAATTCATTATGCTTCATATTGCCATTATCTCATGTCTAAAGATCAGTTGATCAGTTGATTTTATCAGCAATAGTCCCAATCAAATTCTAGTACGGCAAATAAGAATTAAGGACCCAAGTCAGGATTATTTTAAAAATTGTTATAATGACTTATAGTGCTTAGTGTTTTTTATTTATTTATAGATTTTTAGCTTAACTATTCATAGCAAAGAAACTGTAAAACTGTAAAATATTTTTTTTTACTTTAGTTTATTAATGCCACATTTGGTTACTTATTTTATTAATACCATATTTGGTTACTTATTATTTGGAATGATATTTGTTTTATGCTGGTCTATGATTGAAATAAACCAAACAATGATTAGGATTGAACCTGTATGTGTGCTGTGTTCTTTCATCTAAGAGGGCCACAAAAGACATGACCTTCCAAAGCTTTTATCCACATATTTTCTTAGTTTTCTTCTTGGAGACTACAGTGCACTGTTTTAGCATGTTTCTAACACACTGAAATATTCCTTGGAATTACAGAAAGCCACCAGTTCTTGCCCTTTCAGAGTCTAATGCTAATGGCTCCAGTTGGAGTAGACTCTGAAAATCACAAAATTGGAAGTTACATGAAAGCCTTGTTTTGCCCACGTTTACTATAGACTTAACAAGTCATTCTGTATCCATGAATATTCAACAGTCAACAGTAGTCCAGTCTTTTCATACTCATACATGTGGTCCTTGATTTATGACTGTGATGGAGCCTGCAATCTTAAGCCATGTAAAATGTGATCACATGACCAACCACCTTTTACAGTCTTTTTTGTGATGATCATTAAGTGAATCTACCCTTGCAGTTTGGTAATTCAAAAAAGTAAAATGCCTGAACATTGGGGGCTGAGTGATGATTTTTTGGAGGGAGATTCAAACCAAAGGCAATTCAATCACATTGCTCTTTTAATTTTTTCAAATCAAATCAGTGGAACAAATACTACCTCACAGGGGTACTATTGTTGGAAAAATAGGAGGAGGAAGGTGTGTTTGATGTAGTCATTATCTTAAGTTATTATCTTGAGTCATTTGTAAGAATAATAAAGGCTGGATATAAATTTAATAAATAAATACTTAAATATGAGGTGGAGATTTTCTATGAATTTCTCCAGAATGACATGATACCTTCTCTTGGGGTTAACTGAAGCATTGAAAGTGATGGACCGCTGGGGATAATCAACGAAAGGCAGTAAACATACCCCTTGGATACTCATAATAAAATAAATGTGATTGATAAATAGATGGAAAGATGGATGGACGGAGAGAGAGAGAGAGACAGGCAGGCAGGCAGGCAGACAGACATTTCATCAAGTTGATAGAAAAAGAATTTTGATTTGTAACATAAATTACTGCCAATTATTTTTTAATTTACTTTGAATCAGCAGCATAATTTAAGCAAGCTATTGCCATTATTTATTTATTTAGCAGAAATATGGATGTTCATCTTATATATAATTACACTGTGCAACTTACAACATAACAATAAAACAAAGGATATGCTATTACAAAAGCAACAAAAACCTATACCTCACATTATTGTTAAGGACGTTGCACTTGATTGTATGATCGTTTTTACCATGATTCTTAAGTGAGTTCCTGCAGTTGTTATGAATGATGTGATCATTAAGGAAATCCAGCTTCCCCCATTGACTGTCAGAAGCGATCACATGACCCAGGAATGCTGCAACTGTCTTAAATACATGCCATAGTATATATTTAACAAATCTTCAAGAATCTTCAGAGAAATGAAATTTGTTTCATTTTTTTAAAAAATTTTTAAACAGCATTTTGTTCAGCTGAAATCATCTTTAACTGTTTAATTGAGACTGATCTCTAAAATATGGAGAGCTTCAGCTGCTGATAAAATTTTTAAAAAGCTCAAAGAAAGAGACTTTTGTTTTTCTCTGTCAGTCTACCCCTCATGTGACCTGAGTTGTTATGGCTGAGTAGAATGTGGAAATGACCCACTGCGATAACAGAGGTAAGGGGCAAAAACAAGTGATATTGAAAAATATAACAAAGTAATGCTATCCAAAGAAGAAAGAAACACATGCAATCATCTCTGAATATAATAGTCAAGTCAGTTTTTCTGTTGGATGGGAATTCTTAACATGTTACCTCAATAAAGAGCAGTAAACCTCAAATCTCGATTGGTTCTGCTCACAATTCTGAGCTGCTGTTCAGTACTTTTTTATTTTCATACCCTCATTATTCCCAGAGTAAATCAGATGCACGTATGATGGTATTGCAGACTTTGTACAATGGGTGATGAGAAGAGGAGGAAGCCTGGCTAGAAAAAAAGGAATAACTTTTTAACCATTACTATGCACATACAAACATGTTCCAGATTCATTAGGAAGTAGTACAAAAGACTAATGCATAACATTTTCTATGTACGGAGGTGGCTCCGAATATTTTGATGTCTTGGAAGACAGTTTAATTATTGGTCATTCGCTTGGATAATTAAGAAGTGTTCCATACCCTGAATATTCTGCATGTTTTATTTTTAGAAAATGGGGCAAACAGCTGGGCCATTAAATTATTATTGGCCTATTCTACATTAACAGAATTAGTTGAAAATCAGATTAAAAGTTCTAAATGAGTAAAAAAACTCCACACCACTTAAAACTGCAAGACAGGAATCAGGTTTTTAAATGTCATGTATAATAAAAATCTTGTAGAGCAAGAAAACTACCCCAAAAAGAAGTGACTTAGTATACGGCAGTGGTGGGATTCAAATTTTTTTTACTACCGGTTCTGTGGGCATGGCTTGGTGGGCATGGCAGGGGAAGGACACTGTAAAATCTCCAGTCAGAGGTGGTATTTGCCGGTTTTCTGAACTACTCAAAATTTTCACTACTGGTTCTCCAGAACTGGTCAGAACCTGCTGAATACCACCTCTGGTATATGGTACTTTATAGTTCTTTATAACTTTGATGTGCTAGTTTATATATGGAAGCTTTTTTTCTAAACGTTATGAAATGACACACTTAAAATTCAATTAATATTCTATTATACCATAAACAGCTATTGTGGCCTTGATTCCAAAAGCTGTTTCATATGTATCCATGGTTTAGGAATCCTGTGGAGATTTGAATGTTATATTTATGTATTTTATTTATTTGTATTCCACCTTTTTATTATTTCTTTTTATTTTTAACTCAAGGTAATGAACCTATCCACCACAACCTCCCCCTCCAATTTTCCCCACAACAACAACCCTATAAGGCAGGTTGGACTGAGAGAGAGAGTAAGTGGCCCAAAGTCACTTAGCTGGCCTACATGGCTAAAGTGGGATTAGAACTGATGGTCCCCTGCTTTCTAACCTTGTGCCTTAACCACTAGACCATTATTTCAATATCACATTATATCTCTTTGATTTTTTTAAAAAAATCATTAGCTAGATAGCAGAGGTGGTATTTAGCAGGTTCTGACCGGTTCTGGAGAACCTGTAGCAGAAATTTTGAGTAGTTCAGAAAACCAGCAAATACCACCTCTGACTGGAGATTTTACAGCATCCTTCCCTTGCCACGCCCACAGAACCCATAGTAAAAAAAAAATGAATCCCATCACTGCTAGATAGGTATAAATGCATAAAGAACCAAACAATACTTCATTTGTTGTGTGAGAAATTATTGTCCTGTCAGCAAAGAAAAGGGGGATGTGGTGGCACAGAGGTTTAATGATGCTGAAACTGCTGGCCAGAAACTGTCTGCATTCTGGCGGTTTTAGCCCAACTCCATGAGATGGAGTGAGCTCTCATGATTTGATCCCTAGCATCTGTCCACCGAGCAGTTCCAAGTGCAAATAGATAAATGGATATCACTTCACTGGGGAAAAAATATCTAGCTGTGTTCATTTGTGTGGAGAGCAGAAGCCAGCCCTATACATGGTCAGATGTGACATGAAGTGAGACTGGTAGCGAAGCCTGAAAGAGCCAGCAACCCAAGCACTGCTAGCTAATTGGTGTAAAGCTACTTTGCGCCTGCAATGCACCAAGGATAGACGTACAAGAACTGAATGGAATAAACTAGTTATCTAGGCTGTCAGAACCGCATAGTATTTAGCATGTAGATTTCCCTGATGTTGTATGCCATATGCTAAATGAATAATAAGCAAAGAAAACACAATAGAGTTGAATGTGTTATGTGCCAACTACTTAATCTTTAACTCTGACAATTTTCTGTCCTCTTTCTCTGCTCTTGGAGAAGGATAAATACAACAATTCATGATATTGTCAGTCCTATGGAGGTAAACCAGACACAGACATAGAGTCCACATAGACCTGAAACCACTTTTATTAAGATTGGCTTTAATAATATAATTTTACAAGTTTCAGGGTGCTTCCTTTTCTCCTTCTTTTCTCTTTAGGTGAATTTAAGGGGTGTCAGCCCTCTCAGATAAACCATAGAGGAAACTTGATGAACTAATTCTATTTTATTGTAAGGCTGCATTAACAGTCGAAAATACTGTGCAATCTTCCCATTTATCACTTTTAATTGCTTGATCTGTTAGGGTGGGTTCTTCCAAAATTTCTTTCTCTGATTTTTGTGGACTGGGGACTCCCCCATCACCTGTTTGATTCTTTCCTATGCAACATTTCTTTCCCCAATTCCCTAACGTTACACACACACACATTCCTTATATGAGGTATCTATCTAAGATATTTTTGGACCTCTCCACACTCATCTGGCCTTCTGCAATGTTTATCTGTTTGTTGCCTTAGTAACAATCATCCCTCTCTTATCAAGGCCATCCTCTTTACTCTCTACAGATGTCATGCCTGGGATTGCTGAGGGGCTCTTACTAATAGTTTTCCCCTTTCAACAATCTTTGCCTAAAAAGTGAGTTTAAAAGGGGCCAAGAAGATGACGATGGAACCCATCTAAGATGCTGTCTTAGTCAGGGAAGTGAGGACAGTCAAGTTTCTTGGTAAAAAAATGTATCATAAAATGAGGGAAATTATTTAAATCTCAAATAAAACAAAGTCTCATTGTAGTTACTGTACATCTAGGTGTTAACTGTGTCCTTTGTGGAGGGTGGGGAGTTTATACAATTTGTTTATCCTAAGTTGAGGGTGTTGTGTATACTGGCCCACTTATTATATAGTATATATAGTGACACTATTTTATCTCTGGTGAACCTTGGAAAAAGCATAGAATATTTGTCAATATTTCCCTCCACCTTTCTCAATTTCTTATTAATACCTTACAGATTATCTATTTTTGTCATAAACTCTGCTCTAGCAGTTGAAACTGGATATAGAACAAGGCTGCATATATCATAGGTTTCCAAGGCCATCAATTCTAATCCCCTTTCCTATACAGGAAACTAAATTAAAGAACCCACCAAACAGAGCTGTCAAGCTTTTGCTTAAATACAATCAATGATGGGGAACCTACCACTTCTCTGGCTAATTGGTTTCCACTCACAGATAGCTCTAATGTTTAGGAGGTGTTTCCTTTCATTCAATCAGAATGGATCTTATTGCAATTTAAATCCATTCTTCCATGCCCTGCCTCTTGGAAGGATAGAGAACAATGTAGAATATTGTGGCCCTCACTGAATACCTTATGACAATTTGATGAGGAAACATGGATTATCATTTTCTGTGTTCCTTTTTTAAAAACAGTTATTTACCCATTTACTCATATTACCTATACCTTTGTAGAATGAGAGTTTTACTTGTATTTGCTTGAAGTTGAGATGTAGGTCATACAGGGATGTCTAAGACTGTGAAGACAGCTATTAAATTAAAACAGCTATTAAATTAAAACTAAAACATTAGTATAATTCTCCTTTGGATCTCTGTTGATCTCAGGAAAGGAAAGAATAGGATCAGCATACAAACTATTTTATTATTTAATTTTGAATCCTTCCATATATTTAGCAGTGCAAAACATTTCTTTTTCATGTAAAGATCCATTGATTTTTCCTCATCATACCATATTATACTGCCAGGGTTTGGATACCATGCTAAGTCATGAAATATTTGTGTCTTAGTTTGTTTTGCAATTACTATGGGTTATAAATCATTGTGGATAATAAAACATTGTGACTTAGTCAGAAATAAGATTCCAGTCAGTTGTTTATTCCATGAAACCTATCTGAATGCAATGTTTAAACCTCTCACTGCTTCACTGCAATCAAAATATTATTCATATTCAACTTCTCACTCAACCAACACTTGATGTACATTTTCAAATTAGCCAATATTCAGTTGAGGGGGGTTGTCATCAACTTAAATAACTTTAGCTGAGATACAATATGGATTTAGTTCTTGGCCCATACAAGCTAAATCAGCCTTTCCAATATGAAGCATTCCAATTGTTTTGGACCATAATTTTCATACACTTGGCTATAATAGTTGGTCTAATAGAAGTTGTGCTCCGCTATACCTGAAAAGGGGGGACCTCATTTAAAGTATTCTACAGATGGATTGAATTGCTGTGAAATAGTTTAAATGACAGATCATTTAGACTATTTTCATAAAAGTGTCTTCTCCAAATAGAGTACATAATTACTTTCATTCATATTATCTATAAGGCATTGCTCCTTAGTAAATTATCAAGCCCTGCATAGCTGGCAAACTCATGAAGAAATACCACATATTTTTCAGAAGGACAACTTTAATGCTACTTGGAATAAAAATATAATTTTGAAAGCCATAAAATTAGTAGGTAGGCTTACAATAATCCAATTAATGTGGAGTTTATTTGAAATGTTTCTTTTTTGCACCTCCCACTTCTGGTCTAGGATGCCTCTTCTCACCCCCACTGAACATCTCCACACACACCCTCCCCTCTGCTTTCCACAAACTTTCACAAAAATATAGACAATGTACTGAGTTGTAAGTTGAATAATTCCTGAAAACCAAACAGTATAGCCATGGCTATTCCAAGAATATAGTTCCAAATGAGGAGAATAAAGTTGCAGTAGTGGGTTGTTTTTTTTCTTACTTAAAAGATGAAACTCATTAAAACCAGGCATGTGCTTTCAGAAAAGGTAGTTGTGCCAGTACCAGTAATTACTGACTGGTTGCACATATTTAAGCCAATATTATTATTTTTCTTTTGATTGATTGAATACCTGTGCTATTTGTTGAGAATTTATTTTACTTAAAATGGATGGAGCAAGACGTTTTGTGATGCCTAAAATATATTTGACTTTCAAAGCAAGAAATCAAAAACAACTACAGAAAACTATTAGAACCCTGGTATAAGTGGTTTGAATTGGAGTTTTGAATCCTTTGAAAGACCAAATAAGACTCAAAAATTAAACTCTGGATTTGGTATGCTGTATACATTTGTGAAAATTCACCACTTTTGGTTGTCCTTCTTGTTTGTTTCTATCCAAGGTGAGCTTCCAATATTAGATGCAGGCCGTCTTTGTTTTTCTGCATTCAAAAAAGGGAGATACCAAGTTATTTTCTTTGATTTTCTTTTTCTTTTTCTTTGATTTTCACATTTGTTTTGTATCAGAATGATCAATATCATTTTCAGATGGGCTGAGAATGTCCCCTGACCTCATGTTTCAAGCATTGGAGCCATGCAATTAAGTGATAATGCTCATTTTCTGCAAGCAGAAAGGCTGTGACATCTTTTGTTGCAAAGTTGGCCAGTGACCTAAAAGCTTGGGGAACTCAGATAAACAAAATCCAGAATTGTTAAGCCAAGCATATGGTCCTTCATGTCTCTCCGCGGGATGAAATTTCACTCAACTGAGCATTTTTCTTTTGTTAACTGATATTTGGAGATGAGATGCTTCAGGAATACAAATGTATTAAAACCTGTCATTTTCAGGAAATTAAAAAAATCTTAGTATGTTTTGTTAAATAATGCAACAATTATTTGAAGAAATTATTTATTTTCTTGTTTTCAGTGTTTTCCCATCAAAAGTAGGAAAGAACTAAGTTAGAAAAATGACAAACTCTACATCAAAGCAGAAGCATTTCTGCTAACTCTGTCCCACCTCCCTATTATTGTTCTTATCCTAATTATTACATTGTGTTAATTCTTGTATCACAAGTGGGGTACGATGCCTCAGCAGATAAAGATGCTGAGCTTATCAGCTGGAAAGCTGACAGTCCAGGTTCAAGACCTGAGCACCATGCGATGGGGTGAGCTCCAGTTACTTGTTCCAGCTCCTGCCTCCTTAGCAGTTAGAAAGCATCCAAATGCAAATAGATAAATAGGTACCACTCTGGTGAGAAGGTAACATTCTGTGTGCCTCAGCATAGAGACATGTTGGCCAAAACTTTTCACTACTGGTGTGGCTTGGTGGGTATAGCAGGGGAAGGATACTACAAAATCCCATTCCCTCCCCACCCCACTAATCTGCTTTCTACCTCCGTTCTCCAGTGCAGGGCAACAAAAGAAGACCCAGCCAATCAGCTGGGACTCAGGAGGCAGAAAATAGGTGGGGGTGAGGCCAGTCAGAGGTGGTATTTGCCAGTTCTCCAAACTACTCAAAATTTCCTCTACCAATTTTCCAGAACTGGTCAGAATGTGATGAATACCACCTCTGATGTTGGCCATGTGAATATGGGAGCTTCTTCTTGGCTAAGAAATGGAAATGAGCACTACACCTACAGTTGGACATAACTGAAAGGGGAAGCCTATACCTTTACACTTACACAATACCTAAATAGGTTTTCTGTGGCTTGAGCATGTATCTGTAATGATAGTTTTAGTTCACTGCCTGTATTTTCAAACCTTAACGGCTTTCATATAAATTGTTCCTCCAGAATTTGTAGCATCAGCAAAGTAGTCAAGAAATTCAGAAATCTATTTTGTTCATACATGTGTTCCCCCTCTATCTTAACAGGATGCTAAGATTTCCAGTTCCTTAGGATTTACTAATTGAGTAAGCAGGCTTATAACAATAATACTGTTTCTAGGTCAACTGAAGTTTTCCAAAATTTCTGCAACTTTTTTAATTTAAGAATTTGTAACTATTTACTTTAAGAAAAATGAGAGAAGAAGAAAAATGTGGCTGATTTTGCAGCCATGTATCAACCTTCCATGCTTGAAAGGATTCGAGAAAGTCTTCAAATATATTGAGTCTATATGTGATAAAGTCTAATTATGATAAGGTCAGTCCCAAATCCTGTTGCAAAGTCAAAGCAAAAAATATTTGGCATCCTTTAGATCAGGGCTGTCAAACTCCTGACCCGTGGGCAGATGCTTCATGCACTGGCCATACCCACGCCCGGTTTAGTGAAGGGGAAAAAGTCCTGATACATCACATGATGCTGCTGTGATGACACAAGTTTGACACTCCTGCTTTAGATATATACACAATCATTAATTCATGAGCAATATCCTGTTCAATAAGCTATTGCAACTGTACTAATTCGCTTCTAATGATCTTTAAGCAAACAATTTATTTTATCTTTTATAATTGCTAAAAGGATCCATTTGAACTTAAGCAATGACCCGTCAGAAATTTTGTTGTTGTTAAAATAGGTAGCGCCAAAACTCTTGTCTGATGACAGGATCTACCAAAGAAATGTTAAGTATCTTCCTTTAAATGTCTCAGTTTAGTAAGTTAAAATTGTTATAAAAGCAGCAGAAACCCCTTTGGAGTAGATTTCAGTATCTGTTAAAGGGATCATTAATCAGACTGCAAACACTGGACTCCATGGAGTTCTCAAATATCAGATGAATGCACTAGATAAATTTTTTAGAAGCTCGACACATCTGATCTTCTGCTTCCCCCGAGGTCCAGAAACTTCTTATTCTATATCGCAGTCAGGGAAAAAATTGGTTTTCATTTTAAGTGGGTTTACATTATTATATCAACTATTTCAGAGGAGGCACTGGGGATAAGCTGAGGCCTGATAATTTTTTTGGTAATAATCTTGATCTTCAATCCTATATAACTCATCTCTTAAATAGTGAGAAAACTGGTGAATTGTCCAGTCCGAATTAAGTTTCCATCAAAGACCAATTAAAGTATATACAGTATGTGCACATAATCTTATTATATATTTTTTCAGTTGCTTACCTTTGATATAGTCATGTCAGTGTACAGTAGTATATCAAACATAATATCAGGAAGAAGCATAAACAGCTAAGACAAAAGGACAAATATTTCCCTAAGAACTTACCTTTTCTTTGGAACCTACTAAAGCTTTATCTGTACTTTCCTTGTCATCAGACAAGGCAAGCAGGCTTTCTGGAGGGCAGCAATGGATGATATCACCCCAGTGGTGGTATTCAGTCAGTTCACACCGGATTGGGCGAACCGGTAGCAAGGATTTGGTGTGGGTCACTGAACCGGTAGTAAGTTCTGGCTGGCCACGCCCCCAACCCGGTCACCCTCCCACTTGATGCTCACTTCACCCTGCCCACCTGACGTTCACCAAAGGTATTTCTTTCTTTTTTTCCCTCCCGACAATCAGATGTACATACGATCAGCTGTGCCAGGATTCCCCTTGCTGAGGCCCCGGAAGGCAAAAAATGGCTCAGCCCTCCCTCAATTTTTTGCCTTCCTGAGCCTCAGAGGAGCCTTATGGGAGCAAAAATGCCTCCCCAAGGCTCTTCTGAGGCCAGGAAGCTCCCAAAATGGAGCATGGAGCGGTGTTGCATGGCCCTCCCATGCTATTTTTTTCTTCCTGAGCCTTAGAGGAGCAACCTCCCCAGGCTCTTCTGAGGCCCAGAAGGCCCAAAAAGTGGGTGGTGGGGTGGCTGCAAAAAAGCAAAAACAAAAGTCACACCCACCCAGTCACATGGCCATGCCCACCAAGCCACAGAACCGGTAGTAAAAAAATTTGAATCCCACCACTGCATCACCCTCTATTAATCTCTCGTTCACCTTCAAAGTGACCTCACAATGTGTTTCTTCATTCAACTTTTGAAATATGCTTTTTTTTAAATGTTCAAGTAACTGAGGGAAAAAATGGTACGCCCCTAAGGCTATTAAAGAAAGAAGAAGAGAAAGAGAAACTGGTTGTTTAAATTAGAAAAATAATAATCAAAGCAACATCAACAACAAAATTTGATTTCAAACCAGCACCCATGCCTAGGCTATATGAAGATTTTAACCACTGTTCTGATTAACCACAGATAGCTCTTGTTTAGAGACTTCAAATGGCACTGGCAACTAACTTCATTAGGCAAAACAGTCACTAACTAAAACTATGACTGTCTTATGATCTTATTCAGCTTCCCTGTGCTTTACAGACCTGTGAAGGTCATAATTCAGGCATTAGTCACAAAGTTATTATGAGTAACATGCCACAGTTTATAAGTATACAGCAATCAAACTGACAAATAAAAGAGTTAATGCCAGTGTCTAATATCAGCTGTATTTTACTGGATATGAAATGGGATAATATGCCAATGAATATGTAGAACAGCATTAGCCATTATGGTCTGATCAAAAAAGTTTATAAAGAAGTTTTTATTTAGGAAAATATTCCCCCAAAGTGTATATACTAGATATGGTGGCTTTAAAAAGAGAATTGGGGAAAGTTTCTTTAAAAACTTGTACATTTTAGGGAAAGTTCTGAACAAAAAATGAATTTTCGGCAGTTAAAAAAATGGAAAAATAAAATGTATGTTTTTCATAATTAGGATGATTCATTTATTCATTTATTCCTATTATCAAGTATCCTATTACTATTCAGCTAATTTTGACTGGTCATTATTAGCTGTGCTTCTTGACTTGATGGATCAAAATTCTTCCTTCTAAATTCTGGAGATTGGGCTATTTATTATATGAAATTAATTCATCTTGCTCTGACATGTAATGAATCTTATGTTCTACAAGACTGAGTATATTGAAATGAAAGGCAGCCTTTTCATAAAGCAATTATCATATTCTCTATGTTACCTGGCCATTTTATTTGACTTTTAGCCAGTACCTAATTATGACCAAACAAAGCAGTCCCAGTGGTATGTTTTCATCAGATGATACAAAGTGTAATTTATGCAGGTTTGGATTATATTTTTCAAATTTCCAGCTCACATCATCTTGGCCATATAACAAATACTAATGAATTCAAAGAGGAATCCATTGATATGCCTCAATTTGTTTTCATGTAAAAAAAAATTCCCACTAAAGATTTTGTTTCATCTTGTTGTGAATTAAATCTCTTACCAGAACTAATTTTCCAATGTAAATAATAACTGTCATTTTCCATTTATCATCCTTTCATCAAAAAAATCCCCAAGCATCATATAACATTTCCCACACATTGGCCATATTTCGTTACTTCTAATGTTCCTATTATAATGAGGCATCTGCTCTAATCAGAGGCTATCCTCACAGAAAATATTTTTTTTTGTATTGATTTATCAGATTTCAGTTGATGTTTGGCAAAGTGCCTTGGATTAAAAGCAACCCTTCAGTCCTCCCACAATGCCCTTTTCTTTGGAAGAATTGTATGCATACGTCCCATCCTATATTGTTAATTGCTAGTCATTTGATTTTGGTGAATAAACAACTGTGGAATTGTTGAGAACAAAAAAACTGGGCTCTCAGCGACTCTGCAAGAATGCATTTAGCTCTGAACTGAAGGTGCTATCAAAAATAGTTTGAACATTCTCAGAGTGTTCCCAGTATCGTCAATATTACTAACTGCCCTGGAAATTATTTAGTTTGAAAAGAAATGTTTGATTTTGATCAGCTGTAGTTAAAACCTTTAGAAATCGATGGCCTTGAGAAATTTGTTGTTGGAGTGGAAGTGGCAGAAAAGTAGTACAAGCAAAGAAGATTTTCATCTTAGTCCAATTCATGTATAAACCATGCTCCACAGGAGTTTAGAATGATCAGTCTGATGTTGCAAATGGATTATAGTGCAGTACTCATACTAACAGTGAATCCTGTTAAAATCTAAATTCTGCAGGACTGGGTGTATTGAAACAAAAGGCAGGCTTTTCATATAGCAGTTTTCACATTCAGTGTGTTATCTAGCCATGTAAGACCTCCAACCAAACCCTTTGGATAGGAGACATGTTCTGAGATCTCTTACATTGCCAGTTATGGTAGCTGAATTTTTACTGAGGGAATCAGTTAATTAGATTTAGCAGTGGTTGTTCAAATTATTTTTTTCTTTTTACTAACTCGCCTGTTGTGGTCGGATCTCAGGTTTTCTACAATGCAAATTATGTAGACTGCAGTAGAGCCTGCAAAGTTGGTTGGAGTTGGAAACCTTCTAAATCTGCAAACTGTTTACTCAGTCTAGTTCACTCACGTACCATAGAGTCTTATTTCTGGCCAACTTTAGAGTTCTGCCCTCTGCAATATAGGATGAGAAAAAATAAAAGGATAAAATCACATCTAATGAGAAAAATTGCCCCAATGACCAGCATGAACCCAAAACCTTATAGTATGTATTTCTTCACTGTCATTTCTCTGAGAATTTATGTGCTGGCATACTATGCTATCTTCTAGCAGAGATCAAGCTTTCAATAAGGGAAAAATGGTTGGTTTTCTACTCTGAGACCAGAACCCTGGCATTATGAACAAAATTGCCAAGTTCTTACCAGTAGCTACTGCCATAGTAGCTTAAGATATCCAAACCCTATCCAAAAATGCCAAGACCTGGGCATTTTACAGTCCCTGGGCCACAACCGGCCCTTTGGTTGTTCCTGTCCAGCCCATGTGAGGTAAATAAGTGTACACCCTGAATGCAATACAACTTCAATTGTTTTTATTTTGAATATGACATTTTCCCCCAATTTACATATGTGGATGCATGCATGCCTATATATCTTCACATTGGTTCAGCCCTCCACAACATTCCCAGTTTCTCATGAGTCTCCTTGAAACAATTAATTGTCCAGACCTGCCCTAGAATCACATCACAAAGAAGTCCTTTTATCCATTTATCTACATGCTGTTTTTATTTTATCTATTTTGTTTTGTTCTGTTTTATCTTGGTCTGTTTTGTTTACTTCTTATATGTGTAAATGTTAACTGGAGGTCAAGTTTTAAAATTCTGATCAAATTTTGGCTACTTAGTACACCCCTAATATACATTCAGTTATATTCTAAACATCCTTTTCATTTTTATCTTTCCATTGTGATAATGGCAAATTTTACCAAGCAGCTGAATGGAAAAACAGTTTGAACATCATTTGTTGTATTTCTCCTCTTTTTGTTCTTATTACTTTCCAGGGCAATGTGACATTTTCCTGTTCAGACCCGCCAATCACTCCCATCACTTTTGAGAGCTCCAATAGCAGTTACTTACTGTTATCCGGTACTCCTCAGATTGATGGCTTATCTGTCAGCTTCCAGTTTAGAACATGGAACAAGGATGGACTCCTTCTGTCTACTGAACTATCAGAAAATTCTGGCTCACTCTTGTTGTATCTCCACCATGGCAGACTGATCCTCAACATCCAAAAAGGAACACAGAAATACATGGGCATCACTGCAGGTATCATATTTACCAGATGCATATTTCCTTCTCACTTTTATTCTTGTTGTTAAATAAGGATCCTAGTCCATAACATAGAATTGGGATTCTTTGTTTTAAGGAAGGAAGCCAATCCTCAAACTGTCATTTCTTAATCCAAGCATAATATATGGTCTGTTGTGTATTATAAAGCTCCAATTTCCATTGATCTAATTTGCAGACCCAATGTAGAAGGATGATGAAAATTGAGCTTCTGTATTTCTATGGCCAGAAACTCCCTTTTCTGCTTAGTATTTCTCTCCTTTTTAATGGAAAGGATTGCTTGTATGTACACTGAGAGTTTATGCACCGGAGACAATTTATTTGTATTTCCAATCACACTCAGCCAATAAAGAATTTCTATCCTATCCTATCCTATCCTGTCCTATCCTATCCTAGCCCATCCCATCTCATCTCATCCCATCCCATCCTATCCCATCCCATCCCATCTCATCCCATCCTATCCCATTCCATTTTTTAAAACAATTTCCTGCTTTGTGGTTGATATTATAACAAATCTTTGGTTTGACATTATTCTAGGATACCAAGATGACATTTCAAAAGACATCTGGCAATAAACCCTCATTATATACTCAGTGCTCTATTGTTGAATTCTTAAGAAAAGCCTATCATTCTATTGAAGAAGTATGAACATACACAAGAGCAAGAGAGTCCTGTGACATTTTAAATACATATCTTTTTATAGGACAGGCTTTTCATGGAAAGGTTCAGCTGCCTTAAATAATTTTTACAATAAATTTATTCTTTACTCCAACTACTTGGCTGGAATTCCAAATAGTACTAAGTATTATTATTATTATTATTATTATTATTATTATTATTATTATTATTATTATTATTATTATTATTATTATTCCTAAATCCCTGTTCCTATCAGGGCTAGGAGAGAAACAACAGCAAATACATAGACAAGCTATAAATTATGGCTAGAGTAGAAGTCTTGTCCAAACTATGAAGAAGGGCTGAGGAGCAGACTAACCAAAAATAAAAGATTAATATCAGAACTTAGGAAGCCCTTCTTCAAGCAGAGTTGCTAAAGAATAAGCAACCTTCTTTCTGATCCAGAGGATCTGATAGCCCATCAAGGGCCTGGAGGTAATAAACTGCCTGAAACAAGTAGTAAAATGCTCCATTAAGTAATTCATCATGTGAACAAATTAATATAAATTAAATGAATTATAAGATCACAGATGTGGGGTTGGATATTACCTTGGAGATAATCTAATCCAATCTCCTACTTACTGTAAGAATCTCATATTATAGCATATTCAACTAATGGCCATCCAGCCTCTGATGGCATTTAGTGAAGGACATTCTACACTTCTTAAAGCTTTCTTTTTAACTATTGAGTGCCTCTTACAGTTAGAATATTTGTTTTTCTGATTTAAACCCATTCTTGCCTCCACTGCCCCTGCCCCCTCCATCTTCTGGAAGAACTCCACAATTGTACATAACCCTTCTTGAACCCTTCTTGAACCCTTCTTTTGTTCTCCAAGCTAACTGTTGTTCTGACCCAACCTGGTTCCAAGAGAGCAAACACAAGACAAAGGCAGCAGCCCCCCACCTTTTAAGGTTTAATCCACAAATTCTGTTCCTTCATAGATAAAAGGCTGCTTCCAACTAATTAGCTCTGACAAGAAAGAGCCTTGCCAAGTTATTTGTCAAGGCTGCCAAAAACCCAGAGATAAGAACTAGTTTACAAAAGTTTTCAAATGCTAACTATGATGTTCATGAGGCTGAGCTTCAGAGCATCTTTGCTTTCTGCAAAGAATGCTTCTTCAAACCTGGCTTTTATCCTCTTGAGGGAGGGGCCATTATCTTGCAGCCTTACTCCCAAGTTGCCTGTGCTTCTGTAATTGTTCTTTTCTCCAAGTAATCCTTCGTGCACGCGCACTTGGCACAGGCTCCTCGGGAACCTCCTCATCGCCAGCCCCCCACAATCTCTGAAGGCAGCAGTCCACTCCATAATGGTCCTGGCCACTCATCTGATTCCTCACTCTCCTGCACCATCACACCTGCTGCCGGCTAACCACAACAACTGTACCCAATAGTTTCAAATGTATCTCTTTAGTCTTTTCTTTCTCAACTATAGTGCTTAGAATGGATACAGTATTTTTACAACATCTGAACGAAAATATAGCACATATTGTATCACTATATAAGCAGGCAACCTTATACCACTTCAAACAGCTGGCTGTCCAGTCTTCTTAAAAACCTTGTTCAGCTTATGTTCACGAAGACATCCAAATTCTTCTCTCAACCCCCCCCCCCATACTAATGCCTTTGATTTTTCTTATCCAAATGAAGACATCTGTATTTGTCTTTGCTAAAACTGAATTACTACAAGTGTGAACATAACACCTACTCAGCAAACTCTCTTTGGAGTGCATTGTGTAGGCTTCTCCAAGAGTTCCAGAGTTACTTTATTGCTGAGTATCCAGCAGCACTTTAAACTCACAAAAATGCCTCTCAGTTTAGATACTAAAACACTTTCAGGGAAATAAGCTTAATTAGAAACAATGAGATTCCCATGGAAATGTGCAGGAATATTATTTCATGGCCAACATGATGCAGCTGAGAATTAAATCAGATGGCTTCTTGAGAACAGATGCTACGAAGGTTCATGATAATCACAATTTAAAGCAAAATACACCCACTCTGAAGCGTTAACATTTGAATGTGATCTATATAATTGGTCACTTCCATGTAATATCAGAATTCTGTCAGCAATAAAAATGCTCATAATCAGATGAAGAATGCACATACATTTATCCTATAGAAAAGATGTCTATTCAGGATGGTTCTTATTTACAAATTAAAAACATGGCAAGTCCTTACCCACATTAAATATCCACAACAAGAGCTTTCTGGGTTTGAGATAGCTTATACCCTCTCAGTTGGGGTGATTAAACAAGTTGGTATATGCAAGGGTGGGATTCAAATTTTTTAACAACTGGTTCTGTGGGCATGGCTTAGTAGGTGGGCATGGCTTGGTGGTCATGTGACTGGGTGGACGTGGCTTGGTGGTCATGTTATTGGCTGGGCGTGGCCAACTCAATATCACTCACATCGAGGCACACATCTCCTTGCCTGGCCTCTCATGACTGTAGGGATGCTGCAACAGTCGTAAGTGTGAAAAATGGTCATTAGTCACTTTTTCCAGTGCCATTGTAACTTTGAATGGTCACTCCACACAAGCTAAGTACCAGCAAAGGAGGAGAAAAAACTCCAGAGATGTTCCTGAGACAGGAAGTCTAGTCCTGCCAAGAATGTAATAAGGGTTAATGAAGAGGCAGTTTCTGTAAGCAACACCAGAATGTTTCCTTCCTGCCTTCCTTACAGGATTAGGCCAGTAATTTCTTCTAACAACCGATTCTCCAAACTGCTTAGACTGTTAACTGGTTCTAGAGAATAGGTGTGAACTGGTAGAATCCCTGGGTATATGTAGCAACTTCATGAGTGCCTGAGGACTTCAGGCCATGCTGTGTTTATGTCAAAAATCCCCCTATTGGTTATTTGCCCACTGAATGGTTTTGTTGCTTCCTGGAAGGATCAGAATGATTCATATAGACATTGTCTCTTCCTTTTGGTCCTGATGTGAATGGTTGATCAGGTTTATACTTCTTTGTTTCTTAGGCAGCAATCTATATGATGGCCTGTGGCACTCAGTTAACATCAATGCCAGAAGACATCGCATCACCTTAACTCTTGATAATGATGTGGCATCAGCTGTTCATGCTACCACCGTTTCACAGATTTATTCAGGGCACAGCTATTATTTTGGAGGTAAGCTGGCTTCCCCTGTAATTGCTGTACACTATTACATTTACTTTCCTTGTTAAAAAGAAAAAAAACCTATCATGTTTTGAGATTATTTTTGTTACTAAGAAATGATACTGCTTCCTGAAAGGTTAAGGGAAAAAGTATTTATCTGTCTGTCTGAGTACCTGTCTATTTATCTGTCTATCTTATTTCTACACTGTTAAACTTTGACTGGCTTCACAGGTTGAAAACAGAATATATATATTTTAACAAAATACAAAACAAAGCCTAACATATAACCAGCTTATCGAGGGAAGCCACCAAAGCAACAACTCCATCGCACCCACCACTAAAAGTGGAGGTCCCATCTCCATCCATTTGTGTGTGTATGTGTGTGTGTGTGTTTGTACTGATGTCTGCCAGCCAATAAGATACTAAGCTGGCTGGCTGCCACACTCCAGAGATATACAGACTCAGTCAGAACTTTTTAGAGCAAAGAGTTTTTTTTGTTTTACCTATGAATATGACAAATGTAATGCAGTCAAGGCTTGGAATGGGTTGAGACCAGGAATCCAATAAACAAACAACAAAGCCAAGAGGAAAGACAAGAAACACAGTGAAGTGGAATCAAGAGTCCATGGCACAACAGCATGATAAGATAAACACAACAGGGCTGAGGCTTGAAAGGTTGTTCTCAGCAATTTCTCCCAAGGAATAAGATCAATAAACCACCCATGCTGAGCCTCCTTCCAATGCATGTTATTCCTCAGCATCTGCTTCTTGGCTAATGTCTCTGGTCTGTGTAGCTCAGTCCTCTATCTTCAGATCCTTAAGGCCTAGTTCGGCTTGGGGCTAGATCAGGGGTCTTCAAACTTGACAGCTTTAAGACTTGTGGACTTCAACACGCAGAATTCCTCCTCCAGTCATGTTAGCTCAGGAATTCTGGGAGTTGAAGTCCACAACCCTTGGGCTAGATGGATGAGTCACAGAGTCTGAGAAGTTTCAGTGCAGGCAGGAGTCCAGGGCCTTGCTGGATCTGCCTCAGCTGGAGCGGAGTCTTGGCTCCAACCTAACTGGAACCATCTCGTCCAGGAGTGTTATCTCTAGAAGGTCAAGGGTTTTTTCATCATCCAAAGAGAGTCCAGCAGAGCCTTATTGCTGTACCTATTTACTTTTAGGCTTAAAGTCACAATTAAGTTTTCAAAGATCATTTGTATGCAAGCAAGCTGGGGACCATGTGGCTCTCTGGGTGGGAGGGGATACTATTCTTAAAGGCATGTGCTACAACACAAAAGGCCTGCCTTCTGGGTCTCAGTGGATTATATTCTTTTAACTGATGGGATTTGGAGTGAATAAGATGGGTAGATACTGTAGGAGAGAGGCAATTCTTTAAGTATGCAGATCCTATTTCATGTAGGACTGGTTCTTACTTATAAATATTGGAGGGTTTCAAGAGTTAAAAACAGTAGAAATATAAAAAGAATCCAAAATATGTTAAAAAAAACCCATGAAAACGGGTTAGCTTTCCATAAAACTAGAATAGTTAAAATGAACTTTGTGGATGCACCTCTCCTGCAGATCTCCAAGTTTCATCAGTTTTGTAATGAATGACAGAGACATTTTGTTAATGCTTGAATGAAAGTATATTTAATTTTGTATTTTCAAGCTGTACATGGTTATCATGTATCATTATTTGTTATCAAACTTAATGAAGAGTCAAACTTTGCTTAAAATGTGGTTGCTAATTTAAAAAAAAATAGGGAAACCTTAGGGAAAATGTATGCATTCTTGAAGATAATGTGAAAAATTTGTTGTGTTGGGGACATTGTTTTACAAAAACTTACATTAGACAAATTTATAAAGCAAAACTCCTGTCTGGGGAAATGTGCACCAAATGTCTACCAACCAGCCCAAGATGCTTAAAGAAAGTTATTCTGATCTGAAGAAATACATGTGATAAGGTCATAAAAGTGAAGAAATGTGGAAGGAAAAATAGGCGGTGTGCATGTGTGTATGAAAGAGAGAGGGAAGGGAAGGAATTAATATACTATATCTCTAGCAATGGATGAAGTGAATGAACATCAACCTCACTTTTTCTCAACCAAGGACATTCCTTTCTGGCCAGTACTTTTTTTTGGTTGAGAAAAAGTGAGATTGTGTCCCCTTAGCCAATTTCATTTCAAGAGCTTTATGGGGAGAGACTTTGAAAGACCCTTTGGTCTTAACTTTTCTCTAAGTCTTCCTTCTTCAAAAGGATTCTGATAAGGTTTTCACTGGTTTTTTTCCAACCATCTTTTTCCCCTGAAAGACTTTAGGAGCCCACCTTGTGCTTTTAAAAACATGTGCCATTCAGTGACATGTTTTCTTTATTAATTAGCAGCCATAAAGCTTGGCCACTCGAGGACCAAATATTTTGCATGCATTAAGATACATATATAAATCGGAATGTGCTTCATCCCTCCCTCTCTTTATTTTCATGAGAACTAGAAAGGGTCAACCCATTCTCAAATGACATTTTTGGACTCAGGTTGTTTTCATCTGACTATTGTCTTTGTAGCAGCTTTTCCTATCCCTACAGAGGGTAGATGTCATTCCCTCTACCCCCTATAGAACCAATGACACAAGAAGTGGTTAACTCCTCTTTCTATTTGCCACTTGCATCCATTCTGATCACTTACATCCATCCACAACTTACATCCAAGAAGCTTACATCCAGCTGCTAATGGTTTTTAGTGTGCTACAGCAGAACAGTGGAGAGACAATCTTCAAGTGGCACTCTGTAGCGCTATAAACTTATTTTCCATTTCCATCACCTTCTATTCTCCAGATTGCTTTATAGATTGATAACACAGACAGCATCCGACAAATATGCCATGGTTCAAGAAACTTTGTTTTAGTTGTTAATTTTTCTTTCATTTTTTGGCTAATATTTTAAGGCTCCTAGATTCACATCACAAATGAGATTTCGTCTAAAGTTTCTAGGATGGAAGCATTAGAATGGTACTTAGGCTTCAAATTTTGGGACTGATGTTACAATAACTAATGCTACAATATGTATTCAGACATATTTATTATTCTTCATATGTTTCTTCAGCAAATCATGATCATTGGCATATATATATATGCCAATGATATATATATATATATATGTATAAATATATATATATATATATATATATATATATATATATATATATATATATATATATATATATATATATATATATGGTATTCAGCTTTGTTCGGGTATTTTCCCATGTCATTATAGTTGTTCTTTTAAAGTTGTAGCAACGTTTCGGCAGAATCTCATCAGTATTGTGTTCGTCTGTGAGTCAGACTTTCACAGCCGTTTCAGTTTTAAAATTGGGGCTAGCCTAGTGCTGTGCCAGAATGGTTTTTTCTTCATCCTGATTGGTTGGGAGTCTTGGTCTGTGTTTATTGGTCTTGGAGTTTGCTGTGTTCTGCTTGGTTGGTGTTTCTAATATCTTCTGTCTGTTTTGTGGCTTTTTTTGGCTTGATTGGCTGGCAACATTGTGTTCCTGCATTGGAGGCTTTCAAAGCAGCTTGGCTCCAAGTAAATGGATGGCTATCACTTATTAGGAAGCTAGGTTTCATCTTGGTGCCTGGTTGGGGTGTGTTTGAGCTGGAGGTATCAGGGGGGATCTGTTTGTGCCCAGGTGCTTGCCTGGCTTGTGGTGTGGAGATTTTTTTGTTGGTGAGTGCAGGCTTCCAAATAATTGAAAGTCTGGTGGAATCATCTCTTCTATTCATGCTTTCAGGTCTTTTCTCAATCTCTATGGCTTCTCTGAAAATTCTGTGGCTGGGGTTTTCTATAGTGGCTTGGGTTTTGGTGCCATTGAAGTTGATGCTATGATCTGTGGCTTTCGTGTGTTGGACTAGTGTGTTCCAGCTTTTTTTACTGCATTTTTGTGTTCATCCAGGTGGGTACTTATTCTTCTATTGGTCTGTCCAATGTCTGTGGCCGGGCATGATTCACAGGGGATTTCGTATATGCCTTGGTTTTCCAGGTCAATTTTATCTTTGGGGTTTCTTAGTTTCTTAGTATGGCTATTTTTCTGTCTATTTTGAAAGCAGTCTTGATGTGATGATGCCTGTGTAGCATCTTACTGATTTTGTCTGTAGTACCTCTTATGTAGGGCAGGACAGCTGTTCCATAGGTCTGTTCATCTTCTAGGTCTCCATTATGTCTTAGTGTGTTTTTATGGATCAAGCCAGTGATTTTGCTTTTGTGGAAACCGTTAGCTGTCAGTACTTTAGTCAGGGTGCATACTTCAGTCTTTATGTGTGTCTTGTCTGCCAGGCATTTGGTTCTAGCTATTAGTGTTTTGGCCACGGAGTTTATCTGTGCTGGGTGGTGGTGGGATTGGGTGTTGAGGTAGCGGTTGGTGTGTGTTCTTCTGGTATATGGTTGTGGTTTTTTTGTAGATTAGTACATTTTCTTCCATGGTATATTTTGGGGTGTGTGCCATCTGTTTTTAGAAATTGTTTAGGTTTTTTTCCATGGGCAAATATTATAATATATATATATATATATATATCTAGGAATGGTAGTATGTTTGTTATGTTATATATATTATATGGTGATACTATATATTTTATGGTGTGTGTCTGTTTAGGTGTGTTAGGAAATCGTTTAGGTTTTCTTTTCTTCAGGCTTCTGTCTCGGCTCTGCTAATATATATAATGAGTAGGGTTTAGTTACACCAAAGAATCAGTTTTGGAGAAGAATTGTTCTCTTTTTCTCTTTCTCCCTCTCCCTTCCCCCCTTTCCCCACTCCCCCATCGCCATATAGATATCAATTAGGGAGTATTTGCTAATATTTCATCTGGAGATTAAAGTTTGCTTTGTAGTAATGAAAGACAACTTGGTTTCCTTTTTAAAATGTCTCTGTGTTTTAGGTTTATATGAAAGTTCCTGTGATTATAATCAGGAAAGGTGGTGATAGTAATATCATAATGTATATTATTCACAAGCATTTTGCATTTAGCTTCATTTAGGCCCATAAGATATTTTTGCAGATTCAAAACCCTATTCCATTCTCAAATGCAATAACCAAGCGGTGGATTTTTGTGGAATCTTTAAGGTTTGGAATTATGGCTTTGAAAACAGTTTTGTTCAATTTCTCAATAGGCATGTAACTTAGATCACAGCATTGGCAAGTGCTGAGTGATTTTTGTTTTTTTGTTTTTTTGTTTGTTTTAAATCATTCTACCAGTGTCCCCTTTAACCTCATTTTTGATACTATACTAAAAAGGATAGAAAGAAGTTTGGCACTGTTTAACACTGTTTGCTCAGAGGATTGCTTATATATGTGAAGTTATTTTTTTTAGGACCTTCTCTCAGGGTGCAATAGTATTATAGAATTCATTTCAGTCTGATCTTTGCACTACTGATATTTCAAAGAGTATACTCTATGCTCCCTGATTATATCCAGGATGCACAATGCTATTGGATGACATTTTCATTTTCCCTCTATGCGTCTCTCTCTCTCTCTCTCTAAGTATAATGATAGGTTTAGTCCAGATGCTGATATAGCTTCAACAAGCTGTCATAAAGCTCAGTGTAATTCAAACACCATCTTGTTTTTTTTTTTTAAAAAAGGTGGCATAGGATTCCTAAAGCCGAACTTGTCATGAAGTTGATATTAGAATTGTAAGTCATTGTTACTTTATTGTTGCTCTGGCATAATCTTAAGAGGTTGCTAGATGAGCACCATGGTAGAAGGGGGGGTTCTGTGATCACGTCGTTGAGCTCACCAAGTCCCATATTATGTCTCCCAGATTTTGCAGCAACTTTAGGTTATATCAAAAATAGATGTTTTTTTTAGTATATATTAGTCCTATAGTAGACTAGAGATAAGCATTCGGCTAAACTAATCACTTGTTGCAAAATAAGATATAACTTGGCATTTTAATATATTCTCAGCAAAGTCTATTGCATTGTAACTTGTCTTTGCCTCACCCATGCTCTAAACTGGATTATTATTGTTATGGTTCATTGCACAATAAGTCAGGTGTAGTTGTTATTATCATTTTTCTGTTGCTGCTGTCTTCACTGACAGTTTTTTTTTCTTCATTTATTAGCTTAGCTATGTCACTCCCCATTTCCCAATCTGTGATTTTAACCTCTTTGCCTTTTCTATTTCCTTGTTATGTTTTTCTTTGGTAAATCTCACAAATGTATGTTGATATTTGGTTTTTATCATATTTATTACTATGGATTCATATTTGGTATTTTTGGCTTTTATCTACTGCTGTGCACCACCCTGAGTCTCCTTGGCGAGATGGATGTGTATACATACATATATTTACACACACACACACACACACACACACACACACACACACATTAAATTAAATAAAGAAATTTAACATCCTTGTTTGTACTTTTAGAATAATGATATATCATTATATCATTATATGTATATCATTGGCAGTTGTTGACATTGTGCTACAAAGTCAGTCTGAACCACTTGGTGAGCCATTGTGAAAATAGATTGTGGAATTAGGCTGTTTGATCAACAGTAATGATTGGCCACAGTGGAGGAAAAAAAGAGGAACTGGAAAGAGAAGAGATAGAATCTAAATTCATAAGTCCCCATATGGCTTACAAGACTGATATTCAATAGGAAGTGACAGCTTTCCCCAACTATGTGCCATCCACAGATACTGAACAAACTACTGTAGAAGGTGCAAGGTTGGAGTGGATTATATACTCCAGAAAAAACTGATAAAGGAAAGACCGGAGAGATAAAGGACAAATAAATGAAATAAGATAAAGGAGATGATCAGGGAACAAGAAAAAAAGGAAGCAATAAGCTGCCATGATCCCCAAAAGTTCCTAGCATGAGTACAAAACAGCTCCTCCAATAACAGAGACTGCATCAGACTTTAAGGGCTGTTTTTCTCCCATCCTTATATTAATTCCCAACAGTAAAACAAACCTTTTCATGTCCATTAATCGAGTTTTATTTTTGTTAATAATCAGCACATCTATTCTCATTATAAAGTAAAACTAATTATAGCATGATAATTGCTCTTTTTATGCTGCTTCTATAATTGTAGAGAAAGTAAAATGAGCAAGAGTATTTTAATGGGTATTTTTGATAACTTTAGTAAACAAACTGGGTCTTAAGATTAATGTTCAGAATTCTCTCTCAGCCCAACTCACCTCACAGGGTTGCTGTGGGGAAAATAGGAGAAGGGAGGCGTATTAGGTATGTTTCCCAACTGGAGTTGTTTATAAAAAAAAAAAATAAGTAAGGCAGAATGAAATATAAAATAAAAATAAATAAAATAGAGCCAAGCTCTTCTTAAGATCTCTTAATAAGGTAAAGACATATTTTATAATCAGAAAATACCTGAACTTAATCTCTGAAGCCTAATACAAAAAAAAAGTCAAGGAAGGGATTTCTCTGCATAAGATCTTAAAAACTTACAGTCACAGTAGATCAGAAGTGTCAAACATGTGGCCTGCAGGCCGGATGCATCATGTGCTGGCCATGCCCATGTCCAGTTTAGCAAAGGGAAAAGTTGTATTACATCACATGACGATGCCGTGACGTCATGAGTTTGACACCACCACCCCCTGCAATGGATCATATATTTGGATAGAAGGGTGAATGCTTTGCCTTGATATAATACAACCTTTTAATTTGTGAACAGATATCCTAAGTAGGTGGTGTCATGCAACTCCAATCCATCTGGGAGGGGGATCCCTCTGAAGACAACAAAAAACATGCTTTTTAATGTTTAAAAGGAATAAAGTTTGAACTTGCCCCAATATCTGTCTTCTATCGCCATTATTATCTATTTTGTCTGAAGGCTTTTTCAATGTATTTCTATAGAATCTGAAACTTAAATGCTCACATTGAGCAAGCAATGACAACAATAAAAATAATTAGGCTTCCTTTCTATGAATCCCCAAGCAAATAAATTTATCATTTAAGTATTCTTCATCTCACTGCTTTCTACTTTCTTTGTCTCACAGGGTGCCCTGACAATTTTACCGATTCAAAATGTTTAAATCCCATTATGGCTCTTCAAGGTTGCATGAGACTCATCTTTATTGATAACCAGCCCAAGGACCTTACCTTAGTTCAGCAAGGCTCCCTGGGGAATTACAGTGATTTGCGCATTGATATCTGTGGCATCAAAGACAGGTAATTATTCTCCATTTCCTTCGTCTTGTTATTTTCTTTTAGATAAGTGGTTTATAAGTGCGGTTTTGCTAGAACTAGAAATTTTAATATGCTGTCATTATTAATATTAGGTTTAACAGAGTTGCTACTGCAAAACATCACTTCAAAGCAACAATAAATTGTGTGAAATGCATTCTCTCTCTCTCTCTCTCTCTCTCTCTCTCTCTCTCTCTCTCTCTCTCTCTCAGATGGAATATGCAAATTAAACCATGCTGTAGATTTGTGCAAGAATTAAATTATACCCAAAGCATTTTTGACAGCTTTAAAGTTAATAAATAAACAGCAAAGGCATTGTTTGAATGATCTAAATATGCCTTCTTCTCAACTTGTTTTATTTGAATAAATTCTGGTTTGCAAAATGCTGTAATGAACACTGGATTTTTTAAAACTAGAAGCAGAATAACGTAATATTGATCTTGCTAGAAATCAAATTATTTTAGAAATCATCCTGAGGACCAGGCTGAAATACAAAAGGCAAGGATTCAGTCTTAATTCACTGTCTCTGGAACTTACAATACAAACTCTATTTCCATTCTTTGAAATTAAAAAGGCAAATCATTGTGCCCCAGTGCTTTGCTACCTTCCTAGAAAGACAATCTCAAAACAAAGTATTAGGGATGCTTACTTTAGCTTTTCTTTTCTTTTTTTCTATATGGTTTTATACTAGAACATTTTCTGGTTTTTATTAGCCTGGTCCTCATGCTCCATGGTTCACTTGTCCAGGCTCCATTAGTTTGGAAACAGCCCCCTGCATAAAGGAAATGTCCATAAAAGCAGTTACTGTAACTCTTTTAGTTGTATGTATACTAAAGGTCTTTCCAGCAAAAACCTTTTTAGCGCTGTTTGCAGAACTGTTTGCAGAACTGTTTCTTTGCATCCAGAGTGGAATGTCCTTACTATGCCTGAAAGTCTTTAAGGTCAGTCATCTTCAGTGCATGCTTCAGGCAAACCTGCTATTGAAGCATTTCAACCTATCCTGGTAGACAAGCATGAGCCACATTGCTGCTACACTTGGATAAAATGTTCATCATCCTCATCAACAAAGATAATCATCTTAATAGAATCTCCTAAAACAAACCTAAGTCATTTTGGTCTATCTCTCTATCTATCTATCTATCTATCTATCTATCTATCTATCTATCTATCTATCTATCAGATATCTATCAGATATCTATTATCGATCATTGAAAGTGTCAATAGTCTATCATCTCTATCTACCTATCAGGTATTTATTATCTTTCTATCCACCGTCTGTCTGTCTGTTTATCTCTCTCTCTCTCTCTCTCTATCTATCTATCTCTGAAAGTGTCAATAGTACTTTGATTCAATGATTCCTCCATCAAATCATCTCAGTGACACCAGCTGTGTAAGCTGAACCAGGTTTCTGCTTCAAAACAATAGAATGAAACAGATGCTCCAAAGCCCTTCATACCCTTCCAAAATGCTCAGACATTTTCTGATGTTGCTAAGTTTGCTAGAGAAGGTATGACTTCTTCACTTTCATATATACAGTACATACAGCTGGAGATAGGAGTGATGTGTTCAACTCTTTGATACTGCAATAGGCTGCACTGAACTATGTTTTGGTATTAGCATGGATATACTGCAATGGTCATGTTAAAAATTGTCATAAATCAGTACCATTGTAACTTTGAATGGTCACTAAATGAACTAAATTGAGGACTACTTGTATTTTGAGAAAGGCTAGTATTTAGAGGCTGGTATTTACGGTATAAAATCTTAATTTTTTTACAGTTCAAAGGAGATCCTATTACTAACTCTGTAGAAATCTGGGTGGGACCAATTCAGGGCAAATAAATGAAAACATAGGAACAAAATTGTCTTAGTATATGAGGAGGGAACAATGTTGGAGAGAAGCTTTTTTATTACCTTGTATTTTTATTATCAAAATGTAAAGATTATAGGATTGCACATTAAAAAAATAGATGGTTCGGATTTCAGTACCATGATGAAATATAATCCTTCTTCATCTTTCCAGTAGCATTAAAAACTGAAGCAGCAATGAAAGTGAATCCCAGAAACTGAGGGGTTTTTTTTATAGCCAATATATAGATTTGAGTCATAATGAGATCACTACATTGTCAAAGAAAGCTTTCAGGCACTAGGGTGTAAGAAAGCTGTTTTAAGCAACAACTCTGGTTAAAGGAGCATCTTCCGAAATGAGTCCAAACAGCAACAACAGCAACTCATGGCCATAAAATGCCTTCTTCAGCCATTGCAAGACACTTACTATCTACGGGTCACCAGGTGGATCAAAACTCTGTGTTTAAAGTTCTACTGTACCACCAGAACTCTCATTTCTTTCGTTTTACTGAGGCAGTTGCCATTAACCGTTTGAACACCCCCCTCACCCCCGTGTGTGCAGAAACGGCTATATGTCGATCTATACCTGCCGTGGGAATAAGGCTTGCCATTGGTTGCTTTTCTGTGTGTGTTATAGGCTTAATTAATGCTCTTGCTAGATCTTATATTTGAGGCTAATTTTAACCATGTCATTGTAATTTAGGTACTGATGAGTCAATACAACCATGCATCTACCTCTGTTTGTCTTTTGGCTGTGTTGTTTTAATTATTAAAAGGGACTAATTGTTTTAAAGCTCAGAAAGGTAGAAGCGGTTGCTTTTACAACTCAGGTCTATTTATATTGGTTATATTAAAACTCAGATCTCTGGGATTTCTCCTTTAAATGGATCACCATCTTGTCATTAAAAGCTTTCATGGACTGTGGTTTAAAAAAGCTGTTTTAAGCAACAGCTCTGGTTATGTTTGTGATAGGAAGGGTAGAAACAGTTGTTGTTGTTGTTTTTCCTGAGGTGACTGAGATAGCTTCTTTAGCTTGCAGGCGGTGTTGTGGGGAGCCCTCTGTGCTCTCTCACTCAGCATCTCACTCAGCATCTATTACTTCTGGTTCTTTTTCTGAAGAAAGGGAGAAACAGCAGTAGAGTAGTCACCTCCTACAGAGAAGGCAACCGCAGTTGATTAACTCCCTCTTTCAAGTTCAGATTGGGCTCTGAAGGCTAACTAACAAATGCATGTTGAGATGGGTTCTTTTCTAAAAATTGAGGAGTGAGAGATATAAAAGGGACCCACTTCTACAAGAGAAAGTGACTGCCACTGTTTCTTTATTTAACACTTAGATAGGGCTCCACTTACAGGTTTATTTTCCTTCTTTGTGAACCTGCTATGGGTCACTGGATAATTTCTGGAGAATAAAAGAACAAAAAGTACATGCTCAGGTTGCATTAAGAAGAGAAAAACAGCCCCTGTTCTTCTCTATTACTACATCTCTTTGTGGTCAAATAATAATAATAATAATAATAATAATAATAATAATAATAATAATAATAATAATAATAATAACAACAACAACAACAACAACTTTTGTGTAAAGGCATGTAACTAGTATGGGGAGTTGCTAAAATTGGAATTATTTTCTATGGTTGGAATGCATGATGTATTTGTTTATTAAACTTATATGCTATCCATCTCACCTGGGTGGCTTATAACAACTATATAAAACACTGAAACAATAGAAAATAATACTAAATTTGGTTTAAAATTGACAAAGTTGAGAAGAAGGGAGCAAGATGCACATAGGGAGGAGCCAGAGTATTACCTTAGTCCAGTGGTCCTCAATCTTTATGGTTTGATGGCTGGGGGAGGGGACAAGGGAACTGAGCTGCGTGAACAGTGGGCTTGTACACACACACACACACAGGCATGGGTTGCTAAACTTGCACAAATTGAGCTGCACATGCACTGGCCTGCCACTTTGATTTGTCGAGTTGCACACTTGTGCATGCTCATGCACTCTGGCCCACTGCTCATATGGCCCAGTTCCAACTTATTGAAACACTATTGAGGCCCCCGGCCAATTGGCAGAGCCAGTCTTGACTGCCAAAGGGTGGGTATGGATCTCACCTGACAGGGCACAATGTTGCAGAGGGTGAGAACTATGAAATAAAAGCTCTTTCCCAGACCCCACCAGACAGAATTCCTTCACTGATAGGATCTGCAGCATGTCCATTCTGGCAGCATGGGTGATCTCGACCAATTTTTAGACGGAGAGAGAAGATCACTCAGAGTTTACATTGAAATATGGAAGCTTGTAAGAATGTTCACCCAATTGGATTGCATAACTTTTGAATACCATACATAAAGATTTCAGAGTAATCTACATGTATAGAGAAATGCAGGATTAAGAGTTTAGGTGTGCATTCTGTTAAAACATCATCTACAGGCTGATGTCCATAGAGGAATTAGTTCTTCTCATAAATTCCCTTTTTCCATCCTAATTTCACATTTTTAACTTTCCAATTACGTCTGATTCTACGTGCTACTGCAGCGCAATGGTTAGAATGCAGACTACTTCTGCTGATCACCGGCTGCCAGCAGTTTGGCAGTTTGAGTCTCACTGGCTCAAGGTTGACTCAGCCTTCCATCCTTCCAAGATTGGTAAAATGCGCACCACAGATTGTTGAGGGCAATATACTGACTCTGTGAAACTGCATAGAGAGGGCTGTAAAGCATTGTGAAGCTGTATATAAGTCTAAGTGCTATTGCTACTTTAGCTTTCTTTACCAAATTACACTAATTTCACCTCATTATACTATTCTAATCTCTATTTGCAATTATTCATCTACTCATTGTTCTGTAACATCCCCATGACACACACTTTATAATGTTAAGTGTTTGTTTTTTGAATATGTTACTTATAGATTCTAAAATCTATGGTGTAGCTTAAATTATTCTTGAACCTCCTTGCTGCTGCCTTTCTGTTATTTGTTCTGAAGTGTAATTTCAGACTTAACATTTTTTTCCTCTCTTAACTATTCTTTCATATACTCATTCTATTGGCTTCTGTGTTGTATTACAGAAAATAGACCAGAGGGAAATTAGATCCTAGTGAAAGCTAAGGAAGGGGAGGAAAAGAAAAAAGAAATCTGAAAAAAATAGAAAAAAGAGGGTTATTCTTGCACATTTCAGCTCTTCTTTCATATGTAATTTGTAGAGTGTAGTTCAGATTACTAATGTATTTTCTTAAAATGAAACTGGTCACAGAAATGAGAGGCTTTCCTCTCTAATTATGCCCCATTGTTTCAATTGCATTTATTTTATATCAAAATTAAATCCCTTTGCTTGGCTTTAGGAAGCAAATATTTAATAATTGTCTGTGCCCTGAAATAATTAATGTGCAGACAGCTAGGGAAAGCTGTCTAAGGATACTTCTTTATTTGTGATTACATTAACTACATCTAAAACTGCAGCATCTATTCTGCATTCAGCCGAATTTTGCACACCACAAATGATGGTAGCCAAACAATGGTGGCTATGTTATGGATCATGGTTAGGACCATGATCATGGGATTTTTATGATGGTCCCACTTCAGCTTCATGGAAGGCCTGAAAGGAGTTTCAACATCAGTGTTTTTCTTGAGCAACCTGTGTGCATGAATTGGCTTCCAGTGAAATGCAAAGAGCTAATCAAAGTCTCATAATATTTGATGGTCAAGATGTGATAGGCATTGCCAGGCCCAATTATTTGAGACATTACTTATTCATTTATTAGATTTATGTGTCATCCTTTTTTACGACATTCAACATGATGTACCGGTATATAAAACTTCCTTCTCCAATTTTTATCTTTACAACAAAATACCTATGCTGTACATGGTTTGAGAGACAGTTATTTGCTCAAAGCCATTTAGTGAACTTCTATGGCTGAACTCAGGGACTTGACTTCTATGGACTTGATTAAGGGAATCTCCTATCATAATCCAGTACCTTAACCGTTAGAGCATACTATCAAAAATAAAAGTCTAGAATAAAGATATCACTGAAAAATGACCCTGAATGGTTTCTCTTCCCAAGAATTTTGAAGTGGGGAAGAATGTTTGGTGAAAAATCTCTTTCACTTAGTTTAATCAAATGTAAATAGATTGTCCATTTAATAGAAGAGAGTATTTGTAGTTCAGGTTTGAACTGTGGAGTTTTTACTCTGTGAGCTTGGTTGTTCTCTTCCAGACATTTCATTACCCAAACCAGGTAACAGTGCAAGAAGGAAGTGGGGTTTCTCTCTGTTTATATACAAGTAGCTTGCCCTGTCAGTGTTGATTGGAGTATTCTTGAGTTCCTTGATTAGGCTGTTCTTTACTGTTTGTCTGAGTTGGTAATCCCTTGATTGGTATATTATTGGCTGCTTGATTGTTGGTCTAGTGTTAATCCTGCTGTTAATCTCTGTTGTCCTGGATGTTGATTGCTGACAAAAATGTGTTTGGGTCTTTTTGTTTCCTTTTTTAGCTTTTTTATTGTTTCTTTTGAATGGTATATGTTTATCTCTATGTGCCTGTTGATAGCTGATTTGTCTGTGCCAGACTTTAAAGGAACCATCTAGCATACTTGGATTTAGCTTGATCTAGAATGCTAGAGAATTCCTGTCATCAAACCTGACATTAGGTGAAGATTACACAATTTAAATTGCAACATCATAGTAACAAAATAAATGCTAACAAACATGATGGCATACAAGATAAAAAGCCTGTGTTATCTCAATAGATACTCTCCTCAACTGCAGCAGCAGTAATGATAGCATTGGGCGAATAAATATGTTAGGTGCAGAAGAAAAATCCTTAGATAAGGGTTTTTTTTTTTTTTTGTATTTTACAATAGTCCTTTTTTGTTTATTTAACTTGCCATATTGCTGACTATCTTCTGTTATATTGCTATTATTACTTGAAGCAGATTTTGCTCATGCCCTAGATTATTATTTTTCTCTCTCTGATTATTCCTAGGGTGCACTTGATAGGAGAAACAGGCACTGCTAGCTGTCAGATAGCTGAGAACACTTTCTGAGACAATTATCTGGCAAGAGTTTATTATTTTAAATTAGGCAATCAAGGTAAAACAAGCTGGGAGAAAGAATGGTGACAGAAGCCAGTAGTTGTAATAATCTTAGGGGCAGGAAAGACATAGATTCTTTGCAGACTTCTTCTCTTTTTTTCTTTCTTTCTTTCTCTCTCTCTCCTGCCAGAAGGTTACTAAGGAAGGAATATGTTGTGTGACACATTCAGAGCACCTAGGGAGCTTCCCACGATTAACTGGTAACTAATTTAAGAATCGAGGACTCTTAAATGATAGCTATATTTGTCTCTTTAAACTGCCCTTGGGCATAGCCCATGCTTCTGTGCCTCAGAGGTGATGATGCAGCAGCTAATTCCTATTTGAAAGCAGGATGTATATATTCAAAATCTAAGGTGGAAGTAATTTCAGTCAGAGGCAATTACATTGAGGCCCTCAGCCATAAAATACTACTGTTGAAAATGGCAGTGAGATATTCTGTTCTCTTTTTGTGTAATTTTTGTTGGGGGATGAAAATCGAAACATTTTAACAAAAAAGTTTTATGAAAAGGTGATTAGGATTGCTCTCATTTATTGGTGGAAAATAAATTGTTTTCTGTATGTTTTCTTTTTCAAAGAAGTATGAGATTGATTATGAGATGAACAGTATATAAATTTAATAAATAAATATAGTTTCAGCCATCCATGAGAGACCTGACTATTTAGAATTTCTAATTCTGTGAAAGACTACATTCCACAAGAGAATATCACTGGACATACAAGTAGTCCTTGACTTACAACCACAATTGAGCCCAAAATTTCTATCACTAATCAAGGCAGTTAAATGATTTTTTGTCCCATTTTATTTGCCACAGTTGTTAAGTGAATCACTGCAGCTGTTAAGTTAGTAACATAGTTGTTTAGTGAATCTGGCCTTCCCATTGACTTGGCTTGTCAGAAGGTCACAAAAGACCCTTCCTGGGGCATTGTAACCATCATAAATATGAGTCAGTTGTCAAGCATCTGAATTTTGATCCCATGACCATGGGGATACTGCAATGATCATAAGTGTGAAAACCCATCATAAATCAAACTCAATTTCATTGAGGGCTGCATCAGGTTGTGTTTGAATTCAGGGGACTGAGGTGGATGTGGCCAACTCAACATCACTCATGTTGGAGGCACCTGTGCTGGTCCGAGCACTCTGACAACAAAAACAGGCTCCTGAGCTCCAGTTTTGGCTGTGATGGCCTCCTGCAATCCACTGCCAGAGAAAATGGATCTCAGGGGAGCCACCCACAGCCCTTCCAAGCTCCATTTTCACAAGCAGAGGCACTGTCGGCCAGTCCTTCACTGTTTCCAGTGCAGCCCCACAGGTCAAATCTAAGCACCCCATGGGCCAGATCCAGCCCCCAGGCCTTGAGGTTGACACCCCTGTTTTTACTAAAGCCTGATTAGGCAATTCTTGTTATGGATCACATTTTTTCCATTTTTATTTGGAGCCCAGCATCTTATATTTTTGGAGCAAGCTAAGAAGGTAACTCTTGGAGCACAATATTGATGGCATAGGCCAAACTCATTATGAGTCATGACTGAAATTCAGTAGAGCTTGGATTTGTCTTCTAATTGTGCACAAGAGTATGAACATTCAATTATAAGGTAATTAGTTGAATAATTGTGAGGTTATTGTTGATAATTAATTTACAATATGAAGTATATTACAAGCCTAATGACAATTAAATTATAACAATCAGAAGAATTCTTAAACAGGGAGCTGCATTCAAGTCAAAGGTAGGTCTGTCCTAGAAAACTCCAAAGCCCATATAGTTTGGCTTTGTGCTTTGTTTTTAACAAAAAACAAAGTAAACACAAATGTTAAAAAAAAACATTGAAGGACTCCATTATAATTTTTTTCTAACAAATTAAACAACAGTTAAGCAATTAGGGAGAAGCAATATAGTGTAGATAAGGTAAAGGAGTAGGGCTCAAAACATCTGGGATCAATTTTCTTCTCTTCCCCTACTGGAGCTCACCAGTATTGTCCCTCAATACAGTTACTATCCTCAGCCTACTGGATATTTGTAATGAGAAATTGGAAGGAGAAAGATCCACTCTGGCATATGCATTTTTCAATTCTTTAGGAAAAGACAAAACATACAGTAATTGCAACAATAAAACAATAATACTTTAGTGTAGTTGTGAGGACACATATTCTATTAGCATTATTATAAGGTTATATAGACCTAGGAGACTTGTCAACCACTAGCAATTAGCTTTTCTTCATGACTTTAATAAATAGTACATAATATGGAAAATGTATATTTATCTGTTGATTGCAATGAAGAAAGCACATGTTTTAAAGATTTGATTAAACATATTACAAAGACTGTAGTTGGCATGTCTTCAAGTCTTCATCTGGCCATGAAGCTGCTCGTTTGTTTCAAGCCTCACTTATGCTTACTATAATAAAACCCATTCAATATTATGTCATTTTAATAGACTTGGCAAAAAGACAAAGAGGGTTGAAAATGGGTGTGGGACGGACGTTCCATATTGGCCTAACGTAAACACATTCTGTTTACATTAAAATTTCTGTTTACGTTGAAAGATGTAGTAGTAATATATGGTGACTAGAACTAGAGTGATCAGAAGAAAATGAGACAAGTTAAATAAGCTAGAGAGAAAAAGCTTGGTTTTGGTTTAATTGTATGGGTGGGCTATTGGAGAAAGGAAGTTTGCTGGATCCGGATTGCCAGGCTGGAAAAAAAGTTCTCTTCAAAAAAAATGTAAAGTTTCCCTCAAATAAAGCTGAACATCTGATACTTGACATATCTGGAACATTTCCTGGAAACAACATGTAAGTAACTTTGTTTTGCCATTGCTTTCTTCTATGATAAGTTTCCCAATTTTGTATTCAGCACTGGGATTGTCTAGTAAACTCTTATCCAAATCCTGTCAAGACCCAAATCAACTTAGTTCAGCCATGATTGGCTAAGCATTTTATTTATATGCATCTTTTGTGCATAGTTTGGCCTAGAGATTTAATGATGCCAGTGGACCTCATTTAATGCTGCTATCCATGCTGTAGATAGATTTTGACAGATCTCTTAAAACAACTTCCAACCAGTCCTTGGGGATGGCTATATATATATAGCCATCCCCAAGGATTATGTATAACTAACTTTGTCCAAAAATATTCTGCCCATTGCAATTATTCTCTTAATTTCACATAAAGTTTGTTCACTTGACACCTTGCACCATAAACAAGCTAAACACATCAGCCAACTAGCAAGCTTGGGTTTGGGGAAGAAACCACAGAGTCAGGTAGAGTATTCCAGACATTGACCACTCTGTTGGTCTGTTGCTGAAGTCATATTTCCTGCAATCAAGTTTGGTGCGATTAACCTTCAGTTTGTATCTATTCTTTGCTCTTGTATTGTTATGGTTGAAGCTGAAGTATTCATTGACAGGTTGGACATTGCAGTGTATGATTTTATATACTATACCTAGATTGGACCAAAGGCGGTGTAGTTCTAGGTTTTCTAGGTCTAGAATTTCAAATTTGTTGGCATAAGGTATTCTGCAATGAGTAGAGGAGTGGAGAACTCTTCTTGTGAAATATTTCTGGACTTTCTCAACTGTGCTAATATCAGATACATAATGTGGGTTCCAGACTGATGAGCTGTATTCGAGTATTGGTCTAGCAAATGTTTTGTATGCTCTAGTTAGTAGTGTAATATTACCAGAGAAAAAGCTATGTAAGATTAGGTTAACAACTCTTAATGCCTTTTTGGCTATGTAGTTACAGTGGGCTCTAGCACTTAGATCATTAGAGATGAGTACTCCAAAGTCCTTGACAGAGTTTGGATCATCAACAAGGTCTTGGCTATTCAGCCTGTATTTTATTTTCTGATTATTATTTTTTTGCCAATATGTAAGACAGAGCATTTGTTTGTTGAGATTTGAAGTTGCCATTTGTTTGACCATTCTGATACATACTCAAGGTCTTTTTGAAGGGTAGCAGTATTGTCGGTGGTGTTGAATAGCTTTACATCATCAGCGAAGAGGATGCAGTTGCTCTTAATATGATCACAGAGGTCATTTATGTAGAGTATGAAGAGAGTTGGTCCTAGAACACTGCCTTGGGGGACACCACTGTTGATAGGTACAGAATTTGATAGGACACTCCCAAGTTTAACCATTTGTTGTCTGTTTGACAGGAATGCTACTATCCAGTTATGCAGGTGTCCAGAGATACCATAAGATTTTTGTTTTAGGAGTAGTTTGTCATGTACCACTGAATCAAAGGCTTTACAGAAGTCTATGTAGATTGCGTCTATTGCTTTACCCTGATTGAGTAGTGTAGTCCATATGTTTTTGCAGTGTAAGAGTTGCAGATTGCAGGATAGTTTTTTTTCTGAAACTAAATTGTTTATTAGAGAGTAGGTTGTCTGTCTCTCAGTGGAGGATGATGGATTGGTTAATAATTGATTCCATGACTTTAGAGGTGACGCAGCTTAAGGAGATTGGTCTGTAATTTTCAACTAGGCTGGGGTCTCCCTTTTTGAAGATGGGGATGACCGTGGCTTGTGACCAAGGAGCTGATCCTGAAAGATTTTTCAAAGATTATTCTTAGAGGTTCTGCTATGGCAGTGGATAACTTTTTTAAGAAGTAGGCATATATTCGGTCCAGTCCAATTGATAGAGATGGTTTTAGATTGTGTAGTGCTCTTTCAACATTGTCTTCTGAAAAATTGATATGTATTAGATCATTGTAGCTGTCTGTGGTTCAACTAGGAAATACTGGGCATGATCCATTGCTGTTTACAAATACTGAGCCAAAGAATGTGTTAAAGAGGTTGGCTTTAATGGTGTCATCATTGCAGTCTTTACCATTAGGTCCTTTCAGGGGTGGGATGGACCTTGAGTCTTTTAGTTTGTTGTTTACAAAATTGTAGAAAGCGTGGGTGGAATTGGTGCGTAGAAGGTTTTCCTCTTCTTTAATGTGATAATTGGTGCATTCAGTCTTTATCTGGTGGCATACATTTTTGTATCAGCTTTTGAAGTTGGCAATGTGACCAGATTTGTTTTTCCCCCAGAGTGATCTCTTTTTGGATTGAAGCTTCCTTATTATTCTGGGTAATCTGTTTTTCCTGGTTTTTGAAGTTGTTATTGGTATATATAGTTTGATGACTCTTTTGACTTCAAGTAAAATATGTTGTAATGGTCTTCAACAGTATTGCATCCAGTGAATAGAAATTGCCAATCAAGAGATGAGAGATCATTGTCTCTAAGATCATAGTTGCCTTTTTTGAAGTTATAATTGGGGATCACATCATTGTGTTGATTTTTGTGTGGATGTATGTTGAGACAAAAGTCAATCATGCTGTGGTCACTGTTGGAAAAGGGTTCTTTAATTTGTATTCCGTAAATTGAATTCAAACTATTGCAGAAGATGAGATCGAGGCAGTTGTTAAGTCTAGTATTGTTGGTTACTAGTTATTCCAATCCCAGATTTGTTACAGCATTGTAGAAGGTTGCATGTATGGGTTCAGTTTTACATTTGTTTAGGATCCAGTTAATGTGAGGTAGATTGAAGTCACCAAGAAAGATAAAAGTGTGTGGGCAGGATGTTGCCCATGTTAGTAGTGAATTTAACTTGTTTACATGTTCGATGTCATAATCAGGGGCTATGTAACATAGTAAGAATTGAAATGTGATATTTAAGGACAGTTCACAGATGATGGTGTCAGGAAGAGCAAGCTCTTCGGTAACTTGGATGTTTTTTAGATGTAGGGACTTTTTATAGAAGATAGCTACACCACCTCCTCTACGGATTTCACAATCCGATTGGTAAACGTGATGGTCTCTTACTGTGGTAATGGAGTCAGGGAGAGATGCATTGAGCCATGTTTCACAAATATTGTTGTGTAGTCGGAAGGCACACACGAGGCAGACATGGAGCTGAAGGCTAACAACGATTTATTTAAGCAAAGCAGGTTGCCACGGCTGCCCTGGCTGGGCAGGCAGTCCCGAGCAGGGAGAGCTTCTCTGGCTGGGCAGGCAGTCAGGAAGGCGATAGCTGCCTCAGCTGGGCAGGCAGTCCGGAAGGCGATAGCTGCCTCTGCTGGGCAGGCAGTCCAGGAGGCGATAGCTGCCTCGGCTGGGCAGGCAGTCCGGGAGCCGATAGCTGCCTCGGCTGGGCAGGCAGTCCGGGAGCCGATAGCTGCCTCGGCTGGGCAGGCAGCCCGGATGGTGAGAACTGCCCGGCCGGGCAGGCAGCCCGGAGGGCAGGAGCTCTTGCGAGCGCTGCTCCGTTAGTCCGCTCTCCGCTCGCTTGCCCGCTTGGCTGGCTCTGCTCGACAGCCGGCTTTTATAACCGACTGTCAAACGGAGCCAACCAATGGGAACGGCTGGTGTTCCCCTCAAACAGCGGACCTGGTTGGGAAACCCCAACCAGTTCCAAAGACATAACGGAAACTGTCAGGGACACAACACCCCTTCCCCTTAGCTAGGGACATGGCAGCCCAGGCTGGGGCTGTGGTTGGGCAGGGACACAACACCCCTTCCCCTTAGCTAGGGACATGGCAGCCCAGGCTGGGGCTGTGGTTGGGCAGGGACACAACAACCCTTCCCCTTAGCTAGGGACATGGTAGCCCAGACTGGGGGCTGTGGTTAGGCGGGGACACGACACCCCTTCCCTCTTGCTAGGGATATGGCAGCCCTGGCTGGGGACTGTGGTTGGGCAGGGACACACCCCTTCCCCTGGCCAGGGACAAGGTAGACCTGTAATTAGACCTGCACATAGACTTGCATATAGACCTCCAGTCCCAGGGGATCCCAGCTGGGGCAGAGTCCTTCGCCGGTAGACCGGGTCCGGCTGAGGAGTGCTCAGTGTCTCTTGAGTTGATCGGGGCCTTTCGGGGAACGTTCGGTGTTGGCTCGGTAGACCGGCACCTGCAGGGAGCTCTCGGCGTCGGCGAGGCAGCTGGGACCGGCTCTAGGCGTTCGCTGAGTAGACCGGAACCTGCAGGGAGTTCCAGGTGTCAGCGAGGTAGCTCGGGTCCTGCAGGGAACTGTCGTTGGTGAGGTAGACCGGGGCCTTCAGGGAACTCTTGGCGGGTCGACCAGGCTCTCGGTGTTTGACAGGTAGACCGGGCCCTTTAGGCTGGGGATCACTGTCGACGGTTGCTGAGTAGATTGGGCTCTCTGGACTCAACTGGTAGCTGTTGTCGACGGTTGCTAAGTAGATCGGGCTCTCTGGATTTGACGGGTAGACCAGGCCCGTTGGACAGCTGCTTGGTAGATCGGGCTCTCTGGATTTGACAGGTAGACCAGGCCCGTTGAACGGCTGCTTGGTAGATCGGGCTCGCTGGGCTTGACTGGTAGCTGGCCCGTCTCGGCCTTCAGCAGATAGGTCAGCTCTCAGGGTAGGCCGGTTCGTCTCTGCCTACGGCAGATAGATCGGCTCTTCGGTGGTAGACTGGCTCGTCTCTGCCTTCAGCAGATAGATCGGCTTTTTAGGAGTAGGCGGTTCGTCTCTGCCTCACGGCAGATAGATCGCTCTTCAGGTGGTAGACCGCCTGCCTCTCTGCCTTCAGCAGATAGATCGGCTTTTCAGGAGGTAGACCGGCTCGTCTCTGCCTTCAGCAGGTAGATTGGCTCCTCGGGGTTTGACAGGTAGACCGGCTCTGTCTCGGCGGCTTTTCAAATGGCGGCAGTGGTGCCTGTGGCGGCGTCGTCTCCTCAGTGAGGAGGCTTTGAACTTCGTACTCTCAGTAGTGCCAGTGGCAGTGCCTGGCGGTGGCCTTTTCTGTTTCCTCAGCAAATGGAGGTTCTGAGCGTCTTGCTCTCGGTAGCACCAGCGGCAATGCCTGGTGGGGGCGTTTCTCCTCAGCAAACGGAGGTTCTTGAGCGTCGTGCTCTCAGTGGTGCCAGCGGCAATG